>NC_081411.1:54406089-55014258 GCF_030272615.1 Cryptomeria japonica
TTTTTGACAATAGTTTCCGAATTTGGTTTATATGAGCTGCTGATATGTTTGTTTCAGACTGAATGCAAGATGTTAACAGTGTCTATGAACAATATAAGTGTCCTTAAATGTTTGGAAGACAAGTCTAAAATGCTTATACAACTAACTTGAGAGTTCATTACCACATTAGTGTAATGTCCCCTTCTCAGGCATGATGTTTCAGTTGACCGATGGCCTATTTCGGAGACCCGTAGGCTACTCAATGGGTGAAATTTAGGTTTCCAGTTTTGGAGGTTGTTGTTGCTCGTGAATTAGAGTTTGGATCGCGGATTCTTTCTGGGTTTTCAGAGGGCTTCGCAGTAGTATGTTCGGCTTTGCGTTTCGAACACTTTTTGGAATTTACTATTTTTAGTAAATTCTATTTCTGGCAGTGGTCCTGATTATTTCGGCACAGTTGGTTCTCTTCTTCAGTTGGTTCAGTTGGCTTCGTCACTTTTGGCCTTGGGATGTTTTTGGAGAGATAAGTTCATTTCATTTAAATAATGTTATGTTTTAATGTTATATTTTAAAGTTGTCCCCTTGGCCTAGCTTCATCACTTCAAGTTGTTTTAAAAGGTGGTCTTCAAGGGTGGACGCATCATGGAAGGGATTTAATATTTCCTAAGGTCTAAAATCTTGCTTATGAAAAGGGGTGCCAACTTTATGAAGAGAAGTGAATTAAAATAAAGGTTAATTAAAGCTTTTAAAAGTGGCGCCATCTCTTGGAGGAAAATTCAAATGTGAAATTAGGGCACACTTTCTAGAAGCCTCTTGAGATTCCTTGTTAAGCTTATAAATGGAAGCCTCTTCCCTTCAT
This sequence comes from Cryptomeria japonica, assembly GCF_030272615.1. Classification (NCBI taxonomy): domain Eukaryota; kingdom Viridiplantae; phylum Streptophyta; class Pinopsida; order Cupressales; family Cupressaceae; genus Cryptomeria; species Cryptomeria japonica. The sequence goes on from NC_081411.1 coordinate 54,406,925, forward strand.
TTGGGCATCTTATGTCTATTATAATGTTACTCTGCCGGAATGGTATTGGGGTTGCTTCGAGGAATGAATGCCTCCTAGCCTTGGCATTGCTTCTTGCTTGAAAGATAGCAACTAGTGGTGATTTAGTGTAGTTGTGAGAGTTTGTAGTGAGGATTGCATTGTAGCTTGAGTTGTGCTGGAAGTTCAGTTATTTGCATTTCATTTCATTTTCGAGAGTCGCAGTTAGCAGGGCAGATTTGTAGTTTCACTCATATATTTCAAAATAAAAACATATTCATTCTGGGCATTGCATATTTCCTCTTGTTTTGGCTGGGTCCTTTGTGCAAATTTGCAGATTCTAATATGAAGTGTTTTATTTTATAGAGAAGAATCGCCATTCTTGCCTGGCGTCACTGCTGGGAATTGCCTTGGGGTTCGTGTTAAATAATCTGTTGGGTTAATGTCTGATTTCTTGGTATTGGTTTGGTCACCTCCTTCATAGGAAGCCATTGCTTTTGGTTTTGGGTCATTCGGACTAGTATTGAGAGAGTAATGAGCATTTTAGTGATTCCATGGTGTCACTGATTAAGCATTTCAAGTGCAGGTCTGTCATAAATCAGAATATTAAGATTGATCCTTGAGAAGAATTTCTTGGACTTATCATTTTTGTTAAGCCCGGGAGAGTCTTCTATATTGTTGCAGCATTGTATAGTCTTAATCTAATGGTCTTGGCAAGCATTCACTATCAAATTGTAAGTTGAACAGTAGTACTAGCAGCATTTCTTCTCATTTTCATTTCACGCTTGTTATTTACATTTAATTCCATTTCTAAGTTCTTAGCATCTCCGCCATATGGTAGCTCCATTCCCACCCTGGGTTTGAAAGCACATGCTTGGTGTCGAGTTTTCCTTTCAGCAGTTGTAATTGTAAAGATCCTCTGACCATATGTTAGTCCATCTTGAGCACATTCTTGGTTAGAGTCACTTTCAGAATGCTTTAAGACCCTCTGACCATATGCTCACGCCTTGCCTGTTGTGACCATTTCAAACATCGCCCCATCAGAATGGGGACCCCCTCTTTTTGCTTTGTTTTGCTTGTTCTTCTCTCTGCTTTTAGGGTTTTGAGTGAGTGAGTGGTATGTCTGGGCTAGGGCTAAACCTTAAGGGTTCCTTTTTGACGTCATTCAAGCTGAGTCCAGTCAAATTTTGGAAAATTGTTAAGTGTCTTCCTGTAGAATTGAGGATTGAAAAGAGGTAAACCTTTCAGGGGAGTCAAATAGGTTTCAGGTTAGGTCCTAGTTGAAATTAGGGTTTTTAGAGTCAAGTCCAGTTTGTTTCCAGGTCTGAGTCAATTAGGCAAGGTCAGTGAAGAAAGTGAGTCTAGTGGGCTAAGTTAAATAGGTGAAGAAATAGATCAAGAGCCTGATGATGTCAAATTCGCTCCTGACCCTCTCTGAGGGCCCAGGGCGAAATTCCTTATAGACTGGATTTCCTTCACAATTTTGGCTAAGTGTTGACATATTTTAAGAGGATTTTGTGTGTTCTTGCCCGAGGAAGTTTTGATTGAATTTTTGAAAGCAAGATGATGCCTGAAACAGAGAAATCGCTCCTGACCCTTGCTGAAGGTCCAGGGCGAACTTCATCTTAAGCACAAATTCCTGTTTTTAGAAACTTGCTAACTGGTTCCTGGCCTTAGAAATGTCCTAACTCTGCCTTGTGAAGTGGTCGGAGACTTAAATTTTGAGCAGTTTAGCCAGAAAGGGTAAAATCGCTCCTGACCCTTGCTGAAGGTCCAGGGCGAAAATGTTGTTTAAAGCATATTTGTCATTGACTTTTCCAATTTGTTTTGTGCATGGTCTCCCGGAAGGATGATTGAACGTGAATTGATGCTTTTGAAGATTTGAAGACATGAAAAATGATGAATTTTGAGGACTAAAGGAAAATCGCTCCTGACCCTCTCTAAGGGCCTAGGGCGAAATTTTGATTTCCCTCATTTTGCAGTAAAAGGAGACTAAGTTTTGAACATGAATGGAAAATAGATGACTTTCTCCACCCGCCTGAGAGAGTTTTAACTTGAAATGATGAAGGATTTTCTTGAAAGCATCAAAATCGCTCCTGACCCTTGTTGAGGGTCCAAGGCGAAAAATCTTATTAGAGTCATCCCTAGCCTTGTTTGGTCAAATTGAGATATAGAAGGCATGGTGGAGGATGAAATGAGCATGATAAAATATCCAGTCTCGATTGAAGATGATGAGATGAAGGGGTTTTGCCCAGGAAGGGTAATTTCGCTCCTAACCCTCTCTGAGGGTCCAGAGCAAAATTCTTTATATGCACATTTTGGACTTTTCTTGGACATGAATTCTTATTCATAGCATGATTTAAGGTGAGATCTTCCTTAGCAAAGAGTTTCAAGATGAAAAGTGAAGCCGTTTGGTCTAGATAGCAAAAATTGCTCCCGACCCTCTCTGAAGGTCCAGAGCGAAATTTTCAAAAGGCACATTTTCTTGCAAGGTCAAAGTAATTTTTATGATTGGAATAGATAAAAGCAAATGTGTTTTACCCATTGAATATAACTTGGATGATCAACAAGGAAGCAATCAAGCCAGAATTGGAAAATCGCTCCTGACCCTCACTGAGGGCCCAGGGCGAAAAACCTAATATTGGACATTTTTCTCCGAGTTTGAGCAAAGCAAAGCCTATACACGAATTTGAAATGATGTTTAAATTGCCTTGAAGCGAAAAGGGATCGTTGAAAGTGAGAATTTTGAAGGCAATTGCAAAAATCGCTCTTGACCCTTGCTGAGGGCCCAGAGCGAATTTCTAAGGTCCTCTCCCTTTTTTGTGGAATTAAGGCAAAATCTTGCGTGGACAGGAAGAGGATGCAATGTGTTATACCTTAGAGGTGATTGGAAGACTAAGAGATGAAGGAATATGCCAGGAATCAAAAAGTCACTCCTGACCCTTGCTGAGGGTCCAGGGCGAAAATATTGGAAACTCCCATTTTACCTTGCAACAACAAAGCAAATTTGGATGGAGTGAATAAGGGAAGGACGTTGCCAAGTGATGAATCAAATTTCAATGAAAAACGATGATGAAATGAGCTTAATTTGCAAAAATCGCTCCTGACCCTCAGAGAGGGTCCAGGGCGAAACAATTTTAAAGAGAGATTTTCTTTCTTATTTTGGAGGCCTAAACATAACCTAGCTTGGTGAGAAAGTGTTTTGATGAGGAAGTGAAGATTTGTGGTCAAAATTAGAAAAATCGCTCCTGACCCTTGCTGAGGGTCCAGGGTGAAAAACACCAAACTTGCACTTTTTCTCCCAAATTGGATGGAGCAGAGTCTGGAAGTCAGTGAGAAAGCCTATTTGAAATGTCTTGAAGAGATTTTGGACGTTGAAAAATGCTAATTTTGAACAAAAAATAGAAAATCGCTCCTGATCCTCAGAGAGGGTCCAGGGCGAAATTGCCTTTTAAGGACATTATTTCTTTCAAAATTGTTGATGAATTAACTTGATAGTGCAAGGAAATGGATCTTGGAAATAACGATGAGGGTTCAACAATCAAATTAAGGTGGATCACAACCAAAAATGAAAAAATCGCTCCTGACCCTCTCTGAAGGTCCAAGGCGAAATTGACATTTCCACCTATTTTTCCTCACACAAAATGTCAAATTTGAAGTGCAGCACCAACACTGGATATCAATTTACCCTCCAGGAGATCTTCAAGACAAGATGTGAAGTATTCAAGCCTAAAATTGCAAAATCGCTCCTGACCCTTAGAGAGGGTCCAGGGCGAAATCATCATGGAGTTTCATCAAGCCTTGTTTTAAAAATCATTATTCTCCAATTTGCATTAGATCACCAAAATTGCTAATTTTGAGGTGTTTGGAAAATTAAGATTAAATTCGCATTAAATTAAAAACACTTTGGCATTTAATAAATTAATTTAAGCCTTGAGAAAATCGAAATTTTGCTTTAGAGGCATTTAAAATTAATTTTTTATTAAATTAAAATTAAAAATAAAGCGCTCAAGGCCTTATTTTGCTTTTATTAGCCAAGTTGGCCCCTTTTTTGGAGATTTTATTTATTTTTTAGCCTCCTTTTTACCAAGTCGGCCTAGAGGAGGAAAGGGGTAAGCGCTCTATATATTGGAGGAGTTTTGTTTCACATTTCAATTCATTCAATCATCCTCTTAAGTGCGAATTTGGAGAGCTAATTGGAGGTGCGAAATAGAGCTGGTTTGGAGCAAATTTCTTTCAAGTGTTGAAGACTAAAAAGAAGTGGAGTTTATTCTTTTCCAAGCTAGAGGAGGCGCAATTCATCCAAGAGAAGGCTTTGATCTACACTTTGCCTAGCGAAATCTATTTTTACATCATTTCTTAGAGTTTAATACTCAAGAGGAGGTATGGCGAAATCATCTTAACATCCTTGGTCAAGACTTGATGTTTTTGGACACTTTTTTTAGAAAAGTCTAAGTGTTGCATAGTTAATTAGGAAATGATAACTCAAGATTTATCATGAAGTTTCCTGATTAATATCTCAAATTTTCCTTTTAAGTCTTAATTTCTACACTTCAAGATATAATGCTTAAGAACTAATTTCAAAATGTTGTGTAGATATCAAGATGGCGACTCCAAAGGCAAGAGCATCTACTAGTCGCCCGGCTCTCATCAAGGAAGATTAGAAGAGTGACGAATTGGAGACCAGGATCGTGTCCAAATGGAGTAATATCGGAGATACCAACTTAGGAAACTTCAATGTGAAGAAGTTTCGAGAGGTCCCCTACATTGGCAAGCCATCACCTGTTGCGAAGAAGATAATTGAAAGTGGCGTCATCAAGGCGGCAGGTTTCCCTCCAGCAGTCAAGTGTCATGAGCTGATGATCAAATGTGCCCGCCATTATGACTGACAATCAAGGTCGATCGTGTCCAAGGAAGGGAACACTTTAGCTTACCTTTCAGAGGAGGCTATAAGTGAAGCTCTTCATCTCCCAGAGCATAAAGATATGATTTACAAAAGCCTGGAAGGAGCCAGGTCAATGTATGAAGATGATCCCGACACTTGCCTGAATCTCATCAATAAGAATTGGTTGCTCAAAAGTCGTCCTCGCCTGAACAAGATTCCCAACACACCGCATAGGATCGATTTCCAGGAGGAGTACAGAGATTTGATAACTTTGCTCAATTGAGTTACAAGGGCTCCTCAAGCCTTCTACTTCGAAAAGTGGATGTTCTTCTTCATTCAAGTGATTGTCCAAGGAAAAGGAATGCTTCATTGGGCCAGGATTATTAGCAATAGTCTGGATGTGCAGTTGAGAAGACTAAGACCTACCAAATCATTCCACATGAGCTCATATGTCATATATGCCTTGATCAGGAGTTTCGAGTATGCAGGGCTACCTCACAGAGGAGTGATCGGAAGAGGACCCGGACAAGTGAGAGTTTGTGACTCTTATGTTCATTTGCATCATCCGCCTAGAAGTGATTACAAGTTAGTCAATGATACCTCACGATGAACATCACTAGGATCTTGCAAGGCGGGATTCATAATCGACTATCTTTGGATGCACAAGAACTTGTGAAGAAGTATGGTGCATGGTTCATCCAGTTTCAAAAGTTTACATACATCAGAGTTCATGGGTGTCCTTCACCTCCCTACATGTTGCCAAGGTACCCAACAGACAGGATAGTGCTACTTGAGGTAACCAGACAGTTGGCAGCTTATGCAAAGGTATCCAGACACAAGCATGGAAATGGAATTCCCGTGCCCATCATATTGGGGAATTCAGTTGAGGTATGTCCTAATACTCAAGCTTCGGAAGATGCAGAGGAGTTAGCCTTGTATTCATTCACCTTCTTTGCCCCGCGGGAGAATTTTGATCCTTATGGCTATATGGAGGAGACAGTTGGTAAGAAGTACGGACATGAGTACTTTTGGATGAATCTCTCAAATGATTTAGAAGTTAAAAGAAGGATGCATTCCAGGCTATCCTTAGATCTCATCAGGAAATGCAAAGTTTATAGAGTGGCCGATCAAGCCCAGGATAGTGGTAGACATCTTCAGTCATCTTACGACAAAGAAGACAAAGCAGTGAAGATAGATTGGAATGAGCCTGAAGTTTTAGACTTGAGAGCTTTGATGGCTCCTGTTTTATCATGTACTCGCAGATGGGTAAGATGTACAGCATCAGAAGTTGAGAGAACAAAATGTGTCAATGACTTTCACTTTGGAGGCAAGACCAGATGAAGGACAAGCTAGCGTGAGTGAGAACATTTCTCATCCTAGAGGTGCAAAGAGGAAAGAAAGACCTGAGAAAAGGGAATCTTCCAAGAAGAAGCAAGAAGCCAATCGAGATCACCCATCAAACACATCTTCTCGACATGAAAAGAAGGCAAGCCAAGGAGAAGGTCAAGGGAAGACGGTGCCTGAAGTTGATGAATCTATGGAATCCATGGTGCAAAATGATAAGCCAGAGAAAGGACAGACACCTCAGCATTCATCAAGTCAATCTCCCCGAATTGATGAGCTACAAGAAGATCAAAGAAATGATGATGAAGCGACCTCTCCTCTCCGAGAAGATGAACCACTACCTAAAGAAATACAAGTGAGAGAGACAAGATCTGCCATTCCGGATTGGTTGAAGGAGACACTGACAAGGGTGATTGTGAGAGACTAACAAGGGTGATTGTGATTGAGGAGGAAGAAGATGTAATTGATTTAGAGAGCCTTATAGGGTATTCTCAGGAGGTAATGGAGAAGAAGAAGGCCACCAAGATGTCCAAGGTGATAAGGGATGAAACAGGATCCAGGAGATTGCAAATTGCTACGCCAGTAGTAGACAAGTATGAAGGTGAGATTCTTGCAGATGAGTATGACTTAGAAACATTTGAGCTTGGTCCACTCACCACTGAACAGGCAATGGAAGAGGCAACCGATTCATTTGAAGCACTTAAGGACAAACTTAAGGAAGAAATGGAAAAGAATAGGAAGCTTGAGAAAGAGGTCGGTGCTTGGAGAGACTATTTTAGTCATCTCAATCAGCCCTTGAGACGTCAAGATCCAGCAGTATCTCCTTTGCAAGCACTTCCCCTTGAATCAGTTGGCGAAGCAGAAAGGGTCAAAAGCTTGGTTCAGCTTATGAGCTCTTGGATTGATAAATCCCACACGGTAGCTGTTGAATTTGCAACAAGAATGATGAAGACAGTCCATCGAGCTATCCAGGTCCTTGAGATTATCCACAACCTAATGATAACTGTAGCCGCTTTCGCTCACACTAGAGATGTTATCATTCCTGTCCTGCAAGTAATCAGACAAACTCCAAGGAGGATCCTAGCACAAGAAAAGATAACGGATGGAGGAACTCATAACCTACTACAGTGGTCAGCTCTACACCAGATGAAAGAAGTTCTTTTCGAAGACATCAACACCAAATGCAGTCAAGTTGAAGGTGTCATCCATCCAATCCAAGATAAGGTGTTTGAAGCATTATGTACTATTCTTGGCAGGCGGATCGAGATTGAGACAGATGTGGACCTCCAAGAGTTGGAAGAGAGAGTCAAGGTCATCTTTTGCAAGGATGAGAATGTCATTACAGATGAGCAACGAGACCTGATGTTCACTACCATGCTCCTGATTGAGAAGATCAAAGAACTCGAACCTGGATGGGAAACAACTCTTCTCACTGCCTTTGATCAGGTCATTCACTTGGAAGAACGGATGAAGAATCTTCCTGAGATTCCCATTGCTGAGATTGAAGGAATCGTGTCCAGATTCGTTGTATATGCTAAGAAAGAGCATAGGAAAGGGAACAAGGTTCTAGAAGAAAGGTTGCTATAAGATGATGTGGCATCTTAATTATCATTGGTCTATGTTTCCTCGACTTTTGTGCCAATTAAATATTTGGCTATGCATTTAATAATGTTCATCTAAAGGGGGAACTTTTTGTAACAAACCCTAATTAGGGTTTAGGTGTCAGAATCTCAACCATTGATCTTCTTTCGATCTGGGCCATTCATTGTAATTGAGGATGCTATATATACCCTCACTCATTTTCATTTTGTAATTAGATTAGACGATTAGATATTAGATGGTAGATAATAGTTAGAGCTTGGAGAGAAGAAAGTTATTGTGTAGCAAGATTGAGTAGTGAAGAAAGAATTTTGAACAATTGTTGTCCATTTGGCTTTGAGATCAATAAAATATTGAAGTTATGGTGTTTTATTGCAATACTTGTGGCTATCTTCATGGTTGTTTATCTTCTTGAATCATTCTCAGTTGAAGTAATATTTAGGTTTGAAAGACTTAGTGTTGCGCTTGATCTTTGGTGAGATTCATGTCCAAACCACTAGCTTCTTACTAATTGTAAGGACGCCTTGTGTGGTCAACTGGAGATATTGAGATTGCTTAAAAATTCAATCATTGTTGAAATATTGATATGTATCTTCATGATAGTATCTATATCCTCGATGATTTGAAAATCACTAATCACCCTAGAAGATCGCATCAATTCCAGTAGAGTTGTAATTCCTTGGCAATACTGAAATTGGTAGAATCTTACCAAGTCTAGTCTACATTGAGTCATTTTTAGGATTAGATTAGTATTCATCTCTTGAAACCCTTATCTTTTGATCTTTTTGAGAATCTGTTAGTATTAGGAAAAACCTATTCCTGAAGATCTAAAGAGCATGACATGGACAAGCTTTCTTAGAAAGTGCGTAAGACCCCTTGAAGAAACAGCATTTACAACGACCACTGGTGCTTATCCACACGTAGAGATCCTACAACGGAGAACCTTGAAGTCAACCTGATTGATCCTTTTTGCGATATCTTCAGCATTCAAAGGCTTTAATCAAGAGAGGATAAGGTACCATCTGGGTATTTTATTCCGTGTTTGTTTGTGTACAAAATACACGTCAACATTGCCTAACCCGGGATCCTGGTGTACATTATTGGTTAGAGTTGTATTCCGCATCGTTTTGGCTTAAGTGCTAACCCTAACGGATGTGTGTTGCATTACTTTTTGTAATTGAAAAATTGAAAAAATTGGTCTGGGATATTTCAATTAGCCCCTTAGAAGACGCAATAACTTTTTCAGTCAACTGACATTTTAACAAACACTTGATGTGCGTCCTCAGATAATGTACTTACAATATAATGCAAACCCAACTTCTTATTCATATGATAAATCGAATTACATTCCCATGACAAGACTGCTAATCAACAAATTCGTTGACTGTCATAATCAGATTTTCCTGAGTACCTAAGATCCTAGAGTCATATATATATGAACTCATAGACTGAAAACGAGTTAATGAGAACCTGATTTATGACATCTTCAAGGAGCATTCGTGAATAGTTGTTTAGACCCTGCACCATGCCTATCGGACTCTTCCTTGGCTGCCCCTGCTGTTGCATAGTTCGGACTGAGATCACAATGAATGACAGCTGGTATCACCTCAGACTTTCACCAAATGATCGCTTTGTTGCATCAAGTATAGCGCCATCCTCAATATGGAATTTGGAGGTCAAACTGAAAAAGATAAGTGCAAAATCAATGGCTAATGGCAGACCTGGTTCGATTTTGTCTTCAGTCCATATGTGGCCGATTATACCCCTATTCACCTTCAATTCATCCAAAGGGAAATCACCTTGATCTTATAATCAAATCGCTTACCTCCAATTTGCCCTTTGTAGCTACTATGAGATGATTTGGGCAAAATCGTGAAAATATGACAGCCTGATACAAATTCTGAGAAAACTCTGATTGGTAGTTGATTCACTTGCAAATTGCCCCTAAATGAATCACCTCTCCTTGCTGTTCAAATCGCCTAACTCAAATGATGAGTTTGAGGCCTCTTGACAAGTAATAAATAAAATTGAGGGCTACAGCAGTTGATAGACTTCAGACCTGCAAAGGTAAATCTGCTAGCTGTGGTCGCCCCATAATCTGTCTGAACAATTAGGCCTCTCTCCCTTGAATGTTATTGATTAGCTATGAAAGCCAATGTCGCCATCTATATAAATCCTTCAAGATAATCACCATGGCAGCAACAAAACCTCAGTAAGTATAAATAAGAAAGACTGAAATGTCTCTCTCTCTCAGCTGTAAATTTGTCTTCAAGAGAAGACTTCACAAATTTAAGTACCGATGTCGATCCCATCACGAACCTACTCCAAAAATGAAGAACTAGGGTTTCGTCCAGCCCTTCCTCTATCTGCTGAAGGTTTGCGTCCTCAGAGATTTCACCAATGCAACGCATCAGTCATTTCATCAAATCAATCTCCAATCTCCCTGATCAATCATCACCCCCTTCTATTTATCCTTTTCACAACCCATCATGAGATTCCTTCTAAAAGAGGGTAGGTACACTTTATTATTTATTATTATTAAATGACTTATATAATTTAATATTTTACTTTAAGTCACTTTCTAATTAAATTAATTAAATATAAAGTCACTTTTTAATTTTTAATTTATTTAATGACTTTATAAAAAATTAATTTAATTAATTTCTCCTTATACCTCCTTTTAGCCAAAAAGGCAAAAATCAGGGACATTATAATCCGCCCCTCCTAAAATTGCTTGTCCCCAAGCAATCATTGTTGCTCAACCAAACATCCTGTAGAATAACACCACCTGGATCCCAAATGAAATACTGTGTAATGTCCCTGTCAACATGCCAAAGCTCCTGTAACACCAACTGTATCTGCTGAATCATTTCGAACACCTCATCATGTGCCACAGGAGTGCAAGCCTCAGCCCTGACAATACTCGGATCCCAAACCAATCCATAAATCCTACCATATGTGATGAAGATGAAATGACTCCTCAAATCACCACGAATCACCCATCCATGAAGGCTGACTATCAAGGAAATGTGGAAATGAACTTTCACATGCCAATGAAATAACAAAAAAGGCAACCCAACATTGCTTAGATAATTCAGATCAGCAACATGAATGATGTCATAGATGTCAACATACCATTGTAAATGAAAAGAACCCATCTCACACTCATTCCCCATCAAATAGGTATGTGCCCACACACTTTTGTGCCACTAAATAGCTGATGTAAACCATGCCAAATCTGAAAGCACACGAGAAAACAAAACATGACAGCCACTAACCCATGCAGAATCAAAGGAAATTAAATCACCAATCAACAAATAGATAGCTGCCATATCATAAGAGATAGGTGCACACTTCAAATTTGTAATGTAGGTGTCTTCATTAACACCCCAAAGTATTTCATGTGTGGCTGATCTCATAAGGTCACTACGCTCATGATCTATATGGTTGCAGCATTCCTTGACCTTTTGTAAGTGTTGCCTTGTTTGGGCAATTAACAGCTTAGCTTGCCTAGCTTTCCTTAACCACATATCACACATGCTTAGAGTCCTTATTACGTCTTCTATGCTATGATGCACAAAATCATACTTCTTACCATTAACACCAGCAACCCATGTCTCATGACTGCCTTCCCAAACTTGAATGCCAACATTAGGGAACTCTATGTCATTGTCTTCTCCATGATTATGAACTGCAGTTCCCTAAGGATGAAAAATTATAACAATGTTGTTATAACAATCAGCACTGCTGTTATGCATTTGTGTCATGCCTTCAACTTCTACAAACACTTGATCAAGCTCAACACTTGTAGGCTCGTCTTCACAAATTTATGCATGTGCAAAGGCTGTAAACTCATGAATATCATAGAACATAATGCCGCTGTCCTCAAACAAATCGGTGATGATATCATGCCATCGCAAAGTATGTCCTTCATCATGTGTAGTCAAAACACTAGTGGCTTCTCCACTAAGTAGAGGATCAACTTTCACATCCACCCGTCTGATATAAAAAATCAGAATGCTCAAGATTTAAGTTCATCCCACCAAGCTCATCCAATTCTTGAGTATCTTCACTTGACATCACTATAGAACCATCAATCTCATGTGTAATAATTAATGTCTCATGCTGATGCAAAGAAATCTTACTGCTGTCATAAAAATCAGAACTGATGTGGCTCCTATTCTCCATGCGTTCTTCATGTTTGACACTCATATCTTGCGTGCCAACATTCAAAGCTTCTTCCACAACATTTTTGTCATTTACTAACACATCTACATCATGATTAAGTGAATCAGCATGCGTATAAGTCTCCCTAATCTCATTATCTGCACATTGGTGATTAGGTTCCAAAAAATCTTTGCAAGAGAAGCATAGACCTTGTCTTCTCATTTCGTTCTTGCTCATTATGGGGTTTCCTGTAACCTGATCATTGAGTTTAGAGCCATCCTCATAATCTGATTTAGAAGTTCTACCATACCTGCTCACCTTATTCTCGTGACTAAATTGTGTTCCTTTAGAAAAAAATTCATCCCCATACACCTTCCTAATATACTTTACTAACCCAATCTCTTTAGGCCTGCAGGTGACAAAAAAGTTCAAATAATCATGTAGAGAGTATTGCGCTTTAAAATCATCTGGCATTATCTGATAACCCTCAAGGAGTCGAGGAGCTTCCTGTTCATATTTTTCTCTCAATTTGATGGCATCCTATTCAATCTCTTCTCTAGATTTCTCTACAATATTGTAGTAACCCATGACTGAAACTTATGTATGCTGGTCACTCAAATGATGCAATTCAAACCCCAACAGGATGGCAGGAAACCGCTCTGATACCACTATAATATCCCTTGTCCAATTGATGACTGAAACAAGGAATATTTTTGCCAATAGTTTCCGAATTTGGTTTATATGAGCTGCTGATATGTTTGTTTCAGACTGAATGCAAGATGTTAACAGTGTCTATGAACAATATAAGTGTCCTTAAATGTTTGGAAGACAAGTCTAAGATGCTTATACAACTAACTTGAGAGTTCATTACCAAATTAGCCCCTTAGAAGACACAATAACTTTTTCAGTCAACTGACATTTTAACAAACACTTGATGTGCGTCCTCAGATAATGTACTTACAATATAATGCAAACCCAACTTCTTATTTATATGATAAATCGAATTACATTCCCATGACAAGACTGCTAATCAACAAATTCATTGACTGTCATAATCAGATTTTTCTGAGTACCTAAGATCCTGAAGTCATATATATATAAACTCATAGACTGAAAACGAGTTAATGAGAACATGATTTATGACATCTTCAAGGAGCATTCGTGAATAGTTGTTTTGACCCTGCACCATGCCATATCGGACTCTTCCTTGGCCACCCCTGCTGTTGCATAGTTCGGACTGAGATCACAGTGAATGACAGCTGGTATCACCTCAGACTTTCACCAAAATGATCGCTTTGTTGCATCAAATATAGCGCCATCCTCAAAATGGAATTTGGAGGTCAAACTGAAAAAGATAAGTGCAAAATCAATGGGTAATGGCAGACCTGGTTCGATTTTGTCTTCAGTCCATATGTGGCCAATTATACCCCTACTCACCTTCAATTCATCCAAAGCGAAATCGCCTTGATCTTATAATCAAAACGCTGACCTCCAATTTGCCCTTTGTAGCTACTATGAGATGATTTGGGCAAAATCGTGAAAATATAACAGCCTGATACAAATTCCGAGAAAACTCTGATTGGTAGTTGATTCACTTGCAAATTGCCCCTAAATGAATCACCTCTCCTTGCTGTTCAAATCGCCTAACTCAAATGATGAGTTTAAGGCCTCTTGACAAGTAATAAATAAAATCGCGGGCTACAGCAGTTGATAGACTTCAGACCTGCAAAGATAAATCTGCTAGCTGTGGTCGCCCCATAATCTGTCTGAACAATTAGGCCTCTCTCCCTTGAATGTTATTGATTAGCTATGAAAGCCAATATCGCCATCTCTATAAATCCTTCAAGATAATCACCATGGCAGCAACAAAACCTCAGTAAGCACAAATAAGAAAGACTGAAATGTCTCTCTCTCTCAACTGTAAATTTGTCTTCAAGAGAAGACTTCACAAATTTAAGCACCATTGTAGATCCCGTCACGAACCTACTCCAAAAATGAAGAACTAGGGTTTCGTCCAGCCCTTCCTCAATCTACTGAAGGTTTGCATCCTCAGAGAGTTCACCAATGCAACACATCAGTCATTTCATCAAATCAATCTCCAATCTCCCTGATCAATCATTACCCCCTTCTATTTATCCTTTTCACAACCCATCATGAGATTCCTTCTAGAAGAGGGTAGGTACACTTTATTATTTATTATTATTAAGTGACTTTTATAATTTAATATTTTACTTTAAGTCACTTTTTAATTAAATTAATTAAATATAAAGTCACTTTTTAATTTTCAATTTATTTAATGACTTTATAAGAAATTAATTTAACTAATTTCTCCTTATACCTCCTTTCAGCCAAAAGGCTAAAATCGGGGACATTACATTATAGCAGCTGCCATGGTATTCATAGTGTTTGTAGGCTCAGCGGAAGCAAAACAAAAAAAGATCTACCAAGTTCACAGGGACAAGTCAAAAATGCCCTCCACGTTTCTCACCCTTTGTATTGTTATCCGCCATGGATGTGAGGCGAGAAGATGATTGAGCAGAATGTTCCTGTACACTTTTAACATTTTGATATAATGCATGGGTTCTACACATTTCTACCATCGGCAGAGTTGGAGGTAATGTGAGTACTGCTTGCCTATGTGCACAGCCATGAGGACACGAGCCATGATGCTATACTTTTGTGCGTGGTTGCACCTAAATGTAACTTGGATCTCTTTGGGGCTTTCTGAGATAATAATGGCTCAAATAATTTGCTTTTCGATGAAACCCCTCAAGGAAGTATGATCGAAAAGGCATGAAATGGGTGGTTAGGAAGGCTTTAGGAACCTTCAAGCGAAGGTAATTGATGGGTATTGATGCCATCAACGTATAACAAGGAAGGAAGGTGAGCGAGAATGAAGTTTGCAGTGAGGGAGAAATGCAAGCCAGGTATGCTTAACAGCCAAATCCACAACCTTATTGTATTTTTCTTCATAAATCTCATACAATTGGAAATTATGGTGTCATAGAGTATGCCAAAATACAGAAATCACTCTTACTCTCCCATTTACCTTATAGGTCTGAAATCTAAATTGATTTGACTGTTAGTTATTAGATTTGAAAACATGAGTATAAAATATCAAGAACTATTGCTCAATGTGTGTAATATCGGTATAGGATTACCCAATTCAAACACCCATTTGCAAACCTTCATAATGTCTTAATTTGGAAAGAAATCACCTAGTGGCTATGTGTGACTGTTATATTACTTATGGCTTGACTCAAAATCTTACTCCAGTGTAGTATGCAAACTCTGTATCTTTAGGACATTGTGGCTAAATATACAATACAAATGGTCATCAGGATTATAAATAATGGGAGTTGTCTTCTTAGCTTAAGATGAGTTTATCTGACGCTATATTTTATTTTCCCTCTCCTCTTTAAGGAAAAATCTCATTTTTGATGAGCTCATATTCAACGTACTATGTGTTTAAATCTCATATGCTTGTTGATTCCTGTGATTGAGCTATATGACCATAGGAAAGAAAACTACGTATATAATTTAATAGAGAAGAATTTATGAATACATTCTTCGGAAGATGACTTCAAATTATGATATTTTCCTAAAGTTTTGTCACACTTTTATGATGCCCTTATTAAGGATGTATGCAAAATGTGAAATCACAAATGACATTTTATTGAACATTCAATTGAAACTATTCTCTTTTACTGTTAGAAGATAATTAATCTAAATTGACATCTACTTGTAGATAACAATATCCATTAAGTTACAAGTAAAATTTTGATTAATGCTCATGACTCGTTAGTGTCATCATGTCCCTATAAGATAACTGTCATCTACATTGGCATCAATAATTTGTAGTATTTCGCATAGTTGTAGAAATATGAGAAACATTGTAATCAGCTAGTTCAGCTCATTAATTATCCTAATGGCTACTTCATTTAGTGCTGCTGCATACCCACTAAACAATTAATATATCTTCGATGTTGTAACTTGGTACATTTGATAATCCACAGATATCATGGATCTGACTTTTTAGAATTACATGTTGTTTATAGACCCTTTACGTATCACTTGAAATATTGGATGAATTAAGAGACTTGTACTAGCTTATTGCATGGATAGATTAAGGGAACCATTCTTTAATCCTATGGAGATTGAGTTGAGAGAGAAATCATTTGCAATCATGTAGTGTAACAGAATTGTGTTAACATAGTCAATTTATAAATGATGAGTGTGAATATTATATGGTCTAGAAGTATGTTAACACAAGAGTATGAAGTTGCATAGTAGATTAAATGAAATAGGGACTAGAATATCATTACTATTAAAGTCATTGGGTGTGATCTTGATATGATGACAATTTGGCAAATATTTTATTTCCTTAATCATAAGGATGGAGTAGGTATTAATCATGCTTAGGCAGCTTTGTAGCTAAAGTGCTATGATGGTATGATGAAAGAATAAGAATCCGGTCAACTATTGAGAGGGGGGGGGTGAATTAGTAGATAGAAAAACTGATACTAACTTCACCAATCTCAAAATCAATCTCTCAAAGTAAACTTAGAACTATCAATGCAATATCACTGTCAAGACAAAAACCCTCAAGATAAACCGGTTGACTATTACAACAAACTAACAGTAAACAACTTCAAACTCATAAACATCCAAATGCTTTTACTGACATAAGTAAAACTTCATTTCACAATGCTTCCGGTTATCATGACTTTATCAAAGTGGATTAAGTAGTTAAGCAAATCAACCATAAGAACATAACCACAAAAACATTCACCACTTGACACAATATTTTGACATGGAAACCCAAATGGGAAAAACCACGGTGAGATGACTCACAAGATAACTATTTGAACTCTTCTGAAGTTCGCCCTGTTAAAGCTTTACAAAAGTCTTGTTAAGAATAGATCCTGTTAGGGACCACCCGGTTAAGGGATTGACTATAATGCCTTGTTAGAAGCAATACCCTGTAAGGAGTAACCTCGGTAGAGGATTTGAAACCCAAGCTAACGGATCACCTGGTTAGAGGATTTGAATAGCACCAAGCTTGTTAGAGCTTACCCGGTTAGGGGATTTCAATCTACTGTAATTGTTAGAAAACAAAAGGAGTTTGCTGATCTGTTTGATTAGCACTACACTTGCTTGTTCAGATCTTTTTCATGCTCCTATCTGCCTTTACTCAAACTGCAGATACATCATCCGGTTCGGCAGCCACACACTCAACTAAAACTTTGCCAACTCTGAAACTAAACAACTCATCGACCTAATAAATAAATCAATTCAGTCGGTAACACAACAAAAACCTAATTCTCTCATAGAGATTACAAACAAATCGGTTCAAGTATGACCATTGGATTACATAGCAATCTCTGCACATCAATCAAGAAAGCCTCGACCGTTCCTTGATCACCGCTTCATCGAACTCAATAACTCATCGCGCTTTGCATTACATGCAATATACTTGCTCATTCCATAGACAAAAACCATTAACAACGCGCCAAAATCACTTTGAAACTCTCTTCATACAATAAGCATATGTGTCATAATTATTACCGCTCATCATCAAATCATAAACCAATATAACCAATTCACCAAACTTAATCGGTTAGGGTTTATCAAATCAACAGGTAGGGTTTACTGGTTCAACTCTCCAATACATAGCAATACTAGTTCACTCCACAAATTCTTCCTACCGGTTATAGTTTCCTTCACTAGCTCTTCCTACCGGTTACAAAACATCATTACAACAATATCAACAATATCATTACCGGTTAATTGACATCAATGATAACATAACATATCATTAATGCAATCTTTATACAAATATCAATACCATTGATTGTTGTGATTGTGAATAGGAATCCTGGTTTACATTACCAAGTATTCACCTTGTCTTCAGCTTGTCTTCCTTCTCTCTGTCAATCATACAAATCACATAGTTCTTCTCCCCCTTTGACAACAATGCCAAATTGAAAGTAAAACATGCAATGTCAAATTTCACTGTTCAGCATCAACAACCTGCAACTTGATGCTCCCCCTGTGGAATAACTCCACTTCTACACCAATCCTGCTGTAAAATTCTGCAAGTAGCTCCGGGACTGATGTAATCTACATCATGCTCAATTGACCTCATGAAGGGGTACAACCCCTAGCTGACTTCTAAGATACTCAAAAGTAGCCTTAAGCAGAGGTTTAGTAAAGATATATGCAAGCTGCTCCTTGGTAGAAACATGCTCCAAGATCACATCTTTACTCCGCACCTTTTCTCTTAAGAAAAGATACTTCAATTCAATATGCTTGGTTCGTGCGTGCAAAACAAAGTTCTTGGAAATATTTATGGCACTTGTATTATCACATAAGATCTTTATAGGTTCTGAAATCTTCATCTTAAAACCTTCCAAAATGTGCCTCATCCAGATAGCCTGGGTACAGTTTATGTAAGCTACAACATACTCAGTTTCAACAGTAGATTCTAATATACAACTCTGCTTTTTACTACTCCATGAAACAAGTCTTCCTCCAAGAAAAAATGCTCCACCAGTTGTGCTTTTCCTGTCATCAACATTTCCTGCCCAATCTGCATCTATGTACACCTTCAAGTCAAAGTTTCCTCCATATGGATACCATAATCCATAAACAACAGTACCTTTCAAATATCTAAAAATCCTCTTGGTTTCTATCAAATGTGTTTCTTTAGGATTCTTCTGAAATCTAGCAACTAGGCCAACTGCATGAGCTATATCCGGTCTGTTATTTTCCAATCATTGACCTGTATTCCTTCTCATCAACAGATGTGGATTCGTCTTGCTTAGACAACTTGCAACCTATAACCATTGGTGTCCCAACTGGTTTAAAGTCACTCATATTGAATGTCTTCAAAACCTCTTTCACATACTTAGACTGTGTGATGAAAATACCACTCTTCATTTGTTGTATTTGCAAGCCTATGAAAAAATTTATTTCTCCCACTAGAGACATTTCAAACTCATTTTTCATTTCATTTGCAAAATCATTGCTCATGTCATCATTACCTCCAAATATGATATCATCTACAAATACTTCACTAACCAGTATTTTATCTCCTTCAGATTTGAGATATATGTTGCTATCTTCATTGGTTCTCAGAAAACCTATCTTCATCAGATGTGTATGAAGCCTTTCATACCATGCTCTCAGTGCCTGCTTTAATCCATATAAAGCCTTATGCAATCTGCATACCATGTCTTTCTCATCAGTCAAAGCATAACTGATGCAGAGATTCTTGGAGTTGCTCCAAATCACCTAGTTGTCTTTCTTGCTCTCTCCAACCTTCTAACTCCTCAAGCCCATCCAATGGTACTTGGTAAGGGTTCTACTAGTTAGACCTCCAAGGCCTAATCCACTTTGGCTTGCCTCCAACGTATAGCCACTGATCTTTAACAATCAACACTTCCTATTGAAGATTCCACCTCAATCCCTATCACAACTTCCTAGTGCTCCAACAACCTCTGCAAAGGATCTTTCTCCACAAACTTGTTCCATGAGCATAAAATGAATTTACATAGTGTCTTTGGTGTCTTCTAATGGTTTGGTCACCTTTAAACCCATTGGCAAGCCTTCCCAAGATGGGGTATGGATATGTGTTGCTGAAACCTTGAGGGAGCCTGCTTGTAGATTTGGTTTCCACCCGCCTGTTGACGTGTATTTTGTACACTATCAAACACAGAATACAATACCCAAGGGTACCTTATCCTCTCTTGAGTAAAGTCTCTGAATGCTGAAGATATCGCAAAAAAGGATCAATCAGGGTGACTTCAAGGTTCTTTTCTGTAGGATCTCTACGTGTGGATAAGCACCAGTGGTCGTTGTGAATGTTGTTTCTTCAAGGGGTCTTACGCTTGGTGACTGAACTTCTGATTTGCTTTGAATATTGCTGGAACATAGGCTTTTACTAGCTTCGACTTGGAAAAAAAAGGAAAAAGATGAGGGCGAGGAAAGGATCTAATCCTAACACTAAGAATGTAAGAGCAATGAATGATCTTTGATGAAATTCTAACTAAGTCTTGTTTTGACATCCCAGGACCATCTCCACAAGGTTAGTGCGATCTTCGAAGGAAAGCTTTATGATGTTCAAATCATCACTGCAGGCATAGACACCATCAGGCTGATGCGATAAGTGAAGTTAAGCTTAAGCTGAATGATTCCAGTTGACTACTGTTGACATGTATTTTGTACACTATCAAACACAGAATAAAATACCCAAGGGTACCTTATCCTCTCTTGAATAAAGCCTCCGAATGTTGAAGATGTCGCGAAAAGGTTCAATCGGGATGACTTCAAGGTTCTTGTATGTAGGATCTCTACGTGTGGATAAGCTCTTTGTGGTATGATGTGATTTGCTAGAATCACAAGGGGACTTACACTTGATGACTGAACTTCTGATTTGCTTTGAATATTGCTGGAACACAGGCTCTTACTAGCTTTGATTTGAAAAAAAGGAAAAAAGAGGAGGGTGAGGAAAGGATCTAATTCTAATACTAAGAATGTAAGAGCAATGAATGATCTTTGATGAAATTCTAACTAAGTCTTGTTTTGACATCCCAGGACCATCTCCACAAGGTTAGTGCGATCTTCGAAGGAAAGCTTTATGATGTTCAAATCATCACTGCAGGCATAGACACCATCAGGTTGATGCATATCAATGAAGAAGCGACAATTGAAGTTAAGCTTAAGTTGAATGATTCCAATTGACTACACAAGGCAAGTCTGCAATCAACAAACTGCTAGTAGTATGGATATACGAATTTCACCATCAATCAAGCACATTTCTTCCACTCATCTAATAACATGAAATCAAATATGAGAAGTATAGAGACCATGCAAATTGTCGAATCGACCCATAGATTTCACCATTTCTTCAATGAAGTTACAAGTCTTTTACAACAACATCTTGGCAACAATCTTTGCCTTCTCTCTCTACTCTACTCTAATTGCTATTCTATCAACTAGCTAATCACCTTCTAACTACTCTCTATCTGTCTTCTAACTGCTTCCAACTATTCTTTTTTACAAAATGAAGAGTCGGGGCTTATATAGTGCCCACAATACAATTCGATGGCTAAGATCAATTTGAGATCAATGGCCAAGATTCAATAATGAAAACCCTAATTAGGGTTTGTTACAACCATTACATAACATTTAATGCTTGACCAATGAAATAATTGTATTGCTTGGACACATGTCCTCTCTGGAAAATTCGACCAATGGATAGCTGGGGTAGGTACATTGAAGTTTGTGCTACCTTCTATGAGTTAGGTACATTGAATCTGGACATTGTTGAGGTGGACCAATCCGACTGGAGGAGTGATGACTAGGATGCCAACTCGTCTGACACTTGTAGCTTGGTAGATATTCAATTTGATGTTGTTGAGAAGCTAGCTTTAATTAATTCATCTGGAACTATCTGCTTCTTCAACGAACCCTTTGCTCTGACTTCTTTTGTCTCTGATTTGCAGGATGTTGATGTACCTCGTCTTGGAATGCTGGATTGGAAGAGGTCGCCCTTGATGATGTTAGTCCGAAGAAAGCCATCCTTGTCGATGCTGGATCGAAGAAGGTCGTCCTTGTCAATGCTAGACTGGAGGAGGTCGCCCTTGTCCTTGCTTGATCTTCTTGGAGGAGACCGTCCTTGATCTGGCTTGATTTTCCTTAAGGTTTTCTGCCGACTTGTAGATCCTCCGGGCTTTGGAGTCGCCATCTTGATACCTACACAACATTTCAAAATTAGTAATATATCTTGAAATCTAAAAATTAAACTTTAAAAGGAAGATTCAAGATTTTAATTAGGAAACTTCATGATAAATCTTGAGTTATCATTTCCTAATTAACCATGCAATACTTAAACTTTTCTTAAAAATGTCTAAAAAAATCAAACCTTGAATAAGGGTGTCAAGATGATTTTGCCATACCTCCTCTTGAGAATTAACTCTAAGAAATGATGTAAAAATAGATGAATTTTGCTAGGCAAAGTGTAGATCAAAGCCTCCTCTTGAACAAATTGCGCCTCCTCTAGCTTGGAAAAAAAAACTCCACCTTCCACTAGCTTCTTCAAAAATCTGGAAATT
Source organism: Cryptomeria japonica (assembly GCF_030272615.1). Lineage (NCBI taxonomy): Eukaryota > Viridiplantae > Streptophyta > Pinopsida > Cupressales > Cupressaceae > Cryptomeria > Cryptomeria japonica. Next base: position 54,429,035 of record NC_081411.1, read on the forward strand.
ATCCTCCAATCTAGCAAGAAATTCGCCTCTCCAATAGCCTTCAAGATGAATTTTGCCCTCCTCAAATTGCTCTTCAAGTTCGCATGAGAGATAATGCAAGAATGATTTGAATTTGCAAAAGAACCTCTCCCATTATATAGAGCGCTTACCTTGATCCTTGTTGAGGCCGACTTAGCAAATAAGCTTTAAAATAAAATAAAATCCCACTAAGAAGAAGGTCGACTTAACAATGAAGGCAAAATAATGCCTTGTGCCCTCAACTTTTAATTTTTAATTTCACAAAAATTAATTTTAAATGCCTTTATAATAGAAATTCGATTTTTTGAGGCCCAAAATTAATTTATTAAATGCCAATTTAATTAATTTTTTCAAATATTCCAAAGCTAGCAATTTGGCATCTAATGCGATTTGGAGGATATTAACGTTGGGATATGGCAAAAATAAAGAATGCACATGTTAAGCGCTATGGTCCCTTGGAGAGGGACAGGAGCACTTTTTCATTTTTAGGCTAGGATTCTCAATTTTTGAAGTCAAACCTTCGTTCACCATGCTTTAGAAGTTCTTTCCTATCTCACACAACTTTGCCTTAGCATAATCTCGGAGGGAATTAGTTATTTTCATAAAAAGTGCTTTGGTCCTCCAGTGAGGGACAGGAGCACTTTTGAGTCCATTGCATGAATTCTTGATCATATCAACTTCAAATTATCCTCCAGGCGTAGAATATCATATTTCACTCCATCTTGAGCCTTGGTAATAAAAATATCCTTTCAAAATGCAAGGTAAATGGTCATGTTTGAAAAAAGCGCTCTGGTCCCTTGGTGAGGGACGGGAGCACTTTTGCAAGTTGTCGTCAAAATTTGCAACTCTCGCATCTCAATTCCACTGCAAGGCATTTTAAACACTTTTTCAAACTTGCGCCTTGGCCTCAATTTGTCCAAAATTGGCAAGAAAGGCTAGATAACATGTTAAGTGCTCTAGTCCTTCAGTGAGGGACGGGAGCACTTCGCCTTGGTCCCTTGGTGAGGGACGGGAGCACTTTTTCAATTTCAAGCTTATCCATCCTTTGCTAGCTTCCCAAATTATCTTCAATGGGCTAACCATGTCCTCTTTCATTCATTTCAATCACAAACTTGCCTTGGCCTTGCAAGAGATTCACACCTTTTGGAAAATCGCTCTGGTCCCTTGGAGAGAGACGGGAGCACCTTTTGTAAAATCACTTTGGTCCCTTGGAGAGGGATAGGAGCACTTTTTGCATCTTGGTGTATTTCTTTGTTCTTTAAAAGTTCAATCACGTCCAAGGCATAAAACATCCTTCGTCCTTCCCATCCAAGTCAAGTTTTGACTTAAAATACCAAACAAAGAAGAGAAACTTGAAAAAGTGGCATGGTCCTTCAGTGAGGGACGGGAGCACTTTTTGTCATTTGGGTTGATTTACTCCTTTGTGAACCGCTTAAATTATATTCAATGGGCAAAACATGCCTCCCTTAACCTCTTCAAATCATAAAATCATCTTAACCTTGCAAAGATAGTGCGAATTTGAAATTCAGTGCTCCGGTCCTTCAATGAGGGACAGGAGCACTTTTTGCCTTCTAAGCCAAATTGTCTCACTTTTCACCTCGAAATTCCTTTGCTAGGGAAGATTTCCTCTTACTTCATGCTATGAATAAAAGTTAATGTCCAAAAAAGGTCTAAAATTGTGCATATAAAGAAAAGTGCTCTGGTCCTTCAGTGAGGGACGGGAGCACTTTTTACCTTCTAGGCAAAAACTTCATCATTTCATTGTTTTCAATCAAGTCTGGATGCTTTATCATGTTCGTTTCGTCCGTCACTATGCCTTTGATGTTTCAATTTGACCAAACAAGGTCAGGAATGGCTCCAATAAGTCTTTTCGCTCTTTGTCCTTCAGTGAGGGACGCGAGCACTTTGCCTTGGTCCCTTGGAGAGGGACGGGACCACTTTTTCCTTCAACCTTCAATATTCACCATTTTTGTGCCTTCAAAATCTTCAAAAGTATCAAGTCATGTCCAATTATCATTTTGGAAGATCTTGCACAAAACAAAATAGAAAAGTCAGTGACAAATATGCATAAAATAACATTTGTGCTCTGGTCCCTTGGTGAGGGACGGGAGCACTTTTGTCCTTTCTGGCTAAAATATTCAAAATTTAGGTCTCCAATCATTTCACAAGGCAGAGTTAGGTCATCTTCAAGGCCAAGAATCAGTTAGCAAGCTCATGCAAAATAAGAAATTGCACTTAGACCGAAATTTGCCCTGGGCCTCTAGTGAAGGACAGGAGCACTTTCTCTGTTTCAGGCATCATCTTGCCTCCAAAATTTGATCAAAATTTACCTAGGCAAGAATATACAATTTCATCTTCAAAATGCTAACACTTAGACAAAATTTGAATTTTACCCCGAAAAATTTCCGAGTCTAGACCTAACCTGGGACATATCTGACTTTCCAGACAGACTCACCTTACTTCAAAAATCAACCTTCAAAAGGAGGCTTAATAACTTTCAAAATTTGATTGGACTTAGCTTGAAAAAATATCCAAAAGAAACCCTTAAGGCTTAGCCCTAGCCCAGACAGACCACTCACTCACTCAAAACCCTAAAAGCAGAGAGAAGAACAGGCAAAACAAAAGCGAAAAAAAGGGGGTCCCCATTTTAATGGGGCGATGTGTGAAAACGTCACAACAACTACACAAGGCAAGTCTGCAATCAACAAACTGCTAGTAGTATGGACATACGAATTTCACCATCAATCAAACACATTTCTTCCACTCATCTAATAACATGAAATCAAATATGAGAAGTATAGAGACCATGCAAATTGTCGAATCGACCCATAAATTTCACCATTTCTTCAATGATGTTTTACAAGTCTTTTACAACAACATCTTGGCAACAATCTTTGCCTTCTCTCTCTACTCTACTCTAATTGCTATTCTATCAACTAACTACTCACTCTCTAACTACTCTCTATTCACTAATCTCTTATTAGCCTTTCACAAATGAAGAGTCGGGGCTTATATAGTGCCCACAATACAATTCGATGGCTAAGATCAATTTGAGATCAATGGCCAAGATTCAATAATGAAAACCCTAATTAGGGTTTGTTACAACCATTACATAACATTTAATGCTTGACCAATGAAATAATTGTATTAATTGGACACATGTCTTCTCTGGAAAATTCGACCAATGGATAGCTGGGGTAGGTACATCGAAGTTTGTGCCACCTCCCATGAGTTAGGTATATTGAATATGGACATGCTGAGGTGGACCACACAGACTAAAGAAGTGATGACTAGGATGCCACCTCGTCTGACACTTGTAACTTGGTAGATATTCAACTTGATGTTGTTGAGAAGCTAGCTTTAATTAATTCATCTGGAACTATCTGCTTCTTCAACGAACCCTTTGCTCTGACTTCTTTTGTCTTTGATGTGCAGGGTGATGATGTACCTCACCTTGTAATGTTGGATTGGAAGAGGTCGCCCTTGTTGATGTTTGATCGAAGAAAGCCATCCTTGTCGATGCTAGACTGGAGGAGGTCGCCCTTGTCCTTGCTTGATCTTCTTGGAGGAGACCGTCCTTGATCTGGCTTGATTTTCCAACTCCGGGATCTCCATTTGATGCCTACACAAAATATTAAAGTTGGTCTTTTGAGCATCAAACCTTAAAGCATGAAATTTAAGACCTTTCAAAGGTAAAACTTAAGATATTAATTTTTTAAAAAGTCAAGATAAATCATGAATTACACATTTTCAAATTAATAATGAATGGAATTTGGATCTTCAAGACTTAGACTTTACAAAATTGCAATGGGATCACAATAAGTCTTGAATAAGAACTTCAAAAATGATTCTTCATACCTCCTCCTTTGAGTGCTTAACTACAAAACCTTGAAAAAAATGATGAGAGAAGACCGGATTTTGATGGACAAGGCTTAGTTTATAGTCCTCCTTTGGTTGAATTACGCCTCCATTAGTCTTCAAAAGAATTTCACCCTCCTTAGTCTTCAACACTTAGTAGAAATTCGCTCCAAACAAGCTATATTTCGCACCTCCAATTTGCTCTCCAATTTCGCACTTAAAGGAATGATTGAATGATTTGAAATGTGAAGCAACACTCCTCCAATATATAGAGCGCTCACCTTCCACTTACCCATGAGGCCAACCTAGCAAATAAAAGGTGAAATAATAAATAAAACCCAAAAGGAGTAGGCCGACTTGTCAAATAGAGGCAAAATAATGCCTTGTGCGCTCAACTTTTAATTTTTTTAAATCCAAAATTAATTTTAGATGCCTCCAAGGGAATTTTTTATTAATTTCAAGGCTTAAAAATTAATTTATTAAATTCAAAATGCCTTAATTTAATGTGAATTTGATTCAAAATCTCCAAAGGGCTCAAAATTAGCAAATTTGGTGAATTCGTTAAGAATTTCATCGCTCAAGCAATGTAGAAAATGAAGGATATCACAAATTTCGCCCTGGGCCCTTGGTGAAGGCCAGAAGCGATTTTTCAATTTTTGCTCAAGATTAGCATTTTTCAACGTCCAAAACCTCTTCAAGACATTCCAACTAGGCCTTCTCACTGACTCGCAAACTTGGTTTTATCAAATTTTGAGGAAAAAGTATGATTTTGAAGTTTCTCGCCCTGGACCCTTAGCAAAGGTCAGGAGCGATTTTTATTTTGACTAAAATCCTCAATTTTCAAAGGCAATATAATATTCATCAAGTTTCTTGGGGTCCTTTTGCCTTATCTCATCCTTGCCTTAGCACAATTTTGAAGAAAAGTTGTAGTTTTTTGCAAAAATCGCTCTGGGCCTTCAATGAGGGTTAAGAGCACTTTTGCAAATTTAAGCTATTTTCTCTCACCTTTCCCTTTGAAATCACCTTGATAAGGAAGAACTTTCCTTTTTCATGCTATAAATAAATCTTTAAGCCCAACAAGTGATAAAATAATGTGTCTTTCAAGAAAATCGCTCTGGACCTTCAGTGAGGGTCAGGAGCACTTTTTTTGCTTCTTGGTATATTTCCTTATTCTTTAGACTCCCAATCGCTTCTAAGGTATAAAACATCATCTCTTCCTCCTATCCAAGTCAGGTTTTGCCTCAAAATTTCAAACAAAGAGGAGAATCTTGAAAAATCGCCATGGGCCTTCAATAAGGGTCAGGAGCGCCTTTTGTTTTTTGGGTTGATTTCCTCCTTTGTTGACCACTCAAATTATATTCAACGGATAGAACATGCTTTCCTTGATCTCTTCCAATCATAAAATCACTTTGATCCTGCAAGAACAGTGCAAATTTGAAAATCAAGCTCCGAACCTTCAGTGAGGGTCAGGAGCGCTTTTTGCCATCATGATCAAATTGTTTCACTTTTCATCTCGAAATTCCTTGGCTAAGGAAGATGTTATCTTGTTTCATGCTATGAATAAATTCTCATGTCCAAAAAAGGATAAAATAGTGTGTCCACAAGAAATTCGCCCTGGGCCCTCAGAGAGGGTCAGGAGCGATTTTGATTTGTTGCCCAAAATTCATCATCTTTAATGCTTTCCAACCTTCAATTTGCATCAAGTGATGTCTAATCTTCTCTCCGAGAGACCCTGCACAAAACAAGTTAGCCAAAATTAGTGCTAAAATAAACTTAAATAAGATTTTCGCCCTGGACCCTCAACAAGGGTCAGGAGCGAAATTTACAATCTAGGCTAAATTGCTCAATCTTTTAGTTTCAAACCACTTCACAGGGCAAGGTAAGATCATTTTCAAGGCCAAGAACAAGGTTTCAAATTCAAGCGAGTTGGCAAATGAAATCTACAATGAATTTCGCTCTAGACCCTTGGAGAGGGTCAGGGGCGAAATTTCTAATCTTGGCCAAAATTCATCATTTTCTTCAAGGTGTTCAATCAATTCCAAAGTCCAAACAAAATGCTTTGCAAATCAAAATTTGGTCGAATAAGGCCAGGAATGAGTCCTAGGTTGATTTTCACCTTGGACCCTCTGGAAGGGTCAGGGGCGAAATTTGCTTTGGACCCCCTGAGAGGGTCAGGAGCGAAATCCGACTTTTTTGAACTCTCCGACAAGATAATTTTATGGAATATAACATTTAAGTATAAGTGACATTTCCGACATTTCCCTCTATCTTTCTTCTTTCTTACATTTCCCTCTATCTTTCTTCTTTCTTATACTTTAAGTTATACTCCATATATACTTTCAGGATGTTTGAGAGTGGTTTCAGACCTCCAGGAGCCATATTGCAAAATCTAGTTTTTGGAGGTTTTTCAGTTTCCAGACTTAGCCGAATTTCAGGATCAAGACATTCCAGACTTAGCCAAATTTCAAAACATTCCAGACTTCATCACTCACCAACTTGACCTAACTCAAGCAGAACTTGCTATCCAGGTGATCCCCTTGGCGACACTCAAAATGCAAAGGCCAACTAACAAAACCCTAAAAGACCTAGAAGACAAACCCTAGAAAGCAAAAAACAGGGGTCCCCATTTTCAATGGGGCGATGTGTGAAAACGTCACAACACTGCCCTAGCGCAATAATTCCCATTCCTCCATGTCGTGACATTTTCACACATCGCCCCATTGCAAATGTGACATTTTCACAAATTACCCCACTTTTTTATGCTCTCTAGGTTAGTTTTAGCATCTTTAGCTATTAGCCTTTCACTTGTAGGAAATGCAGTGTCTCAGGTTTGTCAAGGTGTGATCAAGTCATGCCTGTCTCATTGGGTGGAATTGAGTTGATTTGCTCCTCAACACCTTGGCTATGAATGACATATGATAATCATTTCATTTGATCATCACCATCAAAGATAAGGATAGTGAATGCAAATATGAGGATCAATCAAGGGAGTTGAGATAATAGATGCAAGATGAAGGCTTAAACTACGTGAGAGAGCTTTGTTAACGATGAAGGACCCCTTTGAGGTAGCAAGGTGAGTGCTACTGCTCACAAGATTTGACAAGGTTGAGTCACTGTCAATGACCCACCAAAACCCCCACCTTGCCTTAGTTGACAATCAGTGCCTCCTCAATAGTCTGAACTTTTCCAATCAATGCCCCCTCAAAAGTTCGACCTCTTTCAGTTGGTGGGGTAGGAAAAGTCTAATCTCTTTCTTGCTCAGTCAATGCCCCCCTGAAAGTCCGATCTATGATGAGAAGCCCTTTACTTAGCGAGGTAAACATTTTTAAGGGTAAATGCTTGTTGTTTGATGAAATTGAAGTGATTGAGTAAGCAAGGCTAACATCTTTTGTGCACAGTCACTGCCCTATCAAAAGCCCGACCTTTCTCAATCGGTGCTCTATCAAATCCACGACCTCCCAAAAGTGACTGTCAGTGCTAGGTAAGATCTTCGCCCAAGGATGGACAAAGATGTTTAAGTTAATGAGCATGTTAATGGTGAAGGAAATATCAATTCAATGTGTTAAGTATGATGAAGGAGCAAGGTAGATTATCAAGCAAGAATTGAGGGCATTGTCAATGACCTAGCAAATCCCCGATCAGCTTGTACTTACAGTCAATGCCTTGTGAAAACCCCAACCTAATCTAGTCGATGCCTACCCAAATGTCTGATCTCCTTTTGATGATTGTCAGTGCCTTGTGAAAACCTCGAACTTTCTTAGTCAATGATCCCTTGGATCTCCGGCCTGCTTGAAACCTCAATTAGTGCCCTATTGAAACCCCAAACTTTCTCATTCAATGCCCTATTGAAACCCCGAACCTCCTCAATCAGTACTCATCGAAATGTCCGAACTTCTTGGGAAGTTGCTTCTAATCCATGGCTCGGAAAGCTAATGAGGAAGGGCAAATCTCAGACCTGAAATCAAGTAAAATCAGGCAAACCAGACCTAAAAGCAAGTTCAAATCAGAAACTAAAATCAGAATCAGGCACAAAATAAGAGATTAAAACACTTAGAATGCATTTCAGATTAAAAGATTTGAGAAACATGTCTATATCAGGTATATTTGATGCTTCTTGTATTGGTTTTGCAGTTAAGTCTAACTGGAAGGAGATCAGAGCAGCATATTTAAGCTAGCAAAGCATATGAAAAGAAAGGTGAAGGCTCATCAGCTCACCTACAACATCAAGATCACACCATCCGAGACATTGCAACACTCCAAGACTCGAGCATCCAAACAAGGAGATTGAATCATGCAAGAAGAAGAAATGCTAAGAACAAGATCCGTACATTCGAGGTGATAACATTACTCAACCGAGTTACAGGGGCTCCTCAAGCCTTCTATTTTGAGAAGTGGATGTTCTACTTCATCCAAGTGATAGTTCAAGGAAAAGGAACAATTCATTGGGCTAGAATGATTAGCCATTGCTTGGACGTGCAGTTAAGAAGACTGAAGGCTACCAAGTCTTTCTACATGAGTTCATACATCATATATGCCTTGATCAGGAGTTTCGAATATGCAGGATTGCCTCACAGAGGAGTGATCGGAAGAGGGCCCGGGGAAGTCAGAGATTTGATAACATTACTCAACCGAGTTACAGGGGCTCCTCAAGCCTTCTATTTTGAGAAGTGGATGTTCTACTTCATCCAAGTGATAGTTCAAGGAAAAGGAACAATTCATTGGGCTAGAATGATTAACCATTGCTTGGACGTGCAGTTAAGAAGACTGAAGGCTACCAAGTCTTTCTACATGAGTTCATACATCATATATGCCTTGATCAAGAGTTTCGAATATGCAGGACTGCCTCACAGAGGAGTGATCGGAAGAGGGCCCGGGGAAGTTAGAGTTTGTGATTCCTATGTTCATTTGCATCATCCTCCAGGAAGTGACTACAAGTTAGTCAATGATACCTTCACGATGAACATCACCAGGACATTGCAAGGCGGGATTCACAATCGGCTATCTCAAGATGCACAAGAGCTTGTAAAGAGGTACGGTGCTTGGTTCATCCAATTTCAGAAGTTTACATATATTAGAGTTCATGGATGTCCTTCACCTCCCTATATGTTGCTGAGATATCCGACAGACAGAATTGTGTTACTTGAGGTAACTAGACAGTTGGCAGCTTATGCGAAGGCATTCAGACACAGACATGGAAATGGAGTTCCTGTTCCTATCATACTAGGAAATTCAGTTGAGGTATGTCCTAATGCTCTAGCCATGGATGATGCAGAAAAGGAGTTAGCTTTATATTCATTTTCATTCTTTGCCATGAGAGAGAGTTTCGATCCTTATGGGTATATAGAAGAGACAATCGGAAGGAAATACAGACATGAACCTCAGATAGAGGATTTTGTGATGAATCTCTCAGATGATCTTGAAGTGAAAAGAAAGATGCATTCCAGATTGCCTTTAGACTTCATCAAGAAATGCAAAATTTATAGAGTGGCCGACCAAGCTCAGGACAATGGCAGACATCTCCAATCATCTTATGATCGAGAAAGCAAAGCAGTGAGGCTAGATTGGAATGAACCTGAAATTTTGGATCTAGATACCTTGATGGCTCCAGTTTTGTCTTGTACTCGCAGATGGGTTGATGTGCAACATCAAAAGTTGAGAGGGCAGGGCATATCTATGACTTTTACTCTGGAGGAAAGGCCAGGCGAAGGAGGAGCAAGTGTGAGTGAAGGTAATCCTAATCCCAGAAACACAAGCGAAGGCAACCTTCGAAGCGTAAGTGAAGGCAATCCTCATCCTAGAGGATCGAAAAGGAAAGAGAGACCTGAAAAAGAGAATCCTCCAAGAAGAAGCAAGAGGCCAATAGAGATCGTTCATCTGGCACATCTTCTCGACAAGAGAAGAGGACACTTGAAATGGAGGAATCTATGGAATCAATGGTACAGAACGATAAACAGGAAGAAGGACAGGCACCTCAACGTTCGTCAAGTCAAGTCAATGAGTTACATGAAGACAAGAATGATGACGAAGCGACATACCCTCTCAGAGAAGAAGAAACATTGCCTAAGGAGATACAAGTTAAAGAAACAAGATCTGCCATTCCAGATTGGTTAAAAGAGAGACTAACAAGGGTGATTGTGATCGAGGACGAAGATAATGTGATTGATTTAGAGAGCCTTGTTGGAAATTCTCAGGAAGTGACAGAAAAGAGGAAAGCCACTAAGATGTCCAAGATGATCAGAGATGAGACAGGATCCAGGAAATTACAGATAGCTACACCAGCAGTGGACAAGTATGAAGGTGAAATCCTTGCAGAAGAATATGATGTAGAGACATTTGAGCTTGGTCCACTCACAGCCGAGCAGACATTGGATGATGCCACTGATTCATTTGAGGCACTTAAGGACAAGCTTAGAGAAGAAATGGAGAAGAATAGAAAGCTTGAGCGAGAAGTCAGTGCTTGGAGAGGCTACTTTAGCCATCTCAATCAACCTTTGAGGCGTCAGGATCCAGCAGTATCTCCTGCGCAGGCACTTCCTTTTGAATCAATTGGTGAGGCAGAGAGAGTCAGGAGTTTGGTCCAGCTTATGAGTTCTTGGATTGACAAATCCCATACAGTTGCTATTGAATTTGCAACAAGAATGATGCAGACTATTCATCGAGCTATTCAGGTTCTTGAGATCATCCACAACCTAGTGATAACTATAGCTGCTTTTGCTCATACTAAGGATGTTATCATTCCTGTCCTGCAAGTAATCAGACAAACATCAAGGAAGGTCCTAGCTCAAGAAAAGATAATGGATGGAGGACCTCATAGTTTACTTCAATGGTCAACTTTACTCCAGATGAAGGAAGTCCTTTTTGAGGACATCAGTAACAAATGCAATCAAGTTGAAGAGATTATCCATCCGATCCAGGACAAAGTGTTTGAAGTATTATGTACTATTCTTGGCAGGAGGATTGCAGTTGAGACAGATGTGGATTTGCAAGAATTAGAAGATAGAGTCAAGGTCATCTTTTGCAAAGATGAGAATGTTATTACAGATGAGCAACGGGATCAGATGTTTGCTACCATGCTCTTGATTGAGAAAATCAAGGAACTTGAACCTGGATGGGACGCTGCTCTTCTCAAGGCTTTTGATCAGGTCATCCACTTGGAAGAACGAATGAGGAATCTTCCCGAGATTCCAATTGCTGAGATCGAAGGAATCGTGTCTAGATTCATTGCATATGCTAAGAAAGAGCATTGGAAAGGGAATAAGATTCTAGAAGAAAGGTTGTTATAGATGATGTGGCACCTTAATTTTCATTGGTCTATGTCTCCTAGGTTTTTGTGCCAAATTTAATATTTGGCTATGCATTTAATATTGTTCAATAAAAAGGGGGCTATTTGTATTTAGGTGTCATAATCTTGGCCATTGATCTTCTTCTGATCTGGACCGTTCATTGTAATTGAGGATGCTATTTATACCCTCATTCATTTTCATTTTGATATAGATAGAGATAGATAGATATAGAATTCAGAGAGAGCAATAAGAAATAGTTAGAGTTTTGAGAAGCAAGTTATTTTGTAGCAAGATTGAGCTTTGAAGAAGGAATTTCAAACAATTGTTGTTCATGATGGCTTTGAGATCAATAAAATATTGAAGTTATGGTGTTTTATTGCAATTCTTGTGGTTATCTTCATGGTTGTTTACTTTCTTGAATCATTCTCAGTCAAAGTAGTATTTAAGTTTGAAAGACTAAGTGTTGGGCTTGATCTTTGGTGAGATTCGTACTCCAAACCACTAGCTTCTTACTGATTGTAAGGACGCCTTGTGTGGTCGACTGGAAATATTTGGATTGCATAAACCTTCATTCATTATTGAGTCATTGATATGTACCTTCATGGTAGTACTTATGATTCTTGATGATTTGAAAAATCATTATTCACCTTAGAAGATCGCATCAGTTTCAGTAAAGTTGTAATTCCTTGGCGATACTGAAGTTGGTAGAATTTTACCAAGTCCTGCCCGCATTGAGTCATTCTTAGGATTAGATTAGAGTTTACCTCTTGCAAACCCTACCCTTTTGATTTTTTTTGGGAATTCATTAGTATTAGGAAAATCTTGGTCCTACAATTCGGATACGTAAGTCCCCTTGATGACACAGCAATCACAACGACCACTAGTGCTTATCCACACGTAGAGACCCTACATAAAAGAACATTGGAGTCACCCTGATTGATCCTTTTATGCGACATCTTCAGCAATCAGAGACTTTATTCAAGAGAGGATAAGGTACCTTTGGGTATTTTATTCTGTGTATGATTGTGTACAAAATACACGTCAACACTGACTCAACCAACGGGATAGATAACTACCACATGTGGGCATAGAGTTCAATGTACCTACCCTCATCATTCATTGGTCAATCATTCAAGGAAGAACATGTGTCCCACACAATGTAATTTTGTCATTGGTCAAGCATTAAATGCTTTGTAATGGATGTAGCAAACCCTAATTAGGGTTTTTATCTTTCGATCTTGGCCTTTGATTGTGAATCAATTTGAGCCATTCATTGTAATGAGAGCAATATATAAGGCTCCACTTCTTCATTTGTAAAGGTTAATAGTTCAAGAATAGATGATAGTTAGTCAAGAAGCAACAGATAGCTAGAGTAGAGTAGGAGAAAACGAGATTGTTGTCAAGACATTGTTGCAAGAAGCATGCAATGGTGAGCTTCATATGTTGATTCAGCAATTTGCATGGTCTCTACTTCTCATTTAATTTTCATGTTGTTTAGATGAATGGAAGAACTTTGTGTATGATCATTGGTGAAATTTGTACATCCATTCTACTAACAACTTGTTGATTGTAAAGTGTCTTGCATAGTCAACTGGATTCATCTTATTCGAACTCAACTTCAATTACCACTTATACATTGATATGCATTACATTGATGGTGTCTAAGCCATAGGTAGTAGTTTGAACATCATTTTGCTCCCCTTAGAAGATTGCACTAAACTTTGTGGAGTTGTTTCTTTGCATGGCAAAGCAAAGTCTAGTTGATTTTCACCAAAGATTGTTCATTGCTTTTACATCCTAGGATTAGACTAGCTTTCCAAACCCTCAACTCTTTTTACAATTTTTTAAAAATCAAGTAAATTTTCATGTTCTAGCAGCATTCAAGTTCAACGTAAGACCCCTTGTGATTCCAGCAATATCACATCAAACACATTGAGTCTATCCACGAGCACGTCAAGACCTGACATTCACAACCTTGGAGACATCCTATTGGATCACGCGGTATAGCACTTGGGAGGAGATTTTGTTTAGGAGAGGATAGAATACTTAATATTTTATTCTATGTTGCATAGTGTATAAAAAACACATCAAAACTCCGTTAGGGTTAGGAAAGTGATAAGGATAATCCCTAAACATAATTGCTTATTGATTGTATTATGAAGAATTAGTAGTTTTCTAGTTTCAAAAGCTTGATTTAGGGCATAATAATATTTAATGATGTTATGTTAATCATTGGGAAACAGGCAGCCTCCTAGTAGGGGACATTACACTAAATGTGCATCAATATCTGTAGCCTTTAGGAGAGTATGAATAATTGAAGGCAAAAACTTGTGCTTTATAGTTTCCAATAGAAATGAGCTTCTAAGATATACCAGAGGTGGGAACTCAAGTAAGTCCAGCGTCAAAGAGCTTGAGAAGAATAAGCTAAACACCTTGTTGATGTTTTCCATTATCATATGATTGTAGCAATGAATACAAGTAATCCCAGCCCTCAAGCGGGATAGCTTCCTCTTTTGCAATGCACAAAATGACAATGTCCGCAGTTGAAATCAAACAAATAAGTCTGCTTAGAAACTGCAAAAAATTATCAATTTCATTAGGATCTTGCTGCCTCTTCAAGTTTTAAACCAATATTTTATTTATTTCATTTTAGTCAAAAGGAAATATTCTATGTCCAAAGGATGGTTGTGTTTTGATAAATGGGCGTGAAAGTCTCAGCCTGACTACAACCATAATACCAAGACCCATAAACAAAAGGACATCTCATGGTGACTGTTGTGCATTGAAAATGGGTTGATGGTAATGGGGATGTTTGTGTGAAAGTGAACTCAGGTAGTCTATAATCCAGAGAACATGCAATATGAAGGATGCGAGATATTGAAAACTAGGATATATAGAGAAGTGTGAGACAAATAAAGCATCGAAAACTCAGGTAAAATGGAAAGCATAGAGAAAAGTCCAACCTCACATTTTGAATAATCAAAAACCCAACAGGACTGATTCAAGTCAGCAACACAAACAGCATAAAAAAATTAAATTTCAGACTACTTAAAAATTCTAGTATCTGAAGAAGAGAAAATCACCAACCTACGGCAAGGATGGTGCTCCTTTGATCTTGATATGCCAAGAAGGCAAAGCCTTTTGATTTTCCTGTACCTTTGTCTCTCACAAGGTTGACATCTACTATTTCCCCATACCTGCAAAATTTCTACAAAGTCAATTTCTGCATTGAAAACCCATCTTCCTTGAAAAACTACGACTAAAATTTATGTGTATTTATTCTTCAATATTCTATAAAAAATCCTAATACTAGGGTTTGCAAGGAACTCGTACAACAGTTATGGTATGATGGCAATAAAGGGCACTAAAAACAGTGTTAAGGAGATTAAAACCCCCCTCCCTTCCACTCCAATATGGAAGCCCATAATTCCAAGGAAAATATAGCAAGGTTGCATTGTGAATACAAGCAACAATGACCCAAGTTTAAAAAATCTCAAGCATTTGATCCATTTTACACCGCAAGGAACTCATCTAGCCACATTAGCAACATAATCCAGGTTCAAACCCCCCATAGCAATGCACTTGCCCTTAATTCAAAAGGACACAGATGAGTTGTATTCCTGGTGTAAGAAATATGGGATGCATTCTAGACAATCCATATTAAAAACAACTTAAGGAACTTGATGGCTCATAACTTTGTCCAAGGCTTATCAAACAAAAATGTTTTCAAAGACAAAAGATTGTAGGTTGCCACAGAAGACAAAACCATAATTTTATAGAATTTGCAGACAGATGGAGCCTACAACCCTAGTTTTAAAGAATTTGACATCCATGGAAGTAAAAGGACCCTTATTAATAAGAGTTTGCAGTTCAATGACAATCAAACCCACATTTGTGGGACACTAGGAAAGAAAGAGAATAGCAATTTAGCAAAACTTGGCAAAGCCCAAAAACATTCATTTGCTCATTTAGATAATGGTTTTCTAATTAAGTATTTTTGAGGCTAAAATCTACTGTCTGTGCAAATTGATATTTTAATTCTAGAGAGTAAACTTGAGGTAGTGGTTTATTAGCTTAGCATTTTGGAGCTACGTCTTACATATCCATATGTATTTTAGTTTTATACTTTAAATTCAGGTGGGTAATATTTCAGAAACAAAAAGGATGGAATTTAATGGTATAAAATTATTTTGGGAGACAATAGTGCAGACATAGGGCAAACAAAGATGAGTCCATTATTTAGACCAGAGTGTCTGATTCAAACTGGATGATAAGTATTACATTGCATTTGGTCTACTGCTCCTGATAATGCAGATTCTTCTAAAGTGTTAACAGACTTAGGATTTACGCCAACCATGACAGGCCAATTTCTTGCTCAGAGTCAACTGAGGACAAACTCCAAAGACCTCCATTGGACCTCCTCTGGCTCAAACCCTGAGTGCTTGCTGAGTACTCAGAAAGCCTTGTAACTCCACTTCTATATAGAATCTCTTCATCTCTATGTTTTATTCATGAATGATTTCACTTAGCTTTTGTTATTTGATAGCATTTTTACATTTTTTTTAAACCTTTTTCTTTGTAATAATGACAGGTGACTGTTGCATGTTCAAGAAAACATCTCGTAAAGGCATATAGATAGATGTAATGTCCCACCCTTAACTGGGTTGGCCATCACTCATTTAAAGGTGTTTTTCGACACAAAATTATTTCATATAATATTATATAAAAATAAATATAAAATAATAATAAATAAATAAATATTTAAATAGAACTAAATTTAACTTTTAAAATATAGCACCTAACTGGGCCAACCCATTTGTAAGAAAATATAAAAATTAAAATATTCTGCTGGTCGGCCTATAGTGGATCCTGGCAGCTTGCATAATCAGGTATAAATATTTGTTTTGCTGCTACATGATTACACGGATAAAAAAAAATTATAAAACCAAATTTTAGTTTTAAAATATGGCACCTAACTGGGAAAACCCATTTGTAAGAAAATATTAAAAAAAATAAAACATTCTGCTAGTTGCCTATTGTGGATCCTGGCACCTTGCAAATCAGGTATAAATGTTTTTTTGCTACTACACGATTAATGGAAAATCTGATTTGCGTTTTGGGAGAATTCCTGAGTAGGTGAGCTGAGACAAAACCCTCACTTCCCTGCAAGGTTAGGATACCAAACTCTAGCCTTATATAATCAAATTTTCCTATACACAGTGCAATTTCTATTCCTATTTTAAGTTCTGATCTAAACAGTTCTAACCTGGGATAAATTTGACCTATAGGTGGCCACCAAAGCTGCTGTTTGGTCACAGGAAGCTACTGGGCAAATTTACATAGGGATGTGTTGATGTGTCTTTTGTACACGACCGAACACAGAATAAAATACCTAAAGGTACCTTATCCTCTCTTGAATAAAGCTTCCCCGAATGCTGAAGATCTCGCAGAAGGATCAATCGGAGTAGCTCCAAGGTTCTGATTGTAGGTTCTCTACGTGTGGATAAGCTCTTGCGGTATGATGTGATTTTGCTAGAATCACAACGGGACTTAACTTCGATGGCCTGAACATCTGATTTGCTTTGGATATCACTAGAACATGGGTCTTTACTGATCCTTGATTTTTAAAAAAGGGAAAAAAGGATAAGGGTTGGAGAGGAATCTAATTCTAATGCTAAGAATGTAGGAGCAATGGATGACCTTTGATGAAACTCTAACTAAGTATTGCTTTGACATGCTATGATCATCTCCACAAGGTTAGTGCGATCTTCTAAGGATAGCTTTATGATATTCAAATCACCACTACAAGCATAGACACCGTCAAGTTGATGCATATCAATGTAATATCAATGAAGAAGTGATAATTGAAGTTAAGCTTAAGTTGAATGATTCCAATTGACTATGCAAGGCAAGTTTGCAATCAACAAACCGCTAGTAGTATGGATATACAAATTTCACCATTGATCATACAAATTTCTTCCATTCATCTAATAACATGAAATTAAATTTGAGAAGTATAGAGACCATGCAAATTGTAGAATCGACACATAGAATTCACCATTCCTTCAATGAAGTTTACATGTCTTTTGCAACAATGTCTTGGCAACAATCTTTGCCTCCTCTTTCTACTCTACTCTAAAATGCTATCTCTATCTCTTTTTGCTAACTCCTAACTATTAACTAATCTCTGACTATTAACCCCTTTACAAATGAAGAGCCAAGGCTTTATATAGAGAGCCCTTTACAAATTGATGGCTCTGATTGATTTAGAATCAATGGCTAGGATTACAAGACAGAAACCCTAATTAGGGTTTGTTATAACAAACTTCCTTAGCCAATGAGAAAATTACATTCAAAAAGTGAGGACCAATAGGAAGCAGGGGTAGTGTTGTGACCATTTCACACATCGCCCCATTAAAATGGGGACCCCCTCTTTTTGCTTTTGTTTTGCCTGTTCTTCTCTCTTCTTCTAGGATTTTGAGTGAGTTGTCTCTTTGGGCTAGGGTTATACCCTGGGGTTTCTTTTGGATATGTTTTTTGAGACAAGTCCAGTCAAATTTTGAAGGTTATTAAGCATCCTCCCAAAGATTGAGATTCTGAAATAAGGTAAGTCTGTCAGGAAGTTAGATAGGTCTCAGGTTAGGTCTAGTCAGGGTTTTTCTTGAGGGAAAATTCAAACTTTGGCTAAGTGTTAGCGTTTTGAAGATAGAATTGTACATTTTTGCCTAGGTAAATTTTGATCAAATTCTAGAGGCAAGATGATGCCTGAAACAGAGAAATCGCTCCTGTCCTTCACTAGAGGCTCAGGGCGAATTTTATTTTAGGTGCAATTTCCTGTTTTTTGAAGGCTTGCTAACTGGTTCCCGGCCTTGAAGATGACCTAATCCTGCTTGGTGAAGTGATTGAAGATTTAATTGTGGATATTTTGGCTTATAAAGATGAAATCGCTCCTGTCCCTCTCCCAAGGACCAAGGCGAAAATGTTATTTGGTGCATATTGGTTACTGACTTGTTTAAATCGTTTTGTGCAGGGTCTCCAGGGGAGCTAATTGGACGTGACTTGACGATTTCAAGGATTTTGAAGATTCGAAAATGATGAAATATGAGGGATTAAGATAAATTCGCTCCTATCCTCCACTGAAGGACCAGGGTGAAATGATTTATTTTGGTTATTTTTGGCCTTGGTAGATCAAATTGAAGCATTAAAAACGCAATGAAGGATGAAACGAGCATAATGGAGCATCCAGACTTAGTTAAAAGCGATGAAAGGTTGGACCTTTTGCCTAGCAAGATAAGTTCGCTCCTGTCCCTCACCAAGGGACCAAAGCGATTTTCTTTACACACACCTTTTGGGACCTTTCTTGGATTTGGGCTCTCGTTCATGAATTGTAAAAAGATGATATCTTCCCCAGCAAAGGAAATTTGAGATGAAAAGTGAAAAGATTTGGCCTTGGGGACAAAAGGCGCTCCTGTCCCTCACTGAAGGACCGGAGCTTGAATTCCAAATTTGCATTATCCTTGCAAGATTTAAGTGATTTCGCGATTTGAAGAGGTCAGGGGAAGTATGTTTTGCCCGTTGAATATAACTTGAGTAGGCCACGAAGAAGATAATCAACCCAAATGGCAATAGGTGCTCCTGTCCCTCAGCAAGGAACCAGAGCGATTTTCAAAGGATGCTCCTGTCCCTCAGCAAGGAACTAGAACGATTTTCTAACAAGGCAGATATCTTGCAAAGTTAAGGTAAGTTTTGTGTTTGAGATGAATGGAAGAGGGCGTAATGGATACATTGAAGATTATTTTGAAGGCTAGCAAAGCACAAATGAGCTCATAATAGCAAAATCGCTCTTGTCCCTCACCAAGGGACCAGGGCGAAAAGCACATTAACAAGCCTTCTTCCCCAAATTGGGACGAATCCAGGCCAAGGCATGAGATTGCAATGATATTTAAAGTGCTTCAAGATGGAATTGAGTTGCAAAGACCATAAAATTCAATGAGAATTGGCTAGGGCGCTCCTGTCCCTCACCAAGGAACCAGAGCGAAATCTTCAAATATGCCTAAACGCCTAACATTTTGAAATACTACTTTTGTTTCCAAGACTCAAGATGGAATGGGAAATCATGTTTTATGCCTTAGAAGTAATTGGAGGTTGATATGGTCAAGAGATTGTGCAAAAAACTAATAAGCGCTCCTGTCCTTCACTGAAGGACCAAGGCGATTTTCTATAAAATCAACAATTTTCCTCCAAAACCACGCCAAGACAAGGTGATACAAAATGGGGAATGCCTTTGAAAGATAGTGAACAAGGAATCGCCTCCAAGAATCGACAATCTTAGGCTCAAATGTAAAAATCGCTCCTGTCCTTCACTGGAGGACCAGGGCGAAAATCTTTGGAAAGCTCATTTTGTCTTGAGAAAACGAGTTGAACATGCACTGAAGGGACGAAAGGGATCATTGTTTACCTCCAAACTTGAAATGGCGGTTTGAAAGATAAGGACCAAGGACAAAGGGTGAGATCGCTCCTGTCCCTCACCAAGGGACCAGGGCGAAAATGCATTAAGGCAAGCTCCTTCCAAAGATCACATGAATTGAACTTAAAGTTCTAGATAAAATGCCATTTTGAACGCCAAAGGTGAGGTTTTGAACGTGAAAATAAGAAATGCAAGGTCTAAAATGCATGGGCGCTCCTGTCCCTCTCCAAGGGACCAGAGCGATGATATTGATATCCATTATTTTACCCAGGCTTGAGCGCTTACTTCAAACAAATCATATTAAATGCCAAATTCACTAAAACCTTGAAATATTTTAATTAAATTGGCATTTAATAAAAATATATTGGCATTTAATAAAGGTGCGTTGGTATTTAATAATTAATTTAAGCCTTGGAAAATTGATTTTTTTTGTTATTATTTAGGCATTCGAAATTAATTATTATTAAATAAAAAATTAAAAGATAGAGCGCTTGAGATTTCATCTTAATATTTTTGTTAAGTCAGCCTCTTCTTTTATTAATTTTTTGTTTATATTGGCCTATTTTCACCAAGTCGGCCTATGGGAAAGTGAGGTGGTGAGCGCCTATATAGCATGGGTATTTTGAACCATTTTAATCAATCATTCAATCATTCATTCAAGTGCGATTTGGAGAAGCAATAAAAGGTGCGAAATCTGGTCTAAGTTGGAGCGAACTTTGTTAGAGGCTAGAGGTGGAGCGAATTTTTCTCAAGGCGTTGAAGACTAAAGGTGGTGGAGTTGATGCACGTGAGGACTAAAGAGGAGGCGCATTTTGCTAAAGGACTTCAATCTACACTTCGCCTAGCCAAAATTCACCTTATTTTTGCATCGTTTTTTAGAGTTAATTCTCAAGTGGAGGTATGGCGAGGTTATCCTAGTCCAATGTTGAAATTTTGAATTTTGAATTTCAAATTGCGTAGTTAGATTTAGGAAATGATAATTCAAAGATTTATCATGAAGTTTCTTAAATTAAAAGCTTCAATCTCCCTTTCTACTCTATATGTTTAAATTGCAAAATATATTACTCATTATGAAATGTTGTATAGGTGTCAAGATGGCGACCCTAAAGGCGGGAGCATCCACTAGTCGTCCAGCTCTCATGAAGGTGAAATCCTTGCAGAAGAATATGATGTAGAGACCTTTGAGCTTGGTCCACTCACCGCCGAGCAGACACTGGAGGAGGCAACTGATTCGTTTGAGGCACTTAAAGATAAACTTAAGGAAGAAATGGAAAAGAATAGAAAGCTTGAGAGAGAGAGAGGTGCTTGGAGAGGTTACTTTAGCCATCTCAACAGCCTTTGGGACGTCAGGATCCAGCAGTATCTCCTGTGCAGACACTTCCCCTTGAATCAGTTAGCGAGGCAGAGAGAGTCAAGAGTTTGGTTCAACTTATGAGCTCTTGGATTGACAAATCCCATACAGTTGCCGTTGAGTTTGCAACAAGAATGATGCAGACAATCCATCGAGCTATCCAGGTCCTTGAGATCATCCACAACCTAATGATAACAGTGGCCGCCTTTGCTCATACTAAAGATGTTATCATTCCTGTTCTTCAAGTAATCAGGCAAACACCAAGGAAGATCTTAGCACAAGAAAAGATAATGGATGGAGGAGCTCATAATTTACTTCAGTGGTCAACTCTACTCCAGATGAAGGAAGTTCTTTTCGGAGACATCAGCATTAAATGCAATCAAGTTGAAGAAGTCATCCATCCAATTCAGGATAGGGTGTTTGGGGTGTTATGTACTATTCTTGGCAGAAGGATCGAAGTTGAGACAGATGTGGATCTTCAAGAGTTGGAAGAAAGGGTCAAGGTCATCTTTTGCAAAGATGAGAATGTTATCACAGATGAGCAAAGGGATCAAATGTTCGCTACTATGCTCCTGATTGAGAAAATCAAAGAAATCGAACCTGAATGGGATGCAGCTCTTCTCAAGGCCTTTGATCAGGTTATCCACTTGGAGGAATGAATGAGGAATCTTCCTGAGATTCCTATTGCTGAGATTGAAGGAATTGTGTCTAGATTCATTGCATATGCTAAGAAGGAGCATTGGAAAGGGAATAAGGTTCTAGAAGAGAGGTTGTTATAGATGATGTGGCACCTTAATTATCATTGGTCTATGTTTCCTAGATTTTTGTGCCAAATTAAATATTTGGCTATGCATTTGATATTGTTCAATAAAAGGGGGACTTTTTGTAATAAACCCTAATTAGGGTTTAGGTGTCAGAATTTCAGCCGTTGATCTTCTTTTGATCTGGGTCGTTCATTGTAATTGAGGATGCTATATATACCCTCACTCATTGTCATTTTGATATAATTAGAAATTAGAAGAAGATATGAGAGATTAGCAATCAGATTTTAGAGAGAAGAAAGTTATTTTGTAGCAAGATTGAGCTTTGAAGAAAGAATTTCAAACAATTGTTGTCTATTTTGGCTTTGAGATCAATAAAATATTGAAGTTATGGTGTTTTATTGCAATTCTTGTGGCTATTTTCATGGTTGTTCACTTTCTTGAATCATTCTCAGTCGAAGAAGTATTTAAGTTTGAGGGACTAAGTGTTGGGCTTGATCTTTGGTGAGATTCACGTTCCAAACCACTAGCTTCTTACTGATTGTAAGAACGCCTTGTGTGGTCAACTGGAGATATTTGGATTACTTAAACCTTCAATCATCATTGAACTATTGATATGTACCTTCATGGTAGTGTCTATGATCCTTGATGAATTGGAAAATCATTAGTCACCTTAGAAGATCGCATCAATTTCAGTTGAGTTGTTATGTCTTGGCAATATTGAAATTGGTAGAATCTTACCAAGTCTAGCCTACATTGAGTCATTCTTAGGATTAGATTAGAATTCATCCCTTGTAAACCTTACCTTTTGATCTTTTTGAGAACTTGTTAGTTTTAGAAAATCTTGTTCCTGCAGCTCGGAAAACATAAGGCCCCTTGATGAAACAGCATTCACAACGACCACTGGTGCTTATCCACACGTAGAGACCCTACATCAAAGAACCTTGGAGTCACCCTGATTGATCCTTTTTCGCGACATCTTCAGCAATCAGAGGCTTTATTCAAGAGAGGATAAGGTACCCTTGGGTATTTTATTCTGTGTATGACTCTGTACAAAATACACGTCAACAAGTAGGTACACCAAAGTTTGTGCCGTCCCTAATAAATAAGGTACATTGAATCTGGACATGCCGAGGTGGACCAATCCGACTAGAGGAAAAGTGGCTGGGATGCCACCTTGTCTAACGTTTGTATCTTGGTTGATCCTCCTCTTTCCTTGATGCAAAGAATGATGTACCTCCTTAACTTCCATGTGCTTGATGAAGCCTTCACATGGTCAAGTCATTTCTTTCTCTGATCGCATACCTCGCCTTGAAGTGTTGGTAAGGTCAATCTTCTCTGTCATCATGTGGTTCCTTTGTGTGGTAGAATGGAGTCTTTTGAGGATATTAGAAGCACCTTGAGTCCTCCTCCATGCCTTTGAAGTGTCCTTGATGGTGATGGGCTTAGAATAGGTCGTCCTTGTCCTGGCCTGATTTTCTTCCACCTGCAAAACAAACCAAAAGGTGATTAAGTACAAATAAATTCATTCTAACATAGCATTTCCTACCTTAAATCATCAACAAAAAGGCATTAGAATGAAATTCGCTCAAGATCCTCCCTAGGGACAGACCCTATAAGAATTTCGCTCTGGACCCTTTGGAAGGGTCAGGAGCGAAATTTGTATTTTAGCTCAAATTTCATCATCTCCTTGCTTTGAACTTCTCTTGACCTTTGAATTGCTTTCTCCTAAAGACATCATTGATTTGATCTCCAGAAAGACCAAAAAAGAGGATTTCGCTTTGGACCTTGGCCAAGCGACAGGACCTATTAGGAATTTTGCTCTGAACCATTTGGAAGGGTCAGGAGCGAAATTTGCATTCTAGAAATTTGCATTCTAGGACAAAATCTTCACATTTTGTGACCACAACTTGATCAAATGCATGCCTAAGGATGCCTCTAATCTCAATCAATACTAGGTTTGATGCAAATTTGGGAGCAAAATAGAGGTTTTAAGGATTTCGCTCTGGACCCTTTAGAAGGGTCAGGAGCGAAATTCTTCCTTAGGCTCAAATTCTATCATTTCCTTACTCCAAATTGCCTCTCAAGACAAGCACATGCTAGCCTTCTCTCCACCAAGGCCTAGGAATCCATATCTTAGTTTTCATCATGAGCAAACTAGGTGATTTTGAGAATTTCGCTCTAGACCCTTTGGAAGGGTCAAGAGCAAAATTCAAGATTTGCTTGTTTTCCTTCACCTAGATTCATTATTCATACCTTGCTTTCCTTTGACTTTCAACTTTGGATCTCTCTCTCATGAAAGCAACATTTGTTTGACCCCTAAGAAGGCCTGAAAGGAGAAATTCACTCCAAATCATGGCCAAGGATAGGACCTTTAGAGAATTTCGTTCTGGACCCTTTGGAAGGGTCAAGAGCGAAATTCAAGTTTTAGCTCAATTCCTTCATATTTGATGGTCACAAGCTATTCAAAGGTATGCTTAAGGACATCTTCAATCTTAATTCACCCTGATCCACACTTGGCTTGACACAAAATTGGGAGAAAAAGGAGATTTTGGGAATTTCGCTTTGGACCCTTTGGAAGGGTCAGGAGCGAAATTCATGTCTTGAGCTCATTTCTTCATTTTTTCAACTCCAATCTACCTCAAAAGGCAAGGACACATCACTTCACTTCCATCCATGCCATAAAAACCAAGGATTTGATCCTCCAAGGGGAAAATAGGTGTTTTCAAGAATTTCGCTCTGGACCCTTTGGGAGGGTCAGGAGCAAAATTCATGATTTAGGACAAAATCCTTCACTCCTTCACTTCTAATCACTTCCTAAGGCAAAAACATGTCAAACCACTCCCAAATATGCCCAAGGAACTAAGATGTTGGCCTAGGCAAGGAAGAAAATGAGGTTTGTGGAGAATTTCACTCTAGACCCTTTGGAAGGGTCAAAAGCGAAATTCCCAATCTTGGACAAAATCCTCACTTTTCAATGCTTTCATTCTCTTCCTAAGGCAAGAACATGTCCATTTACCCCTACTATGTCCAAGGAACAAGGCTTTTAGTCTAAACAAGGAAGAAAATGAGGTTTATGGAGAATTTCGCTCTGGACCCTTTGGAAGGGTCAAGAGCGAAATTTCCATTCTAGGTTGATTTTCACCATTTCATCACCTCAAACCTTCTTTCAAAAGCTAGAACACCTCAAGGTCACTCCAACCATGCCTTAGAAGTCCAAAACTTGGCCATGACAAGGAAGAAAATGAAGGTTATGTGAATTTCGCTTTGGACCCTTTGGAAGGGTCAGGAGCGAAATTCTTACTTGGGTTCATTTCTCACCTTTTTCCTCCCTTGGCTTGAATTTAACTTCTTAGGCCTCCTTCCATCATGATCAAGTGAATTTGCTCCTCGAGTTGGCATCTAGTTCAAGATTTTGTGAAGAAATAGGGTCTTATATGAATTTCGCTCTGGACCCTTTGGAAGGGTCAGGAGCGAAATTTGCATTTTGGGTTGATTTCTGACTCCATTTCCCACATTTCTTCATTTAAACAAGTGAATTGCCTTCAATAATACCTGGGACATGGATTAGCTCATGGCTTTGGGCAAAGTAGAGTTTCTTATAGAGGAATTCGCTCTGGACCCTTTGGAAGGGTCAGGAGCGAAATTCCTATTCTTGGCTCAATTTTCCTTGTGAATTTAACTTGTCTTTGCCCTGGACTCAACCCTTTGATGCATTTCCTTTCATATCCTTGCAAATCAATCCAAACAACCAATGACTTAGGTAAAATCTTAGGTCCTTTGTGAAATTTCGCTCTGGACCCTTTGGAAGGGTCGGGATTCATATATGGAATATAACATTTAAGTATAAGGAAGGAAATGTCACTTATACTTTAAGTTATATTCCATATATATTGTCAAGATGTTTGAAAGTGGTTTCAGACCTCCAAGAGTTATAATGCAAAATCTAGTTTTTGGAGGATTCTTCAATTTTCCAGACTTAGCCAAATTTCAAGACATTTGAGGATTAGGATGACATTATGTATTCAACCAAGGTTTGATTTAGCAACTTGAAGTGTGACCAGATAGTACACAAAAAAAACCCTAGGAATGATCTAAATTACCCCTAATCACTCAATTAACCTGAGCTCTTGAGTAGATCCACCTGACTCAAGCAAAGCCTGCTATCCTAATGAGCACCCGGCGACCCTTCAAATGCAAAAGGTCAATAGATAAGAACCTAAAAGACCTAAAAAGCAAACCCTAGAAAGCAGAAAGTAGGGGTCCCCATTTGCAATGGGGCGATGTGTGAATACGTCACAACAAGATGTTGGAGTAAATTTGTTCCAGATTGCTTGCATCCTTTGCTGTAGGCTGAAAAGCCACATTTGCAGAAGTGAGCCTTTCTGTTTAAGGCAGATTTACAGAATATTGGACTGCAGTGTGCAGCAAACAACACTGCAGGGAAGGTGCCAGCAGTAAAGAGTCTTCTACATTGCAGATCGCTTCATTTGGAGAACTTACCCTTTCCGATCACTGCCCTCTCAACACTCTTAACTGCAGCAGCTCATCATCTAGAAGCATAGTTGAACTACTCACCAAAAGCCAAAACTCGCCAAGGCCCAAAAAAAGAACTCAGTGAAAACTCGGTAAAAAACTCAACAACTTGAAAATTTGCTTAAATTTAATTGGAAATGCATTTTTCTTGCAAAATTCAATGAGGAGATGCATCCAATGAGTCAATACATGAGCACACAAAAGAAACAAGCCAAATCTAGATATATTTAATTGATTTAAATGCAAATTGGGTATAAAACGGCATCCTCATGTGCAATTCTGGTGGTTGGTAGCCTGATAGTCTGAAGCAAAAATAAAATAGCAAATTGCTTTTGTAAAACTAAAAGTGAATACAAAATCAAAACAGTTTACATCTTCCTCTTCCCAGCTCTAGTACAAACTAGGGTAGAGGTAGAACTAGGGGTCTAGACTTAGGAGCCCATTGTGGTTGTGCCTCTTTGCTCAACATGACTAGTTGTTGCTCAACCTCCCCTAGTTGTAGCTACTGCCGGCACTGGCCATGACTCCTCATCATCCCCAACCTCCTCATCCTCCTTAATGTCATCAAATGTTAATCCATCCCCCTCCTCCTCCATAGCCTGCCGCTCCAAATCACAGATGTCATCCTTAGTAAACAATGGAGGTTGCTCCTATGATGTCCAATCATTGTAAGGATCTATATCATCCAAATCAATTGGACTAGCTGGTGTTTCCTCTTCCTTGTGCGAAACTAAAGATTATATAGCACAAAGACAAGATCATTGAGGTGTTTCTAACCTAACTTGTTCCTCCTCTTCGTGTGGATGGCCTCCAACAAGCTCCAATTGGGCTCACAACTAGATGAACTACAAGGCTGGCATAAGATTCTAAGGGCAAATTTTTTAAGATTTGGGGTATTTCCACCCCAACTTCGCCACCAAGAATCTGCAAAATAAAATATTGAAGAGTTAGAAAGCAAAGTGAAAACATATTTTATCAAATTATCAAAAGTTGTAAATTGTGAACTTGTAAATTTGAAATTTGTAGCTTGTAAGATACATGTGAAAACTCCAAATATTATACCTAGGTTTTGAGTGGTTCTTCCTCTCTCGGCCAGCTCTGAAGAGAATAGCTTACCACTTGCTTACTTGTATACTAAGAATTTTGCCACAATGAGGTCTCTCACCTCAAGCTTGGGTATCATCCTCTAAATGCATGTAGTGAGGCCATCCATGACCGCTCCATTGAGATCTAAGTAAGAATCCTTTAACTTTAAACAAGGGTTGAAGGAATATCCTACTCCATGAATGGGTTCGTGGAGCTAATTGTTTCACCTCCTATCAATAATTTCCCATATGGGATCAAATTTGAGGTTGTGGCCCTTGTAGAAATTTTCGATAGACTCCTTAGCCCTATCCATGGCCTCATAAACATACTCCGTTGGGGTTTGATCCCCATCTACCAAGCGATGCACTCTAACCAAGGGCTTCGACACCTACAATTAAAAAATATAAAAAAGATTAATCATTAAAGTTACAAAATAATAATGAGAGACTTGAATTAAAAGAAATTAAATATTCAAGTTTTAAAGTTACCTTCACAATCTCTGCAGCTCTTTGTGCAAATAAGTTGTCGAAGACTATGCATGCAACACCCTCTCCTTCAAGCTTATTTGAATAAGTTGATTCTAGCCATGCTTGACTCACAAACATTTGTTTCGAAGTTGTCAATGAACCTGTTGTGACCATTTCACACATCGCCCCATTGCAAATGGGGACCCTCTCTTTTTGCTCGTTTTTGCTCGCCTTTCGCTTTGCTTTTTAGGGTTTTGGTAGTTCGTTAGTTGTCTGGATTTAGGGTCAAACCTTAGGGTTTCCGTTGCTGTCTTTTCAGGCCAGAGTCCAGTTAGTCCTGAGAGTTTTTTTTGAGCTTCCTTTTGTAGGATGCAAATTTTGAATGAAATGAATTCGCCAGAATGGTCTATTTTCAATTGGCATTTTGAGTGCAGAGTCTTAAATTTGTCTAAGTGTTGATGATGAAATGTGAATTTTGTCCAATTGAGTAATTTTGACCAAATTTTGACCTTTTTTGATATTTGATCCCGGGTATTGGAAATGATTTGTTTTTGCCTTGTGAAGTGATTAAATTTGTGAAATCTTGATATTTTGGCCTGTAGGAGCAAAATCGCTCTTGTCCCTCAGTGAAGGACCAGAGCTCGTTTTCAAATATCTCACTATCCTTACAAGGTCAAGATGAATTTCGAATTGGAAGTGGTAGAGAGAGGCGTGATCTTTCCATTGAATATAAATTGAAGAATTTCACGAACACGGAAATGCCTCCAGGAAGCAAAATCGCTCCTGTCCCTCAGTGAAGGACCGGAGCTTAAAATCAAATATTGTTTTGTCCTTGCAGGATTTTAACGACTTGATGATTTGAAGAGGTCCAAGGAGAGATGTTTTATCAAATGAATATAACTTTAAATGCCGTTATGAAGGAGAATGAACTAAAATGCCAAAATCGCTCCTGTCCCTCAGTCAAGGACCAGGGCGAAAACCATTGTAGCTCCCGTCCCTCTCCAAGGGACCAGAGCGAAGTTCTTCATAAGGTATATTCTGGGCAAAGATCAAGCAAGTTTTATGTTTGAAGGCAAGAAAGGAGGTGAGTCGAATCCGTTGAAGATAAATTTTGAAGGTGATAAAGTGAAATGAAGCCTACAGGACCAAGATCGCTCCTGTCCCTCTCCAAGGGACCAGGGCGATACAATGATAATGTTGCCTTTTCTTCAAGTCCAAGGCACTCCAAATTCGGACATAAGGTGGCAAGGACGTTTTAAAGCGTCTCAATCAAGCACAAGGCATCAAAGGTCACTAAATTGAAGGATTTGCACTAAAATACCTAATTCGCTCCTATCCCTCTCCAAGGGACCAGAGCGAAATTCTCATAAATGCCTAGATTTCAAAAGTTTATCAAGTATCAAGTGATTAAGAAGGATCAAGAGACTTTATTCTGCACGATAAAAAGTAATTGCAAGTTGGTCGAAATAAGGACTAGCTCAAAACGTTGAAGTTCGCTCCTGTCCCTCAGGAAGGGACCAAAGCGATATTGATTATTTTGGCCAAATCCTTCCAAAACCACGTTAAGTCAAGGTTTTGCAAGGTCGCACAAGGTCAAAGGTGTCTTTAGAGGGTGAAATACAAAGGTTCCAAACGTCAAAATGCTATCAATTAAGCCAAGGAACTTATATCGCTCCTGTCCTTTGGACAAGGACCAAAGCGATTTTCATTAAAACACTCATGCTCCTTCAAAATCAAGACAATGCAAAGATAGGCAAGATCGAGGACGTCATTTGGAAAGTAATGAACGAAGAACAAAGGTTAAAAGATTGCAAATTTGAGCCAGGACACAAAGATCGCTCCTATCCCTCTCCAAGGGACCAGGGCGATATTCCTCTAAACATCAAAGTGCCTTGTAGAATTCAAGTGAAACGAGAGTGGAATGGAGGAATAACATCGTTTGTCCCTCACAATGAAGATTGAAGTTCGAAGTTACAAAGATAATGGAGAAAACACATGGATCGCTCCTGTCCCTCTCCAAGGGACCAGGGCGATGATCCTCCAAACATCAAAAACGCCTTGTAGAAGTTAAGTGGAACAAGCATAGAATGAAGAAATAATGTTATTATTCGCCTTATGATGAAAATTGGAGATTAAAGATGCAAGATCTAAGTGAAAACATCTAGATCGCTCCTATCCCTCTCCAAGGGACCAGGGCGATAATGGTCATAAAGGGCACTCGTTCACACAAGCAAATCAATCAAGCTCAAAGAACCCAACGAAAATGGCAAATTCAACGTGGAGATGGAGACTTTGAACGTCAAAAATGCAAGAATCAAGACCAAGATGATGGATCGCTCCTGTCCCTCAGTCAGGGACCAGGGCGATGAGGTATGTATTGTTCATCTTCAAAATTTGGCGCTTAAACAAATATTTTTGAATCTATTTTAAATGCTAAAATTCGATAAATTAAAAGATTCAATTAATTAGCATTTAAATATTGCGCTTGATATTTATTAATTATTTTTGCCTTTGTAAAAATCGAATTTGACAGTTTAAATAATAAAGGCATTTAATAATTAATTATTAATCATTTTTAAAAAAAATTAAAATGGAGCGCTTGGATTTGGTTTATTTTATCAAGGTCGGCTATTATTATTTATTTAAAAAATCGTTTTAAATTGCCTTATTAATTACCAAGTCGGCCTAAGTGAATGGGTGGTATGAGCGCTTATAAAGGGAGGTGAGAATTGTCATTTTCACATCATCATTTATCATCTCTTACATGCGATCTTGAAGGAGAAGTGCGAGTTGTAGTTAGAAGTGCGAATTTATATTCAAAGGTGGTGCGAATTTCATCAAAGGAAGACGTAAACATCAATCAAAGGTGGTGCGAACCTAAAGCTTCATTTTGTGCAAGCTTGTCCAAGGCATTGGAGATCACATCAAGGACATATCAAAGGTGGCGAAGTTCCTAATTTGAAGAAGAGATCACGTTGAAGATTATCTAACATCAATTTTGCCTAGGCGATTTTATTCATTTTGCATTCTAGAGTTAGCTCTCTAGTGAGGTATGGCGATTTGGTTTTATTGTTTTAGTTTTGATCGTCATAGCCTAAATTTTGAAATTTTGAATTTTGAATTCCTGGCTCAATCGTTTTTTAGGAAATGATAACTCTAAGACTTATCATGAAGTTTCCTAAAAATTATTCTCTAATCTATGTTATTTATTGCAAGATCTAGTTTCTCATTATGAAATGTTGTGTAGGTATGGCGACCCCGAAGGCGGGAGCATCCACCAGTCGTTCAGCTCTTATGAAAGAAGATCAAAAGACTGAAGAAGTGGAGACCAAGATCGTGTCGAAGTGGAGCAACATTGGAGATACCAACTTGGGTAACTTTAGCACGAAGAAATTTCGAGAGGTCCCTTACATTGGCAAGCCATCACCTGTCGCCTAGAGGATAATTGAGAGTGGCATCATTAAGGCGGCCGGCTTTCCTCCAGCTGTTCAGTGTCATGAGTTGATGATCGAGTGTGCTCGTCATTATGATCCTCAATCCAGAACGATCGTGTCCAATGAGGGAAACACTTTGGCGTACCTTTCAGAGGAAGCTATAAGTGAAGCTTTCCATCTTCCAGAACACAGGGACATGATATACAAGAGCATAGAAGGAGCCAGGTCAATGTACGAAGATGATCCAGATGCTTGTCTAAGCATAATTAATAAGAACTGGTTACTCAAGAGTCGTCCTCGCCAGAGCAAGGTACCGAACACACCACACAGGATTGATTTCCAGGAAGAGTACAGAGATTTGATTACAATGCTCAACCGAGTCACAGGAGCCCCTCAGGCCTTCTACTTTGAGAAGTGGATGTTCTACTTCATCCAAGTGATAGTTCAGGGTCAGGCCTTCTACTTTGAGAAGTGGATGTTCTACTTCATCCAAGTGATCGTGTCCAATGAGGGAAACACTTTGGCGTACCTTTCAGAGGAAGCTATAAGTGAAGCTTTCCATCTTCCAGAACACAGGGACATGATATACAAGAGCATAGAAGGAGCCAGGTCAATGTACGAAGATGATCTAGATGCTTGTCTAAGCATAATTAATAAGAACTGGTTACTCAAGAGTCGTCCTCGCCAGAGCAAGGTACCGAACACACCACACAGGATTGATTTCCAGGAAGAGTACAGAGATTTGATTACAATGCTCAACCGAGTCATAGGAGCCCCTCAGGCCTTCTACTTTGAGAAGTGGATGTTCTACTTCATCCAAGTGATAGTTCAGGGTAAGGGAACAATTCATTGGGCTAGAATGATTAGCCATTGCTTGGACGTACAGTTGAGGAGACTCAAGGCTACCAAGTCCTTCCACATGAGTTCATACGTCATTTATGCCTTGATCAGGAGCTTCGAGTACGCAAGACTACCTCACAGAGGAGTGATTGGAAGAGGACCCGGCGAGGTTAGAGCTTGTGATTCCTATGCTTACTTGCATCATCCGCCAGGAAGCAACTACAAGTTAGTTAATGATACCTTCACGATGAACATCACAAGGACGTTGCAAGGTGGGATTCACAACAGATTATCTCAGGATGCACAGGAATTGGTGAAGAGGTACGGTGCTTGGTTTATTCAGTTTCCGAAGTTCACTTATATTAGAGTGCATGGATGTCCTTTACCTCCATACATGTTGCCGAGGTATCCGACGGACAGAATTGTGTTACTTGAAGTAACAAGACAGTTGGCAGCATATGCGAAGGCATTCAGACACAGACATGGGAATGGAGTTCCAGTACCTATCATTTTGGGCAATTCAGTTGAGGTATGTCCTAATGCTTTAGCCATGGATGACGCAGAGAAGGAGTTAGCTTTGTATTCTTTTTCATCCTTTGCCTTGAGGGAAAGCTTTGATCCACATGGATATTTAGAGGAGACAGTCGGTAGGAAGTTCAAGCATGAGTTTCAGATAGAAGATTTTATGATGAATCTCTTAGATGATCTTGAAGTGAAACGAAAAATGCATTCTAGATTGCCTTTGGATTTCATCAGGAAATGCAGGATTTACAGAGTGGCCAACCAAGCACAGGACAGTGGCAGACATATCCAGTCATCCTATGATCGAGAAAGCAAATCAATAAGGTTAGATTGGAATGAGCCCGAGGTCGTGGATTTAGATGCTTTAATGGCTCCAGTCTTGTCTTGTACTCGCAGATGGGTTGACGTACAGCATCAGAAGTTGAGAGAGCAAGGCATAGCTATGACTTTCACTTTGGAAGAGAAACCAGCCGAAGGTGGAGCTAGTGTGAGTGAAGGCAATCCTAATCCTAGAAATTCAGGTGAAGGTAACCTTCGATGTGCCAGTGAAGGCAATCTCCATCCGAGAGGCTCGAAGAGGAAAGAGAGACCTGGAAAGAAAGAATCTTCCAAGAAGAAACAAGAGGCCAACCGAGATCGTTCATCCGGCACATCTTCTCGACAAGAGAAAAGGACACTTCAAGTAGAAGAATCCATGGAGTCGATGGTACAGAATGATAGGCAGGAGGGAGGACAGGCACCGCAAGGATCACCAGATGGATCTCTCCAAGATTATGAGCTAGATGAAGATAGAGAAGGCAACGAAATAACATCTCCTCCGAGACAAGAAGAAGTAGTACATAAGGAAATTCAAGTTCAAGAGACAAGATCGGCTATCCCAGATTGGTTGAAGGAAAGATTAACCAAGGTGATCGTAGTAGAGGACGAGGACAATGCAATTGATTTAGAGAGCCTTGTTGGACGCTCACACGAAGTAACAGAAAAGAGGAAGGCTACCAAGATGTCTACGATGATTCGAGATGAGACTGGATCCAGAAAACTGCAGATAGCTACACCGGCAGTAGACAAATATGAGGGAGAGATCCTAGCAGAGGAATATGATATACAGACTTTTGAGCTAGGACCATCCACAGCCGAGCAGACGTTGGATGATGCCACCGATTCATTTGAGGCATTGAAAGACAAGCTTAGAGAAGAAATGGAGAAGAATAGAAAGCTTGAGAGAGAGAGAGGTGCATGGAGGACATATTTCAGTCATCTCAATGAGCCTTTGGGATGTCAGGATCCAGCTAGATCACCAGTACAAGCACTTCCACTTCAATCAATCAATGAGGCAGAAAGATTCAGGAATATGGTCCAGCGTACAAGTACTTGGATGGATAAATCTCATACAGTTGCCATAGAGTTTGTAACAAGGATGATGAAGATTATTCATCAGGCTATCCAGGTTCTTGAGATAATCCACAATTTGATGATAACAGTAGCCGCATTCGCTCATACCAAAGATGTTATCATTCCGGTCTTGAAAGTCATTAGACACACATCAAGGAAGGTCTTAGCACAAGAAAAGATCATGGATGGAGGACCTCACAGTTTGCTTCAGTGGTCAACCTTACTCCATATGAAGAGTGTTCTCTTCGAGGACATCAGTACTAAATGTAGCCAAGTTGAGGAGGTGATCAATCCTATCCAGGACAGAGTATTTGAGGTACTTCATACCATTCTTGGCAGGAGGATCGAGGTCGAGACAGATGTGGATATGCAGGAATTAGAGGATAGAATCAAGGTCATCTTTTGTAAGGACACTAATATCACAGACGAGCAATATGATCAAATGTTTGCCACCATGCTCCTGATTGAAAGAACAAAGGAACTTGAATCTACTTGGGACGCAGCTCTTCTAGATGCATTTGATCAGGTCATCCACTTGGAAGAAAGTATGAAGAATCTTCCCGAGATTCCAATTGCAGAAATCGAAGGAATCGTGTCAAGATTCATTACATATGCTAAAAAAGAGAATTGGAAAGGGAATAAGATTCTAAATGAGAGGTTGTTATAGATGACATGGCATCTTATTTGTCATTGGTTCATGTCTCCTAGGTTTTTGTGCCAAATTTAATATTTGGCTATGCATTTAATATTGTTCAGTAAAAAGGAGGCCATTTGTAACAAACCCTAATTAGGGTTTAGGTGTCATGATCTTGACCGTTGATCTATTTTCAATCTGGACCATTCATTGTAATTGAGGATGCTATTTATACCCTCATTTTTCATTTCATTGGGAATAATTAGATATCAGAGAGTTTGTTGTATTAGAGAGATTAGAGTTAGAAGCAATTTTATTTTTGTAGCAAGATTGAGTTTTGAGGAAAGGAATTCAAGCAATTGTTGTACATGATGACTTGGAAATCAATGAAATATTGAAGTTATGGTGTTTTGTTGCAATTTTCTTGGTTATCTTCATGGTTGTTCAATTTACTTGAATCATACTAGATCAAAGTAGAGTGTTAATTTGAAGGACATAGTGTGAGACTTGATCTTTGGTAGGATTCGTAATCCAAACCACTAGCTTCTTGCTGATTGTAGAAACGCCTTGCGTGGTCGACTGGAGAATACCTGAATCACTTAACCTTCAATCATCATTGTATCTTGGATATGTACCTTCGTGGTAGTG
Organism: Cryptomeria japonica; assembly: GCF_030272615.1. Lineage (NCBI taxonomy): Eukaryota > Viridiplantae > Streptophyta > Pinopsida > Cupressales > Cupressaceae > Cryptomeria > Cryptomeria japonica. Next base: position 54,464,332 of record NC_081411.1, read on the forward strand.
TCTTTGATCTTTGATGCGTTGAAAATCATTTGTTACCTTAGAAGATCGCATCAATTTCAATTAAGTTGTTATCTTATGGCAAGATTGAAGTTGGTTGAATCTTACCAAGTATTGTCCACATGAAGTCACTCTTAGGGTTAGACTAGATTAAACTTCTTTCGAAACCCTATCCTTTTGTTATTTTTGAAAAGCTTCTTAGTTTAGTAAAATTTCAAGCTTTCGGAAGCGTAAGACCCCTTGAGGATACAACAAATCACATCATACCACTGGAGTTTATCCACACGTAGAGACCCTACCAAAAGAACATTGGAGTCATCCTAACTGATCCTTCGTGCGAATCTTCAGCAGTTAGAGACTTTATTCAAGAGAGGATAAGATGCCTTTAGGTATTTTATTCTGTGTATGATGGTGTACAAAATACACGTCAACAGAACCAAGAATGCTTTGCAACATTAAGAAAACCGTTGCAAACCTTATGACACCTGCTCTTACCAATTCTTTCCCTTGGGTGTGTTCTCTCATCAAGTAAAGAACCCAAGGGTGATTGTAGATGAATTTTGTGATCCTCCTTGCATCCTCTACAACTGGTGTCACTCAATCAAGTTTGCCTATGTCCTCCAAAAGAAGTTGAAGAACATATACTACACAAGTTGTCCAAAAAAGTGTGGGGTGTTTCTCTTGAGGATTCTACCAGTAGCCACATATGCTACCACATAATAGGTTATTATTTGCACCATGTTTTCAACTCCCGCCTCCATGACAATTTGCTCCATTATTAGAGCCAAAGTTTCAACATTTTTCACCTTGTTGGAAGCCTCCACCGATTTCAAGAAAACCACATTCTTGCAAGCAACCAAAAAATTAATGATGGTGTGGTTTTTGCCATCCGTTCACCAATCGGAAAGAATAGTGCAGCCATATTCTACTCTTTTCGACGAGTGAACGAATGGCAAAATTGCACCATCATTAATTTTTTGGTTGCTTGAAAGAATAATGTGGTTTTCTTGAAATCAGTGGATGCCTCCAACAAGGTGAAAAATGTTGAAACTTTGGCTCTAATGTTGGAGCAAATTGTCATTAAAGTGGGAGTTGAAAATGTGGTGCAAATAATAACCGATAATGCAACAGCATATGTCGGCTGGTAGAATCCTCCAAGAGAAACACCCCACACTTTTTTAGAAAACTTGTGCAGCATGTCCTTGACCTTCTTTTGCAGGACATGGGCAAACTTGATTGGGTAAAACTAGTTGTAGAGGATACAAGGAGGATCACAAAATAAATCTACACTTACCCTTGGGCTCTTCACTTGATGAGAGAACACACCCAAGGGAAAGAGTTGGTAAGTGCAGGTGTCACAAGGTTTGCAACAATTTTATTAACATTGCAAAACATTCTTGGTTCATTGACAGCTTTGAAACAAATGTTTGTGAGTCAAGCATCACTAGATTCAACTTATTCAAAGAAGATTGAACAAGAGGGTGTTGCATGCATAGTCTTCGACAACCTATTTGCACAAAGAGCTACACAGATTGTGAAGGTAACTTCAAAACTTGAATATTTAATTTCTTTTGATTCAAGTTTCATCATTAACTTGTAACTTTAATGATTAATCTTTTTGTGTTTTTCAATTGTAGGTGTTGAAGCCCTTGGTTAGAGTTCTCTGCTTGGTAGAGATGGAGATCAAACCCTAATGGGATATGTTTATGAGGCCATGAATAAGGCCAAGGAGTCTATCAAAAATTACTACAAGGGGGACCCAACCTCAAATTTGTTCCCATTTAGGAAATTATTGATGGGAGGTGGAACAATCAACCCCACCAACCCATTCATGCAACAGGATACTTCCTCAACCCTTGCTTTAAGTTCGAAGATTTCTACTCAAATCCCAATGCAAAGGTCATGGGGTCTCACTACATGCATTTAAAAGATGATACCTAAGCTTCAGGTGAGAGATCTCATTGTGGATGAATTCCAAGTTTATGAGGAAGCAAGCGATAAGTTGTTCTCTTCAAACCTGGCCAAGAGAGGAAGAACCACTCAAAACCCAAGTATAATATTTGGAGTCTTTCACATGTATCTTACAAGCTACAAATTCCAAATTTACAAGTTCACAAGTTACAACTATTGATAATTTCATAAAATTTTCACTTTACTTTCTAACTCTTCGATATTTTATTTTGCAAATGCTTAGTGGCAAATTTAGGGTGGAATCTCCAAAAATTTGCCCTTTGAATATTATGTCAGCCTTATAATTCATGTAGTTGTGAGCACAATTAGAGCTTGTTTGATGCCATCCACACGAAGAAGAGGAACATGTTAGCTCAAAAATGTCTCAATGACCTTGTCTTTGTACAATATAATCTTCGGTTGCACACGAAAAATACAAGAAACACAAACTAGTCCAATTGATTTGGATGATATAGATCCTTATAGTAGTTGGACATCACAAGAGAAACCTCCATTGTTTACTGAGAATGACATTTATGATTTGAACAAGCGGGCTATGGAGGAGGAGGGGGGTAGGTTCACATTAGATGACATTGAGCAGGATGAAGAGGTTGAAGATGATGAGGAGTCATTGGTAGTGCCAGCAGCACCTCCAACCAAGATAGAGGTCGAGCCATAGCCAATCGTGCCAAGTGAGGAGGCATTACCACAACGGACTCCTAGGAATAGACCCCCTAGTTATACCTCTCCACTAGTTTTTGCTAGAGTTGGAGAAGAGAAAGAGGTAAACTGGTTTGATGTATAACTTTATATTTTACTTTTTCAAATTAATAATCACAATCATATCAATCACACAACATCAACAATTAAGAGCACAAGACCACAAGATTTACGTGAAAAAACTTTCGAGAAAAAATCATGGCAAAATATTGCTTATATGGATGTAAGATTGCTTAGGCATATGTCTCTTACAAACTTTGTAAGCACCAACCGATTGGAGACACTAATCCCCACTTATCTTTATAGGCACCTGTTGATGCATGTTTTGTGAATATCATCAACACAGAATAAAATACCAAGTATTCTATCCTCTCTTGAACAAGGAAACCTCAAATGCTAAACTATGTGATCAAATAAGGCAACCCCAAGGTTTACAACAAAACAATGTGACTTTACAATGGATGGACTTGGTGAAAATATGTGATTCGTTAATATCACAAAAGGACTTACACAATTGTTTGGATCTTATCAATTATTTTCCTTTGAATAATGTATGATTTTACAATAAGGACTCTCCAACTAATCCTAAGAAAGATCTTTTGACACAATGCAAAAAGATAAGGGTTTAGGAATCTAATATACTTCTCACGTTGCACAAAACTACTAATGATTTAGTGAAACCAAACCAAGCTTTGCTTCGCCATAAAGAAATAACTACACAAACACGATGCAATCTTCAAAGAGTATGCAAATGATTTTCAAATCACTTGTACACATCAACACAATAGGCATACGAATCAATGAGCATAAAGCAATTGAAGTTAAGCTTTCGAACGAGTCCAAACTATCCATGCATTGCAATTTGCAATCAACAAACTACAAATGGTATGAACATATAGGTTTCACCATGAACCAACAATTATATCTTCCATTCAACTATGCAACTTGATGTAAACAAATCTTAAACTAATTGAGAAATAGGAAACCATGCTAACATCCCAGAACAACATAAGTTCTCACCAAGCTTCAATGAGTTTGCATTTATTCTAGTAGTATTTCAACAACAATTTCACAAAAATTTCTCCTTGATAGCTTTCACAGATTTATCTAATTCCTCGACCTCATGTTCTTTTGTTGTTGGTCCTGTTGTGACCTTTTCACACATCGCCCCATAGCAAATGGGGACTCCCCCTTTTTGTTTAGTAGTCTAGTCGTTTGCTATGTTTAGTGTGTTTGGCAATAGTTTTAAGTCCTAGTTGTGAGGGTTATTCTTGAAAATGTGATCAAGTCACCAATCCCTGTCCAGAATCCATAAGTGAGTTAAGATTATGCGCCATTTTTCAAAGTTGAATGTGGTCTTCAATGCACACAAGTGTCGCATTGTTGATATGGAGACTACCACCACTATTTTTGTTGCCCTTGAGGATCATTGGTCTTTACAGACTTGTTGACCTTGATGATACCCAGGAGCATATGCTATGGCAGCAAAGAGTTCATCCATCAACCCATTTTGGCATCAGCAATATGGGCACCTGAATCTTCACTCTCTCTCTCAATTAGCTTGAGAGGGTTTGGTTGTTGGTTTACCTGAGATTCAGTCCTGTTGTGACGTATTCACACATTGCCCCATTGAAAATGGGGACCCCTGTTTTTTGCCTTCTAGGGTTTGTTTTCTAGGTCTTTTAGGGTTTTGTCTGTTAGCCTTTGCAGGATAAGTGTTGTCGAGGGGATTTTTGAATAGCAGGCTTTGCTTGAGCCAAGGTGAGTCCAAGGGGCCCCAGAATTAGGGTTTCTTTGAGAGTCTTCCTTAGGGCCTGGTTTTGCTCTTGTTGCTTATGGTGTCAGGAGGTCATTGAATCTTGATGAGGGAATTTTGTCTTTTGAAGGTCTGAGCCAGGTCAAGTTGGTGAGTGATGAAGTCTGGAATGTCATCCTGATATCCAAACGTCATCCTGATCCTGAAATTTGGCTGTCTGGAACGTCATCCTGATCCTGAAATTTGGCTAAGTCTGAAAACTGAAGAATCCTCCAAAAACTACATTTTGCATCATAACTCCTGGAGGTCCGAAACCACTCTCAAACATCCTGACAATATATATGGAATATAACTTATACTTAAATGTTATATTCCATAAATGAATCCTGATGGAGAGGCCAAAATTTAGAATTTCGCTCCTGACCCTTCCAAAGGGTCTAGAGCGAATTTCAATTTTCGCTCCTGACCCTTCCAAAGGGTCCAAAGCGAAAATTCACCAAGGACTCAGGATCTCGCCTAAGTCAAGGAGTGGTCGAGCAAATTTGCAAGGATATGGAAGGAAATGGATCTAGGATCAAGTTTAAGACAAAGTCAAGTCAATTTGAAGGTGAATTGAGCCTAGAATAGGAATTTCGCTCCTGACCCTTCCAAAGGGTCCAAAGCGAAATTCTTGAAAACACTAATTTCTCCCTTAGCCAAAGTCAGGACCAAGATGGAGATGCATGAGGAAGTATCTATGTTTGCCTCCCAAAGAGGATGAGAGTTTGAAAAATCAAGAATCAAGATCAAAACATGATTTTCGCTCCTGACCCTTCCAAAGGGTCCAAAGCGAAAATCCTTATAACTCTTGTTTTCTTCCTTATTTTGCCTAGGCGTTGACATGATGGAGGAGGAATGGGTATGTTCTTGCCTTGAGAGGGAGCTAGATGCTTTGGATAATCAAAATTTTGCCTAAGAGATGAATTTCGTTCCAAACCCTTCCAAAGGGTCCAGAGCGAAATTCACTATAAACCTCATTTGCTACCTTGAATGGTCTTAAAACCTGGTTCCTCAAGTGGAAAACGATCTATATTTGCCTCCAGGAGAAAATTGAAGTTTGAAAAATGAACAATCAAGCCCAAATTGTGATTTTCACTCCTGCCCTTCCAAAGGGTCCAGAGCGAAAATCCTCCTAAGGCTCATTTCCTCCCTAGTTTGACCAAATTTTGATTTGCAAGGCATCTTGAAAGGAAGGATGGACATCTTTTGCAATTGGAAATGTTTGAAAACATTGAAAAGTGAGGATTTTGAGCCAAATAGTGAATTTCGCTCCTGACCCTTCCAAAGGGTCCAGAGCGAAATTCCTTGCAAGCCTATTTTTTGACCTTGCTTAAACCACAAACCTTGTCTCTTGGGTGAAGAATGATGTTTTGTTACCTTCCAGAGAAGATTGGAGTTGAAAAGATGAAGGATCAAGTCAAGAATGAGATTTTCGTTCCTGACCCTTCCAAAGGGTCCAGGGCGAAAATCCTCCTAGACCTCATTTCTTTCCTTATTTGGCCAAATTTTGATGTCCAAGGCATGTTGAAAGAGAGAATGGGCATATTGAAATCCTTAAGGACGTTTGAAAGAGTTAAGGAATGAGTGTTTTAGCCAAGGAAGGAAATTTCGCTCCTGACCCTTCCAAAGGGTCCAAAGCGAAATTCCTTACAAGCCTATATTTTTAACCTTGCTTGAGCTTAAAACCTTGTTCCTAGGGCGAAGAGAGATGAGATTTTACCTTGCAATGAAGATTGGGTTTGGATTTTGGTCTAAAAGGGAAATTCACTCCTAACCCTTCCAGAGGGTCCAAGGCGAAATTGTGCAAAACCTATCTTTTCCCTTAGTTTCATGCCAAATCTAGTGTGGATCAAGATCAAAGAAGGTCTTAGGAATGGCTCCAAATTGCCAATGATTATCAAGATTGAAGGAATTGAGCGAAATTCTAAAATCCACCTATTCTTTTCACATTTGTGCCAAGTCAGGCCTAGACAAAGATGATAGAAGCCCTTGAGATTGCCCTTGAATGGATTTTTGTCTCCAAAAATGATGATTTTGGGCTAGAGGAAGAATTTCGCTCCTGACCCTTCCAAAGGGTCCAAGGCGAAATTCATTATAGGTCCTGTCCCTAGCCATGATTTCTAGCGAAATTTTCTTTTCTAGTCATTTTGAGGTCAAGCAAAATGTTGCAAGCATGAGAGAGGGATCCAAGGATAAGAGTCCAAGTAAACAAAGTGAAAAGAATGGAATTGAATGAGGATAAACAAGCAAATCATGAAATTCGCTCCTGACCCTTCCAAAGGGTCCAGGGCGAAATTGTGCAAAACCCATCTTTTCCCTCAAATTTATGCCTAGTGTGGGTCAAGATTAGAGGTGTCCTTAGGCATGTCCTTGAATTGTCAAGAGTCATCAAATATGAAGAAATGAGCTCAACACAAGAAATTCACTCCTGACCCTTCCAAAGGGTCCAGAGCGAATTTTCTCAAAACCACCTTTTTTCCCAATTTTGTGCCAAGCCTAGTGCTGACTAAGGTGAGTTTTGATGGGAGAGGTCCTTAGAAATAACTTTGACTTATCAATGATTATCAAATGTGAAGGAATTGAGCCAAAAAGTGAATTTCGCTCCTGACCCTTCCAAAGGGTCCAGAGCGAAATTCCTAAAATCACTTATCTTCCTTGCAAATCAAGTCAAGCTTTTGGTTTTTATGGCTTAGGGAAGGATGGAGCAAAGTTTCCTTGACCTTGGAGGTGACTTGAATGGTAGAATTTGTCCTAAAAAGTGATTTTCGCTCCTGACCCTTCCAAAGGGTCCAAAGTGAAATTCTTGAAACCTCTCTTTTGCCCCAAATTTGCATCAAGCTTGGTGTTGGTTGAGAATGAGAGCGTCCTTGGGCATGTATCTAAGCAAGTACGGTTGCAAAGTGAGAACAATTTGCGCCACGAATGCAAAATTCGCTCCTGACCCTTCCAAAGGGTTCAAGGTGAAATTCCTATAGAGCCTGTCCCTGGGGAGAATCTTGAGCAAGTTTCATTTTAATATCTTTTTGTTGATGATTTAAGTGGAAAATGCTATGTTGAAATGAATTTATCATGTGTCCTTAATCATCTTTTGATTTGTTTTGCAGATGAAAGAAGATCAGGCCAAGACAGGGACGACCTTCTCCACTCCAGCATCATTAAGGACGACCTTCTCCAGTCCAGCATCAACAAGGACGACCTTTTTCCGGTCTAGCATCATCAAGGACAACATCTTCCAGTCCAGCATTTTAAGGAAAGGTACACCATCCATCCTGCACATCAAAGACAAAGGAGGTTAAAGCAAGGGTCCGTTGAAGAAGCCAATAGTTTCAGAAGAGTTAATTAAAGTTAGCTTCTAAGCATCATCTAATTGAACATCTACCAAGTTACAAGTGTCAAACAAGGTGGCATCCCCGTCATCATTCCTCTAGTCGAATTGGTCCACCTCAACATGTCCAGATTCAATGTACTTGACTCATCAAAGATGACACTAACTTCGATGTACCTACCCTGGTTATCCATTGGTCAAATATTCCAGAGAAGACGTGTCCAAATAATGCAATTATTTCATTGGCCAGAATTGAGTTTGTTGTAACAAACCCTAATTAGGGTTTTCATTGTAAAATCTCGGCCATTGATCTCAAATTGATCTGAGCCCTTGAATTGTATTGGAAGCACTATATAAGTCCTGGCTTCTCATTTGTAAAGGTTAATAGTTAGTCAATAGTTAGAAGGTTAATAGTTAGTTCATAGAGGTTAGAATAGCTAATGATTAATAGCAAATAGAATAGAAGTTAGAGTAGAACAAAAAGAGAAGGCAAAGATTATTGCCAAGATGTTGTTGTAAAAGACTTATAAACTTCATTGAAGAAATGGTGAAATCTATGGGTCGATTCAACAATTTGCATGGTCTCTATACTTCTCAGATTTGATTTCATGTTATTAGATGAGTGGAAGAAATGTGTTTGATTGATGGTGAAATTTGTATACCCATACTACTAGCAATTTGTTGATTGCAGACTTGTCTTGTGTAGTCAACTGGAATCATTCAGCTTAAGCTTAACTTCAATTGTCGCTTCTTCATTGACATGCATCAGCTTGATGGTGTCTATGCCTGTAGCAATGATCTGAACATCATAAAGCTTTCCTCCGAAGATCACACTAACCTTGTGGAGATGGTCTTGGGATGTCAAAACAAGACTTAGTTAGAATTTCATCAAAGGTCATTCATTGCTCCTACATTCTTAGTGTCAAAATTAGATCCTTCCCTCGCCCTCATCCTTTTTTCCTTTTTTCAAAAATTTAGGCTAGTGAAATCCTATGTTCCAGTAATATTTAAAGCAAATCAAACGTTCAAATCATCGAGTGTAAGTCCCCTTGTGATTCCAACAAAATTACATCATACTGCGAAGAGATTATCCACACGTAGAGAACCTACATAACAAAACCTTGGAGTTACTCCGACTGATCCTTCGGCGAGATCTTCAGCAGTCGGGAACTTTGTTCAAGAGAGGATAAGGTACCTTTTAGGTATTTTATTCTGTGTTCGCATGTGCATAAAAAACACATCAACAAGTCCCAGAGTCATGGTGTTTGTAGAGCTTGTCAGAGAAGAGAGCAACATTGTACTCCTTTCTCAGATGGAGACGCTTGGAGAGACTCCAAGGTCTTACAGCTAGTTCATGCAGATGTCTGTGGACCAATGAACACTGCATCAATCACTGGCGCCAAGTACTTTTTGTTATTTGTCAATGACTTCAATAGACAAATATGGGTGTTTTTTCTTAAAAACAAGTTAGAAGTGTTTCCTAAATTTCAGAAGTTCAAGGCCTTCGTTGAAAAAGAGTCAGGATGTCCCATCAAAACTCTTAGGTCAGATAATGGGAGCGAATTTTGTTCTACTAATTTCTCCAACTTTTGTGCACACCATGGCATTAAGCACTAGCGTACCACACCCTACACCCCTCAGCATAATGATGTCGTTGAGCGAAGAAACCGCACAATCATCGAAATGACCCGATCTATGCTAGAAAATAGGAATGTTCCTAAGAAATTTTGGGCAGAAGCAATTTATACTGCAATGTACCTTCTAAATTCATCTCCCACACAGGCCGTTAAGAAGATGACCCCAAAAGAAGCTTGGTCTAGGAGAAAGCCTAAAATCAGCCACTTGAAAGTTTTTGGCTCTACTATTATGTTTGGATTCCAGATGCAAAGAGATCAAAACTAGATTCCAAGAGCCAGAAATTGATGTTCAAGAGCTACAATGATAATCACAAGGCTTATCGAGTGATTGATGTAGACACTGATCCTCTCATATCCAGTCGAGATGTTGTGTTTGATGAAGATCAACCTCTGAGAGCTAAGGATTTGGATGTTCGACTTCCCTTAGGTCCACCTAAAGGGAGGGAATCTACTCATTCTGACATAGAGATTGTTGATTCTCCTCGGCAGGATCTTGCTCCACCAAATTTTCCTCAGGAAAACCTGGATCAACATCCAAATGAGCTTATTTCAGACACTCCTACTCATGTTGAGCATCCTAAGTTAGATACAAGCGTTTCTACTCATTGGCTTAAATTGTGGGAAAATCCCATTGGTGTTGTTCATGATGATGAACTTGTTCAAGGGAGATCTTCTAAAGGCAATAGCAAAAAGAACACTGGAGATCTTTAGAGTATTTATGAGACTCAAACTTATTTCGAAGCACAAAGAAAGCTTGAATGGGAAAAGTCTATAGAAGCTAAGTATCATAGTCTTCAGAAGAACAACACTTGGAATATGTCAAATCTTCCACCCCGGAAGAAACCCATTGGCTACAAATGGGTCTACAAAGTGAAGTACAAAGTTGATGGAACTCTTGATAAGTACAAAGCTCAATTGGTGGCTAAGGGCTTCTCGCAAAAAGAAGGCATTGACTATGAGGAAAGCTTTGCTCCTACAGTAAAGATGAGCACCATCCGATTGGTTCTGGCCATTGTATCACAGTTTGGTTGGAAAGTGCATCAAATGGACGTCAAGAGTGCCTTCCTCAATGGTGAATTGGAGGAAGTTTATATGACGCAACCTCAAAGTTTCAAGGTTGCCGGTAAAGAACACCAAGTATGTAGACTGGTGAAAGCACTCTGTGGCCTCAAACAGGCTCCTTGGGCATGGTACATAGAAATTGATCAATATTTGGTTGGACAAGGCTTTCAAACGAGTCCATCAAATCCCAACTTGCATGTCAAGAATACTAGTAGTGAAATTATTCTTCTTGTCATCTATGTCGATGACCTGATCATTATTGGTAGTGCGGCACATTTGATTGAGCAAATCAAACAAAGTTTGTGCCACTCTTTTGATATGACAGATTTGGGACTTCTGCATTATTGTCTCGGTGTAGAGGTTTGGCAAACTAGTGGCAGTATCTTTATCTCTCACTCAAAGTATGCCAAGAGTTTGTTGGTAAGTTCAGGGTGGATGATTCCAAACCTTCATCTACACCTATGGAGAAAGGGGTGAAACTATCAGCCACATCAGATTCACTAGTGGTGAATAAATCAGCTTTCAAGCAACTAGTTAGCAATCTCATCTACCTAACAGCAACTAGACCTAATCTCAATTATGCAGTGAGCTACATATCTCGCTTCACATCAACCCCTAAGGCAAAACACTGGGTTGCAATGAAGTGTGTCCTAAGATATGTGAAAGGTACACCTAACTTTGGCATTCTATACAGCAAAACCAAAGATCCTCGACTGATTGGTTTTACAAACTCAGATTGGGCAGGTTCAGTTGATGACAGGAAGTCTACTTCTAGGCATGTCTTCAGCCTTGGCATGGGTGCAGTCACATGGACCACTAAGAAGCAACGAGGGGTAGTGTTGTGACGAATTCATGCATCGCCCCATTGCAAATGGGGACCCCCACTTTGTCCTACTTTCTAGGATAGTTGTAGAGTCTTTAGCTATTAGCCCCTCATTTGGAAGAGGTGTAGTTGGTCAAGAGCTGATTAAGTCAAGTCTCTCTCTTTAGGATGAAATGAGGTACAGCACTTCTTTGCACTCCTAAGCCTTCAACCTATCTCTCCCAGCACTACAAGTGGGTGCTAGTTGATGTGTGTTTTATGCACATAACATTTTAAAATAAAATACCAAGGTAATTTACCCTCTCTTGAACAAAATCACCTCAGATGCTAAGGATAAGATCAACTAAAATGATTCCAAGGTTTCTACATGTTAGGTCTTGACAAGTGGGTAACTCAATGGTCAATGTGAATTGCTGTGTTCACTTGGGGACTTACACAAATGTTCGAATTATCTCCTTTGATCATGAAATATGCGGAATAGGTGTGTTGACAACTTAAGATTTGGCAATGTATCTCTGAATTTAATTCTTACAAGACTTATTAAAAAAGGTGGCAAAAGGAATAGGGTTCAAGAAATCTATTCTAAACCTGGGAATGTAAGAAATGATGAACAAATTTAGTGGAATCAAACTAGGGTCTCACAAACAGGTATTGACACAAGCTCAGTGCAATCATCTAAGGTATACCTATTGATTTTCAAACTATTACCACCACACATTGACACCATCCAAGTTGACGCTTGTCAAGGAATGCATAATAATTGAAGTTAAGCTTACTCAAATTCCAATTGACCACGCACGGCACACTTACCAATGGCAAGAGGCTAGTGGTATGGATTAATGATTCCACACAAATATACTCAACAAATCTTTCACTCAATCTAACAAACATGAAAACAAATTCTAATCTAACTTTGAGGAATTGAGAACCATGAATGCAAAACTACATTTGAAGAGCAAAATCACCAACAATTGAACAATGATTTAGATTCAAATAGCTGCAACATAGACCAACAATTCTACAAAAACTCTCTCTTACAAATGAAAGACAAGGGGGTATATATAGAGTCTCATACAAAATGGATGGCCAAGATTAAAACTAAATCAAGGGCCAAGATCATGCCAACAAAACCTTAGAATTGTCCAAATTAGAGTTTACATAAAAAATGGTGCCACCAACATATGGCCCAATAAAAAGATACCTAGTCATCAAATAGGGAATCTTTTAGATTCCTCCCTGCATCCCTCTCTCTCCTAGCATACTCCAAGAATCTAGCAAATACAGAATCTAACTCCTCCATGGAAATGCTAGGTAAGGTATCTTGTTGTAAATCAATCACGTCCAACGCATCCGAGCAAGCATCCAAAGTGTTCTCCCAATCTGGCATGAGCTTCTGCAAACTATGAACATGAATCAACAAAGAGACCAAATCATCCATTTGACTCTTCTTTAAAGAGTCCAACTGGCAAAAATACATAAGTTTCATCTTGTCTCTTAATTCGGCTAAGTGTAAACCACTTGCATCACTAACGTCTACGCCCAATAACTCCTCAATTGAGCCAAGGATCTTCAATTGAATGTCATGAATTGATCCTTCCATCTATGTACAACTCAACTGGGCATTCTCAAAAGTTGATTTCTTCATGGCTAGGGAACAATACCAACCATGAAAATCATATCTATCTCCACTATGCACAATGTTCTCCCTGATCAATGTGGACCTGGATATCCTCTTCAAAGCTCTAAGGTGTGGAATAGTCTTCTCCTAGATGGGTCAGAATTCTTCCCAAACTCCCTCCAAATACTGGATTCTAAATATGAGCCCTATTGTCCTATCATATGCCTAGACAAACTGAGTAAGGAAACCATCCACCTGTTTTCTTGCACTTTCAATCCATTTTTCCACCTCCGAGAGTGTATCTCTCGCTCCCTCATAGTGTGAATGTGGTCCATGATCAACTGCAATAGGGGAAATAAGGGTGGGATTCTCACGCCTTATCCTTGCAATGTATTCTCTAAGTCTGATATTCTCTTCTCTGTACTTCTCTTTCTCTTCAATCTCTCTATCCGATCTTGCACTGATTGCCCTAAGGTTATCACCAACCTCCTGAAATTCTTGCTCTCTTGTAGTATGGCCAAGGGCAACTGAAGTAATCTGGAAATCCATAGGAGTAGCAATGTCCGTCGTCACACCTCCAATAGGAACAGCCACCTGCGCAATCCGCATTCCTGTCTCATCTCTAGCTATGTGTGACAAAATCTCAACTCTCTTAGGATCTGGTTCCTTATTGCTTCTAGCTAAGTAGTCATCAATGTTATCAATAGGTTGTACCTCTATCATTTTCTTACTTTTCTCCATACTCTTCATTAACCAATCAAGAATAGCGGCCATCTGCATACCGTCATCAAGACCTATCTCTCGATCAAGCCCTCTCAATGCCGAGATAACATCATCATCATCATCAGGATTGTTCCTAGTCAAATCATATACTTCATTTCCCAAACTAACCTCCAAAAGGACAGTAGGGGATCCTGGTTGATCATCATTCTCATTCGGTGGAGCAGATGTCGTTGTGGCATGTAAATCCTGAGTATTCTCTAGTAGTATCACTGTGTTGGAACATTACTGGGTCTCCTTGTTCAGTTCTGTCATTTCAACTTCCTTGATTGATGAGACGCTGAGAGGGGGTGAATGAATGGGAGACAAAGGAGTAGTCTTTTGTTTCTTCTTCTTGACTTCCTCAATCTTCTTCCCTCTAGCCTTGACTTCTCCTGGTGTGTTCTTCCTTCTCTTGGGAGCTTGACTCTCTTCATCTGCATAAACCCTGACATCACCAATAATCCTCTGATCATCCTCGGAAGCGGATTTTTCCGGTCTCATCTTTTCATAATATCAACTAGCTTATTCATTTGAATATCTACCTATGCTCGAATGAAATTCAAGACCTCTCTCATCAATATATTCAAGTCTATTTCTTCTGGCTCTGACCAATTAGACAATAGAATCGCCTTCTTCATTTCATTCTCATATTGTGGATGCATATGATCCCTATCATCCAACACCTAATCAGGAATGAGGAAAAGTCCACACTTCCTTATGAAATCCACTGACATCCTAGACCACATTCGTCTCTTCACTACCTGCTCATCCATCAGGTTGGCCCAATAATCTTCTATGTCTACCTTGTGGATGAACTTCTCTCCCCTAATCCTTCCAACTTTCTTATCTAGATCAAATCTTTCTCTTTTCTTGTAGGTTGCAAATCGATAGAATGCAAGCTAATCACTCGCAATGCTGGCGGCTAAGCCAGACTGGCAAACCTCCAACATTTTTCCAACTGAAATAGGGAATGTCATGCCTATCCTGTGCTTCTCCTTCTGAATGGAATCAAACTCTAGAAGTTGTCTCACCACTTCCAACAAGATCATTTTGTCAAAAGGATACCTAGGAAGCCTGTAGGGTTCGAATTGAAACCCATGGATCCTAAGGTACGTGAAAGTGGGAAACTGAATATACCACTATCCATATTTCTCTATTATCTTTGTTGCCTCCTCGGACAACCTCCTCTGGATTCCGCCTTGCAGCATCCACGTGACGTACATTTTGAATACATCATTCACTCTCTTATAATCTTCAATTCTATACATGTTCAGTTGGGGATAGCACTCATAACTCCTGAATTGTCCTTGTCCATTCCCGACTTCACCTCTGCATATCAGTCCTTTGTATGTAACAAATCGTGCAAGCAGGTACACCAAGTAGGAAGTCATGGCGAATGACTTGGATTGCTCTACATTCCTCAGCTGAAAGTCCAAATTGTCACTTATGATTCTAGACCAATTTATTAATGTTCCTCTTAGACAATCCTGGATGAAATAGAACATCCATCCATCGTATATTGCACCCTGCGGCATCCCCATCACTCGGTTAAGCAGGAATACTAAATCACTATATTCTTCTTTGAAATGTGCACATGAGTGTCTTGGGAGCCTTGGAATGATGTGAGCCTAGGCTCAATCATCCACTCCTTATTCACTGTAGCTTTACATGCATCCACTTTCTTCTTATATATGTCTTCATATTCATCTTTAGTTACATCCTTCATGTCTGCTCCATGTGGAATTCCAAACACTTCAGCAATCGCATCTTCAGCCAGGTAGGCAATAGCGACACCCTTAGGAATCTTGATCATTCGAGAGTGAGGATCGTAACATCATGCACACTCCAGGATAAGCTCGCTACATTGTATGGATCGTGGAAATCCAGCGGCTTGAAAAATGCCACTCTTCATAATATTCACATAAGCTGGGGAAGGAATCTGGCCTCCAATTCTGAATACCCGCTATCGCATCCGGTTCAGGCTCAAGAAATGCATGTTTGTGTCCGTAATCTCCTTCCATCTAGACAACATCTTAGATTCAGGATAGAATCCAGTCTCTAGTATCTTCTGATGTTCTCTCCTTTCCTTAAGTCCAGACTTCGACATCACTCCTGTACGAAGCTTAAAGTTAGCACTTAGGAAATAAAAAAAATATTCTCAATAAAATTCTTGACTTCTTAATGATTGAGACTTAATTAAGGTATGGAAATCAGGAAAATAATCCACACTAGATAGATTTCAACAAATTAAATACAAAATGTAACAAGTTTTAGGGTATAAAACCCTCATGATATCAACACCTCCTTATACTTAGAAATTTCGTGCAAATCAAAGTGCAAAGGAGTATACCGGATCAAGAGTGACAAGGGAAAGGTGTGAAAGGTCAAAATTATGTCTGAGGACACCTCCCCCAATCAACAATGGAAGTCAACAAAATCTGAAGACAACCTGCAAATTAACTTTTCAAAACATGTTTCAATCACTTAAATGTGCATGAATTTGATGAAAAACAACTTAGACAATGAAAGCAAATTAAATCCAGGAATAATGGTATGGCTGGTAAAAGTTAAGTTTTCTGAGGACAAGCAGCCATGGCGAGGTTGCAGACCTGTAACAGCTCTCAAATGGTCAAGTGATTGACTGAAAATAGCCTCAAAATGCTCCCAAAGGTAAATCATTGAGTTGGCTGGCAATGAAAGTTTAGGTCTGAAAAATTAATGTACAGCAAACAATGGAGGTCACCCCTGTTGTAATAATGGCATTTAGGTTCAGATCTGAGGTAAGGACAGCAGGTAGGCAGCAATGGAGGTATCAAACATGCATGAATCCACCAAAATATGTCATAGAACACTTGCCAAATAGAAATCGTATTTTCCCAGCTATGGCGCCACCCTTAAATCTGAAACATGTCTTCAATATGTATGCAATCTGCCAACAATGGTCTGAGAACAGCAAACAACCAAAGCGATATCAAGGAAAATCTTCAAAGTTTGGAGTTGAAACCTCAACTCAACAAATCGCCCTTCACCAAAATCGTGGATTTCCTCCCAAAATGGTGAACTTCACCAAAAATCGTGGCATGGGGGTCTTCAATGGCAGCCAAATCAGTCTGATAACAGCAAGTAGAATGGCGGATTTCACCCAAGGAAAAATTGCCAAATTCAAAATCGCCAAAAATTTGGAGGAAAATCGCCATCTCCAATAATCGAAAATCTGAATACAATGGCAGCAATATACTTCAATGGCAGCGATTAAGTGATTGCCAAGCTGGAAAAATGGAGGAAAAATATAAGACTTCAATCAACCACTCCTCCAAAACACTTCATCAAAAATCACCAATAAGAGGGAAAATCGCCCTTGCATGGAGAGACCTGGCATATTCAATAATAAAATAATGTTGGACTCCTCTCTTTAAACTTGCTTTCACCATCAACTTTCACCAAACAAGCAATGTGGGATAAAAAGACTTGATCTTATACTTGCTTGGTAAAACCAATTTGCTTTTAGAAGGTTGAAAACATTAAATGCTTATTGCAAATCATTAATTGTTTTTTATTTTAAAATAATCGTTGCTTTTAATTAAAAAACAATTAAAATGAGACTCACTTAATTAAAATATTACAATTTAAATCAAAATTTGAGCCATTAGAGAAAATCGATCCAAGTAGGGATTTAAAATCCCATTAAAATCACTTAAAACGTCAAAATATTCCCCATAAGAGAAAATCGATCTAGGTATGGATAAAATTTCCCAAAAAAATTCATCTAAATGCACACAAAATGAGGCTAGGGGAAAACCGACCTAGGTGTGGAATAGAAATTCCAGAAAAAATCACTTCATTCATTCAAAATTACCCCTTGGTGGAAAAACGACCCCAATCAGGATGAAAATCCGAACTCAAAATCATCAAAAATACTCTCAATGGAAAATCGCCTTGAGTCAGGAATGAGAGTCTGCACAAAAATCCTCAAAAACTTGGCACAAATGACCTGGTGGAAAATCGACCCAGGTGTGGAATCAAGACAAACGTCATCCCCGATACAATCCGTACTCCCCGGTGAAAAACGTGGGTAGTCAGGATAAATCTTGACACTTAGTCAAAATTTAGCACTTCCAGGGGAAAATCGACCCTAGTGTGGATTCACAGTGGTGGAAAAAAGATGCAAGTATGGATTTCAGGGGAAATCCATGTCCAGTCCGGATTTTGAGTGGGGAAAACCATGGGTAGTTAGGAATATGAGGGGAAGAGCACCTCTAGTATGGAATTTTGACCTTCTAACCCTTAGAATATGGATTTTCATTTGGAAAATGATGATTTTTCCACTCAAAATCACTAGGAAACTTCAAAACTCAATAAAACTCATATGGACCTAAGCAAATTCACCGAAAATTTGGGCGAAACGCTGGAAACTTATCGGGATAAAGTGCGAAATCAACTTGAAAAGCTTCCTAGGGGTGAGAAAACAACTCCAAAAGGTCTTGAAATACTTTATCACTTAAAATCACTGACTTGGACGTTTAAAACACGTTAACGCTCAAAGGTCTACACTTAGAGAAAACTAGGATCGCTCAAAATCTCGACTCTACGTGCTTGATCTTACAACTTCAAAAAAACCCTAAACGACACTAGGCATGATCAAAACTCCGAGACTCGGGCACAGGAAACACAAAATTGCACCCTAAGCTGCCAAAACCCTAACCTAAACAACGCGGAAAGCAAGAAAAGAGGGGGTCCCCGTTAGCAATGGGCCGATGTGTGAAAAGGTCACAACAATGCCCAAGCCCAATCACTACCATTTCCATCTCCCCTCATCTTCATTCCCACTTCTTCCCATCTCACTCCATCCCACAGTTCTTCCATCTTCTCTACCTCAAAATCACAATGTGTGATTTTTAATAAACTTTTCCCTCCTCCAAGAAGTACGTCCCACTTCTAGATGGCTTAATAAATGTTATAAATTCATTTTATAACTTTGCCTTCATGATAAAGTTACTTTACATTTTATTACCTTCTTAATAAAGTCACTTTATTTTTATAATTTAATTTTATAACCAAAAGTGACTTTTCCCTTATAATATTTACTTTAAGGGCTCAAAATAATATTATTTATTTCTTCATCAATAAATAATTGACAATGTCAGCCTCTCATCCATTATATCTCTGAATTAGCCTACCGAAATGACAGAAGAATAAGCTAATCAAAACCTGAATGATCACTGAGGAGAAGGGGACATTACAGTCCTCCCTTCCCAGAGATTGCATGCCCTCAAGCAATCTGCACTAACATGTCGTAACTAAATACCGGGATCCATTGTTTCCAACTCCTTGTTCATATCCTCAACATATGTAAATGCATGCTTTGATACCACTGAAATTCCCAATCTCAGATAATGCTTCAAATCTGATTTGGGTTTTTGTTTTTGCTCATGTTTTGTTTTATCATAATGTAATATTGTGACACGAAACATGCAGATTGAACATGCAAGATGAACAATAGAGATTTTCAAAGAAATCAATCAATGTAATACAGAGAATCTAAATAAGCCAATCATATTTTTTGATATAGAAATGTATTACTAGAACATACACAAGTTGCTGTTACAAATCAGAAGATGCCTAATGCTATCATGTAACACATACCTGGAATGCCTCCATACATAAAATAAAAAACCCTCTAAAAAACTGCAAGATAAATCATCGAATCTCCATGAAAACTGATCAATGATGTGCAACTGTGAATCCTAAGATGAATCCACCAAGTGGGTTGATCTGGGTTTCCATCCAAATAGCCAAAACCTCTGGGGTTTCCGTCCTAGGGTTTACTGAACCTGCAAGCTTAAGATCTCAAGCTCTCAAGGAAAGTTTCTTTGAAAATAACAACTCAAGAATGAATCCTCATCGCACTTTTTCCTCCTTTTATAATACTTTTCCTTTTCAAAAGTAATACTTTATTTTATTTCTCTTTTAATTTACTTTTCCCCTCAAAAGTGACTTTACATTATAATTTGTCATTGACATTATTATAAAGTCACTTTATAAAATAAAGTATGTCCAGCTGCTAATTAATTCATTTAAATAATCTCATAGGACTTAGGACTATTTAACATTTAATTAATTATCACTCGAAGAAAAGGGGACATTACAAAATGCCTCTTCGCCCAAGAGAGGTGACTCTCCCAAAGAGGTCAGCCATACCTAAATGGTGAATATTTTAATTTAATTCCCAAAAGATGGGTGATCACCATGAGGGGTCGGCCCCTTAAGATATGTAAATTTATTTAATTTTAAATCAAATTAACTTCCAATGTGGGCACTGTTGTGACCTTTTTCACACATCGTCCCATTGCAAATGGGGACCCCTTGTTTTTTCTTTTTAGGGTTTTGCCTTGGAGTCACAACTACTAATCACCAGTCTTTTTGCAATGAGGAGTTAGAGTTTTTAGAGTGGTCATCCAAGCCAAATAGAGAAATCATGCCCCGATCAGTGTCTGGACACCACCAAAGCACTCAGAAGGCCCAAAGGACGAAGATCACAATTGTTTAGGGTCAATTCTGACACCTTCCTATTTTTTAGGAATTTTGTTTTTTTTCTTTTTTTTTGGCACTTTGGGACCAATCCGGGAAGCAACTTTTTTGGCTTGCATTTTTTGCTTTTTTCTACTTTTTTGAAAGTAGACCTAGGGTTGGGTCCCCCAAGTCGTGGCATCAGTGCCCATGTCTTCAAAATCGAAAAATTATGCCTCTAAGTATAAAAAGCAAGGAAAAAGCTCAAGGCTACAGTTTGTTATAGAAGATCTAAACAAGTCCAAGACAAGGCTCAAAGACATGCTTAGAACGTCCAATCAAAGCTCAAGTCTGCTCACGAGACATGGCTAAGGCTCAAAGTCCGCCTTGGCCTAACAAAAGAGAAAATTTGCTTTGTCAAAGGGCATCCAAAGTCCGCTCTAGCATGGTATGTGAAGGTTGAAGTCCGACCCAAGCAAGTGCAAGCATAGCCCCAAGGTTCGCCTTGGCTAGAGAGCCTTCAAGTCCGCCCATGATGAGAGGAAGATGGCGCAAGGAAGAATGGCCTAGGACTCTCCAAGTCCACCCATGATGAGAGGAAGATGGCACAAGGAAGAATGGCCTAGGACTCTCCAAGTCCGCCCAAGGCTAAGGACAAAATATTCAAGGTGTTAAGAAGTTCGCCAAAACATATAAGAGGAAATAGTTTGAAGACTATGAAATTCACCCAAACCATAATTGGCATAGACATAAAGATGGTCAAGAACACCAAAAGCAAGGAACAAAATGGTTAGAAGACAGACAAATTTGATCCACCATTGACATAAGATTAATTGAGGTTGAATGGGTTGGAAAGATAAAGTTCAACACTTACAATATTTTTATATTTTTTCCAACACTTAGAATTATTTTCAAAGGGAAAATAAATTCAACACGGAGAGAAATTTTCAATAGACAAAAATTTTTGAACGCACATGAATTTCTAAAGGCTCTTTGCTAACACATTCACCTACCCAAGGAAAGGAATTTCCAAAGTCCGATCCAAGTGTTGGAATTTGCCAAGAGAAAATAAAATAAAAATGGCTAAGTGTGGAATTTTCCACAACAAAAGAATCAAATTTTGACTAAGTCTTGGAAAGAAAACAAGAAGAAAGAAGAAGAATAAAGAGGAAAAGTAAAGAGGAAATGAATAAAATCCAAGACACAAACAATAGAGCTTCATTGTCTAGACCTTCATTGTGAATTGAACAAGTGAAGCGTAAGTCCCCCTTGTATTTCAACATACATAACCAAGGAAGCTATCCAATATAAAGTCGCCCATTCGCACATATAGACCTTGGAGTCGCCTTGTGGTCTTTCTCACAATCTTGGCACAAGTAGTGATTTTGTTCAAGAGAGGATAGAGTATCCTTGGATATTTTATTCTAATGTTCGGTGAATGATAAAACATACACCAACAGGCACCAAAATGGGTTGGCCCATTATGAATAAAGTTAAAATAATTAATTTAATGCCATTTCATTAAGGTATAGTCGGCCTTTGATGATCTTTCTTGGAAAATGATTAGTGGCCTTTAACCTTTGATTTGCTTCACCAACATGATGTCCTTCGATTTGCTTCAATGATCTATTGTATTGTGACAGTGATCTAAGTTTTCTTTTGACATCAATTACAATAGTCCAACAATCTCCTTTGACATCAATGACAATAATCTAACAAATTCTACTCATCACATGTCTATTGGTATGAATACTTTCAAGGCACTTTACAATTCACATCAACAACATCACTAGGACTTCGTGCCCCCCCTTTTTAGCTCCAGTTACGCTATTTCATTCATGGATTTGATTTTGGAGCCCGAGGGAATCGTGGATATAAAAGAAACGAAGTTGAGAAACAAAGTTATTTCACTGTATTTGGTGAAATGGACAAATCTTCCACTTGAGGACACTAAATGGGAAGTAGTGGAGATTTTTGAGCATCCAGGTCTAAAATTGCTTGAGAGCAACCAATTTGGGTGTAATGTCCCCACTTTGAAATAGAATTTACTAATGAATAATAATACCAAAATTAAAATATTAGAAATTAAATTAAAATATAAAAGAATATAATTAAATATAATTAAAATTTAATCAAGTTACTGAATGGTCAAAAGACATAAAATGAAAAGTTGTGACTCCCTCAAACATGAGATATAAAACGGAGAAGGGAACTTCATTTGAAGGGAAGATAATTTGGGAATTAGAAGTGCAGATCTAATTTAAATAAAAAGTTCAGATCTGATTGTGAAGGGTTGTGTTCCTTTCAAAGGGCAGAAATAGTAAAGAGTTGCACTCTTTCAAAGGGTGTGTCTCTTGCCAAAGGGCGTACATGATGAAGAGGTGTGACCTCTCCCTTACATTGAGAGATATAAAGGAAGGGAATCAAAGCATCCAATGACATCACCATCGATCAGATCAGATCAGAACTGTTATTAAGTTAAAGGCAATAACATCTTTGTTCTTGGTGGAATGCATGGGGATGTGCTTAATATGTATGCTTAATATATGAAGCCTTATAATGTTCTTGTGCAGAATTTAGTAGTAAGATTAATAATATCAATATAGACTGCAATATGTCTGACAGTCATAGTTAATTTCATATGTATTCATACTAATTGAAGGACAAATATATTCACAGTCAAAGTATTTAATCAATTCTAATTCTATTCCCCAAGGGAGACGGGTGCTATTAGGGAGAGGCAGAGTAAATCCACTCCAAGATGAAAGAGCCCCAAGGATGAAAGGACTGATGTTCCTGACGTGTGGGCTGAATTAGGGAGGTGGTGTCATAGCACCCTAGACGAGCCAATGCCCTCTTCTAGGATTAAGAATGAGAAGGGATTAGGAATTAGGACTAGAGTAATGACAATATTAAGTTCAATTATGGACAACTTTAATTTTTTAGTAAGTTTCTATTTTTTTTGCTCGGTAACAGGAGTTTCTATTTTTACTTTTTTAGTAAATACTATTTTTAGGAGGGAGGTCTTCCAACGTTGAGAAGTCGGGGGAAAAGTTGAGATCGTCCAATACTGTATTTTCAGAGAAAAAATTTGCAGAAAACAAAACAAAAAACACTTTGATTGCGTAATATCAAAATGCTTTCCTTTTCACATTTCTCAATTTCTGGCTGTTGCTAGCTACATGCAGTTTATTTATAGGTTCTTCACCAAATTCTCTAAAAGCTGAGTTGCGCCACAGATTGTCTACATCACATGGAAATTAAAAAAACCTAGATTTAAATAAGTTGCAATTTGGTAGGAGAAAAACGCCCAATTCAAAAGAAATTGTAGCTTCATGGGAGAAAGAAACCCCAATATTAAAGAATTTGCAGCTCCATCGTAGAGAAACCCTAATTTCCAAGAATGTGATGTTTAATAAGAGAAAATAAGCCTAATCTAAAAAGAATTTTCAGCTACATGGCATTTCAACCGTTATTTTCTAGAGCTTTCTGTTTGATTGGAGAAAGAAACCCCAATTTTGAAGAAATTGTGGTGGCGATTATTAGATTTTCTATTTTCAGGGAAAAGAAGTAGCAATTATTAAAGATCAAATGTAGGAAAAAAAATTGAAAGGTGGAAGGAAACTTACTGGGCGAATACCGCGAGCAAGTCGCCTTCCGTGAGATCATATGGGAGACCACCGACAAAGATATAAGCAGACTCCTTGTATTTGGCGTGCCAGGAAGCGTCCTCTGATATCCCTGCAGCTGCTTCCCTCGCAGTTATTTTCTGTATGTTTTTAACTTGTGTTAGCGGATTCATAATTTCTTCTTTGCGAGATTTTCCAAATTTGCTGAATTAATAAGCCGCAGGAGGCAGGATACAAGGAGAGTACAAAAAGAGATCAGAAGAATTGTCGCACATTTGATTAGAAATAACTCCAGAGCACCCCAGTTTTAGTTTGAATTTATATACACAAGCAGGTGAAGAGTGTAAAATATATACTAGCACTGGCATGGAAAGAGGTGCAAGGGTTGCGCAGACAAGTCAAGAGGATATATTTTTATGTGTATAGAAGATAAATTAATTTAATTTATATTATTTTATGTATAAAATAATATTTTTTTATATAATTTTAAAATACAATTTTGATTATAGGTTAATGTTTTGTTTTCAAGTTATTGTTTATTTCTAGGAAATTATAGTAAAGATGTCATTTATTGAATATTATTTTTGATATCAATCATGTGATAAATTTAATATTTATTTTTTCTATGACCCATTTCATATGAATAGTCATTCTTTTTTTAACCCATTTCTCATGAACTTGAATAGTGCACTCTATATTTATTCTCACTAAAGATTAAAAGCAGCAAAATGAATCATGATATAGTATTAATAGAGATGAGAATTAGACAAAGGTTCTTATATAAGTGTAAGATGGCAATTGAGACACAATTCTCACCAACTCAAAATATAAAAAAACAAGTGTCACATAGTGGCCAGTACTTGCCTTGTTAATTTGTAGTTGAAATAGTAATTTATTAATTTTAATTAATATATTATTTAATTTAATTTATTTTATTTTATATTATTTATCTTTCTTGTTAATTTTTTTTTATATTGCATATAAGGAGAGAAGACTATTACAAAAACATTTACAGTTTTTCAACCTAAACAGCAGGTCCAACCTTCACAAGTTTAACAGTTTTACCAAGAGATATAAACAAAGATGTAAAAATTTATACATATAATACTCTAATGTTTAATTCAAAAAGGAGCCACTATGCAGAGCATCCATCCATGAAATATGTCAATTATCCTTGAAGAATTTGCTCCTGTGGAGCATCCATCCATGTGGTCCAACCCCTGGGGCCCTCCATCCAAACAGCTTGTTTTTCGTCAAGGAGTTCTGTGAGCATCTGAATCTGATCTTGGATAGGGTCTCACGCTCTGGCCACCTCTGCTCGCAGGGTCTCCAGAGCCAAGTCCACCTCTTTCTTCCCTTTGAGTGTCCTCTTCCATTTATATCTGTTCTCCAGCTCATGAAGGAACATCTTTGCATTTCCATCCTTTATGAATCTGAAGAACTTGTTCTTTTCTACATTCATCGTTACTGATACCTACAAGAGAATTCGATGAAGGGTGAGTCCACGAAAAGACTCAATAAGGGCCCTACTTGAGCCTTGAAATTTATCTTCATTTCTTAATTTCCAAATGTGCCATAAAATCTCAGAAGTAAGAACACACCAGAAAAGGTTAGTGTCCTTTTTTAGATCTTTAATATATCCGATTATAACATCAAGAACAGTAAATTGAACAGGAAATTGAATACCAAATAATAACCAGATTTCTTTAACAATGCTACAATTAAAAAAAATATGTCTAACTGATTCAGGAACCCTGCAAATATTACAAATATCACTGTTGTTATGATCTTTTCTGATTGGTAACCTATTTAAAATCAACAACCATTTAAAACATTTCTCTTTAGGAGTGACAGGGCTACTCCAGAGCCTATTGAACACCTTTTGTCATTGCTTAACTGAAAATTCTACAAACCACAGCTTGTTAGCATGGGAAATTATTGCTTCATCATATGTTAGGGTCTTATAAATAACACTAGTTTTAACATTATGAACTGAGATGGCATTATTCCACAAAAGATCCTTACAAAATTCTATATCATTATTGCATTTCTTGGGCAAGAGCTTCTCACGGGCTTTCTGCAACATACTATATGTGCGTTTATGGGAACTCAGAAGGTTTAATCTAGTTCTAAGGGTATCCCACTCCAGCAGCCTATCATCCTTAATAATATCTTTAAAGCAGCAGATGCCTTTCGCCGCCCATGCTTTGGCTGAGCACCCCTGAGTGAGGACCAAGGGTTTGGATGAGTGCAAGAGGTTCCACCAAATGGATCTAGTACCTTGGATAAACTCATTGTTGCTGACTCTAAAATTGTTGATGAAGGGCTTAACACTACTCCAGGCCTTTCAGATAGACTTGAAGACATTGGACCCTTGTACTGATACCTCGAAGTCTCCAACCATAAGGTCACAGAAAGGGAGGGATTTCCAAGTTTTGGCCTTCTTTGGTATGACCTTCAAGATATTATTCCTAACCAACACTTTCCACGGTTCATTCCCATCAAGAGCCTAGAAAATCCACTTTGCTGCAAGAGCAATTCCTTGGATTCTCAAGTCCTTAAGTCCTAACCCTCCTAGGCTCTTGTCATTATGGCACCACTCCCATTTAATAGAATGCATTTTCTTTTTACCTTTTCCATCAGACCATAGGAAGTTCTTGATGGTTTTCTGTATTTCTAGGATCTGGTAATTGGAGAACATCCATACTAATGAGTAATAAATGTTGTAAGAAGATAGAACTTTTTGGCAAACCTGCATTCTCCCGGCAAGTGAAATATATCTATTATCCCATCTGTTAAGTTTTTTTTCTATTTTGGTTCTAACCCATTGCCACATTTCTTTGAGAGATGGAGATATTGAAAATGGAATTCCTAGGTACCTGACTATCTTGTTAGGTCCTCCCCATTGGATCCCAAACTGCT
This sequence comes from Cryptomeria japonica, assembly GCF_030272615.1. Taxonomy (NCBI): domain Eukaryota; kingdom Viridiplantae; phylum Streptophyta; class Pinopsida; order Cupressales; family Cupressaceae; genus Cryptomeria; species Cryptomeria japonica. The sequence continues at coordinate 54,491,079 of NC_081411.1, forward strand.
GCAACCAGTCCGGAGGCTGCTCCTCCCATCCAAGCATGGTAGATTTGCTTTATGAAACTTTAGCTCCTGAAATCTCCCCTAGAAATTTGATTTTACCTTCTAGGCCTTCCAAGTTATGTTTACTGATATCTAGAAAGAGTGTTGTGTCATCCCCTGAACTTTAGGAGAGATAGTAGAGTCTCTAAGAATATAGAACAGGGCATCGGTTGCAATAACGAAGAGAGCAGGGGCTAAGGGGCAACCCTGTCTAATGGACCTGCCTAGAGATATGTTTTGAGTCAGGGATCCATTAACTTCAACCTGAGCTGAAGCATCTTTGAGCAAAACCATAATCCATTTACAGAATTCTGCTGGAAAACCAAAAGCTTTTAACATAGTCAGAATAAAGCCCTATTCTTACCCTGTCGTATGCTTTTTTGAAATCTAGGAGAAACATGGCTACATTTTGTCCTAAAGTCCTCACCCATTCCATGGCTTCCCAGCTGGTAATTAGATTTTCCAGTATATATCTTCCTTTGATAAAGCTTGTTTGTGTGGAGCAGATGAATTTAGGGAGAATGTTTTCCAATCTGATCGCTAGAGTTTTGGCCAATATTTTGTAAGAAACGTTAAGGAGTGTTATCGGTCTCCAGTTTTTGATAAGGGACTTGTCCCCAACCTTAGGAAGTAGTTTGATAATCCCATTGTTAATTCGTTCCCCTAGAGAGCCAGTGTTAAAGGCCTCAGTGTAAAGCTCATGTAGGTCATGACTCACCCAATCCTCATTGGCTTTATAGAATTCTATCGTCAACCCATCCGGGCCTGGAGATTTGTCATTATTTAGGTTCTTGATGGCGGTTTTAACTTCTTGTAGAGTGATAGGCCCTTTTAATGCTTGAGCATCTGCCTCTGAAATTTTAGGAGAAATAATCCTTCTGCACTTTTCTCTTGCTTCCTGGGAATTAGCAGAGTCTTCAGATGAGAAGAGACCTTTATAGAATTGGAAGAATGTCTCCTTGATATCTTCCAAGTCCTTAACTTCTTTGTTTTCTACCCAAATCCTACCTATTTGTTCTCTACACTATTTCTGCTTTAGCATATTAAAGAAAAATTTGGATCCTTTGTCCCCAAATTGCATCCAATGTGCTCGAGCTCTGATTATGGCCCCTCTAGTTTTAGTCTGCTGATGCTTTCTAAGTCTATCCCTGGCCAAGGCTACCTCATGGGTAAGTTCAATACTGCTTGGATTGTCTTGAATCTTAGTTTCACACAAGTGAAAGTTTTCAGCTAGACTTTTCTCTTTCCATCTAAAATCCCTTGCTTTCTTTTGCCCTATGGTTTGAAGTAGCACTTGCCAGCTATCCACATTCTGGTTCCATCTTTCCACACAAGAGTTCAACAATCTATTCCTTCTATTAAACATCCTGACTATCTTAACCGCATTCAACACATCTGCATCTATGAGAAGGCTGGAGTTTAGAAAGAACTTATCCTTTGGAGTTTCCTGGCTCTCAGGGTAGTCCCTGAGTCTAACCTGACAGATGATAGGATGATGATCTGAAAGAGTGGTCAGAAGAACTGTTACAGGACTGCCATTATTGCCTAGGTCAAAAGAGAAATGGTCTTTATTAGCATAAAACCCATCCAGTCTACAAAAGATCCTGTGTTTCCTACTCTGGAAGTTGCACCATGTGTACCAAATTTCAGAGTTATCTTTCTTTTTGCAAAATAGAGGGTCAAACAGTTTTTTTCGATTTTTCAATCTTTCCCAGTGAATTTTCTCCATCCCTTTCCATTCCATAGGCATACCTCCATACTTGTCTTCCCGAGTTTCAACCATGTTAAAGTCACCTCCTACCATCTAGGGGATATCTGGCAATGTGGCGATCCAATCCCATAATGCAGTTCTCTCCCTATAGTCATTGGGGGCATAAATGGAACAAATTCCAAATCTGAATCCATTATTATCTAGGGACACCCAGACCACTCTGTTACAAGGTGAGCATCCTTGGCTTACTATACTATCTTTCCATCTGGGGTTGATAAGAATTCCAACACCTCCTCTACCTCTGTCATGATTTGAGGAGATCTTGATGGAGTCTTTCCATATAAATTCTAGATTGACATCCAGGGTAAACTTTATAGCCTTGAGTTCTTGAAGCATAATGAAGTCTGCGTTCTTATGCTGGTTGACAAACCTTCTGACCATTTGTTTCCTATTTGGAGATTCCAGACCCCTAATGTTCCAAGAGATGCACTTCATCTAGGTTCAGAGTATTGATTTATTCTTTGGATGCTTTAAACTTGTTAAAGCATCTCGGGAGGTCTTTCTTCTCCTCATTATTCCTTCTGTTAACAGTGCCCTTGTTTTTGGATCCCAGAGGCCTACCCCTTCTCATCCTAGGGATTGCATTGGGATTTTCAGTATCTGAAGTCCACTCTCCTTCTTCTCCTAGGCACTCTTCTCCCTGGCCCTCCTCATCTATTTCAAACTCCTTCCTAATGATCCCCTCATTGGGGGTCTCCGGAGTCTCAGCACAAGACTCCAAAGCCTTCAAACTATCTGGAAGGTCTAGAATAACACCATCACTAGATATTGGATTAGTATCACCAGCCTTAGGGTCAGCAACAATGACCTCAATCACACAGGAGTCTTCAAGCTCTACAAACTTCTTAGGGGGAATGACAGGGATCGAATCAGGAATGGGTTCAGATTGAGAGGGGAGCTCAACCTCGGTGGTGAAGGGAGGATCCTTTGATGGGATCTCCTCAAATGAGACATCCATGTCTGCCGAACTTCTGTGAGAAGTTATATTCATCAACCCAACCTGACCCCCTCCCAAACTCAACTCACTACTCACACCAACTCTATCCTTAGGGTTATGAGCACCATGGTTATCGCCATTAGATATTAGGCTAGAGAATTTCATCTCCGGGGGGACCTCAAGACCATCATTTTCCATGGGAGATGTTAAATTGTTGTCCAGATTAATCTTATTAGTCAAATTACTAGGACCATTTGCCCTAATTTTTTCCAATGCTAATTGTTGTGCAGTTTTCCTCCTTCTTTTCTTAGGGTTCTTCCCTACAATCTAAAATTCCTCCTGCGGATTCTCATTTATCTGTTTTAGAGCATTTGAGATTGCAGAGTGGGGGGTGAGTGGAACACCAGAGCTACCAGAGTTGAATATTTTTCCACCTTCCAGGGGTTTAGAGTTTTCCCCTTTTAACAAGTTATTGATGTTTTTACTAATGCCACTAAGCTTATCCATGCTCGGGATGTGCATTTCATGAACAGGTGGCAGGTTGTCAGATTGACTGCGAGGTCTATATGAGCCCTTAATTTTATTAATAATCGGGCAATTCCTGCGGATATGCCCTTCTTTCCTGTAGAGAAAGCACGCGTTCACCCCACCAAGGATTTCAATAGGGAAAACCATGACTTCGGTTTCAAGATTAATATTAACCATTTTGGGGAAATCACACCCAAGATTAAGTGATATCAAAACCCTAGCATCTAAATGAGGAATAAGCGAGGATGGGTTATTAATCTAAATAGCTTTGCCTATCGGTTCTAGTATTTGGGGTATGAATTTCCATAAAAGCGGAGGCACTTCTTGGATTAGAACCCATCTAGGGCACGAGAGTGCAAGAATTTCTTCATTGACCGCTTCCAGTGTCCATTCTAGGGCACGAAATGTGCATTTTCCTACAAACCAGTATTGTTTACTAAGCACTTCTTTCTGCATTTTATGATCTTTAAAAAAAATAACAAACAATCCTTTTTGAATGTGTCTACAGAACGATACCAAATAACCTAATTTAGTATTCCAAACATTCATAATCCAATCATAAATGAATTTACAAGCAGTGCATTTATCCAAATCCACAGTAGCAAAGAAAATTGCAGTGTCTCTAAGTCTATCCTTTTCCATATTAATTTCTTTACACATTAGGTCATTAGGAGAGATGGAGATAGATTCCCAAGCCGAGTGAGGGTCCTTACCTTCTCCACAGGGGCTGCCATTAGGATTCGTGACAAACCTCGCACCTTCGACGACAGAGGGAGAAGAAGATGTAACCGCATCTTTGAAGGACTTAGGTTTAAATGTTGCATCGTTGTTGATTTTTGTAGCACCTCCAGAAGAGCCCTCCATTAACTGGCATTAAACACCTGCACAAGGGAAGGAAGAGAGAAGCGACGAGGAGGAGGACACAGAGGGAGTCTATACACAAAACAATTAATGAACTTACCTTCGTGGGAGGCCTGCGTACCACCCCACGTCAAAGCCTATGGCTTTGCAACCAAAGTCCAAACCCTAGGTCGAGACAAAGTTGCAGAGCGAGTCTGAGACAAAATAATCCTTCATTTTGAATAATATTTCTTGTTAATTTGTAGTTGAAATAGCAATTTATTAATTCTAACTAATATATTGTTTAATTTAATTTATTTTGTTTTATATAATTTATCTTTCTACAATTGTGTTGTCTTAAATGTCTAATTATAAAATATTTTGTGAATAACACATTAATAACTATATTTTAATTATGGTATGTGAAGGTTTTGCTGATCAATAAAATATGTAATTACATCTTAGCCGCATTAACTCTAATCATAATATTAACCATAACCTTAATACTAATTAAACCCTAACCCTATAATCTCATTTTAAATCTTAGGAACACCAACTCCAATCTTAATTGAACCCTATTATTAACTCTAACCCTAATATTTCTAATTAAATGTTTTTAATTATTATAATAGAAAAACAAGAACATTAATTTACAATAAAAACAATATAAGATAGTATATCATAAAAGATAATATAATAAACAATTTTCTATTGTAATAATTAAAATTGCATTGTTATTAATATACTATTTTATATTATTATTAAATTATTATTAGTATATTATCATTTTTATATTATTAAATTATAACTAATATATTGTTACTTTAATTTGTATTATTATATTATTATGAAAATATAAATATTAAAGTTTTTTTTTTTTCTTCATAATTTTCTCTTAAATATACATGTTGAAGATAAATTAAAAAATATGTCAAAATATATTATAGTGTAAAAAATTAATGTTATTTATAATGTCAAATATAAATTAAAAATAAGACCTTTTAATGAATAATAATAATAATATCAATATAGTTGCCACTAAATCCATTTATTTTGGATTTCCTAAAAATCCGCTCTATAACAGCTAAATTGTATTTAGCCAATAAGTGTATAGAAAAATAATTTTCTTAATTTATAATGTTTTGGTTCACATTAAGTTTTTTAATAACTAGTTAGCTGGAAAAACAAAAAACTCATTACAATAGTATTGCCTAACAACAAGTACTAATAACAAACCAAATGGATATGTTTAGGACTTTTGATTTCTTTCTCTTCAACATCTTCTCTCATAAAAACCAATACATTGCATTTCTATCCATGTATTTTTGGGTAATGGTGTTTTACTTTGACTCTAACTCGCATGTTGTCTCCTAGAAGACTATGCCTAAATTGTAGACATAGTGAATTTTTTTGACAAACTAATTCTTGTAAACCACTATTATTGCATTTCTATCCATGTATTTTTGGGTAATGGTGTTTTACTTTGACTCTAACTCGCATGTTATCTCCTAGAAGACTATGCCTAAATTGTAGACATAGTGAATTTTTTTGACAAACTAATTCTTGTAAACCACTATTATTGAGATGAACCATACAATAAGTTGGGATAAATTAATTGAGCAAAGACAAATGAAATGAAACAATAAAGAGAAAAAATTAAAACCCATCACCTAAAACACTTAACATTTTTATAATTGAGCGGAGACAAATGAAACAAAACAATAGAGAGAGAAAATTAAAACCCATCACCTAAAACACTTATCATTTTTATAAAACTTTAGATAATCAACAAAAATAAATGAAGTAAAATAAAAAAATCTATTTTAAATATTAAATATTTTTTATAAAAAAATAGATACACTTCATAGTACAAAATCAAATTGAAGAAAAAATAAAAGAAAATATTTTTTTCTCTCAAATACTAACATTTTTTTTATGAAAAACAAACATCTCGCAACAATACAAAACCTCGACTGAAAAAATTAATAAAAAAATTTGTTTTAAACTTAAACATTAATAGTTTTTATAAAAATTTAAAAACTTGAGATTTTGAAATAATTGAAAATAAATAAATATGAAACATTGTTTGATGAGTTATTTTCACATCTCTATGGGACGTGTTCATACATAGCAATAATATGGACAAAGTTTTAAGGTTTGATGAGGCAAAATTTGAGATTACACTTATGGATATAACATATCAAATTGGGGAGAACAACCCATGCGGAAAACTCACCACAAAAAATTGATAATTGTTGGAAAGAAATTACTAAATTTCTAATAAATGTCATGCAAAAAACTCTACGAGTTACTTGTGTGGCGTCTATGTCAAAGGACACCTTGCATTATAAGGACAATAACAAAAAGAAAAAGAAAAACTTTATCAATGAAAATGAAAATCTACCAATATGATGGACAAAAGTCTTTCAAGTTTCAAGAGTGGAAGCTATACAATTAATGATTGTAGAATGTCAAAGATAGTTATAGTTTCACATGGTCAGACAAGGCACTGGTTTCCAACTCTAGAGTTGATGCCATCTTCTATTATGCCAAGTTGGCTTGTCTTCCAAAAAATTCTCTATTTCCAAACATTTGTATGATTACTTGTGTGGAAATATGATTTTTACTTATTTTGTTGTTAGCTTTACAAACACTTGTCCCTATTGCAGACAAGATGTGGATAAGCAATGTATGGACAAATATGTGTTGAAATGTGGTGACTGATCAACAAAGTACTGTACACTCAGCACATGTTTTTGTCGTTTTTTGTTGATGAAAACAAACATTGTAATAAAACCCTAAAAAGGCCGACTTTGTTTTTGCCCTAAAAAACGCATGTTATAAGCGATTGGGATGCTTAAGGCATTGTAAGGTTGATGTACTATTTTTGTTGGATAATAAAAAAGATTGGACGACTGTGTATGGTGGACGTAACCCATTTTGGGTGAACCACGTTAAATCTCTATGTTATCTGTGTCCTATTTTATTTCTTTATCTTTTGTATTTAAATCTGCATATAATTGTTAGTTCATATTTGCTTCGAATCTGCTTGAAACCCTATCAATTGGTATCAAAGCGAGGTTTTCTGTAAATTGGCAGGACTTTTAGATTTGAGTGGGAGAAATGGAGGATTCCAAATTCAAGGTCGAAAAGTTTAATGGCTAGTGTAGACACCCAAAATTGTCCAGTCTAATTAAATAAATATTTTATTTTTTTAATTATCTAAGCTTAATTCTTCTATTAATTAAATAAATCCTTATTTATTTAATTAATTCATTTATCCTCTTCTAGCCTTATTTCTCATTTAAATAAATACATTTATTTATTTAAAATACCCTTTTCTTAAATTAAATAAATATCTTATTCATTTAATTGATCCCACTTCTTCTATTAATTAAATAAATCTTTATTTATTTAATTAATTCATTAACCTTTTCTACCCATGACACATGTCATTCATCTCTTAATTCATACACTACCTACCCCTTTCATTATTTTATTATCTCTTTTACCTACCCTCTAATCATAGACGACCTCCTTTTACACCTCTCAATCTTATCCCTCCATTTCATATAGTGTCTTCTATATAAGGAGATGCTTCCTTCATTATCAAACCCTAATCGTTCTATGCATTCTAATCATCTTTTATGCACTTGACTACACTCCGATCCTACTTGCAACCACATTCCGTTCTTTGTTGAGCTCTTGTGCACATAAAATTTGAGAGCAAATACATCAAACAAGATCAATGGAGATAGGAAGAATGGAGATCCAAACCCTATTGGACATGTGATGGTATAATCTTTGTGATTTCATTGGATTTGCATTGTCTTAGGTAATCTTCATATGTTATGGTGGATCTTTGTTGTTGTTAGGCTAGGGTTTTGTGGTTGAATTCATTTAGCCTTTCAATATTGTTATTATTTTTATCCATTTTCACCATATACATTTTGGCACGCCCTGTGGGACATGGATTTTTCTTAGATCTATGTTTTTTGAAGATTTTTCTAACCCTATATTGCTATTTTGTAAAACAATTTGGAGAATAACCTTATGCAGCTAGGGTTTTGGACACAAAATCAAGATCTTAGAGAGATTCGATCATATCTCACAAACGGCTAGGAAATTTTGCACCAAATTTTTTTTGCAAGTTGAAAAAAGTATCAGGAGCTCTCAATCCAAAATTCAGAATTTTTGGAGACAATTTTCATTTTCTATGATTTTTTTATGATTTTCATAAAAAAATAATTTTGAGAGCAAATGAGAGACTTTTTCAGATTTTCTTACATTTTTGGAAATCTCTCATAATTATACACAGGATCCGTTCTTTGTGATTTTAATTTTGACGCAAAATATTTCCCTAAAAATCGAATCTTTAAAAATTAGGGTTTTTCCTTATTTTGATTAGATCTCACAAACGGCTTCAAATTTTGACATCAAATTTTTTGTACAGATCAGGAAAAGTATCAGAAAGATTTAGTAAAAATTTCAAATTTTTTGGATGGATTTTGCATTTTATATGAATTTTTTATAATTTTTCATAAAAAATTAATTTTGAGAGCAAATTAGCAAATTTTTTGGATTTTCTTACATTTTTGGAAATATCTCATAATTATACATAGGATCTAATCTTTGTGATTTTAAATTTGATGCAAAATCATTCTTTAAAAATCAGATCTTTGAAAATTAGGGTTTTGCATTATTTTACTCATATCTCACAAATTGCTTGGATTTGTTGCAGAAAATTTTTTGTGCAGGTTTGGAAGACCATCAGAACTCTCCAGTAAAAATTTCAAATTTTTTGGATCGATTTTGAATTTTATATGAATTTTTTATGATTTTTCATAAAAAATTAATTTTTGGAGCAAATTAGCAAATTTTTTGGATTTTCTTACATTTCTATAAATCTCTTGAAATTTTACAGGTGGTATTTTTTTATGTTGAATCAAATCTTTGAATTGGTCAACAAAACGCATTGTTGAAGGCCCCTATTTCACAAAGTTTTTTGGATCTAAAATTTACCTAACTTGTGTGCTTGCAGGAAGGGGTGATCATTTGAAACAATACAAACTACTAATAAATCTTTGTTGCAGGTCCTTGGCAAGGGTTTTTGGATTTTTATTGTGTGCCTTGTTTTCATAGACTAGCAAACACTTCAATTGGTGCACTAAAATTGAATCATTGTCTTTTGTGTCTTGAGCAATAGGCTCTTTTTGTTTAATCTTTAGAGGGTCTGTCTTCCCGTGTGGTCATTAGGACTACTAGTGAGAAGAGAACGACCCAAGTGGTAGCGAGGAAAACCCACCTCTTCTGAACCACTATAAACAACTGTATTCATGGTGAAAATTATGGATAACGTGTGCTGATTAGTTCATACCGACACTATGTCTCCCCATAAACCCGTTTGATCAAATTTATTTGATCAGTTGTAGGGCGTAACCCCTACCGGCGAGGAGCCTTCTATATTTACAGAGCTGAAAGTGCCACATGTATGGCCACACGGGCGGATGCCCTTACTAGCACCTTTTTGTTTTAGAAGCCAAAATCCTTCTAGTTGTTGAGGCAGGAGGTCGGACCTCTGGTAGCGGCCCACACACATATGGTTCTTAGTAGAGATACAAAGTTCGCCACGGGGAGTTTTTGTGGGGACTGATGCTTGGCTAACCCGAGAAGTGAGTGCCGAGCGTGGAGCCAGTGAGTTCAAGCATCTAAGTATCCGCTCTGAATAGCGTAGCCTCGAGGGTAAAACCTCATGTGGGATCAACAACTATTGTCTTGGCCAGCCATAAGAATTGTGCTTGACTTATTTTAAACATTCAAAACATTCAAGACCAAACAGCAAAACATTGTGTCTTTTGTGTCTTCAAGTGTATGCAAAATAATTTTACATCAAACAACACACTTTTCTTAGAGTCATTTTGAGTCTAAACACTTGCAAACATTGAGTCCTCATCAACATTGTGTCCTCTTGTCACGAAAAAAGTCAAACATTCAAATTTGGTCACAACCAACAACTTCACAAATTGGCAAAATTTTATAGTCTAGCAAATAAGAGCAATCAGTTTCAGAATTTTTGAGCTTCCTAGGTTGTTTCTCTAGGTTTTCATCTAGCATTCAACTTGTCTTTGGGTCTCACAAAGTCCATCATTGCTTTACACCTTACATTACATTCACATTTGTCTAAACTTGAGTCAAAAGGTCACTTGCTTGTCCTCATCATACTTTGTCAACACACTACATACAACAACATTTTGCTAAGTGGTCCCTCATCAAGGTCTATCACCTTTGGGTCTCATTTGGTCCTACTTAGAGTCAAGGTCAACTTACCTCATCAAGAGAAACTATCCTCTCTTTGGAAGTCACACCTACTCTACTACATACATACTTGGTCTTACACTTTGGACATTGCAAGTACACCTCAGATTCATTTACATCCCATCCAACTCTTGGTCTTCCATACTTTTTCCATTTTTCATCTAGTCTCACACATCTCGGTCAATAACTAGTTCATGGTTGAAACCCGTCTTCAAAAATCTAGGAGAGAAACTAAAAAGGCTCAAGAATCCGCAAACATGAGTTCTTATGAGTATGAGAATGATATCTTTTTCAATTCTGATCATACTACATTACCTGACATGGATGCCTATAGAAACATTCCAAATGTTGAGAACATGGACACTACAAACAACAATGCTACACACAATGACAATATGGACAACTTTTCCGTAATTTCAACAGATGTGGAAGAATCCATTATGAATCCCCACTTCAATCGATTGGTTGAGGAAATAATGAGGCGGGATAGACAATACTTCTTACAGATGATGGCACAAAGTGGGGCCAAGATACCTTATGATTTTGACATGTCTCAAATAATGGAAAATCGACCTTTGCAACAACCTCACTCCAACATGCATCAAAAGAGACCTAATAGTGGAGGCAATAGAGGACCACATATGGTGCCTGAATCACCATCATCTTTGTTTGAAAAACCAGAGGTCCCATACACACATGGTCAAGCATATGATACTCACCTTCGTAGACCATTATGGAAGTCTTATGCAGAGAAATATGCTCAATCACATACCAATGCTAAGGATCAACCACCAAAGCAATTGGATATTCAAAGGCATGCTCAAAATTTGGACACAAGGAAACCCCGTGTCAAATTTGGGGGCAACACATTAGAACATGACATGCCTGTAGAGTATGGTATACATGAACAAAATAGATATGGCATTCCTCAACATGAATCTATACCAAGTGGTCCATATATGCAGCATCATTATATACCTCCTCCATATGAACATGTGTATGATCAATATCATCCATATATGCAACATGCCCCTCCTGCAATTGGCGCCTCAAGCATAGGGTATGGTCCAAAAAGTTGATCTCCACCTAAGAGCAATTTGGAGCAACAAATCAGGGACTTACAAAAGAAAATGGAGGACATAAATACACCGAAGCCAACATACACAATGAGAGACATATGTCCTTTTCCATTTGACAAGAGCATTCCAATGCCTCCTTTTCCTACACACTTTGTGACACCTAAATTTGATAAGTATAGAGGAAAAGGGGATCCTAAGGCACACATAAGACAGTTTTTCATAGCTTGCATTGAGGTAGCAGCAGAAGAGACATATTTGATGAGATTATTCCCACAAAGCCTAGGTGATCAAGCTATGGAATGGTTCTCCCAACTCCCACCTGGTATTAAGTCATGGGGTGATCTAGCAGAGGCATTTATTCAACATTTCTCCTACAACATAGAGACAGACATATCAGTCACTACTTTGTGCAACACCAAGCAAAAAGAGGGAGAGTCTTTTGCATCATTTTTACAAAGATGGAGGAATCTAGCTGGCAGATGCTCTTGTGAAATTCCGCAAAAACAAATGGTAGAGATGTTCACCCAAAATGTTAACAAAGAGATTGGTTATGACTTAAGGAAAGCTTGTTTGTCCACCTTCAAGGACGTCATTGAAAAAGGCTTAGTGACAGAAAAGGTCCTAATTGAACAAGGAGTCATTAAGATATTCAAGGAAAATAAAGATGACTTTAAAGGAAAAGACAAGCCAAGATTTTGGAATAAAAATAAGAACACAGTCAATGATGGTGTTGTTGATGCCAACACAGTGTGACCCAAATTCATTTTTTCTAGATCAAGCTCTATAAACAATCAGGTGAATACTCAAACAACTTCTAAATCATGAAGGAAGTACACTCCATTGGGAGAACCACTTGAGTCAGTTTTCAAAAAGCTAGTGGCAAACAAGGTAATCACTATTCCAGATTTTCCTCCATATGAACCAAAGGTTAAACCAAATTGGTGGAATGATGATGAATATTGTGAATTTCATAAGAGCAAGGGTCATAAGACAGGAAATTGTCATCGACTGAAGAACATCATACAAGATCTCATTGATAGAGGTGACATTGAGATTGAGGGACATTCCTCCAATCAAGAACATGAGATGTTTAAGGAACCATTCCCAAAACATGACAAGGGAAAAGCTAAAGCCACAGAGGATCAAACCAATTATACTAGAGCATCCTACAACTATGATTCAGCTATCAATCACATCTCGATGGACAATTATGTCTCTACCATTATCATCAAGGACAAAACATCTGAGAATTCTACCCGGAGACCCAGGATTGTCCTAAAAGGCGTTGGATCTTCTTTCGAACCTACCTCTGAATGTCATGTCACAACTCGTCGAGGTAAAATCACTTTGCAAGGTGCTCTAGCCAAGAACACCACTTCCTCATCAACCAAGCCTGAGTATGACCTTGTAGAATAGTTAGGGAAGACACCCACACTTATCTCAATCCTTGAGCTCTTACGCATATCCCCCGCACATAAAGTCGTTCTTGACAAAATCTTGAGAGACACTATCATTCCTACTGATCTAAACGTGGACCAGTTTCAAGCCATGGTGGGATACCTTTCCATTCCACATTCCCTTACATTCACAGAAGCCTTCATACACAAACATAGAATCAAACAAGTCCTGATAGATGGAGGAGCAGGTCTAAACATTTGTACATTGAGCACTATTAAACAATTGGGATATTCTGATAAAGTTGTGAATTCTATAAACAAAATTACCATCAAGGCATATGATGATGAAGAGCGTTCATCCAAAGGCACAGTCACCTTACCTCTTAGAGTTGGGCGAGTTACGAAGGATGTGGTTTGTCAAGTCCTAGACCTAGATCTCACATACAATATATTGTTAGGATGTCCATGGATTCATGAGATGGGAGCAGTCCCATCAACATATCATCGATGTATCAAGTTTCCACACAATGGAGTTGAAGTGATCGTCAAAGCTAACCCAAATCCATTCATATATTGCAATAATCTACAACCTAGATTAGAAATAACAATACCAATCAATCGAGAGGCTATTCCTTCATCAGCATATGTGGATCCAGAATCCTTGAAAGCTTTTACATCAAAACAAGCAGAGATCAAAGAAAAGTTCAAGATTAAAGACATGGGATGTGGTGAGTATATCTTTCATGTTGATCAACTCCCACTATCTCCTAAGACATTCAGTCGACAGGAACAATCTATAAACAATTTGCAATGCCAAGGAATTGGGTGTGAACCACCTAGTGTTGTGGCTACTAAGTCTGAATGCAAATCTCCTCTAGTGGTGCAAGCAACTCTTGATATCAATAGTCCTAAGAGTGGTTCCAATGAAGAATCTATTGAGTGTATCGCCAACCCTCTTGATAACTCACATAGCTTTACCATGTCATCTGCTCATTCCATTTCCACTCCACTTCCAGACTTGGATCAACAAGAAGTACAAAATCCCTTACTCATTGGGGATGAAAAATCAAGCTTTGAAAAGAAAAATCTAAAAGTCAAAACTAAAGAAAAGTCCTTTAGTCCAAATCAAAATCAAAAGCTATTGGACTCTGCAAAAATCAAGGTCAAGGATAAAACTCCTATGAAGCAAAAAGAACAAGAGTTGATCTCCCCTAATATCAAAATAACTGGGGGCAAAAGTTCTACAATTTTAAGTCAAAAAGCATACTTGTTGATCCTAAGTCTCCATCATGCTATCCTACTTTCACTTCTTTTCACAATCATAAGCCTTCATCACTCATCCACTTATTCCACACATCCATTCCTTTATGGCGATACATCATGGACCTTTAATGGAACTTCCTCGAAGGACTTTGTTGTCAGGGATGCCCAAACTTCTTCAAGTGACACGCATATGGGCCTATGTAGTCCACACACTAGTAATTCTATCTCAATTCCTTCAGCAAGGAAGATAGTCACTCGAGATACACATCATTCAGTCAAGGAACAATGCAGCTACAATCATAAAGTCAAGCCTCACACATTTGAGGTAGGTGACTTAGTTCTCAGAGAAAATCCCAAAAATCAACAAGACAGAGAGAAGAAGGGCAAGTTCGAACCAAACTGGCTTGGTCCTTACATCATCACAGCAGTATATGGATCTGGGGCATATCAGCTCTCAACTACAGAAGGTGAACCTTTGGAGGATCCTATCAACAACATGCACCTTCATAGGTTCTACACACAGCTCTTTGGAATATCCTAATTCAAAAAATACAAAAAAATCAAAAATTTCAAAAATACAAAAAAATAAATTATAAAACAAAAAAATCGTTATTGGTGAAAACCTGGCAAATAGGCGCCTTGTGACACAAAAAACATTGAAAATTTTGAAAAAAGTAAAGAGAAAAACATTTCGTCCAACGGTGAAAACCACTTCGGTGGCGCCCTCCAGGGGCAAGTACCATGGTGAAAACTGGGTTACCAGCGCCATGTGTAGAGACATTGCTCCTCCCTCCTTCAGGATTCACTTTCATCCTTCACTTTGCACACACTCACGACCAATTCATCCATAATAAACTTACCCATTCCCATCATGGCTTGTTATTGATCTACCCAAGATTGGTTAGCCATTCATAATAAACCTCCCTTTTCACCTCCCTTTCCATCCATAATAAATCAGCTCCTATCTGTGGCTAAGGCAAATCCTACGTCTAGTGATGGGTGTGGAACTGAGAACATCACATGTTTCGAGGAGTACAGTTTCTTCCAGCTTCCTTCAGGCTATCCACGCATAATCCACAATAAAGCAGCATTTGCATCGCCAATCCGCAATAAAGCAGCATCTGCATCGCCAATCCGCAATAAAGTTCCATCTTTTCCACAATAAAGTATCAGTTTCATGGATTCAGTCAGTTTTAGATGAGACACAGCAACAACAATAGGCTTCAACAAATCAAATCTTTCAACAGGCTCAGACAACATTTTGGTTCAGTGCTATCTATCATTTTTGTGAAAGTAAACATTGTGACCACAATCAAATAAGACTTATACAAGTGACAAGAGACACTAAACTTGAGGACTACAATGGATGTTGGTGTCGAGTCTTGGTTTTCTTTTGATTTCATCTTTTTTTTGGTGACATGTCTTTTAGCTTTTTCGGGATGTCTTTGACTAGAGATTCTATCTCCAGGATGTCTTTGACTAGAAAGGCGAGGATGGGGTATCGTCACCTATTTGTATTTGTTGTCTGTGGATTGTCTCTTAGTAATGCTATGACTTGTCCAAGGATATGAGGACACTATGAGTCTAGTGTGAACTAGGGCATTCCTTGTTTGTGACTGTCTTACAGGTACAATGACTTTCTGGGTCAAACATATGCCTCGATTGTCATAACCTACTTGCCATAATAAAGCTCAATGATGATAACGCACAAGAAGCTCTTTCACTTTCATATCTTCTGTCTTCCATCCCCCTTTCTTGATTGACTTCCATCATCCTTCTCGAGTCCGCGTAGCCTGCTATCACATGACTGAGTATAATGACACACCAAAAACATTTGCATTTCATATAGTTGCACCTACATTACCACATGTTAGCATTTCATACATACATATAGATATAACAACTGCATCACATCCTGCACACAACACCTGTTAGCACAATTTACATTTGCATTGTCATATTCATCCGCATTTCATACATTCACATTTGCATCATGCATACACATATAAAACATAAAAGAACAAAAAAAAAAAAATTGCATTGCATCATATACATATTTGCATCCATATCATAAGCATCACATAAGAACATCTCATCACATAGGTACGCATGCATATAACTGCTGCAAAGATGAATCATCTCATATATATATATAAAGTGTCATGATACAATGATGTCAAAATCATATGGCTACAATCACCCATAGGTGTCTACATCATCATGCAAAAATGGTACAATATTGATACATAGGGAGCCCTCTACGGCTATGATGAACTCCCTCCCTTAGAGTCGGCTGGCCTCAATGGAGTCTGAGCCCTAGAAGGACCCGCCCCAAGATCATCTCTCCTATCCCCTCTGTCTCCTGAGCCTAGTTGTCTCATCCTCCTCCTCCCCGATCCCGCAGCCAACCCTCGTGTCGCTCTATCCGAACAGAGGAACCCATTGATAACTCTTGCCAACACTGTTGGTAGTGCTCATCCTGTCCATGTCATGGTATCCCATGCCACATGTCCCAACCTCATCTCTAATGCCGGATCCTGGAACACTCGTCTAAGGGCATCCCTGTCTCCGTCTCGATCGTACGGAATCAGCTCCCCATCAATCGGTATCCGCATAATCCTGTATACATCCTCCAGGGTGACTGTCATCTCACCCATCGGTAAATGAAACGTACAAGTCTCGGAGTGCCATCTCTTCGCCAGTGCAGTCAGCAGTCCCATGTTCGCCCGAAACTCAGGCACATACAAAATATGTCTCAGACCCATAGCCTCAATAGCCGCTCAGTCCTCGAAGGTCAGCTCAGGTCACAATCTCTGCATTGATGGGAATCTCTCCCGTGACTCCAACATAGGCAAATACTCCTGCAGTCAAGAAAATCAATCATCTCAGTCCTAGTGACACTCATTGTTCATCACAAAGTGTTGCTTCTATCCTAGTGGTACTCCCTATTCATCACAAAGTACTACGTGTTTGGCACTCCCTATTCATCACAAAGTGCTGCTCACATTTGCACTCACTGTTCATCACAAAGTGCTGCTCATATTTTAGTACTCCCTGTTCATCACAAAGTACTATATCTTGGTACTCACTATTCATCACAAAGTGCCTTGATCTATCTTATCATAGGGCCTCTACTTGAGTGAATCCTTTTGAGTAGTTTCCTAATTGGCAACGTATGTTCTATCATAGAATTGTCAATCCTAGCCCTATTTGTTACCCTAGTCTTCCCTAGAGGACCTGCTTGAGTGTATCCTCTCAGCAGCTTATCCAATCGACAGCGTATGTTCATCACAGAACTGTCGATTTGACCTAGAAGACACAAATTCACATTTTTGGACACACACGTTTTCCTGATATAAACGCGCATTTATTACATTACCTAGTATGCATTAATGACAATAATAAATGCATCAAAGTACACGGAGGTTTTGTGGTACTTACTGGCTCTCCTGCCTCTGCTGGCCTCTGGAATCGGCAAATGCGGTCGAATCTATGAACCAAAGCCATCGCTGCTGACTACTGCTGCTCTTTTTCTACACTCTAATCTCTCATGGATGTGTAGATGACAATGAGGATGTATTTTCCCCCGTGGTCTATCTTATAGACTACCCCTAGCCTTCGTTCCTCGAGTTAGTCTTCTTTATCCTGTGACTTTGTCACTTTATCTGGTCAGTCCATTCTATTCTGTCTTTCTTATCGAGAGATTGTCTGCAATCTTTTCAAACATTTTCATCCAATCTCTCGAGCGGGCATATCATTCCCATCTTGGGGCAAATTTGTATCAGTTCATATTATCTTCTTTGAAACAACGCGACAAGCCACATTGTCTCAAAGAGGGGCAAAATGTAGACACCCAAAATTGTCCAGTCTAATTAAATAAATATTTTATTTATTTAATTATCTAAGCTTAATTCTTCTATTAATTAAATAAATCCTTATTTATTTAAAATACCCTTTTCTTAAATTAAATAAATATCTTATTTATTTAATTGATCCCACTTCTTCTATTAATTAAATAAATCTTTATTTATTTATTTAATTCATTAACCTTTTCTACCCATGACACATGTCATTCATCTCTTAATTCATACACTACCTACCCCTTTCATTGTTTTATTATTTCTTTTACCTACCCTCTAATTATAGCCGACCTCCTTTTACACCTCTCAATCTTATCCCTCCATTTCATATAGTGTCTTCTATATAAAGAGATGCTTCCTTCATTATCAAACCCTAATCGTTCTATGCATTCTAATCATCTTTTATGCACTTGACTACACTCCGATCCTACTTGCAACCACATTCCGTTCTTTGTTGAGCTCTTGTGCACATAAAATCTGGGAGCAAATATATCAAGCAAGATCAATGGAGATAGGAAGAAAGGAGATCCAAACCCTATTGGACATGTGATAGTATAATCTTTGTGATTTCGTTTGATTTGCATTGTCTTAGGTAATCTTCATATGTTATGGTGGATCTTTGTTGTTGTTAGGCTAGGGTTTTGTGGTTGAATCTGTTTAGCCTTTCAATATCATTATTGTTGTTATCCATTTTCACCATATACAGCTAGAATTATCAGTTATGAAAAATGCAGATGGAGGATTACCTGTATCAAAAGGATTTGTGGCAGCCATTGGAAGGAAAGGCAAAGAAACCGACCACAATATCAGATGAAGAGTGGGACATTTTAGATAGAAAGGCACTGAGATCCATTCGATTGTGCCTTGCGTCGTCTGTAGCATTCAATATAATAGAAGCAAAAATGACTGTAGATTTGATGGCAACATTGGCTAAGTTGTATGAGAAACCCTCGGCTTCGAATAAGGTATTTCTTATGAAGCGTTTGTTTAATTTGAAAATGAGTGAGGGAGGATCTATAGCGGAGCACTTAAATGAATTTAATACAATTACCAGTCAATTGTCTTCGATAAAAATTACCTTTGTAGAAGAGGTTAGGGCTCTCTTGATTTTATGTTCTTTGCTAGAAAGCTGGAATAGCTTGATTATGGTTGTAAGTAACTCTATCTCTGGTAAAAATACTTTGGTATTTGATGATATTGTTGGTGTTATCCTAAGCGAGGAAATGCGAAGGAAAAGCACAGGTGAGACTCCAACATCATCGGGTAGTGTTTTGAATGTGGAGAACAGAGGAAGATCAAAGGAAAAAGGAAAAGGCCCTGGGAATGAGAAGTCACGAGGGAAGTCAAAGAAAGGATGCTCTCAATCTAGAGGAAAGAAAGATTGCTAGTACTGCAGAAAGCCTGGTCATCTAAAGAAAGACTGTTGGTCTCGAAAAAACAAAGAAGGAGACAAAAATGAAAATGACAGTAAGGAAGCTAATATTGCAAGTAATACTTTACAAGATGCTTTAATCTTATGTTTGGATAATGTTAACGATTCCTGGGTAATAGATTCTGGGGCTTCATTTCATGCTACACCCCATAGAAAATATTTTCTAGATTATGTTCAAGATGATTTTGGATAGGTATATTTGGGTGATGATGAGCCCTATCAAATTGTTGGAAAAGGAAAGATAAAGATCAAGTTGCAGAATGGTAATGACTGGTTTCTGCAGGAGGTAAGACATGTTCCTAATTTAAGAAGAAATTTAATTTCTGCGGGGCAACTAGGTAGTGAAGGTTGCATAGTTACTTTCTTAGACAATATGTGGAAGGTCACTAAAGGATCATTAGTAGTAGCTAAAGGTGCGAAGGTAGGCACATTATATCTGTGTACTGGTAACACTTACTCTACCTTAGCTGCTACAGATAAAGTTACTGCAGAGACAACAACAATAAATGTTGCAAGAATAGATTCGATAATGTGACACCATAGGCTTGGGCACATGAGTGAGAAAGGGATGAAAATCCTTCACTCCAAAAATCTATTGCTAGGACTAAAGAAGATTGATTTAGAGTTCTGTGAAAATTGTGTTTATGGTAAATAGAAAAGAGTCAGATTTCTCAAGGTTGGGAAAGAGAAGAAGAGTGAGAAGTTAGAGCTTGTACATTCAGATGTATGGGGACCGGCTCAAGTATCATCTCTTGGTGGCTCTTATTATTATGTTATTTTTATTGATGACTCAACCAGAAAACATGGGTATATTTCCTAAAACAAAAATCAGATGTTTTTGAAACTTTTAAGAAATGGAAAGCTTTGGTTGAGAATGAGACTGGAAAAAAGTTGAAGTGTCTCAGATCGGATAATGGAAGTGAGTATTGCAGCAAAGCATTTGAAGATTACTGTTCCTTAAATGGGATTCGAAAGCAGAAGATAGTTCCAAGAACTCCACAGGAAAATGGTGTGTTAGAGAGAATTAATAGGACTATTATGGAACGTGTGAGGAGCATGAGATTACATGCTAGATTGCCCTTACATTTTTGGGCAGATGCTGTACATACTGCTGTCTATTTTATAAATAGAAGACCTTCAACCCCTTTGAATGGTGGTATTCCAGAGGAGGCATGGACTAGTAAAAAGGTAAATTATTCTTTTCTAAAAACTTTTGGTTGTGAAGCTTTTGTCCATGTTGATAAAGAAAACAGAACCAAGCTTGATGCTAAATCTCATAAATGTACCTTCATTGGATATGGGATAGATGAATATGGCTATCGGTTATGGGATTTTGAAAATAAGAAAATAATTAGAAGTAGAGATGTTATATTCAATGAGAAGGTTATGTATAAAGAACAGATGCAGGAAAAGAAGCATGAACAGGACAAATAAGAATATGTGGTGTTGGATGAGATTCCTGAAAATGAAATGCCACAGGTACCTGATGCTCAACAACAACAGATTGTCCCACAAACTCCTGCAAGTGTTAAACGTTCTACGAGGACAAGTAGACCCCCTGAAAGATTTTCTCTTTCTTTGTATTCTGGTGAACCAAAAGAATATGAAGAAGCAATGCAGGTAGATGCCAAACAACAGTGGGAACTAAGCATGAAAGAGGAGATGGACTCCTTGATGAAAAATAAGACTTGGGACTTAGTCCCTTTACCTGCAGAAAAAAGAGCCTTGCCTAACAAATGGGTTTATCGGCTGAAGGAGGAGGAAGGAGGTCAGAAAAGATATAAGGCCAGACTTGTGGTAAAAGGTTTTGCACAGAAAAAGGGTATAGATTATGATGAAATATTTTCTCCAGTTGTAAAAATGACTTCAATTAGAACTGTATTTAGTCTTGTGGCTGCAGATGATTTACATCTTGAACAATTAGATGTCAAAACAGCTTTTCTCCATGGAGATTTGGAGGAAGAAATTTACATGTTGCAACCATAGGGATATGAGGTCAAAGGTAAGGAGAACTTGGTGTGTAGGTTGAAGAAAAGTCTGTATGGCCTAAAGCAAGCACCCCGACAATGGTATTTAAAATTTGATAGTTTCATGGCTGAACACGGTTATCATAGATGTCATTTTGATCATTGTGTATATTTTAAGAGATTTGATAATGACAGTTATATTATCCCATTGCTTTATGTTGATGACATGCTTGTTGTTGGGTCTAACATGCAACATATAAATGATCTTAAACAGAAATTAGCCAGGTCATTGCTATGAAGGATTTAGGTGCAGCTAAGCAAATTCTCGATATGAGGATTACATGGGATAGGAAAAATAGAACCTTGAATTTGTCTCAAAGTGAGTATATAAAGAAGGTGTTGAAAAGATTTAACATGCAGGATGCAAAAGCAGTTAGTACACCTTTGGCTAGTCATTTCAAATTGACTAAGGAGATGTGCCCAAAGGCACAGGAAGAGGTTAATAAAATGTTTAACATCCCGTATTCATCAGGTGTTGGCAGTCTGATGTATGCAATGGTATGCACAAGGCCAGATATTGCACATGCAGTGGGAGTTGTGAGCAGGTTTATGAGTAATCCGAGTATGGAACATTGGAATGCTGTGAAATGGATTCTTCAGTATTTGAAAGGAACTACTACAAAGACATTATGTTTCAAAGGATCTAATGCTGCTCTGAGTGGATTTGTTGACTCTGATCTGGCGGGTGATATTGATTCATGGAGGAGTACTACAGGGTATGTTTTTACTATAGGGGGAACTGTAGTCAGTTGGGTTTCTAGGCTGCAAAAGGTTGTTGCACTTTCAACCACTGAAGCTGAGTATGTTGCTGCTACAGAAGCCAACAAGGAGATGATTTGGTTGCAATGTTTTCTGAAGGAATTGGGTCAGACACAAGAGGATAGCCCATTGTATACTAATAGCTAGAGTGCCATTCATCTTGCAAAGAACTCTGCTTTTCATTCAAGGACAAAGCACATTCAGCTCAGGTACCACTTCATCCGGACTGTTTTGGAAGAGGGTCAGTTATGGCTTGAGAAGATTCACACAAGTGAGAATCCTGCCGATATGTTCACAAAGGCAGTTCCACAGGAGAAGCTGATTTCTTCATCAGTTTCTGTTGGTCTTCTTGATTGATAATTGTGGAATTTATACCAGTCAAGTCCTAGTGTTTTATCTAGCGGATGTTGCATGTACAATGGTGTCATGTAGTATCAGTCTCCAAGTGGGAGATTGTTCGGTGTGGAACCTGATCAGTCTCCAAGTGGGAGATTGTTGAAATGTGGCGACTGATCAGCAAAGTACTGTACACTCAGCACGTGTTTTTGCCATTTTTCATTGATGAAAATCGACATTGTAATAAAACCCTAAAAAGATCGACTTTGTTTTTGCCCTAAAAAATGCATGTTATAAGCGGCTGGGATTCTTAAGGCATTGTAAGGTTGATGTACTATTTTTGCTGGATAATAAGAAAGATTGGACAGCTGTGTATGGTGGACATAACCCATTCTGGGTGAACCACGTTAAATCTCTATGTTATTTGTGTCCTGTTTTATTTATTTATCTTTTGTATTTAAATCTGCATATAATTGTTAGTTCATATTTGCTTCGGATCTACTTGAAACCCTATCAATATGGCTAGATGAGGTTTGCATGTTTAATCTAGGGTTGGATTTTGCACTGGCCATAATGTGCTTTATTTCATTCGAATGTAGGTACTCTTCTAACTTGGTAAGCAATCCTAACTCCTTACTTATGCAGCTCAAACTTTTAGAGCCCACTATTGATTGTGTTTGCATCACTAATTGATCAAAGCCCATGTTAATGGTTGAACTTCTAGTCCCTTTTGATTGTAGTTATTCAAAAATTAGAACTTCTAAAGAACAACCATCCTTTTGCAGGTATTTGGAAACATGATAGGGCTTCACATCTTCAAGCCAAAATTCTAATCGCATTGTAAAATTCATAGGGAATCCAAATGTTGTGCTTTGAATTTTAATCTCACGATGAAACAAAACCTAATTTTTTGCAAGCTTCCTTTGGAAGAGTGTTATGAGCATTTGTATCAATACTTGAAATGTTTAGTTGCTTCTTCATATTGGTATGCCAACAATTCTTTATTTTGTTATTTATATGCCCAAGAAGCATTGAGCCAGTATGTAACCACTTGAAGTTTTTGGACAAAGTTCACTTGACATTCGAATTTTAAGTTCATTTTGAAAGAAATTTGTAATATAATTGGAAGTTGGGTATAAAGTAAGGTTGAGATAATCATCTGCTCTTGTTGGGATAAAGCCCCTTGTTTTTAGTTAGACCTCAAGTAATTGATCCAATGAAGCCTACAACATTTTTGGATCTAAGAAGGACACAAAAAATAAGAGGTAGAGACATACCAATTATAAAGTGGTGAAACTAATTAGGAATGTATGTTTTATTTTGGTTTCTCTATAATGATTTATGTAGTCAATGGGATTTTTTTACTAAATTATTTTAAATGATATAAAATGCCAAAGTAGATATTTTGGGCATAACTCTTTGCCAAAGTTAAATGAAGTGCATTCATATTATTTTTAAAACAAGGTTTGTATAACATGTGGAGATCTCATATTGAGTTTCGTCATCATGGCTATTAATGAGTAGTTTATGAAAATTTAATATGAAATAATATTTTGCTCTTCCCTAGTTTTTGTATCAGAACACTCATCAAAAAGTGACATTTTAGGCTTTTATTAATTTCAAAAGTGCATGTCATGCCCCCAATTTTTGTATTATCAAACTCATCAAAAACTGACATATTAAGTTTCCATTCATTTGAAAAGGGCATCTCATGTTTCTTTTGCATTTCCCTCTAATAAATGCTAAATAATCATTTTATCAAATCTTTTTTGACACTAAGAAACCTAAACCAGTGTTTGTCGAAAATAAAATGCAATTAGATCTAAAAAAAAATTGCTACTACAACCAAAAAAGACTTGTCAAGAAATTTAAGCAACCACAAATTGTAAAAAGTGTTGAAAAAACTAGTGACTCAAGGTTTGTTTAGAGGAGAAACGTCACCATCCCAAAGGTTATCTTAAAGAATTCAACGGGACATGTGAGCCCTAAGCTACAACATTTTCTAAGCCAGTGTTTTAGCAACAAGAGAGTGTCTAGGCATGGAGGGCATGCATTATGAATGACAAAATGGTCCTTCTCCTTTCAACAAGGATTTTTGCAACTACAGTAGAATGTGTTTGCTACAACTATTTTGCATTTTTCATTAGAACATTCATTTTATTTATAGATATATTGGCTATGGTTTGTAATAAATATAGTAGCTAGTTACACACAAGAAAATCAAATATTAAAATTATTGGTGTTGAGGAAAAATAAGCTCTACAGCTCCCAAAGATCACCTGCATGCAAACTTGTCATAGAAGGAGAGAAGCAAAAAAGCTATGGAGGCCAGAATTTAGAGATCTAGAAAAGAGGAGTCATATTGATTGTGCAACAAGAATGCAATTCAATAATTATAGTTGTTATGAAAATACAAAGAGAGAATCCTTATAAGAGGATACTCGAAACCCTAAAGGAGAAAACCCTAAATAATTATAAGATTCTTAAGTTTAGCTTAAGCATGGACTATAATAGACTAATAATTAAATATATAAGTATTAGCTAATAAAAGACAACTCCAACACCCCCCCTTAAGATGAACTTGGGGAGTAGCTAAAAAACAACTAACAACTAAAAAAGCATGTAAAAAATGCAGGAAAGCAACAATGGGTCCTGACAACTAGGCCTGATGAGGTACCCAAGTACAATAAAATCTTTATAAAGTGGAGAAAAAAGAGAAAACCTTGTGGGAACAAAACTCCTTTCCAAGAAGAGATGAAAGCTCAAGTGAAGGACTAAGAAACCTCCAAACAAGAGTGTTCCAGAAGATAGGAACAAAAAAAAGAGAATGAAGAGCACCACTGAAGCATGAAATAGCTGCAAACACTGTCGAAGAGTAATTGCTGATCTGAAGAACCTCCACTGAAATAGAATATGACTAGGTAGAGAAGACTGTAATCTGTAGGAGTGCCTTCAAATGACACTACTCAAATCAGATGGCAAACAAAGGCAAACAACTAAACTTGCAGATACAGATGGCATGAAACACCAAATCCTGAAAGAGCTAATCAATTGAACCAAGGAAGCATTAGAACAACAGGACAAAACTCCCCATAATGTTGAAAAGGGAGAGGGACAAGTACACTGAAAAGAACGACCAACAAGAACTGCATGACAAAGAACCAAGAACATCGAAGGTGCAGAGAAAACACATAGTTTCATGGAAGGAACACTCACTTAACACACATCATGAGGCTAATTTTGTGTAAGGAACACTCACGTGACAAAGGTAGATGGCGAACAAAGGCAAACATCAACCCCCCCATGGCACTTTATAAGTAGTTCATGTACAGTAAGGCACAAGATGTGCAAGATCCCATGTATCCAATGCATGATGGCACTTTATCTCAGTGTGTTTACATAAATAAAATGTTACAATGATCAGAAGAGACAGAAGACTGGAAACAAAAAGGACAACCAAAGATGAGACATCCTACTCAAAGAAAGAGATCTCAAGACCTGAAACATCCAAGATATTCACCAGAGTGTTGAAAAGAAAAAAAATGAATAAAATATACCTAGAGAAGAATCTAGAAATAAAACTCATATGAATAGAAAGAACACAGAACAAGTTTTCCAACGATATAAAGTTTTTGAAAAACGGAGTTCGGATGCTCAAGTTATGTCTCTCGGAGTGCAAAAAGGAACCTCTATCTTTGACAGCAAAAAACACCATAAAAAAAAGAAAAATCAAAAGTTTAAACCTCCAGATCTGGATAGAGCTTAGAAAGATCTTTCCAACAATATAAGGTTTGTCAAAAAACACCTCAGTATGCCCAAGTTACGGCCAAAAGAAAAAAACCCCTCTTTTAGGGCATAAAGAGGGTTAAAAAAAATTTATTTATTTATTTAATTTTATTTTGACCAAAAATTTTTGACGCATTTGCAGGTACAGTCATACGGATTTTTGTGCCTCATAAAGTGTGCTAATAAAAAATCATGGCCCAAAATCTCTCATGAAGAGAACGGGGGCATGCAGATCTGGAGCTCTGATACCATATTGGTGTTGAGGAAAAATCAACTCTACATCTCCCAAAGATCGCCTGCATGCAAACCTGTCATAGAAGGAGAGAAGCAAAAAAGTTATGGAGACCATAATTTAGAGATCCAAAAAAGAGGAGTCATATTTATTGTGCAACAAGAATGCAATTCAATAATTACAGTTGTGAAAATACAAAGAGAGAATCCTTATAAGAGGATACTCGAAACCTTGAAGGAGAAAACCCTAAAGAATTATAAGATTCCTAAGTTTAGGTTAAGCATGGAGTATAATAGACTAATAATTAAATAAATAATTATTAGCTAATAAAAGATAACTCCAACAAAAATTAAATCAGATCTCTTTGATAAAATAAAATCTTCTCACAATATATCTCTTTATAGGGGATCACAAATTGTTTACAGGAGACCATAAAAGGTTTACTAGAAAGATGAGAGTTGTTTTCTAGTTTGAGATGGGTTTCAGCAAAAACCTCGCACTATATGTAGCCTATCAAATAATTAAATTAAAAATATAATATATTATTCATGAAAAGAGTGAGTGGAATGGTATAAAGTTCAAACTAGAAAACAACAATAATAATAAGCATTCACAATGTTAAGTTATACTCATTAGAGGGTGGGGTCTTAACAATGAAAGGTTCTAATTATTGAGAATGAACTATCAATTTGTGATAGCAAAGAGTATCAAGTAGTTAAGCATATTTTGTTGAAAGACACTTGGTTTAATGACAAAGTCCATGTTGTAAGCACCTAAATTGTGTTAAGTTCAAACCTTCCATAATACAAAAAAAGTAGTTAAGCATGTTCCAATGGTTGTTATAGCATCCTTTGATTTAATTTGAACAATATTTTTAATAATATAAAACTTATAGTTTTGACTTTAAAGTTGTTAGTATTGATCATAAGTACCAATAATTGAATGAAATGTATTCTTTAGATCTATTAAGCACCTAATCTTGTGACACCACAATAGTGCACCGATAAAAATGACTTAAAGCTATCAATAAAAAGCATATTGTTGTGGCATCGTATTTGATGATGTGGATCTAAAACCTTGGTTATAAGCAAGGGACTTTCCAAGTAAGCTATAAAAAACTAAGTTTGAAATTTTTACATAGGATTTGAGAGGCACAAAGTTAGGGTGCTCAACTACTGAGTCCTCTCACAAAGTGTCATTAGAATTTGTTTTATCTTATTTGATTGGGATTTGTATGAACATGAGAGATAACAAGGTCTTAGTAAGAAAACTTCTCACTATCAAACCAACCAAAATGTCCACGACCACACTACAAGGTAGAAGACCAACCGCGTGGCAAGGGATACTAGTCATGGTGTCCATGATGGAGAAAACCTCACAAACCATGAGGGCCATAATAATGCCTTTGAATTAGCTACTTTTTTTTTTTTTTTTTTGGAAATCTCAATTAAATCGATATTCTTAAAGTTTTATATGAAAAAACATAATATTATAAGGGAATGCACATTTAAATCACAAGTCATCCTTTGGTTGAATTGTCACAAGTAGGAAGATAGTCTATCCAAGTCACTAGGGGGTTGAATGTAGCTTAATTGCTATCATGTGCTATTTTTTACTTCCAAAAGAAACAAGAGAATAAACTCTTAGATTTGTTAATTTAGATGAGAAGTGCACTTGATAAGTGTATTGGAGTATAAAATATATTAAGATACACTAAAGGTTGTTCAACTATAAGCTTTCATTAATTTTTTATTTTATTTTATTTATTTTTTTAATTTTTTTTACATATATTTGAGGTTTGATACGAAGGCTTGAAAACATATGTGTGTTATGTTTTCCATATTTACCCAACCTAATTGTGCCGCTATGTTTTCCAAACAAATTTAAAACCTTGATTCACAAATGGAATATCCCTCCTTTTTTTGCCTTCATAACCCCAATGTGAGTTCCACCTCCCATAAACCCTCTATAACTCATTACCAACCTTATAAGCTTCTATATCCACCTTCTGCTTGCCACACTTCTTATAAGTACCAAATTATCCATTAAACACCTCTTATAAGGATCTCATAATGGTGAATATGTGTAAGTTGGTCAAAAAACACAAGGAGCTTGTTACATTCCCTTTCCTATGATCATTCCTTAATCTTGAAACAGTTGTTCTAGAAGCCCCCTTATTCTTATCCCTCCCTATCCCAACCTCCAATAATGTTGTTGCACCCTCCTCCTCTTCCCTCTACTAGATTGGATAATAATGAAGATTATAGCCTACTAGTACTGTTTTCTAACTTATACTTGGCTTAACTATAGACATTAAATTTAAAATCATTTTCCACCATGAAGTGCAATCTATTCTCATGGTATGTCTCTCCAAACAAGATGGAATAGTGTAATATTACCTTGGTTAAATTTAAGCCTTCTCATCTTCCTCCAAGAAATCAAATTAAGGAATGTGCGCCTAGAGTCTACCTAAAATTCTTTTTGGAAAGAGGCCCTTTTCCTCCAAAATTTTAATGCAAATGGGATTGAGATGAAAGGGGAATGGGTGAAGGTTAGTTCTTGGGTTTACTTTATGCTAGCTTAGAATATATTTTCTAAAGGCAAAGACGTCACACATTGTTATGTGTTGGCCATGGTATTTATCTAGAAACATAATCTATCATTATTCTTTATATGCTTCTAGTGTCTTTAAAGATTTTGCATCTACTGTGTCAAATTTTAATTGAATAAAACAATGAGATAAACTTATATATGTATGTGTATGTATATGTATATACATACACATACACATATACATACACACACCCACACATATATATCTGTGTATATGTATATGTATGTGTATGTGTATGTGTATGTATATATGTATATATATATATATGTATGTGTATGTGTATGTGTATGTGTATGTGTATGTGTATGTATATATGTAAATATACACACACACACACACATATATATATACATGTACCTATGTACATGTATACATATATACATGTATACATGTATACATATGTACATGTATACATGTATACATATGTACATGTATACATGTATACATATGTACATGTATACATGTACACACACACACACACACACACACACACATATATATATTCACACATGTATACACATACATATACATACATACATACATACATACATATATGTATGTGTGTGTGTATGTGTGTATGTATATTATATATATACATATATATACATACATACATATGACATATATATGTGTGTGTGTGTGTGCGTGTGTGTATATATATGTATATGTATACATATATATGTATGTATATGTATACGTATATATATGTATATGTATATGTATATACATATACACGCACACACACACACATATACATGTCATATGTATGTATGTATATATATATATATATATATATTCACACATGTATACACATACATATACATACATACATACATACATACATATATGTATGTGTGTGTGTATGTGTGTATGTATATTATATATATACATATATATACATACATACATATGACATATATGTGTGTGTGTGTGTGCGTGTATATATATATGTATATGTATACATACATACATATACATACATACATATGTATATATATACATATATATACATATACATATACATATATATACGTATACATATACATACATATATATGTATATATACGTATACATATACATACATATATATGTATATATACGTATACATATACATACATATATACATATATGTATACATACATACATATGTATGTATATACATATGTATGTATATGTATGTGTGTGTGTATATGTATATATACATATATACATATATGTGCATATAGTAAATATATCTATATGCATATATACATATATGTATATACATGTATATGTATGTACATACATATGTATATATACATACATGTATGTACATATATATGTATATATACATACATATATATGTATATATACATATATATGTATATATACATATATACATATATACATATATACATATACATATACATATACATATGTATGTATATGTATGTACGTGTAGTGTCATAAAATTGTGATCCTTGCAATTTTTGACGACATTAGGTTCTTCACATTGGCGGATTGAATCCCCAAGCCTAATCGGAAACCTGAGACTTGCTCATCCCCAGAAACTGCACCTTTTTCTGCCCTTTGCATGTCTTAAATCTGCTTCTTGTCTTGAGTTAAGGGCAGGATAAGGGTGTGGTGCCCCTATCCCTCCTAGGATAGGGGTGTGGTGCCCCTGTCCCTGCCCTATTTCAGGGCCCCTTCATTCAAACTATGCATTGATCTTTGCTTCAGCAGGAAAACTTCCCCTATGTTGGCCTATGATGAAAAATCAGTCCAATTAACCCTAATTGATGAATATATAAGTTGTATTTGCCCTCCCATTTGCATAAGTTGGATAAGCGAAAAGTGGGCATAAGTTCAAGCATTCCTTTCAAGCATTGAGCATTCTCAAGTCTCTCTTCAAGGCTAGGTGTTGCATTCAAGTCAAGGATTCAACCATTGAAGAGGAGATCTCTTTCATCATTCAATTTCACACAAGCAATTCTATCTACATTCCTATTGCATCCTCCCTTGAGGTGATTTACATTTAAATCTTTCATTTACATTTACTTGCAAGTACTTTCTTTCATCATTTGGTTAATTCCGAAATTGGGGTTTGACTTGACGGCAAACCCCCAATCCCAACCCCTTTTACTCTCTTTTATATGTGTAGGTTGTAGGTGCATAGTCATATTTGCAGATTTGGACTCCATTTGCTGAGGTGGAAAAAGCCTTTTCATTTCACGGATTTTTCGAAGGACTATGTGCACTTTCAACATGGTCCCAACAACTTTTCCTCAAATTCGCAGGGCGGCTTCATCTCGACATAGTATATCCAGATCCAGGTGCATAGCTTCATCCCACGCTTCTATCTCGAGTTATAATTAGTTATATGCTACTTTTACACTTAACCTTGAAATATATAATTCAACCATTTTCCATTCTAAAAGAGGGGTTATCTTGTCTTATTATCAATTCATTTAGTATTCAACCTCTTTCCTCAGAGGTTGGATCTAGTGAATTCCCCCCTCCCCCCCGTCGCCCCTCTTTTAAATATAATGAGGGTAAAGTGTTTGAAGGGAAATCCGCAGTGAAACTTTCATCTATCCCTGGAGGGAAGAAAATATTTCCTCTTGATCTCTCCATCATTCACCTTTTTCCCCATTACATTTTGGTGAACCCGATGTCTTGCATGCTTTCCTTTGAAAATCATTGCATATTTTTCATTTACAAGTTTAATTTTTCTTCAAACTAAGTGGTTAATTCATTCAAAACCCTAGTTTTTAAATTGAAATTGAACTTCTTGTTTTGAAAAATTTGCTTGTTATTGTCTTAGATCTTAAAATTGCTTTGTTTGTCAAATTCAATTTCTTCATTGTCTTGTTCAATTTGCAAATCAAATTCACAAAATTAAGAGGTTAATTGTCAAAACCCTAATTTTCAAAAATCAACTTGAACTTTGGCAAAAATTGAATTTCCATTTAATTTTTAGATTTGTGACTGTTTTCAGACTTATCCTCTTTCCTAAAATTCAAAATTTCAATTTCCTTCCTTTTCTAAAATTCAAAATTTCAAAAATTAAGTGGTTAGGTCCTAAAACCCTAATTTTCAAATTTAATTGCATTTTGTGCAAATTTCAATCAATTTCAATCAATTTTAGTTTTCTAAACACTTTTCAAGGTGTCCCTATCCATTAGGTTTGACCTTTTTCAATTTGGCAATTCAATCCCTCTTTTTATCAAAACCCTAATAGGGTCCTATTTTCACATTCTAACCTTAATTTCGCTTATCTAGAGATCGTAAAATCCACCATTTTTTGGGGGTTATCTTTAAAATCATCGTAACTTTCATCTCTGAAAATTTCTAAAAAATTTGGGAGGACCGTGTGCACTTTTAACACGGTCTCCGACTTTTTTCCCGAATTTTTGAGAGACTGTTATGATTGTATTTAATAGCTTAAATCCATAAAATTGGCAGATTTTGTAGATTTTTGATCCCTCTAAAATAAAAAATACCTTTAAAATTCAACATTTCAAATTTCAAGAAATTTATTAAAATTAAGTGGTTAATTATAATCTGCCCTGTTTTGTCAATTTTAAGATTAAGTGGTATCCCCTTGGCCCTAATTTTAAAATTCAAATTTCTTTTCATTTATCATAAAATTATTTTTGGAAATTGTGTCATTTTCTCCCTTTAAAAAAGTTCAAATTGTTTAATCATTATTTTTTTCGCATTATTCAATTTTGTAAACTTTATTCCCACAATCAAAATTCAAATTCAAAAAATTCAAATTTTCCCTCTAATGCATGAGTTTTACCACTATTAGTCCTACCTATACTGTCCCCGTTATACGAAGCATTAGAATTACGACTTTCCAAGGTTTAATTATCGAGGACATGGAACATAATTTGGGTGACTTCTTTAATGAGGATAATGCTAATTCTTCCCATCCTAATCATGTCCCTATCTATCCAATTGATGAATCCCATGATGAAGAAGAAGATTTGACTAGAGTTTCCATAGATCAAATTTCAAAATTGCACAATCAATTTGATAACTTTCAACAATGGATGTCCCAAGAATACTCTAATACTGAATCTATCCCATTAATTGAAGGCCTTAAAAGCATGATTTAAAGTGATAAGAATGGAATTGATATATTGTGTGGCATTTCTCATATTGTTGATTCTAATGGCATGCCTATAAAGAGTTGTGTTGAAACCCAAGGTTATTCACAACCTTCAACACAAGTCAATCCTTCTATACCATTGACTACTCCTATGACTAGTGTTCCTACTTTTACCTCAAACATCATGGCCACTTCAACTCAAAATGTCATTCCTACAACAATTAGTCATGGGGGCAATCCCTCTTCTTCATTTAGTCCTCCATCTTTACCTATGTCTTCAATAAGCATTCCTATTATCCCTCAACCAATCAATGTGACACAAGGGGGCAATTCATTCAACAATTGTATTCCTCCTTTAAGTGTCCCATTTCCTACTCAATCATCACCTATGTCTACTTATCATAATGTCCCACCACCTTATTCAATGCCTTTTTTCAATAATATCACACAACCTTCTCAATCAACCATGTCTAACATCAATCCTTCTACCAAAGTGACCATTACCAATCTTGCTCAAACCGTATCTTCTTTACAACAACAAATTGCTTCCATGAGTCAATCCAAGTTTAGTGTGCCCACATTTGATGTTGCGAGCTCACTTTCTTTGATATTTTTAAAGTTATCCCACCTAATCATGTTGAGGTCCCTCAATTAGAACTCTATGATGGAAAAGGTGATCCTCTAACGCATGTCAAAACATTTCAAACCTTGTGTACTGACTTTGCTTATGATCAAAGACTGCTTGCAAAATTGTTTACAAGAACACTAAGAGATAAGGTTTTACAATGGTATTGCTCTTTGCCTTCTTATTTTATCACTTCTTTTCAACAATTTGCAAATGCTTTCATTCAAAAATTTCAAAACAACATTGGTCCTAAAATTACTTTGACTGATTTAATGCATTGTAAACAAGGTGTTAAAGAAAAAGTGATTGATTTCATTGGTAGATATAAGCATTTGTGTGCTCAAATTTCTTTTCCTGTACCTGATAATGATATTCAAAGAATTTTCATTTCTAATTTGCAAAAAGATATAAGGGAAAATCTTATTTTGTCTGAGTTTACTTTATTTCTACAGTTGTGCACAACACTCCACAATTATCAACTGGTTATGAGTCAAATGGAGAAATCTACCCCTATGGCTCCGAGTGATAAGGGGGAGAGTGTTCAACAACCATTTGCGAAGTTCAAACCAAAAAAATGCTTCATCAAGTTCAATGATACAATCTACAACAACAATGTGAATGCTACAACAGGTGTGCCTCCTATTTCTAAATTTTTCAAAAGAGAAAGACAATTTACTCCTTTGAATGAATATTTACATAGTATTATGTCTCAGTTGCTACAAAGAAATGTTATTAAACTTCCTCCTATAAAACTATTTGAACCATCTAAGCTAGCATCCCCTTATTTTGATAACAATTTCTTTTGTCGATTTCATCATCAGCCTGGTCATGATACTGAGAAATATTTTGGATTGAAAAGTAAGATTCAAGATTTGCTTGATAATAATACTATATCTGTGGTAGGTGTGAATGATAAAGGAAACAAATCAGTAGCTCCTCCTAATCAAAATCTTAAGCTTTTTATTGATCCTTTGCCTTCTCATACCTCTAACGTGATTGAGATTGAACATACCTCTTTCTCTCCTTCTGATCTTACTACCACAACTCCAAATTTAGTGAATATGGTAGAGAAACAAGAGACACTTAAGGATCCTTGTATTACATTTGACCCTAGTGAGACCATTAGAGCACTTGATGGCCCTTTATACATAGTTGTGAAGGTTAAGGATATCCCTTTTCGTGGTGCTCTTGTTGATCCCTCTTGTATGGTTAATGTCATTACTAAGGAGTATCTTTTCACTTTACGATTGCATAAACCAATTTATGATGCCACTAATGTGGTTGTGAAGTTTTTCAATGGATTCTCTTGTCCTACCATTGGTTCTATCACCCTTCCTATTGAAGTTCACACTAAGTCTATGGATGTCAACTTTGTTATCATTCCTTCTTCCAGGCAATTATGTGTGAAGTTGGACTACCCTTACCTATCTTCCATGAAGGCTATTGCTTCTCCAATCCATAAGTGTTTGAAATTCCCCACAATCGAGAAATCATAACCGTTAACCATAGTTTATTTTGACCTTCTGAAAGAAGCCTTGGTGTTCCTATTGATTTCTTTTGGCCTAAACAATTTCAATCTCTCCCACCAAGGAGCGACACTCTTTTCCAATCTTATCAAAAATGGAAGAAAGATATGATACTATTCTTAATTCAACCTAGATTCCCAACACTTGACATTCCTATCATTCTTGAAGATGAATTTCTTCCCCTAATGGATAGAACTAATCTTCGTCCTAAGGAAGATCCTCAACCTATTCCTATGGATGTAGCTATGCCTTCTCCTAAGAAGAACAACAATATTCCTCCTAAGGTTAGACCTGCACCTCCTCCTCATGTTGGACCTGGTCTCCTTCCTACACCTAATATTCCTCATTTATATGGCATAGTTCCACCTCCTTCCTCTTATAGAGAAGAGAGGCCTACCTCTCCTCTTATTCAACCTAAACCTTCAACTATCAAAAAGAGACTATTCCTCCTTCAAAAAATGTTCCTCCTTCTCAACTTTCTATTAAGACTCGACGAAATAGTTGTGCGAGAGATCACCGACGAAGATGTCGTGCTTGAGCTCGTGAAGTTGTTCCTCAAAACATTCAATCTCCCAAGACTCCAACAATTGATATGATTCCCTTTTCTTCTAAGAAAGATGTTGAATCTAAATCCCTAAATCGTAAGTTGCAAAAAATATGTGATGGTTTTACTTCTATTCATGTGAGACTTCCTCTTTCTAAAAAGCTTGATGAGGAAATAGGTGAAAATGTTATTCATGATGGCAATACAACTCCTAATGCTTCCGATAGTGACTATGAATATGTTGATGTTGACAAACATTTATTAGCTTAATTTTCAAAAGCCCTAATCTTAGCTCCTAGAATCAAACAAAGTGACTTACCACATGAGCATAGTCCTTATTTGGATCGTGTTAGAGCTCCATCTACTGTGCTCGATGTCGCTCCACTGGTGTGTTTCCCACCTTCCCAAAATAGTGATTAGCAAGATTGGGAAGCAGATGTCATGCTAGATTAGCAACATTAGCACCGTAGATCTTCCCTCTCTCTCCTTTCTTGCTCTTTTGTGATCATTCTTCTATGTGTATCCTTGTTCCTCTATTTTTCCCTTAATGTCTACTTGAGGATGATGCAAAGCATTGAGATCTCTTTTGATCTCTTTCATGTTGACTCAAAAGACTTGATGAGCCTAAACAATGGCTATTTTGACAGTTTTTTTATATAATACTCCTGCCTAGGTCTTATTATTAGATGGCATTTGGATTATAATATTCTCCTAATTTGATACCTTTTAAGTGTTTTTGAAACTGGTTTAACTCATACCTAAGGATGTCATATAATGGTTTCAAATGGTCTATCTTTGCAAATATCTAAAATCAATTATAAATATGGTTTACATTATATCATGTTAGCATTAGTATATACACATGTTTGTTGTGCACATTAATATCATGATGCAAGGTCATCAGAGGTGAAGTAAAGACAAATGGCGGTTCAAAAGAGCATCAAGTATATAACTGCAATGCAGACCCAATCAGAGAAATGCAGTTTTGATTGAAATCACTTGACTGGTTCTTCAACAGATTGATTTATGAATCATTTATAACTGTTCATAGTGGAGCTTAGATCTAGGAGGCTAGTCATGCTATATTTTGTCAACTGCAGGACATATGTTCTTCTGTTGTCCTGCACTGACTTCTTCTTCTCTTGTTAATAAATCCTGTTCGCCTATTCCGTAGGAATGTGGTCGATCAGTTATAAGTTTGTTATAAGTTTTCCTATAAATAAAGGGATCTCTCTCCTCTCGGGGATAGCAGAGAACGACCATAGTATCTTGTAATACACAGTCTTCTGGTATTGTTTATGTATTTTCCAATAAATATAAAATAAAGAGATCAATTTGATTTTGAATGATTAGATAATTGTAATCTAAAGTTCTGGAGATACTCACTCAAGGGGGCCCACTTGGTGAGTAATCCTTTGTATGTTTCAGTTAGTCTTATACTTCTGTAGCAGTTGTTTCTGCAGTTGTTTGTTCCTGCAGCCACAACAGCAGAGTAGTTCCTGCTGCCTACTAGAACTTTATCATTTAACAATAGTTGTTTAAAGTAATTTCCAATTGTAAGATTAAGTATTAGTTCATTTGAGATTCTGTGTGTTTACTTTAAGAAGAATTTCCTTTCCTGTAGTAATATAGAATGGTTGCAATATGAACTTGGTGCACATATAGTGTTGGCCTATTTTAAGTTTACATTTCTAGTTGATAACTAAATGAGCCTTTGCCATAAGAAAAGTTATATATTTAAGGATATTCAATCCCTGAATTGTGTTTTATTACCTAGTTACCATTCCAGTTGTGAGGACCAATATTTTTGGAGTCATTGCCAGGGATGGTGCCAAGCTAAGGACTTGCTATAAACCATTAGTTTTTAAATTTTCTCAATTAGGTTTTTGAATTTTCTTCATTAATCTACATGCATAGGAGGACAAGAGTTGCACTAGGAAGATTTCTTCCCTCACATTCCACTCAAGATATAAGATCAGATCAAGCACCTGAAGTAAACCCGTTTACAGAAACTTATGTGCTAAATATAGGTGTCTTTAATTTGTCAGAAGGAGACCTAGACTTCTTGAATGAACCCCTTGAACAATTTTTTTTACCTCTAGTCATTTATTAGGGACCAATGGTAGCAAATCCTTCACCTCCACCTGTTAATCCAACATTTGAGTTTCCCATTCCCGACCTGCATGATAATGCAAATTTGAAAAACATACAAGCCTCTTCACTTCCAAAATTTCATGGATTGGTAATAGAAGATCCATACACCTTTCTATTTGAATTTGATATCCTTTGCAGAAGTTATGATTATACCACTGATGCTCATAAACTCAAGTTATTCCCTTCTACATTGAAAGAAGTTGCCTTGAGATGGTTTATGAGTTTAGGAAGAAATGTAATCACTACCTGGGAGGAGATGAAGACAAACTTCTTGGATAAGTATAAAGACTATTGCAGGGGAATGGACCGACATGGTGATGATATCTTCAGAATGACACAAAAAGAAGATGAAAGCCCGGAAGACTATTTGGAAAGATTTTTATTTAGTGTCAGCAAATCCAAACATAGTACTCTAAGTGAAGACTCTATGAAGTTGATTTTTCTAAGGGGCATCAATGATGGTTGTGTTGACTCCTTAGATCTAATGGGAGGAGGAGATATTAAACAAGTTCAATGGGATGGTATCAAACATATTTTTCAAAAGTATTCAAGAGTTGCAGCAAAAAGGGGAAGACATTAGGCTCGGTTCTTCAATTGCAAAGTCATCTTCAACAGTCTCAAGAATGGAAACAACTCATTTGTTGAAGGATTTTAAAGAGGATATAATTAATAATATGGCTACCCAATTGGATACACTACAGGAAAAGAAGAAGCATGAGGAGGCAGAGGCTATGCTTGCTGAATTTTGTCCTCACTGTCGACAAAAGAAGAAGGACTGTAGATGCAAACTGCTAGCTAAAATTGATAGCCAACAAAGTTCCCAGATTTCAAGCCTGTTTATGGA
Organism: Cryptomeria japonica; assembly: GCF_030272615.1. Lineage (NCBI taxonomy): Eukaryota > Viridiplantae > Streptophyta > Pinopsida > Cupressales > Cupressaceae > Cryptomeria > Cryptomeria japonica. The sequence goes on from NC_081411.1 coordinate 54,530,080, forward strand.
GATGATGAACAACTCTTTTATGTTGCACAATGAAGGCCTTGGCCTCCAAGACAAGGTATGCCACAAGATCCATTGTCATTTTCTAATCCTTATATGAATTTCAATGCACAAAACAATCAGTGGCAACCACCATATTCCCAAAATTTTGGAAATTATACTCCTCAGTCTTGGAATAACTCTCAAAACCCTTGGCCTAATTATCATAATTCCTCATCTCAATGGTAGCAACCACAAGGGAATTGGTCTCCCCCTCAAGGTAACTAGAAAAAGTCACCACAATGGAGAGGAGGACAACAATGGACAAACCAATCATCAGGTTTCCTACAACCACAACAACAGTCCCAACAACTAGCTTTAATGCCACCAGCTCCTACTGCCACTCCATCCAAGCCAACTCAATTGCTAACTCAACCTGTTCCAAATCCAAATAACAAACCACAACAACAAAAATAAGTATTTTCAACTGATCCTAATAACTATCCAGCATACTCTCTCAATATTAGTGATATTCATTTGAGGTCAGGGACAACATTGCCTACTCCATCCCCTCCAATCATAACAGAGTTAGCAATAGAGGAGACTTATCAAGAAAGAATACTTTATAAATTTGGAAACCCTGAGTAGGTTCAACAGTCTGAAACTTCAGATATACCTATAAGAACTCCCTCGTTTCCTCAAAGATTGTAGGTAGAAGTGTCTAAGCAGCAGGATGAATAGCTTTTGATCTTATTGATCAGCTAAAACATATGTGTTAAAATATCACTATTTCAAGCTATTAAAGATATTCTCATATATGGAAAAGCTATTAAAGAGGCATGTCTGAAGAAACCTGGGAGGAAGAAAAAAAGACCCCAAAATAATGCATGTAGTAGGACAATTGGTTGATATTATGTTAAGAAAAATTGTTGTCCCTAAATATTCTGACCCAAGTAGCCCTATTGTCAAGGTAGTTATTAATGGAACTCAAATAAAAAATGCCTTGATAGACTTAGGAGCAATGATAAATGTGATGACTAAGGATGTCATGCAGCAACTCAACATAACTAGTCTCAGATCAACTCCAACGGTCCTGCAGCTTGCTGATAGCTCTACTGTTCGGCCTGAAGGGATGGTTGAAGATATTGTTGTCACATTAGATTCTTGGGAATATCCTGCTGATTTTATAATCCTCTCTCCTAAGGCAAAATTAGGTGGATATCCAATTATTTTGGGAAGACCTTGGTTGGAAACAGTTGATGCCTATATAGGTTGCAGATCAGGAGATATGACAATTTTAGATGGTATTACTGCCAAAACACTTGCACTCTATTCTCCACACAACTTGATGAAGAAAACATAGTATGGCCAGATATAGGAGAAGAAGTGGAGGAAATTAATTGTGTTCAACAACTAATGATGTTATCAAGGGACCCATTCATAACACTTCAAGAAGATGATACAATACTCTCTAACATCATAAGAAATCATTATGGAGCAGCTCAACAGTCATTGGGTATACCGGTAAGTCCTCTGCATACCCTTCTTCTATCTGCAGGCTTTTTAAATTCTCCTACAGCCACAAACATGTTTCACACATTGCTACCACAGGAGATTCAAACCTCTTGTTTGTTAAAAATATCTAATGCCGAGTCAGTAATTCAAATAGAAGTTGATGAAGGAAGAAAGTTGAACATCAATAGTCAATTAGCAGCAGATCAAAGATTGTCATTAACAGAATTACTCAAAGTCCAATGACAAGCTTTTGCATGGGATTATCAGGACATAAAATGATTAAGTCCTGCATTGTGTACCCATAGAATTTATATTAGGGAAGATTGTAAACCAATTAGATAGCCTCAGCGAAGGATTAATCCTGCTTTAAGGGAAATAGTTAAAGAGGAACTACATAAGTTGCTTCATGCAGGATTCATTTACCCTATTTTAGACAGTCAATGGGTTTCTCCTCTAGTTATAGTTCCAAAGAAAGGAGGAAAATGGAGAGTTTGTGTGGAATATAGGGAGCTCAACACTGCTACCAAAAAGGATCACTTCCCACTTCCATTTATAGATCAAGTGTTAGACTCTCTAGTAAGTAAGCAATACTTTTCATTTTTGGATGGGTTTCGTGGTTATAATCAGATTAGAATAGCTCCAAAAGATTGGTAAAATACCACCCTTACCTGCCCTTGGGGCACATATGCCTATTCAGTCCTTCCTTTTGGTTTATGTAATGCTCCTGCAACATTTCAAAGGGTTGTCCTCAGTATATTTTCAAACATATCTCATGATTGTAAGGGAATTTACATGGATGACTTTACTACTTATGGGATTACATTTAAGGAGGCATTACAAAATCTAACCAAAGTATTGCAGCAGTGTGAAGATCACAATTTATCCCTAAACAGTGAAAAATGTTTTATGATGATGCAAGAAGGAATAGTGTTGGGGCATAGAATTTCTCAAACAAGTATTCAGGTAGATCCAGCTAAAATTGAAGTAATACTTGCTCTTCCTGCCCCTGTTAAACAAAAGGAATTAAGAAGTTTTCTAGGCCATGCAGGGTACTATAGGAGATTTGTTAAGGACTTTAGTCAAAAAGTAGGGCCATTATATTATTTATTGACAAAGGAAGTTGAGTTTGAATGGACAGTTGCATGTGAAAAATCATTTTCTCAACTTAAAGAAGCCTTGACCCAGGCCCCTGTTCTTAAAGGACCTGATTGGTCGATTCCTTTTCACATTCAAATAGATGCATCCGATTTTGCAATAGGAGCAGTTCTGGGGCAGAGGCAAGGAGTTTTGGAAAATGCAATTTATTACATCAGTAAAAATTTGCAAGGACCAGAATTGAATTACACTGTCACAGAAAAGGAAATGTTAGCTATCATCTATGCCCTAAATAAATTCAGACTCTATATAACTGGATATCAAATCTTTGTACATACTAATCATGCAGCCATCCGGTACCTCATGAACAAAAGTTCCATTATAGGTAGATAAGATGGTTGTTGTTAATGCAAGAATTTGATATTACTATCATTGATAAACCAAGAAAAGCAAATGTAGTGGCAGATTTTCTATCAAGGATTCAAACACCAGCCAATAATGAGGTCATTAATGATTCCTTTCTAGATGAGCATTTGTTTTCCATCATTTTACATAGTCCATGGTATGCTATCATAGCCAACTACCTAGCAGCTAACAAGACACCCCCACATTTCTCACTTAAAGAGAAAAGACTGCTAGTAGAAAAGAGTTTCAACTTCTCATGGACAGCAGATTGCTTATTTTATACAGGGCTAGATCAAGTTATGAGGTGCTATGGAAGGGAACATGAGACATATGATATACTTCATGCCTATCATGATGAACCTTGAGGAGGTCATTTTGTAGCCAAAAGAATAGCTCTCAAGATATTAACTACACGGTACTATTGGCCAACCTTGCACAAGGATGTAGTTAAATACACCAGAAAATGTGACAGATGTCAAAGAATGGGAAGACCAACTCGGTCTGATGAAATGCCTCTACATCCTTAGGTGGTTGTTACACCATTTGACAAATGGGGCCTAGACTTTGTTGGACCAATTGGTCCACCATCAAATGGTCGTTCCTACATTCTTGTTTGTACTGACCATGTTACTAAATGGGTAGAGGTCAAAGCCTTCAAGCATGCCAGAGATAATAAGGCAGCAAAATTTTTATATGAAGAAATCTTCACTTGATATGGAGTTCCTAGAGAAATAGTGACAGATCAAGGGGCACAGTTCACTTCCACTCTGATCACAACCCTAGTTAATGAATACAATGTTAGGCATAGGAAATCCACTCCTTATCATCCACTAGCTAATGGCCAAGTGGAGATTACTAACAAAGAGCTTGAATCAATATTGACCAAAATAGTAGCACTCAATAGAAAAGATTGGTCTAACATATTATATGAAGCTGTATGGGCTTATAAGAACCACCTGGAAAACTACAATGGAGTTTACACCATTTGAAATGGTATATGGGACAAAAGCAATGATGCCTGTAGAGTTTGAACATAAAACTTTGAGAACAATTGTTTCCTTAGATATGACTCTTTTTGCAGCACAAGAAGAAAGGCTCCTGCAACTTAATGCTTTAGATGAGATAAGGAAGTCCGCCCTGTAGCATACTGAATCTGTTCAAAACCAACACATGAAGTGGCATGATCGCTATATCAAGGATAAATAATTCCAGCCAGGTGATTGGGCTCTTCTCTATGATTCTAGGTATAAAGACAATTTGAGAAAATTATAGACATGGTGGTTAGGACCTTATGAGATAGTTGAAACATTTTCTAATGGTGTTGTCCGATTATCTACAATAGATCTTGTTAAGTTTAAATTGTTAGTCAATGGTCATCGGTTACGTCTATACCATAAACCTCTGAGCAAAGAAGACTTTCTATGACAATTTTCCACTGCCAAGCACGCCGAGATTCCTGTAGCCATTGTTGACGGCTTTGCCGTCACCACTCCATCTTAATATCTTTGTCGTATGATCATAATAAATACTTCCATATCTGGCAGAAGTACTTTTCTATATAATAATTATTCCATTCCATATTCACTCATTTCTTTCCTTTCACTCCATCCATTTCTGCATCGTTTTTCATGCATGGCGGCTTAATATCTTCAAGTTGCAGTCATTCTCGCATGATGTCAGGTACGCTCATGTGTATTTATTTTTGTTGCATGTATGCAATTAAACCATATTAACTCTAATTATAATATTTTGCACACTCTCCTTTTTTGGTCCTCCTCCACATGTGTGGACACCTGTCAAACCTTAGGTTGGGGGGAGGGAGTACACTGATAATTACTCTAGCAGATAATTTTGATGTCTTGTCGGATTGCGTTTTATTTTTCAAATTTCTCGTTTGAGGTGACATCTTACATTTTGCTTGTCTGTCTACTTCGAGTTGTTTTTAGATTGCAGCTAGGTTCTGACCAAGTAAAGGCACATTGAGTATATTATAGTGCAGAACTTAGTGCAAAAACTAAGTAGATCTACGCCATTATAGAGTTGAAAGTGTTACCACTGCAATGGGTGGTCCACCTCTTCGACACAAGCCAACAGTCCATGAAGTTCTTCTTCAGGACGAGGATTGTGAACCAATATTTTGTAACAGTGGATGGCTGAATTATTTTTTATAGCCGATAGAGTTTAATGAAGAAATTGCGAGGGAATTTACCCACACACTTTCAAATGGAGAATCTCAGGCAAAAGGTTTGAGAGTGGTGGTTACAGAGGAACGGATACTAGAGGTAACTAGGTTACCAATAGATAGGGAGAAGTACTTAGAATCCAAGGATGCACGCAATGCAAGAGTAGAATTCCAGGAGACCCCCCATTAGTAGTAGATAGACAAGGATCTAGGCGAGAATCCCTTCCGCCTAAATGGAAAGCAGTAGCATTGTATGTTTTAAAATATTTAACCTGTGAAGGAAGGTTCTCATGTCTACATTCTCATCACTTCAAGCTCCTAAGTCATGTACATCATAGAAGAAGGATGAATGTTCCAAGCCTATTGTACAACCTTCTTTCCATAAGTGCAACATAGACCCAGAAAGGTAGGCCTCACTTTGTTTCTCATCATTACCTAATTAAGCTTTTAGTTGAAAAATCTTTGAGAAATGTTTCTCCAATGCTTTTGAATGAATTTTTTGAAACTAGAATGTTTAGGGTAGAGAACATAGTTATAGAGGAGCCACTTCCATCTCAAGAACAAGAAAACCTTGAAAAACCTGGTTCCCCTCCTTTATGCTCATCCTCTTTGATATCATCAGAACAAAATATTCTTGCAGCAGAGGAACCCTTACAAGAAGAAGGTACAATAGGGGTTCCTTCTCAAAGTCTAAGAAAAACTAGGGCTGCCACATGAAAGGAAAAGGGTAAAGAAAAACAAGTTGACATAGGACATAAGGAGGAGAAAAGTAAAAATGAGAATTTACCCCCTCCTATGGCCAAGAAGAGAAAAATTGTGAAACTAGTTCCTGCAGTGACTGTTGAAATTGTTGAAGAATTGGCTACAAATAGTAGTCCTGCAGTCGAAAAAGGAAAATCTCAAAGAAGTAGTGGTAGGCTTCGTAAAAAGTTTAAAAGCCAAGACCAACCCACATAGCCAAATATTACAATCCTAATTGACTCCCCAAAATGAGAACAACACAGTCCCCTCCATAATGATATCCTCCTTCTCCACCAAATGAAGCTCAAAGAGAGCATGAAGAAGAGGAAGAACTGCAAAATATTGAGGAAGAACAGGAATTACAACTTCAGGAAGAAGGGGAACTCTAGGATATTGAGCAGCCTCAGCAAGAAGTAGGTTTTGACAGACTGAATAGCTTAGCAGCTGTTGTAGAGAAGGTTATTGTAGCGTCCTAAAATTGCGACACTTGCAATTTTGACTGCATTTGGGTCTTCACGATGGCGATGCAACATGAAACCTGAATAGAGACCCCGAAACTTGTCCACAACATCAAAAACTGCATTTTTCCAACACCCTGCCTGATCCCTCCTTGCACCCTACTGTCCCGGGAGGTGGGACCAGGGCGCCCAGCGCCCTGGTCCCCCAGGACCATGGCGCCCAGCGCCCTGGTCCCTGGCCCTATTTTGGGCCCAGTCTCCTATGGGACTTCGGGTCTTTTTGTTTGCAAATTGGAAAATAACATTTCCTGGTCGGCCTAAGGTCGGGAAAATCAGTCTATCAACCCTAATTGGCAAGTATATAAACTACATTTTCCTCTCATTTGAATAGAGGTGAAAAAGGTGGAAACGATACTCAAACATTCAAGCATTCAAGCATTCAAGCATTCGAACATTCCTTCAAGCAATTGATCATTCTAAGTCTCCATTCAAGGCTAAGTGTTGCATTCAAGACAAGGATTCAACCATTGAAGAGGAGATCACATGCTACAACATACAACATACAACAAACAACAACATCTATACCTTCGCATATAAGGATACAAACATCCTTACAACAAGGTACTGGCACTTGTTTTACATTACAGTCATTTACATTTAGAGCATTTCTCATTTCTTGGTTAATTCCAAAACCGAGGTTTGACCTAAGGGCAAACCCCTAATCCCTAACCCCCCAATCGTCTTCGCTTTTCTGTGTGTAGGTTGTGGGTACGCGGCTGAAATTGAAGATCTGGAATCCTTGTGCAGAGACGAACAGATCCCCCTTCGTTTCGCGGATTTTTCGGAGGACCGTGTGCACGCCGGGCGCCATCGTCCCGTCAACTTTTGCTCAAATTTGCAGGACAACACCGTCTCGACATTTTACTGCTAATACTAGGTCCACAGCTTCATATCATATCCCTATCTCAGTTTATAAGTGAATCTTTCTCACTTTTCTATGCCTTCTTAGCTTAATCATTCTATCCACATTCTTTACAAAAGAGGGTATCCTTGATGTCTTAACCCTTGAAACTCATTTAGAATCCAATCTTGCATTGTGTGGGATTGGATCTTGTGGGTTTCAACCCCTCTTTTGAATGTAAAGTCCCTCCTAAGTGAAAACCATCAACCCTAGTGACTCTCCCTTCTCTCTCCTTGGAGTTGGGGAGGGGAGAACAACTAGGGTTCGATTTTTCCGCTTTACATTTTGGTGAACTCGACGTGAACATCCTTTCTGATTATTCATGGTTAGATTTGAAAATTGGATGCCTTGATTACATTTCCATGTTTGATCTTTTGCAAAATTTTAGAGGTTAATTGCATAAAAACCCTAAATTTTCTTTTTAGTAATTGAGCTTGTGAAATGTTTATTTGTTAATGCTTGTTTCAGATCTGCCCTTCTATTACAAATTATCAATTCATATTTGTGCTTTAATTTTGAAAATTAAGTGGTTAAGTGTCAAAACCCTAATTTTTGAAACCCTCTTGATTCAACCTTTGTCCAATAATTTCACTGATCAAAACATCTCCAAATCAGCTGTAACTTTGGATTCCGCAATAAAATCACAATATCTTTCATCCCTGAAAATTTGGGAAAAAGTTGCGAGGACCGTGTGCACTCCGAGCACCATCGTCCCCGACATTTTTTCTGAAATTTCGGGAGCTAGATCTTACTGTATTTTTCTGCTAAAATCCAGAATTTTGGCTGATTTCATCAATTCTAACACTTTCAAAATTACAGTCAAAGTTGGTCTAGCGATTGCTTGGATTGAGGCTTCTAATCATTCAAAAATTGTTGAAATTGAAATTTGTGTCAAAATTGTGTTTCTTATAGTCCTAAATCTGAAAAGTGTGTTATCATTCATTCGAAATTTCAGTGATTTATTCAAATTTTTGCAATTTGTGACTTTTGAAATTAAGTGCTTAATTACAACAACTTTGATTTCCGCTTTCAAAATTGAATTTTGTGTGAAATTGAGTCAATTTTCAAATTTCAAAACTTGCATTGCTTTTTGTATTCCCTCTAAAATCATAAAATTCAAAATTTCAGTTTCCCTCTCTTTTTCAAAATTCAAATTTTGCATTTTTTGACAATCTTGGTAGGGTTCAATTTTGAGATTGCAACTTTAATTTGGCCTATCTACAGATCATAAAATCACTCAATTTTTTCAGGTTAGCTGTAAAATCATCATAACTTTCATCCCTGCAAATTTCAAAAAAAGTTGCGAGGACCGTGTGCACCCCAAGCGCCACGGTCCCGGACATTTTTTCCGAAATTTCGGGAGATTGTCTTGATTGTATTTAACAACTTAAATCTAGAAGATTGGCTGATTTTACTGAAATTTGCTACCTCTAAAATTCAAAATCTTCTCTCTTTCTTTAGTGCATGAGTTTTACAACAATAAGTCCTACTTACACTATTCCCGTTAGACGAAGCCTTAGAATTAAGTCCTTCCAAGGTTTAATTACTGAGGAGATGGAACCTAATTTGAATGGCCTTTTTAACGAGGACATGGGTAATTCCTCTAATCCTCTTAATGATGAAGAAGCTCTCCATGAGGTTTCTGTAGAACAACTTTCAAAATTGGATAACCAATTTGACGATTTTCGAAAATGGATGTCTCAAGAATACCCTGATAGTCAAGCTCTTCCTTTAATTGAGGGTCTAAAACGTATGCTTCAAAGTGATAAGAATGGAATTGATATTTTGTGTGGTATTGCACACATTGTGGACTCAAATGTGATGCCTATGAAAAGCTGTGCCGAAACCTTAGGTTATACACAACCTCCTACTCAAGACAATCATTCTATTCCTTTGACGACTTCTATTGCTAGTATACCTACTTTTACATCAAACATAATGACTACTTCAATACAAGACATTCCTCCTATGATCACTAGTCATGGGGGCAATCCCTCTTCTTCAATCAACCCTCTTCCTTCATTCAATCCGACTTCTTCATTCATTCCTTCAATAAGTGTTCCTATTATATCACCACAAATGAACATGACACAAGGGGGCAATTCGTTTTCCATTCCTCCTTGTAGTGTTCCTCCTGTCCAATCATCTCCTATGACTAACTATCATAGTGTCCCACCACCTTACTCTCTACCTTCTTTCAATAACATAACACCTCCATCACAATTTAACACATCTAATATGAACTCTTCGACTGAAGCGACCATTAACAATCTTGCACAAACTGTCTCTTCTTTACAGCAACAAATTGCCTCTATGAATCAATCTAAGTTTAGTGTGCCCACATTTGATGTTGCGAGCCCACTTTCTCTTGACATTGTTCGAGCTATTCCCCCTAAACATGTTGAAATTCCACATTTGGAGCTTTATAATGGTAAGGGTGATCCTCTAACACATGTTAAGACCTTTCAAACAATATGTACTGATTTTGCTTATGACCAAAGGTTGCTTGCAAAACTGTTTACTAGAACATTAAGAGACAAAGCCCTACAATGGTATTGCTCGTTGCCTTCCTATTCTATTTCTTCTTTCGAACAACTTGCAAATGCTTTCATTCAACAATTTCAAAACAATATAAGTCCTAAAGTTACTTTGATTGATTTAATGCATTGTAAACAAGGTGTTAAAGAAAAAGTGACTAATTTCATTGGTAGATATAAGCATTTGTATGCCCAAATTTCTTTTCCAGTGCCTGACAATGATATTCAAAGAATCTTTATTTCTAATTTACAAAAAGACATTAGAGAAAAACTCTTGTTTTCTGAGTTTACTTCTTTCCAACAGTTGTGCGCAACTCTTCACAATTATCAACTGACTGTGAGTCAAATGGAACAAACAAATCCTATGGCTCCGAGTGATAAGGGTGATAGTAGTCAACAACCATTTGGGAAGTTTAAACCAAACAGAGAGTCCATTAAATTCAATGAAAACATCATCAACAACAATGTGAATGCGGCATCAGGTGTGCCTCCTATTTCTAAGTTTTTCAAGAAAGAAAGAAAGTTTACTCCTTTGAATGAATCATTGCATAGTATTATGAATAAGTTATTGGAACAAAATGTGCTTACTCTTCCTCCTATAAGGCAAATAGATCCTACAAAGATTAATTCGCCTTATTTTGATAACAAATCTTTTTGTCAATTTCATCGTCAACCTGGGCATGATACTGAAAAATGTTTTGCTTTAAAAGGTAAAATTCAAGATTTGATTGATAATAATACTATCTCTATTTTTGGTGTGAATGATAAAGGCAACACATCTGTAGCTCCTCCTAACCAAAATCTTTAGATTTTTACTAATCCATTGCCTTCTTATACCTCTAATGCGATTGATACTATTGATTCCTCTGTCTCACCTGATGATCTTGTGTCCATGACTCCGAATGTGATTAACTTTGTAGAGCAGCAGAAAATCCCTAAAGAACCTTCCATCACCTTTGATTCCAGTGAAACTATCAGGGCACTTGATGGTCCTTTATACATAGTTGCAAAAGTTAAGAATACACCTTGCCGTGGAGTGCTTATTGATCCTTCTTGTATGATTAATGTCATTACTGAAGAATTTCTTTTTACTTTGCAATTGAATCAAGTGATCTATGACGAAACAAATGTGGTTGTGAAATTATTTGATGCATTTTCTTCTCCTGCAATTGGTTCTATTACATTACCTATTAAGGTCCATAACAAATCCCTTGATGTGGACTTTGCTATTATTCCATCATCTGAACAATTTCGTGTGAAGCTAGGCTATCCTTGGCTATCTTCCATGAAAGCTATTGCTTCTCCTGTTCACAAGTGTTTGAAATTTCCCCATAATGGTGAAGTTGTTACTGTCAATCATAGTCTCTTTAAACCAGCTGAAAGAACTTCTAGTGTTCCTATTGATTACTTTTGGCCTAAACAATTCCAATCTCTTCCTCCGCGAAGTGATCATCTTTTTAAATCTTATCAAAAGTGGAAAAAAGATATGATCCTATCTCTAAGTGAACCTAGAACACCCAAACTTGACATTCCTATCGTTCTTGAGAAGGAAGTTCTGCCTTTGAAAGATAAAACTAATGTCTTTCCTCAAGAAGATTCCCAACCTATTCCTATGAATGTGACTATGCCTATATCTACTAAACTTCCTAAAAGTAGACCTATCCCTCCTCGTCATGATGGACTTGGTCTCCTTCCTAAACAGAGTATTCCTCCCTTATATGGAGTAGTTCCCCTTCCTTCCTCTTATGGAGAGAAGAGACCTTCCTCTTCTCCTATTTTTCAGCCTAAGAGACCACAACCTAAACACCCAAGTGATAAGGATGAGAACATTCCTCCTCCTCAATCTTCTCAACTTCCTACTAAGACTAGACGAAATCGTTCTGCACGAGAACGCCGACGAAAGTGTCGTCTTAGAGATCAAACTTTGCAATCCCCAAAAACACCTTCAACAAGCATTATTCCATTTTCTCCTCAACCAACGATTGAGCCAAAATCTCCTAAACATAAGATGCATGATGGTCTTGATCCTGTGCGAGTTAAAGATCCTATTTTTATAAATCTTGATGATGATATAGATGAAAATGTTACTTCTCTTGCTTCTGATAGTGAATATGAACTTGTTGATATTGATAACCATTTATCTAATGAATTTTCTAAAGCACTTATCCTAGCTCCTAGACAAGAACAACGTGGCTTGGAACATGAACATAGCCCTTGTTTGGATCTTGTGATAGCTCCATCTGCTGTATTGAATGTTCCTCCTCTAGCGTGTTCCCTGCCTTCCCGAAACGTTGATCAGCAAGATCGGGGGGTAGATGACATGCTAGACTAGTTCATTAGCATAGCAGATTCTCTCCTCCTCTCTTTTGTTACTTCTTCTATATGTTATTCTCATTCTTCTATTTGTAGTCCTTAGTGTTGTCTACTTGAGGACGATGCAAAACATTGAGATCTCTTTTGGTCTCTCTCATGTTGACTCAAAAGACACATGTGTTCCCTTCTTCTAGGTGACCTTCCTTGATTGGGGAATGAAGAACAATTATGCATACATACATATGATATACATGAATTATTATACAACATACTGACCCCGAGGAAAGCGAAGTCACCTTGTGCTTTGTGTTTTGTGTCTATTATCCTTGGGCTTATCTCACACTTGGGGGCTAAATCCTTGTGATAATGTGCTCCTTTCTCATTTATTATATGTATCACTACCTTAAAGCAATCACCCCCGGTGAGGCGTGTGCAATCGCTTTAACGTAGGGGGGCATACATCCCGTTCATATCTTTTCAAGATACTTGAAAATTTATTGACAAATTTAGCTTTGCCTTGAAATTTTTTGATATCTTTCTTACATGACTCATAGTGAGGGAACCTTACTACTGACAGTCATGGTTCTCCCTCGTGAACTTCCCTTTTACTTTGTCAATCGAAGTCATAAGATCCTTAGTCCACTGGGGGCTTGGTGTATCTTGCCTCCTTGACGTGGTGAAAGTTTTTCAATGTTGTTTCCTTGTACTTTACCGGAAGTATGAGCGTACGCTTATACTCCCGCTAAAGCGGGGGCTAAATGTAGCATCCTAAAATTGCGATACTTGCAATTTTGACTGCATTTGGGTCTTCACGATGGCGATGCAACACAGAACCTGAATGGAGACCCTGAAACTTGTCCACAACATCAAAAACTGCATTTTTCCAGCACCCTGCCTGATCCCTCCTTGCACCCTGCTGTCCCGGGAGGTGGGACCAGAGCGCCTAGCGCCCTGGTCCCCCAGGACCATGGCGCCCAGTGCCCTGGTCCCTGGCCCTATTTTGGGCCCGGTCTCCTATGGGACTTCGGGTCTTTTTGTTTGCAAATTGGAAAATAACATTTCCTGGTCGGCCTAAGGTCGGGAAAATCAGTCTATCAACCCTAATTGGCAAGTATATAAACTACATTTTCCTCTCTCATTTGAATAGAGGCAAAAAAGGTGGAAACGATACTCAAACATTCAAGCATTCAAGCATTCAAGCATTCGAACATTCCTTCAAGCAATTGATCATTCTAAGTCTCCATTCAAGGCTAAGTGTTGCATTCAAGACAAGGATTCAACCATTGAAGAGGAGATCACATGCTACAACATACAACGTACAACAAACAACAACATCTATACCTTCGCATATAAGGATACAAACATCCTTACAACAACATACTAGTACTTGTTTTACATTACAATCATTTACATTTACAGCATTTCTCATTTCTTGGTTAATTCCAAAACCGGGGTTTGACCTAAGGGCAAACCCCTAATCCCTAACCCCCCAATCATTTTCGCTTTTCTATGTGTAGGTTGCAGGTACGCGGCTGAAATTGAAGATCTGGAATCCTTGTGCAGAGACGAATAGATCCCCCTTCGTTTCGCGGATTTTTCGGAGGACTGTGTGCACGCCGGGCGCCATCGTCCCATCAACTTTTGCTCAAATTTGCAGGACAACGCCGTCTCGACATTTTACTGCTAACTCTAGGTCCGCAGCTTCATATCATATCCCTATCTCAGTTTATAAGTGAATCTTTCTCACTTTTCTATGCCTTCTTAGCTTAATCATCCTATCCACATTCTTTACAAAAGAGGGTATCCTTGATGTCTTAACCCTTGAAACTCATTTAGAATCCAATCTTGCATTGTGTGGGATTGGATCTTGTGGGTTTCAACCCCTCTTTTGAATGTAAAGTCCCTCCTAAGTGAAAACCATCAACCCTAGTGACTCTCCCTTCTCTCTCCTTGGAGTTGGGGAGGGGAGAACAACTAGGGTTTGATTTTTCCGCTTTATAGTTATTGAAGCAGGGAGCAAAGAAGAAAAGAAGAAACCTAGGGCACCTGTTCATAGACCACCTACTTCCCTCGCTAGTCATGCAGTGGGACTTTCTCTTTATGAAGATTGAAAACTTCAAAAGGTAAAAATGCAATTGATAATTGATTGGCAGAAGAAAGTTATTGAGCAAAAGGACGAGTAAGTAGCCCAGCTTAAAGCTAAGGTGGAAACAATAGCCACCATGGTACCACAACTGATGCAATGTCGAGCTCCTCCTCATGTTTACTTTCTATACTTAAGAGAACAACACATTAGTTTCGAAATGATGAGGATTGTTAGAGATTTAAGGCCCTAATTGAAAACACCAGAATAATTTTACAGTGCTTATCGGACATCTCCTATAGCAATCAAAAATATACTTTGTGAACTTTATGCACATAACTATGTTGTTCCTAATGATGTTGATTGGAACCCTCTCCTTTACATTGGAGATATCCAATTGAGGGCTCTTATGTCATGGATGCAGAATGAAATATCAAGGGGAGAGAAGTTTTAGGTGCATCACAAAGAAGAACTTGAGCTTTCATTGCCCTTAAGGGCTGAATCAAGGGAACCTAGGCGACTTTACTTTGATTGTCAGAAGATTGTATACGAGCCAAATTATGCAAAGGAAATCCTACCCTTAAGAGAAGAAGTGTATATTGAATATGAACAAATGGCACTAAGGGAAGGACAAGCAACAATAGGACATGTAGTCCAACATTGGAATAGCCTAATAGATGAGTTGAAACAATCTGAGCCACACTTTGCACAAAATTACCATGCAACATTAAAAAGAGCACCCAAGTATATGCACATTGGCTGCCTCTTATTTTTCAGCCTCCAATCCTCCTATGGCCATTGATGGGATGCAGGGATAGTGATCCACCATACAGTAAAGCAACAAAACGTACCAGGTGCAAGAGATTGGAGAAAATGAAAGGATTCTACTGGATCTTATCTATAGGCGGTTCTGGGCAGGTTACCCCAGGCAATTTCCAAATCAATGCCAGAATCCAAAATTTTCCTGTTGCTAGAGGATCAACAAGAAGTTAGGTTAGGGGGAGATGATGAGCCTAAATAATGGCTCTATTTTGATTGATTTTTGATATAATACTCCTGCTTAGGTTTTATTATTAGATGACATTTGGATTATAATATTCTCCTAAGTTGATACCTTTTAAGTGTTTTTGAAACTGGTTTAACTCATACCTAAGGATATCATATAATGGTTTCAAATGGTCTATCTATGCAAATATCTAAAATCAATTATAAATATGGTTTGCATTATATCATGTTAGCATTAGTATATACACATGTTTGTTGTATGCGTTAATATCATGATGCATGGTCAACAAAGGTGAAGTAAAGACAAATGATGGTTTAGAAGAGCATCAAGTATATAACCGCAATGCAGACCCACTTAGAGAAATGCAGTAATGATTGAAACCACTTGACCGGTTCTTCAGCAGATTGATTTATGAAACATTTATAGCTGTTCCTAGTGGAGCTTAGATCTAGGAGGCTAGTCATGCTATATTTTCTCAACTGCAGGACAAATGTTGTTTTGTTGTCCTGTGCTGACTTCTTCTTCTCTTATTAATAAATCCTATTCACCTATTCCATAGGAATATGGTCGATCAGTTATAAGTTTTCCTATAAATAAATGGATCTCTCTCCTCTTGGGGATAGCAGAGAATGACCATAGTATTTTGTAATACACAGTCTTCGGGTATTGTTTGTATTTTCCACTAAAGATAAAATAAAGAGATCAATGTGATTTTGAATGATTAGATAATTGTAATATGAAGTTCTTGAGATACTTACTCAAGGGTGCCCACTTGGTGAGTAATCCTTTGTATGTTCTAGTTAGTTTTATACTTTTGTAGTAGCTGTTTCTGTAGTTGTCTGTTCCTGCAGCCATAGGAAATAGTTCCTGTGTCTATTCCTGCAGCCACAACAACAGAGTAGTTCCTATTGCCTGCCATAACTTTATCATTCAATAATAGTTGTTTAAAGTAATTGTTATTATTTACTAATTTGTCATTAGTTTTATGTCCAAAGTCATCCTATATACTCTAGTTGGTTAATACTACCGAAATATTCAATCGGTAAACACTAAAGTAGTCGGTTACAGAAGAAAGGAGTCACAGAGTTAAGTATACACCGAGCTGTCTACCGAGTAACGTTCTATGTCCACTGAGTAGCAAAGAAGGTATACTGAGTAATCTGAACTGAGTAGAAATGTGTTACCAGATTCAATGAACCTGGACACATATGTGGAAACGTGTTACAAGATTTGAGAACAGGGAACCGTTATTACATAGGAAATTGCACTTCAAGATTTTGTATGATTTTGAGGAAGTTTATCAAATGAAATAATTTCTATGTTTATTCATTCGATGAATCTTGTTTGTAAGATCGAAGCATGAATAGATCACCGTCCTAGAGATCTATTTATACAGAATGATTTGAGAATCAAAGAGAAAGACATGTGTGATAGAAGAGAAAAAGGAAAATCATAAGAGGACACATTGAGTTGTGATTGCTACGACTGACAGAGATATTCAGAGGTCACCGAGAAAGTCTTCAGAGAACAGTTTAAGGGATAGAGTAAACAGAAGGGTTTACCGAGTTGATTTATCAATTACCGAGGTATGCTATGAGCAAGGTAATTTCATATTGAGCACATAGAATCTGTTATAACATTTCAGATGTAAAGTTGCAGATATTTGTAAAGATTTTATTGAATCATTTGAGTTGTAATAGAAACCTTTAACATGGTAAAAGACTAACAAAGTCTATAAATTGTAAAGCCTTTAACCAGGTGCAAAATTTTATATAAGTGTTGTAAAAATCCTTTAGCAGGGTAGATCTAAAGATCTTGATACTCCTAACAAGGTAAGCTATCGAAAATAGCTAAACATGTAGCTCTAACCGAGCAACCTTTATTATTGCAGTAGTGAAGTTGTGGGTGCCATCCCCACCGCAGTTTTTCTCTCTAACAAAGAGTTTCTACGTAACCAAAATATTTTTGTTATGGAGTGAAATGTGTATGAATGTTATTTGTATAATTATGTGTTAGCTTTATATAATGATATCAGGAGTTTACAATTTATGTTTATCAGTAAGATTGTTTTTGGAGAAATTTTTTGAAGTACTTATTCACCCCTCCCCTCTCAGTACATTAGCTTTCCTTGTTGGACCTAACAATTTTCAGTTGTAAGATTTAGTATTAGTTCATTTAAGATTCCGTGTGTTTACTTTAAGAAGAATTTTCTTTCCTGCAGTAATATAGAATGGTTGCAATATGAACTTGGTGCACATATAGTGCTGGCCCATTTCAAGTTTACGTTCCTAGTTGATAACTAAATGAGCCTTTGTCATAGGAAAAGTTAGCTATTTAAGGATATTTAATCCCTGAATTGTGTTTTATTACCTAGTTACCATTCCAGTTGTGAGGACCAACAAGACTCTTATGTTCCCTTTCTTCCAAGGAAGTTTCCTTTCTTTGGGGAATGACGATTACTATATGAATATACATATATGATATACATGAGTTATCATAAAATGTACTAATCCCAAGGAAAGAGAAACTACCTCATGTTTTATGTTTATTATCCTTGGGTTTATTCCTTGATTGGGGGATAAATCCCTATGATAACGTGCTCCCTCTCTTTTCTCTCTCTTGGATGTATCCTACCTTAAAGCAATCACTCCTGATAGGGTGTGTGCGATCGCTTTAACATGGGGGCATACACTCTACTCATATTTTCTTTCTTGATACTCAAAGTTACTTAGTGAATTGGACTTTGCTTTGTAATTTTTAGTATCCTTTCTTTTCATGACTCATAGCGAGGGGAACCTTGCTACTTGCAGTCATGGTTCTCTATGTTGACCTTCCCTTTTACTTTGTCAATCGATGTTGTAAGATTCTAAGTCCATTGGGGGCTTGGCGCATCTTGCCTCCTTGACATGGTAGAAGTCTTTCAATCTTGTTTTCTTGTACTTTACTGATAGTATTGGCATACGCTTATGGGGGCTAAATGTAGTGTCATAAAATTATGACCCTTGCAATTTTTGACCACATTAGGGTCTTCATGTTGGCAAATTGAACCCCCAAGCTTGATCGGAGACCCGAGACTTGCTCATCCTTAGAAACTGCACCTTTTTCTGCCCTTCGCATGTCTTAAACCTTCTTCCTGTCCTGAGTTAAGGGTAGGACAGGGGCGTGGCACCCCTGTTCCTACCCTATTTCAGGGCCCCTTCATTTAAACTATGCATTGGTTTTTGCATTTTCAAATGGGAAAAATTCCCCTATGTCAACCTATGACAAAAAATCAGTCCAATTAACCCTAATTGACGAATATATAAGTTGCATTTGCCCTCCCATTTGCATAAGTTGGATAAACAAAAAGTGGGCATAAGTTCAAGAATTCAAGGATTGCTTTCAAGCATTGAGCATTCTCAAGTCTCCCTTCAAGGCTAGGTGCTGCATTCAAGTCAAGGATTCAACCATTGAAGAGGAGATCTCTTTCATCATTCAATTTCACACAAGCAATCTATCTACATTCCTATTGCATCCTCCCTTGAGGTGATTTACATTTACTTGCAAGTAATTTCTTTCATCATTTGGTTAATTCCAAAATTGGGGTTTGACCCGAAGGCAAACCCCAAATCCCAACCCCTTTTCTTCTCTAATCTGTGTGTAGGTTGCAGGTGCACAATCGTATTTGCAGAGGTGGAAAAACCCTTTTTGTTTCGCGGATTTTTCGGAGGACCGTGTGCACTTTCAACACGGTCCAGACAAATTTTCCTCAAATTCACAAAGTGGCTTCGTTTCGACATATTATATCTAGATCCAGGTGCACAACTTCATCCCACGCTTCTATCTCGAGTTATAATCAGTTCTTTGCTACTTTTACACTTAACCTTGAAACATATAATTCAACCATTTTCCATTCTAAAAGAGGGGTTAGCTTATCTCATTATAAATTCATTTAGTATTCAATCTCTTTCCTCAGAGGTTGGATCTAGTGAATTTACTGCCCCCCCCCCCCCTCTTTTAAATGTAATGGTGATAAAGTGTTTGAAGGGAAATCTGCAGTGAAACTTTCATCTCTCCTTGGAGGGAAGAAAAGCTTTCCTCTTGATCTCCCCATCATTCACCTTTTTCCCCATTACAGTATGTGTGTATATATGTGTGTATATATGTGTGTATATATATATGTGTGTATATATGTGTATATATACATGTGTATATATATGTATATATATAAATACATATATATATACATGTATGTATATACATACACACATATATATATACATATATAAATATACATATATATATATATGTATATATATATATGTATTTATATATATATATGTATGTATATATACATGTGCAAAGAGTTTTTTAGTGGCGAATCTTCGTCGATTGGCGAATTCCGTGCGAATAGTGAGGGGCGCAATCGTGGTCAAATCGCCCGGAATTTTGAAGAACAATGCAAATATTTGTAATCTGGTTTCGCCATTGACCACACACCGTTGACATGCATGCCCATAATATTCACCTGGAATCACTCGGACATGGGTATTAGATCACCTCCGCTATTCACCAGCAATAGTAAAATGACCACGTATCCAGGACCTAATTCGCCAATGGTAAATTAAATGTTCATTGCACGCATCGTCCAAATTCGCCAATATCAATTAACATTATAAGCATTCGAGGACCCATTTCGCCCCGCTTAAATTAAATGTTCATTGCACGCCCACACAATTCACCAAAAATGCAATTAAATTAAATGTTTATTGGCAATTGCTATGCCCGAGCCCCACATAATTCACCAAAAATGCAATCATGGATTGCTATAAATACACTATTTCTTACACTCTTTCTTACAATTTGTTCATATCTGATTAGTAAATTGGGAGCTCTCAGAGTCTCGAGTCTCGATTCACATTCCGCAAATTGAGTTGGAAAGTCGAAGTTCATTGTAGGGCGGAGGGCTAGAGTTACAATCCTACAACACAAGCCCAAACATTCATTCCTGATTCCCGATTCAGAGAATTGAGAAGGCATAAAGGTGAGTAATCATTTCTTCATACTTGATAGTATTAGTTTTAAATTTTAATTCGTAGCCAGAGGTCAAGACTCAATATGTCACAGTCAGACATGGGTGAGACTCCTCAGGGTGGTGAAGGGATTGGGATGTCAGACAAGCTTAAGACTCCTCAGGGCGGTGAAACTGAAGGGATTGGGAGGCCATAAAAACACCCAAAATTTAAACTTAAAGATAGTACCATAAAGTCTTTTTTTGGAATTGGCAAAGTTTCTAGTCCATCAACCTCTGCAGTTGCAGAACCCATTCACATTAGCTCACCACCATCACAAGGTGGGATTGCCATTAAGTAAAATGCATCAAATGAGGATGACAATACCGACATGGCAGAAGATGTTCTAAGGGATACACACAATGAGATAATTCACTCAGATGCAAATGCTAGTACTGAAGATGATGTTGGTAGGAAGAAAAGTAAAAGGAAAGTAAAACTGGGGTGAGAGTGGGAGATGACAAGGAGTTTTAAGATTGATTGGGTAGAAAAGTACCCATTCATTGAACCGGTCCCAAACAATGATGAACAACCAACAAAATGCAGGTGTAAGATTTGTAGCTGGAAAACTAAAAGAGAGAAGAAGATGCAGCTAAAGCTTGACACCATAGAAAAGTATATTGGTAAGTTTATGAAAAATAGATCATAGATGAAAAGGAAACACGAGTAGTAAGATGGAAATCAAAGGAAGAATGTCTTCATGTTAAGTATGCCATGGAATATGAAGAGCATAACCATAAAATGACACTGATTTGTAATAGTGGATTTGGAAATACAATCAAGGCTGGGCTTGAACATGCATCGAAAGATGCAAACCTGGAAAAGACTATTCAAATGAGTGTTGTTTTTCATATTATGTCGAGAGGGCGTCCTATGAAATATTTCCCAGAATTTAGTAATTTATTATATTTTTTGAATATTCCTCACTATCCTATGTCACATTGGTCAATAAATGCTAGATGGGAAATGGCAAACTGTCTCGCTGAGGTGGAAAAACAAAATTTACAAGAGAGTGTAAAAGAGTCAAATTTCATTTCATTATCCATAGATGAAGTTACTGCGGTAGATAACACTGCTTGGGTTTGTATGCATGTGTATACCGTAAAAGAACACGTCCGCTGAGCTCATCTACTCTGTGTTCGTAAAATAAGGGGCAATTCAACAACAAAAAAATTATATTTGGAAGTTAAGAAAATTTTGAATGAAATTGCTGGTATGGATGACTTGACAATTGCCAAGAAGTTGGTGTGTGTTGGCGCTGATGGAGCTACAGTAATGCAAGGTCAAAGGACAAGTCTTTGTGCAAGATTACAAACTAGTATTGCACCATACATGGTTGGCATTCATTGCATGGCCCATTGAATGAATTTAGCATATAGAATTGTAAGCAATTTCCCTACAGTGCCAAAAGTTGAAAATCTGGTCCACGAGGTCCACTCATACTTCTGCCGAAGTCCTAAACGTTTTGCAGAATTTCAGATTTTTGCCGAGGGAGTAACAGGAGAAAACAAGTTTCTCAGGGATGTTAAGACCAGATGGATCTCCTTGCATGGACCAGCAGAATGAGTTCTAACAGAATATCAATCCTTGATCGGACTAATGTATGAGCAACACCTCACAGTAGAGAAAGCTCCTGATCTCTTACATAAGTTAAGTGATATAGAGACTCTATTAACTTTAGCTAGTCTTCTCCCCATGCTAGATTCAATGAACAAACTTGTTAAGAAAGCCCAAGATAGAACTATGTATATCAATGAGTATAGCACTCTACGTAAAATGACATGCTTGAGCCTGGATGGTCTATATTCAGATCTAACAGGGCGAAGCCCAAATTTTTTTAGGTGGCAGATAATTACAGATTTGAATCATGCTGAAATGTTTTTACATTTCAATACAAAAAATGAGTTATGTGTCTTTGTAAAAGGATTTCAGATACCAATGCACCAATCTAAGACGGGCAAGTGAGGCAGAGCACTACTAGTTAAAAAGGAAGATTTTGACAGGATTGTTAAATCTGTTAGTGATAATTTGAAGTCTATTGCATATGAACTTTCAACTAAGATTCATGAAAGATTCCCTCGAGAAGAAATACTTGAAGCCATGGGTTGTGTGTATCCTCAATTTTGGCATTCAATTGGAGATAATCCAAATGACACAAAGATGTTTCATAAAAAACTAGAGGAATTGATATTAACATTTTCAAAAGATGCATATTGCAATGGACAACCAATAGAAGGAATTTTAAATTTAGATCATCTTAGAAAACAATGTAAACAATTTGTATTGGTTATGAAACAATAGTTGGTTAACTTGGAGAATCCATTTGAACCTAGAGAAGAAATACTTGAAGCCATGGGTTGTGTGTATCCTCAATTTTGGCATTCAATTGGAGATAATCCAAATGACACAAAGATGTTTCATAAAAAACTAGAGGAATTGATATTGACATTTTCAAAAGATGCATATTGCAATGGACAACCAATAGAAGGAATTTTAAATTCAGATCATCTTAGAAAACAATGTAAACAATTTGTATTGGTTATGAAACAATAGTTGGTTAACTTGGAGAATCCATTTGAACCTAGATCAATCACAAGGCTTTAGAAAATGATAGATCAAAGTGAAGAATTGCGTATTGCAATACCAAAATATTTGAAACTTGCTGATTTATGTTAAACAATGATATTGGGGTCAATGGAAGATGAGAGAGTTTTCAGTGCATTAGGGCTTTTGAAATCAAAGATCAAAAACAAATTAGAAAAGAATTTGGAAACTTGCTTGAGGTTGTTTGTAACCCAGTATAATGTTAGAGATTTTCTATATGATAGGGCACTGGCAATCTGGAATTCCATGCGTGAAAGACGAGGGGTGTGCAACACTTTAAAAGCTGGTGGTGCTACTGCTAGTGCTAGTGCTAAGACAAATGAATATGATGGATCGTAGACTCAGAGTCAGCATGAAGACGAAGACATTTTTAAATACTCGACTCAGAATGAAGATGAACCTGTTAGTACTAGTTAGTTTTTGGATCTTGAGTCCATTTGGGATATAGAAGCCTCAGATAGTCAGACTGAGTCACTAAAGTGAATTAACAGTCACTTTATAGGTATTTATAATTATACTACAGTTCTTGAGTCATATTACAATTTCAATTTGCAAAATTGCAATACTATAGTTGTCATTGATGATTTTTGATATTGTATTCCTTGAATTTGTCAATCAGAAGTAGAAAGGATACTTATTTCATATTTTTAATTGTGAATTTGAATTATTACTAAACAATTGAATTATTAGTAAATTGGTATTTGGTTCCACATTATGTTGAACATGAAATGCAGAAATTTGTGTCACAAGATCCATAAAATTATTCATATTGCATAACTGTTACTGCTAGAACCTTTCTACTGTTCTACATTAAATGCTTAAAATGATGTTCACGGCGATTAGGGTTTTGTGTTTGTTTTTTGTCTTAGTTGGCTAGTAAACCGAAGTTGTTGTGCGTTGAAAATCTGAGTCGTCCTTTATTTATTTGTCCATGTCAACGTCAAGTGTGGTCAAACGGTTGGTCAGACATGTTTAATGGTAATCACTAGCTCGCAGGTCCTTTATCATCAAGTCAGTTTAAGTTGCGAGCTTGCGAGTACTGGGAGATTTTAGTTGTTGCTACCTCGCAAGATGTTTTGCACTTGACCATTTTATGTTGTGAGGTTGCGACTGGGTGTGATTTTATGTTGTCGCATGGTCGCGAGGTGTTCGCGGTTAAGTTATTTTAATTTGTGATCATGCGATGTAGTTGGTATCGCAACTTAGTTGGTTTCATCGCTTGCTCGCAGATTTTGAAGTTGTTTAGCATTTTAAGTTGCGATCTGGCGACAGGTAAGTTTTGGTCTGATTTTGTGGTCATCGCATGCTCGCGGGTTTGTAAGTCTTAAGTCAAAAAGTGTTGCGAGCATGCGATGGCGGTTAAGTGCCTTGTTGTCACAGGATCACAAGGGTTTAAGTCAAGTTAAGTTTCTAGTTGCGAGCTTGCGATGAAATAAGTTATTTTGTTAGATTTGTAGTGGTTGCCAGCTCGCAGGTAGAGAAAGAATATTACAAATGTTGTTGCGAGGTTGTGACTGAAGGGCTTGATGAAGATCAATGGCTATCGCTCACTTGCGAGATTCTTTAAGTATTCGTAAAAGGGGTTGCGAGCTTGCAATTTAAGAGGACTTGGTAGCATTGTCGCTAACTCGTTGGTTCCTTTCCTAATTGTTATAACTGGTTGAGAGTGTGCGATTAAAGATGGGGATTGACAAGTGGACTTGTTTGTCGGGTTCTATAAAAGTTTTGAATGGCAATCACCAATCAAATGCCATAGTAGCTAGTTCATGCAAGTGTGGCAATTAATGAGACTTGAGAGAAGTGACGGTGCCCAAATACCATAAATTGCATGATCGAGCCGAGATTTTGACATTTGTATAATTGCATTAATACATTCTATCAATTTAATTGAATTAATGCCACACTAGCTAGTTCATGCAAGTGTGGCAGTTAATGAGACTTGAGAGAAGTGACAGCACCCAAATACCATTTTATGTTGTGAGGTTGCGACTGGGTGTGATTTTATGTTATCGCAAGGTCGCAAGGTGTTTGCTTTTAAGTCATTTTAATTTCAATCATGCGATGTGGTTAAGTCACTTGCTCGCAGGTTTTGAAGTTGTTTAGCATTTTAAGTTGCGATCTGGTGACAGGTAAGTTTTGGTCTGATTTTGTGGTCATCACATGCTTGCGGGTTCGTAAGTCTTAAGTCAAAAAGTATTACGAGTATGCGATGACAGTTAAGTGTCTTGTTGTCGCGGGATCGCAAGGGTTTAAGTCAAGTTAAGTTTCTAGTTGTGAGCTTGCGATGAAATAAGTTATTTTGTTAGATCAACGGTTGTCTCTCACTCACGAGATTCTTTGAGGATTCATAAAAGGGGTTGCGAGCATGCGATTCAGAGGATTTGGTAGCATTGTCGCTAACTCGCTAACACGTGGACTTGTTTTTTGGGTTCTGTAAAAGTTTTGAATGCCAATCGCCAATCAAACAGAAGGGCATGAATTCAAATTTCGCTCGAGTAATTCAATTTGAAGTTTGAATTAATGCCACAGTAGCTAGTTCATGCAAGTGTGGCAATTAATGAGACTTGAGACTTGAGAGAAGTGATGGGGCCCAAATAATAAATACCATAAATTGCATGATTGAGCCAAGGTTTTGTATAATTGCATTAATGCATTCTATCTTCGAGGTAATCCAGTGAATTGAGCTCTGCAACAACGTTGGAGAATTCAGAGTGTTGGGTATGAGAAAATTTCAGAAAATTGGTTAAGTTTTTCTCCTGTAGCTAAAATGAGTCAGGCGATGAGTGGTATTGGAGGTTCCAAGCCCAAGCCCAAGGCCACGACAAGTGGAACAGGAGGACCTGGAGGTTCCAAGGCTAGTGCCACTGAGGAAACAATGGTTAATAAATACAAAGATGAATTTGCAGATTTGATGCCAGGGACTTCCATTGCTTTGAATACAAATCATTTGGCATGGAGAGATTTATGGAGACAATGCAGAAACCCTACCACGCTTAATATGACTGGTTCTGCTCTATTTCATTATTTCTGGAAAAATAGGGTTAAGGGTGTCCCGATGTCAAACCCTTGGGATTTAAATATGGCAAAGTTAATTGTGCCAGATGTGTATGTTGATGTGGATCTAATCAAAGAGTTGTCCAAGCACTATTGCCCAGTATCTAGGGTAATCAGAAGAAAGAACCAGTCTGCCCTAGTTTCAATTAACAGAGCTAGCTTTGTTGAAGCTTTCCAGATTACTAGTGCTGCATGTACAGATATAGATTGGAGTGAATTGCAGAGGATTATGACAAATACAAAGGTGTTATCAAGAAGCATGAAATCCCTAGATACATGCCTAGGGTGAATAGGAAGCCGGTTATAATTCTAGAGAGTATTGAACCACCATTTGGCATCACACCTTTCCACCATTATATGCATTGTACAATCTATGGATTATGCAGAGTGTTGGGTTTTGATGGAGATTCAACAGTGTCAGCTGAATTACTGATGATGGCTATGGACATTCAACACCTAGATGTTAACAAAGATTACGATTATGTGGGATATGTGGTTGAACACATTCATAATGCTCTAGTTGAAATTCAGAGTGGTGCACCCAGCCCTACATTCAAGCATTATTCATTGCTGATGCACTTAATCTTGTTCTATAATGTTGAGTTCGTGGATAAAGAATTGGAGCTTTTGAAAGAAGAATTCGGTGTCTTAATGCCAATACAAAGATGGACCCAGGTTTGGGACAGTAGTTCTCCCCATTCTTCTTTCCTTTTCTTTGAAAATTGGATTGTTTCGCCAATTATGGAAATGCCAGGAATAAATAGGGAACGATTGTCAATTAATGTTAGGAAAGTTTTGAGACCTTACCAGTTTGTTCCAAACTAGTCTATTTCACATAACTCGGGGAACTTTTTTTTTTGATAACTTTACTGTGATGAGAGTTTATGGGTGTCCTCAGCCTCCCCATATTTTACCAAAATTTGTTCCAATTAGGATTACTTTTATGGAGTTTATCTGGCAATTGACCCTAGTTGAAAAAGAATACCTTGATAAACACAGGAAGGGTTCTCTTCTTCCTAGGCTTTGGGTTGCATCAGATTTTACCATTCATAGGAGTTCCTTTGATGAAGTAAACAATTTCCTTAAACAGTATAGGTTGGTTAATGCTATGTCTAGATTCTGTGATTCGAAACAATTTATTAAAGTTGCAATACCAAAAATGACACCTTGGGCCACAATAAAGGACCATGAACCATTAGATGATGAAGATGTCGTTAGAAATTTGCTGAGAAAAGATGAAGTACAAGAAAGGAGAAGAAAATGGAAAAAATTGATGAGAGTTGAAGCAAAATTGTTGGTTGCTGACCCTAGTTTCTCAGGTTTTTGGCCTGATAGCCCGTACCTGGAGAGGATTAACAAAATGCTGAGTTTATATGAAACTCTAATGGAACAAATGCCTCAAATTCCAGATTCAGAAGTGGCTGCTCAGTAGCAACTGCAAGACCCCCAAGATGGACATTCTTCACATGGCAAGAGACCACTTATTGTGTCTGTTGATGATGTAGAGAGTGGAAAAGAAGTTCAATCTACCCGAGTGCTAGCTGCAAAGAAACAAAAAACCAATGAGGTCGATACAATTGTGAGGAGAGACCCTGCTAGAGCAATTGTTACAGAACAAGGACAATACTTTCATCAAATAAAGACACATCTCAGAGAAGCAGGGCAAAATGAAGAACAAGGAGAAACAAACGAAGCCCTTGCTCAAGGCTTTGATGAGCGTGTGATGTTGTCAAATGAGTTCATGAAAGATGATGACTTTATTAAGTCAGATGAATTTAAAAGTTTTTTGACAAGATTGAAATGTAAACAATTAAGAGAAAATCTGATCATAGAGGAAGCAAATGAAGAAAAGAAACAAGAGATCATCAAGGCACTGCAGGAAAATGATCTTGACAGGGAGAAAATATATGTGGAACAGGCAAGAGAATTGATTAAGAGTACTGGTATGATTATGATGCCCGACTGGGATATCCAGTCTATTTTTATTATTGATTAGATTAGGAAGCAAGAAGACTCAATTTTTAAAACTGAATTTGAAATTGGAGATGTAATAAGAGGAACATGATTTAATCCTAAGTCAAAGACACTTGCTGCTTGGTCTTTGCCCCCTTCCACTCAAAAGCCCCATGTTCTAAATATCCAAGTAGAAAAGAAAGCTGACATAATGAAATGGAGATTGCCTCATTTTAGACTCAAGTGTCTTTCATGAATTTATCAAAATAGAGGATTTGTCAAGAAGATACACAGAAACATATACCCAATTGATTGCATTGTCTAAAAAATATGAAGAGACACTGATGAAGAAGGGCGCTTTGGAGGAAGAGTTAGTGGAGTTGAAAGAAAAAATTGCAAATGAGCCCCCTCCAATACAGATTACAGAACAAGTACAAGAAATACCAGCTCATGTGACAACAAAAATGGAGGAATACATACGGAAAATTGAAAAGCTCGAAAAGGAACAAAATGTCAATGCTATCTCTGTTGTGTCAGGAATTCTAAAACACAGGATTAATGTATTGAAAGGAAAATTGACGGTAGTGCATGATTTGCACATTTCTTTGAAAGAGGCAAGTAAAACATCCTCTGAGACTATCGCTTTTCTTGGACCTTTGTTCAATGTTTGGTCAGGAAGAAGTAGATTAATGGATAAGCTAGATACTGCAATGATGTATAGTGATGAGTTCCCTCCCAAGATCAGTGACACTAAAGACATGGTGGAGGTAATGAATGCAGCTTATGCATTTTTCACAGGGAAGGATGTGCTTATAAATGAAAAATTGTAGACATTTGGGGAAGGTTATAGTAAATTGGTGCCTTCAATTTATGGTAGTAATGGAGATTTGAAATCAATTTCTGATTGGACCAACGAATTTGATTTGATTCTGGAGCAAGAAGAAATAATCAAGCATGTAAATGAACAAGTTGATGCTGATTTCCTTAACGGTATGCTTAATTCACTGTTCAAGGCTGAGGTTGACCATGCAAAGTTTATTATTGAGTCCAGGGCAGTTACAGATGCCAGATGGACAAATTCAGTTGTAAATTTGGAAGAGGTAAAGGCATTCAATTGGCCAACAGACAAAGAGGTGGATAGGTGGCAAGCCATGCTAAAGCCAAAGAAGAAATCTCAGGTTGAGGTTGCTACCCAAGATTCCTCATAGTAATCTTAAGCTTGTTGAATCCTCATCTTATAAAAGGATTCCAAGATTAATTTGAGAGGGATGGCCACTTTTTCTTTTTGATCGGTAGAGAGGGATGGCCAGTTGGCCACTTTTATTGATGTTGAACTTGAAAAATCTTATATAGTTATAATAGCTCAACTGTTCAAGAATTTGATAAGTGCATAGTTGAATCGCATTGTGAATTTACTTTCTGATATCATTATGAATATAATATCAATATCATTTACAGTTTGAGCAATGAGATCTTCACATAATTGTCTTTGTGTTGAATTTATGTTTTCACTGTGAATTGAATGGTCAAGGGTTTTTCAGTTTACATATGAATCTGGGTTGTGTATGTAATGGAGTTATTCATAATTTCATTCCCATTTATCTGCAAATGAATCTTATTGAAGTTTATTATCAGGTTGCCTTGAATTGTAAGTGACTATATGCCTTAAGATAAGGCACTGGTCTGTTGTCTTGATGTTTTACTAATTATGTTGTATTCCTATCTAATAATCTATTGTGGTGTTTAATACTTTCATTCTTAATACTCTTATGATTTTATATGCTATGGATGTTTATGTAATATATATGGAGGTGTTCTATGACTGTCTATAATATGCTCACCAATTACAATGAGGTGAATACTTAATATGATTCCAGAATACCAGAAATTTTGCATTCCTGGGCATAATAGGATTAGGAAGCATTAAATGAAAAATTACATACACCTTAACAATGCAACAAATGAAAAAATTTAAATCTCATGATTCTGATCATTTGAAAGAGATAAAATTATACACAAAATAAATTTATATATAACTCCTTCAAGAACCTGCACAAAGCTTGACACTAAATGCTTTTCATTTGCTCTATAAATGACTGTACAATATACAACTTGTTCCCTTCACCTAGATTCTAGAATCACTATTGGAATCAGAAAAGGAACCCTAATGACTATACAACTTGCAAAACTGCTTGAGCCATGCCATTATCACCCTGATGCCTTCATTTCAGATGGAATGTGAGATGTTACGTTCTATCCAACAGATCATTTCCAAATAGAGGAGGAAGCCTTCATGCCCAGGAATAGAGAAAATGGAAAGAGGAGCTCAAGCTTTCATGCCCACAATCAGGGAAAGTGGAAACAGGAGCTTTAGGGTAAATGTAATTTGTTGGGGAGGGGTCGTAGCTTCCATGTCATCACAAAGATGACTACCTGCCACTCCCCACCCAAACAAATCCTTCTTTCATTCCTCTACAGGCTCCTTATTCAAACCCCTTGCCATCCTATGGCAGAGTAGAAGCAGAGGATGTGCCATGCTTGGCTCTTCTTGACAAGAAAAGGCTTTCACACCCCCTCTGGAAATCCTTCTCACTTTCACACCCCCTCTGGCAATCCTTCTCACTTTCACAACCCCTCCGACAATAAACAAACTAACACAAAAGAAAACAAAAAAACACCCATTCGGTATCACAAAGCACACAACAAGTATAACTCCATGCACGATCTTGCTCAAACATCATCTTCCTTTCTGAGGAAAAAAACCACTCTCAGAAAATGAAAAAGGTTTATTTTCTCTTCTACCAATTAAGTCACCACTCCATTGTATTTATAACATTTTCACACTTTATTTGGTGATGCTCATTCACGTGAAAAATCATCATTTTGGTGGTTTTCAACATGACTGTAGACTCTAGAAGTCATCATCATGCCTATCAAATCCATTGCATCCTACTAAGGCTCATCTATTGTGAATGATTTTGTTCTGATTTTATTCCTCCTTGATTGGACAAATTCTGCTTCGGGATCCCTGACAACAAGCAACTTGAGCTCTTATTTCTCAGAGAAATCCGTGATCTCCCATCTCTAACTCAGAAGTTATCCAATCCTTTTATGCCTTTGAAACCGCCGTCCTCGCTTGTCTAATCAACCTCGACTCAGGAGAAACCTTCAAACTAGTTCCTCAGGAATGAGTCAGCATCCAAGCCTTAAAAATTTTAGGTTGCGAGCTAGCGACCAGATAGTTTGTGGTTAAGTTTTATGGTTATCGCCATCTCGCGAGGTAAAATGCCTGAAGACGTGATCAAACCGCGAGCTGGCGAAAAGTTGGTTTGGGTTTACATCGCGAGGTCTCTAGCTTTTTGGGTGTTAGCGTTTTATGTTACTGAGCTAGAGATTGTTAGTGAAATTGCTTTGGTCGTGAGGTCTCGAGTTGGTTTGATGTCATACATTATAGTTGCGAGAGTTAATGAGTAACTCATTACATACAGTTGTCGCTAGCTCTCATGTTTGTTTAATGTTAGCATTTTAGGTCACGACCAAGCGACTAGATAGTTTGTGGTTAGGTTTAATGGTTATCGCCAACTCGTGAAGTTAAATGTTTGAAGACCTGATCAAGCCGTGAGCTTGCAAGTGAAGTGCTAGCAGTTAAGAGATAAACAATTTTATGTTGGCGAGTACGCGACAAGGGTTAAAGTTACCACTATCTCCAAGTCGCTGCAGAGAGTTGACGACTGCGTGCCACGTGTTTTAATGACTTAAAGTTAATATCTTGAAATCACCAATATTTTTTTTTATGGTTTGAAAATAGCTTGAAATCGCCAATATTTTATTTTTATGGTTTGAAAATAGGTTGAAATCGCCAATATTTTTTTTTAATGGTTTGAAAATAGGTTGAAATCACCAATGCAAATATTTTTCTGGTTTTAAAAACATTACAATTCACCCATGCAAATATTTTTTGGGTTTTAAAAACATTACAATTCGCCAAGATTTTTCACAAACTTTGAGCGTTCATGGCTAATTCACCAATGGAGATTATTATTTTTCTCCGTAAATCTAAAAAATCGCCAATAAAATTAACATTCTCTAGGTTTTTATACAACTTTCGCCAGGTTTTTACACCTTGTCCAAGGGGGGGGTTTCTTAAAGTTTTCCCTATACGTGTGTGTGTGTACACATACACACAGACATATGTATGTATGTATGCATATATATATATATACATATATACATATATACATATACATATACATATACATACACATATACATATATATGTATATGTATATATACACATATATAACATACACATGTATGTATGTATTTATATATATGTATGTGTGTGTATATATGTGTGTGTGTATATCTTGAGAATTTACCAAGATCAAGGGCACAATGAAAAGCACAAATAAGAGAGATAATAGTTTGACAAGAACAAACTATATTCTCATCAATATGCAAATATGATCAACTAGATTAACCAATACAAAGAAGATGAGTCTGCTTATATAGGCAAGGCCAAATGGATATGTGAGCACACAATCATGAAATGTGGCTCAATGAGAAACAAGGGTAGGTAGGGGTAGGTAGGAGAAATAGTAAAATATTCCACAAGAGGTGGATCACCCATTGAAGGTGGAATGTAACAACAAGATAAGACCACAAAAGGTGGAATTTTTCCTACAAGCATCATCCCTATGTACACACTCCCTTGAGTGTCTTATATCCAAACTACGATGAGATGCATTTGTTGAACACAAATGGACACTGAGAGTGGGGATGAATCAGTGTATTTTAAAACTTTAAATTCAATGTGCAGATTTTATAAATGTAATGCAAACATAGACACACACACACAAGAGAACATAACACAAAACTAGATATATGAGGAAAACCCAATGTGGGAAAAACCTCAGTGAGAATAGTTGTTGGAGTCTACTGCTCCAATCTAGCCTCACAAAAAATCACTGATTACAATATGTTTTAGGGCACCAATCCAAGGAGCCCCTACCCCTGCTTTGAGCACCCACTCAAAGATTACAATGAATATAGATTCAAATATAGATTAGACACCTTTCTACAAGTGAAATTTTGTAGCACCTTACTAGTTACTCTTTTGTCTTTCTTCTTTCTTCTTTTTGCACTTTTCTCTACTCTACTCTTCTTCTGCTACACTTTCTACCTCTACTCAACTTCTTGTTGCATCTACTAGTATTTTTCTTCTGCACTCTGTTTGTTGATCTTTTCTACTCTATGTCTATGATTCTGCAACAAATCACAACTCACGCTCTTTTTTCAATTTAATTACCTTACTTCACTAGCTACAAATTCACCATTCTCAATCACTACTCTTATTGGTGGCAACACACGCTATCTAATTAGCAACAACTTCACTCCAGCAATACCCTCTCTAGAACACTTCATGTCTATCTCTGTCTCTTCAGAAATAACTACCTCTATCCAATTGTATTTACTTCTCTACTATAAAGAATGTTTTTCCCTCTAGATCAAAATTAAAAAATGATTTATTATATCTGTCTAAGGATCTAGTCAGTAGCAGATTCAATTTTCTTTCCTGAATCGACCATCTGCATTAAATGACTCTTCTTTGGTTTCGTGGATGATCTCTGTATTGGGTTGCTATTTTTAGCAATCTAAATCTACCTCATATATTTGATTCTATCATTTTCAATCACCTTGAGCCATGCAAAATCTCCACCTAGTTCGCCATTAATGTCTTCTTCATGCTTTGTCGACCTACCTAGAAAAGATCGACAACTACCTCCATCAAATGCACTAACTCTGCAAATCTAATTTGTTCTATCCACCAAGGAGCCAGATGTCTTCATGTTCTTCATCCAAGTCAGATGGTCACGGTCGGTCAAAATCCATGTGGACAATCGAGCTGTATAGATCGGTGGATTTCCATGTTGTGACTAACCTTTGTGTTATGCAAACATATTGCACGTATCGGGTTTACAATTGAACGCTTATGCCGATCAACTTTGTCCTTTGGATTTTTCTTTCGTAATGTTCATCAACATAATTATCTCAATGTCTCATTGCTCAAAAGCTTCATTGGTATAGTTTTAACTATCGGGATGACTACATACCTCTATTTCACCTTCACAGCCTATCTCGATGACCTTGCGATGTCTTTTGTTCCTACTACCAAAATTTTGCATGCGCCAAATTTGGTGCCCTAATGAAGCCTTGCATTCATTCATTCTAAAAAGATCAAATCATGAACCAAGAAGAAATGCATTGCTTATTCTAACTTGTTTGCTTCATGTGTAGATACAAGAAAGTAAGACAACATGTGGGTTAAAATGTGGCTCCCACGAGGGTTGAGCTCAGCATGTTGTAGATCACAAAGATATTATAATCCATTGCAGATGAAATGGTGTGGATATTAAAACCTTAAGGCCAAAAGAAACTCAACAAGGTGCAATCGGCCTATGTAAAGTTTTACTTGGGCACTAAAGAGGGTTTTAAAAGGCCTTAGAGTTTCCAAGTGTTTTTAGTCACCAGGTAGGAGGACCTTTTATCCCACATTGGCCGCACAGAGGGAGGTTATTATATTTAAATATAAGGTCACATATAACTATAGCATCAAATCTTATGGGCTTTTGGCAAGAAGAGGCAGCTCATGACCTGGTGGACCCCATGCGTGTGCATCTCAAGGCATCCTAATTTTGTGATCGGCTGGCAGGAAGAGACTAAAGAGAGAGCAAGTTGAAGAAAGATCAACGGTGATTGCAGAGATCTAAAGGCTGTCACTATGTCGCAATGAAAAGATGTACACCATATTATCGCCACGACTTGACAGAACAAAGAGTATAAGACCAAGGACAGGTGGAAGTCCAGTGGCTGGTGACATGGCATAGATAGGCAACATCGAGCAGATCTTGGCTGCGATGAGTCCCAAAAAGGTTTCATCAAAATCTCAGTTCCATTGACATCGAGCAGATCTTGGCCACGATGACTCCGGAAAGAGTTTCACCCAAGGCTCAATTTCATCGACATAATAACATCCATGAAACCTTAGGTTCGATGAGACTGGTAAACGACTTGCCGAGAGAGTATTTTGGCCGAAAGAAAGAGATTTGACAAAACAAGATGCGTGGCAGACTTGACAGACAGGTGGTGCCCAGGCGGATCTCAAGAGCCAATCAAGTGGTAACACATGTGTACACGCGACACAAGAGAGAAAATCAGCCGGTGCTAAAGATCGAGCAAGTTCAGGAAAGATCAACGGTAGTCCGATGGATCTAAGGGCTATCGCTATACTGCTATAAAAAGAAGCTCGCTAGTTATCATAGCGACTTGGCGATAAAGCATGCGTAGAAAAGGTAAAGGGGAGGTGAGCAACTAAGAGGTTAAAGGTTGAGCAATTTGAGGGTAGATCAATGACTGTCGCTATACTGCAAGATAAAGATGCTCGCTGGTTATCTCATGTGACTTGGTGACTGATGATGTGGAAGTAAAGGTGGTCATCCAAGTGAGCTCAGAATGAATGAGGATGTGCCACGTGGTAGAAAGAAGATGAAGAACCAAGGCAGACCAAGAGTAAAGATTGAGCAGATTGATCACATCCAACGGTCGGGTGGACAGATCTAATGGTGGTCGCTAAGCCACAAAGAAAAGTTGCTCACCCAGTTATCGATGCGACTTGGCGACAAGGTGGGTCCAGGTCCAGATGATAGACAAAGTGGACTAACGAGAAAATCAGAGGCTGACACGTGGAAAAAGTCTATAGATGAGTGGATGTCTAAGTCAACCTTGAACTTGAACTTCAAAGCGGTTCACAGGTTCAAAGTGGTTCACCATTTCAAAATAGCTCAATGGTTCAAAGTTCATTATCATTGCTCATTTCCCATGTGCCTAGGATGGCGAGATAAAAGCAAACAAGTAGACTAAAAAATGAGTAGGTTCCCGATAGATTAGACAATAGTCTCCATACCGCAGTGGGAAACTGATCAATGGATAATCATGCGGATTTGGCGACAAACGGTGGGGCCTGCTAGGAAGTAAATGAAAAAGTTAAATGCAAGTGGCCATAGTCCATGTAGATGATCCAGTCACTGTAAATAATAAAAATTGCACGATGGACTCAGAACTGGTTGTTCGAACGGTGAAAAGTCTGCCAAGCAAGGAGATGATTTCTACATGAAAGATTAATGCAGATGCTTGTCTGAATATGCAAGTGTTACATACCGTTGGGAAGCTTGCAAAACTGGAAGATCATTTCCACAACTATTTTTTAACAGAAGTTTCAACATGGAGAGCAGTTACCAGACAATGTATAAGATTTTCTCAGTGGGATTTCTTTTTAATATAGTCGCAGTTCAGCTCATCATGCAACTTTCACATGGGGATAGCTATTTTCGCATTTAGATATGCATATTTTTAAATAGGAGGATCAATGGCAGTCCTTTTGAGCAGTAAAGATTATTATTTTATAGATTATGCATGATTTTTTATGCCATTTTTGGGGTAGATTCACCCAAGGCTTTTCTCATGCAGTTATTTTAGGGTTTTTGAAGGGGATTCATCATGATTTCTATATATTCCTTCTCTCCTTCTTTTTTCCCTCTGGTTCTTTCTTTTTTGCATACACATTTTTGCAAAAAGGCATTGTAGATCAGCAGTATTTGAGTTTTTGTAACAATAATATTCCTTTATTTTTCAGTAATATAGCAACAGATTTCCTTCTTGGTACTTTTTGTATTATCTGAATGAATGATTTGATAATTTCCTATGATTTTTATCCTCTAATTTATCTCATTCAGTCAATTTGTGGTGCAAGGAGATACATGTTAGTTGCAGGTTCTAGTTTGTGTTAGTTGATTTTAATTGCTTGAAGCTGTGAAAACTTGTTGTTTTCCTTTATGCATGCATTAAATTCATCCATTTGTAGGAAATGTTTATGCATCTACATGTTCAGTTGAGTTGTGAAGAAATCAAGGTTATTTGTTGAAGGTTTTGTGAGTTAAGAAGGTTGTAGATCCCAGATAAGATATTTGGTGCATCACCTTCATTAGAATAAATTTTCATTACATGCAAAGCCTTATATCCCTTTCTATCCCTTTTCTTATCAATAGTATTTACAAGAGATTCACCAAATAGGAAGTCGACCTAATTTCCGGAGATTCACCTTCAGTTTGAGCAACCCATAGGCTCGAAGGTGTTTCCATGTTTCACAGGATTGATTATTTTAAAACTTAGCATCATGGGTGGAATCTTCAGTGACAATAGTTTTTGGCATGCCCAGTGGGACATCTTTGAGCTATTACAACTCAAAGAAAATCAATTTTTGCTGTTGTTTTGGTATTGACAGCAGTATTTCAGCCTATTGCGGTTATTTTTTCTGAGTACCCGACGACTCTATTTTCTAGTTTTATGTGCAAAACATGTCTTAACAGCATATGAAAAAGTATCAAACCGGACAGAGCGCGAGGATCTAGTTTAGCATATTGAGCTACCACCATCACAAAGAAGATCAAGGTCAATGAAAAAGACAGAAAAAACAACAAATTTAGCAGTTGAGTTTCTAGAAAGTTCTTCAGTTGAAGTCTTTCTTGAAACTCCAGATTCTAATCTTCTGTTTAATTCTTCTCCTCCATCTAATAATTCTCAGCCCAATTTAGCTACCCGCATAAATCCTCTTTTTGTAACCACTTCAATTCAACCATCTATTACCCATAATCCACCAGTAAATCCTCCAGTATTTGCAATGGCCGTACCAAGAGGACATGCTTTTGTACCCTTTAATGGAGACAACCCTTTGAATTTGACCCTACATGATCCTATACCAGGAGTAGCTCTAAAAATTATTCCTAGTTTCACTGGTGAAGACCACGTTACACCCATAGAGAACTTAAGAGATATAGCATCTCTATGTGCAGTTCACCATATAACCCAAGAGAACGTAGCACTTAGGCTACTGGCGGCATCATTCAAAGGCAAAGCACTACAATGATTCAGGGGTTTGCAAATTAATTCAGTTACTGATTAAGATGATTTGGGTGACAAGCTAACAAAGCAGTTTTTAGATAAATCAGATCACCTATCATTGGTTGAGCAGATGACTACTATCAAGAGGGCACCGCAAGAGAAGATGACTGATTTTAATTACCGTTTTGAACGAACTTGGAATAGAATTCCTACAATGGTAAAACCCTCTCCTAAACATGCATTTTTATATTATTTGAGAGCTTTAAATAATGATATTGTTGTTATGATTCAATCTATGGGTGGGGTTACATTACCAACAACTTATGATATATTTATTAGAGCAGAAAACAACCTTATACAAGCTGGTAAAATTGTCCCTAGGCCTCCTATGCCTATTTTTTCTGATATACAACCATTGATGCCTTTACAAGTACCCCTATAGATGCAATACTTGCTATTCCAGCACTAGGTTTTCAAAATTATGTTCAAAATAGTGTTGTAGCAGACTCGTCAAAGCAACTACAGACGTTACAAGAGATGTTTATAAAGAATGTTGAAGCAACTCAACAAATCCAACAGACTATGCAAATTTTTGGTAATGAATTGGTGAATCTCAAGAAAAATCAGAACCAAAATCAAAGGTATCAAGCCCCATATCAAACTCCTTATCAACCCAATAGGCTTAACTACCAAGTTGATGCCTAGAATCAAAGGAGGAACTATAACAATAGGCAAAACCAATAGTATAATCAAAATACTACTAGCAATTCTAAAGAAATTGTTCCTGCTCAGAACAATATGGCACAAGAGTGGTGTTTTCCTTGCCAACAACCTCATAATCAAGCATCATGCCAAAATGCAATGAATGCTCAATCACAAGCTTTGATGGTTCAGAATAACATGAATTATCAGGATGCAGATATAAATGAGGAACCATAAGGTCCTGAGGTGGCTATGATGAATTGGCAAGGTGAGGAATTTTATGGAGTTAATCATATACAAGTATAAAATAGACCTTTTTCACCTGATACAAGGTCAAAGAAATGTGATATTGACATTGGAGAACAAGTTGCAAATAATCAATAACAAGCTGTAAATAATGGACAACAACAAAATAAATCCGGACAACAACCAGATAAAGGAAAACAACAAGATTCTACAAGTCAGCAAGTTGTTAGTACACCTTCACTTGTCCAGAATGTGTAGATTTTACCAAGAGGACAACTTGTAGCACCTAAAGAACAACAGAAAGTTCAATCTTAGTTAAAACTAGCTCATCAAGAGCCCGTTGTTCCAAAAGTACAACACAAGGTTAGTGGTGTTCCATTTAATATTATTGAATCTATGGCAAAAACCAATGTTTCCATGACAATGATAGATGCATTGTAAATTCCTGGACAAAAGGAATTGCTGAGAGATGAATTGGATAATCTTTCCTTGACTAGTGAGCCTTAGAAAGATCAGTCCAGAGTTGCATTAGCTAATGATATCCCAGTTAAGAACAATCAGCCAATCCAAACAACAAAGCCTCCTCCATTTTTTGTAAAATTGATAATTGGCAACCATCTAGTCTAGAATTACTTGATAGACTTAGGAGCCAGTGGTTCAGTTATGCCCAAAGACCTTGCAGATAAACTTGGTCTAATTTATGAACTTGTTTCTAGAGGATTTGTACAGTTAGATGGAACAACAGTTAATTCATTGTGTTGGTGTAAATAAATATTCATTATGGATATTATTACACTTACTTAAGTTAACTTAGGATAATGCATTTTATAGTAGTTTGGATATGAGACACTTGGGTGTTTGTGTCACATTGGGATAGTGTGTGTAGGAGAAATTCCACCTCTTATGGCGTTGATCTTGTTATTACACTATCATATCCACTTATTATGGAGTGATAATTCCACCTTCGGTGGGTGATCCACCTCATGTGGAATATTATATTATTTCTCCTACCTACCCACACCTATTTCCTACCTACCCTTGTTTCTCATTGAGCCACATGTCATATTTGTGTGCTCATACATCCATATGGCCTTGCCTATATAAGCAGGCCTCTATTCATTATATTGGTTAATCCAATTGATCATTTTTATATTGATGAGAATACAGTTTGTTCTTATCATTCTATTGTCTCTTTTATGCTTTTCATTGTGCCCTTGATCTTGGCAAAATCCAACATGGTATCAGAGCTATTGGGGCTTCGTTGATCAGTTTTTGGAGACATCGTGGAAGGCTTCTATTTTTGGATTTGGAGATCTTCATTTTTTGGACGCATCATATAGCGATTTGGACATCACCGTTGAATTCGGGAGGCCATTTCCATAAATTTCGACTATAAAGTCGACCTATTTTGGTGAGAAATTTTTTTTTCCCCCAATTTTGCTATATAGTACGGATTTTCGGATTTATCATTATTTTTTTCGAAAAAAAAAAGAAAAAAAAATATTTGTTCTCTTTTCTAAAAAATATTTTCCAAAAAAAATTCGAAAAAAAAAAAAAATCAAAAAATCCGAAAGCAAAAAAAAATCAAAAAAAGAAAAAATTTGTTTGGGGGTCCGCAGACCCCCCCGTACCTGTAACTCTCTGCGCGCAGGTACCACCGACCAATACCCGCTGCAGGCCGACGTACCCGCTTTTCTCCCCCCGCACATCGGACGCCGCGCTGCCACCGTGAAGATCCTCCCGCCGCCGCCCGTGCCGACAACACCCACTGACGGCGGCACCTGCAGGTTCCAGGCCCACCGCCTTCGGCAGCTCCAGGCCGCCACCGCCCCCCGATTCCGGCATCCTTCCACCCCGGCGACGCGCAAAAAGCCACTGGCAAGACCCCGACACCACCAAGACTTCCGGCAACGCCCAGACCCGAACCCGACGGCCTCCGCCTCCAGTGCCGCGTCAGCCAAAGGACCCCGCCACGTGGCTCGAAAACAGTCAGCCCTTCCGTACGCCACGTCAGCGTCACATAGACCGTACGATCTGCCCAATCACAGTGCCACGCAACATCCGTACAGTGCCACGTCATCCGTACGGCCTGCACAGTCAGCAGTCCGTACAGTACGGACGCCCAGTCAACAGGGAGGCGAAGTTTTTGCGACGGTCATACGATCGTCAAATTTAACACAGTGACTTGCTGATGTCAGCACCACATCAGCACTTTTTGAAATTTTTTTGACCCCTCTCCATTGGGCTTTTCAGTTTTGCAGTCCAACTTTGGAAGGCCATATCTTGCTCATTTTTGCTCCTTTTTTGGTGCAATTTTTTTTGAAATGGGCTAAAATTTCGTGATCTTTGCAGTGGTGTGGTTATTTTCTGATTTTGATGCACAAGTTTTTCAGAATTTTTGGATTCTCTCAGTTGTACCTATCCAATCCTCAATTCTGCAACTTCAAAGGCCTCGTTTGAGCTCATACGACCTCCTTTTCAGGTGCCATTTTTTTTGAAAGTGCTTATTTTTTCGTCTACTTTCAGAATCTATGATCAGATTTTAGAGATTTTGAGTGAAAATTGTACTTTGAAATATTGGTCTTATTTGGCCTATTAGGTACTTGTAAATTGTTTGGATCTTAGTTAGATCTCTTGCATTATCAGTTTGAGTCTCTTTTGGCCTTATTGAGGCAATTGTAAAATTGTAAATCAGAAGTCCACTTTGCCATTTTTTGCAAGTGGCCCATTGTATACGCACTACTTATAAAGTGCCAAAATCATCACATTTGGGGGGGGTTCCTTGATTGAGTGAATTTGGGGGGGTGTCTTGTGTGATTGTGCCTCTCTTTGTGCTCTTTCCATTCTTGTTGCAATGAGTCCTAATAAGTTTCCACCATTAACTCCACATAATTATGCATCATGGAAAATTAAAGTATGGAGTAAACTAATGGAAAAGGGTCTCACACACTACATAGATTGAACAATAACAACACCACCTGATCCTAAGGCTGATCCAAATGCTCAATTAGAATGGATCACAAAGAATTGCATGGCTCTTGGAACCTTACGCAAGTATGTATCAGATGACCTCATTTTCCACATTGAGAAGTGTAAAACAATTAAAGAGGCTTGGGATATGTTTCAGAAATTGTATGGACAAGTTGGTGAAATCAGAGGCTATCAGATTGATAATGAGCTCACCAACTTAGATCCCAAGAATTTTGATACAATCCAAGATTATGTAACCAAAGCAAATGAGCTAAGAGCAAAGCTAAAGGATTGTGGAATTGACAAAAAGGATGCTCAATTGATATTCAACTTGTTGGACAAGCTTGCACCAGAATATGCAGCATTTGTATCTAGCTTCCAAACTCATCGTTTGACAGTGGGGAGTTCTTATGTTATGCCTTCTTTTGATGCTTTCACAGAAATGTTGATATTGGAACAATCTAAGTTGTTGAACATGGGGTTTCTCAAGTCTTCAAAGTCCAAGGCTTTGGTAGCAAATCAAGGAAATCAAGGAAGTCAAGGCAAAGATTCCAACAAGAAGAAGAAGCAATCTAAGTCTCAACCACACTAGGAAAAGGGACAATCATCCTCTCCATCACAAGGCAATTTTCAATCCTCTTCCAAGAAGGGGACACCACCTAAGAAGGATAAACCAACTTGTGCATATTGTAAAAAGTATGGTCATGATGAGCATCGATGCCACGCAAAGCAAGTTGATGAGTTAACCAATCTTCTCAAAAAAAACAACATCAACTTGCCATCCGCCTACACAAAGAAGGATGCATCTTCTTCTTCTTCCTCACAGTATAAGGGAAAAGGGCAAGCATTTGTGGCTACAACAGGTTCTTCACAGCAATGGATACTTGACTCGGGTGCCT
Source organism: Cryptomeria japonica (assembly GCF_030272615.1). NCBI lineage: Eukaryota > Viridiplantae > Streptophyta > Pinopsida > Cupressales > Cupressaceae > Cryptomeria > Cryptomeria japonica. The sequence continues at coordinate 54,572,788 of NC_081411.1, forward strand.
CATATCACATGGGTTCTACAAAGGAGCAGTTTTCTTCATTGGAACCATCTAAGGTACCTCACATTTACATAGGTGATGACACACAAGTAGAGGTTGAAGGGAAAGGTTCAGTTGACATGGATGATGGAACATTTGAGAATGTTCTCTATGTTCCTAACTTGTCTACCAACCTTCTCTCCATCTACCAAATCACTCACTATGGGAATGGGAAAAAGGTTGAGTTTACACCAGATTCAGTTGTGGTAAAGGAACTTGATGATGATGCCTTGGTAGCAGTGGGACAAGTCAATGACAACTCAAGGCTTTATTCATTCTCCCACTTTGTGCCAAGTTCACCTTCTAGGGCCTTGCTTACTCATTCAAATTCAGAAAGTAAGCTATGGCATGAGCGGTTTGGTCACCTCAACTACCGCTATCTTCAACAGCTCAGCACTAAAGACATGGTCACAGGTCTTCCTCGAATCAGCTTTTCAGAGGGTGTATGTTTAGGTTGTTCCATGGGCAAGCATCCCGAAGAGAAATTTGATAAAGAGAAAACTTGGAGAGCTTTGGAAGTTCTTCAACTTGTTCACAGTGATGTAGCAGGTCCATTTCCAGCACCTTCATTTAGTAAGGCCCGCTATGTTCTTACCTTCATTGATGACTACTCCCGCTTCACTCGGGTCTACTTTCTCATTCATAAGAGTGAAGTATTTGACAGATTTCAGGACTTCAAGACTCATGTGGAGAAGCAATCAAGGAAAGTGGTCAAGATTCTTCGCACAGATAATGAACGGGAATATGTGAACAAGAGACTTGAGGATTTTTGTACATTTAAGGGGATTGATCTTCAACATTCTGTTGCATACACTCCACAGCAGAACGGGGTTGCAGAATGCAAGAATCGAACTCTCAAAGAAATGGCTAGCTGTATGATTCATGCACGTTCTCTTGATCCCGCCTTTTGGGCTGAGGCTATCAGTTGTGCCACACACATCTAGAATCGGGTTCCTCACAAAGCTTTACAAGGTATTACTCCTTTTGAAGCTTGGGCTGGTAGGAAACCGATTGTGAGACATTTCAGAGTCTTTGGGTGTCCAGCATGGGCTCGCATACCCCCACAGAAATGCAAGGCATTGGAACCTCAGAGTCGACCTTGCATTTTTGTTGGATATCCTGAGGGTGTTAAGGCATACAGATTGATGGATCCAGAGACACATGAGGTATTCATTGAGAGGAGTGTTCACTTTGAGGAAAGCTCTCCTAGCTTAGCCTCTCTACCTCCTCCACCTTCCTCCATCGTGGATAGTGATGTTAGTGATTCCGATGATGAGACTCCCTCAACTCCGACTCGCAGGGTTACACCTCCGTAGGGTCCACTTGCAGTTGAGGAGCCTCATTCTCCACCTCCACCTAGACCTCATTGGGCTTGACAGACACTTGAGTCCGCAGGTTCTCTTGTTGGGGATCCTTCGGATACACGGAGAACTCGATCACAACATCAGGATCTTCCACATGCATTCATTGCTACCGCTTCCAATCCACAGACATTTAGGGAAGCATCAGGGGTTCCTGAGTGGGACCAAGCTATGGAGGAAGAGTATAGTTCCTTGATGAGGAACAACACATGGGATCTAGTCCATCTCCCTCAGGGGAGAAAGATGGTTCGATGTAAGTGGATCTATCGGACCAAGTTTGCAGCGGATGGTAGTGTGGATAAGTATAAGGCTCAACTTGTTGCAAAAGGTTTCTCGCAGGTTGCAGGTGTTGACTATACTGAGACCTTTGCACCCGTAGCTAAGATGAACTCCATTCGTTTGACACTTGCTATTGCTGCAGCTCATGGTTGGGCTGTACATCAGATGGATGTGAAGAGTGCCTTTCTTCATGGTGATCTTGATGAGGAGATTTATATGGAGCAGCCACAGGGTTTCATCCAAGATACTTCCTTAGTTTGCAGACTAAGGAAATCTCTCTATGGCCTTAAGCAGGCCCCCAGGGCTTGGTATGCCAAGATGGATTCCTTTCTTCTCTCCGCAGGTTTCACCAGGTGTCATTCCGATCCGAATGTCTACATTTTGCGACAGGATGACTCTCACTTGATACTTGTGCTCTATGTTGATGACTTGATCATTACAGGGAGTACTTCATCCATCATTAGCAGGGTCAAATCTGCTTTGCATGACAACTTTTCTATGACTGACTTGGGTCTTTTGCACTACTTTCTCGGGATAGAGATTTCACAGTCACCTTCCGGGATTACTCTATCGTAGCCCAAGTATGCTCTTGATCTACTTGCACGCTTTCATATGGCTGATTGTAAGCCTGCCCCGACTCCCTTTCTTTCAGGAGTCAAGCTTGAGGCTTAGTGTTCTTCTCCACTAGTTGATGCCACTTTGTATCGTCAGCTTGTGGGTAGTCTCATCTACTTGACTCATACACGCCCTGTTATTTCCTTTGCAGTTGGCATGGTTTCCCGCTTCATGCAGGAACCACATGAGCTTCATTGGAAAGCCGCCAAACGCATTCTACATTACATCTAGGGTACACATCACTATGGGATTCACTATGCAGCAGGCACAGGACTTCGCTTGGTTGGTTACACAGACTCCGATTGGGCTGGCGATCTAGTTGATCATAAGTCTACTTCTGGTTACAGTTTTCACCTTGGTACAAGCCCCATTTGTTGGCAGAGCAAGAAGCAACATGCTATTGCTCTCTCTTCGACTGAGGCTGAGTATCGAGGCGCTGTTAACGCAGCGACTGAGACCATTTGGCTCCAGCAGATTCTCACAGAGTTTGGATTCACTACTCCACGGCCGACAGTCCTACATTGCGACAATCAAAGTGCCATTGCCATCTCGAAGAACCTGGTCCAGCACCAGCGGACCAAACACATCGAGATTCATATGCACTATATCCGAGAGCTCATCCAGGAGCAGGTCATTGATTTGCAGTATTGTCCTACAACAGAGCAAGTTGCTGACATATTCACCAAACCTTTCACCGAGAGTAAGTTCCAGCAGTTGCGAGCTCTCTTGGGGGTGCGGGATGTGTCATTAGGGGGGGTCAGCTGACTTCTCCTTCCTCTCTTATGGGGGGGACTTTTTCCTCTTTAAGGTTTTGTCCTTCTTCTTTGAGATTCTTTTGTACATTCATCTCTCTTTTGGGGAGGAGTTTTTTCCCACTGGGTTTTCTCCGTTTCTCTGTTTGTGAGAGATTGCATTGCATTGTTTTGCTTGCATTTGCATGTTGTACATGGGTACCTATCATGGCCTTGTAGCCAGGACCCCTCTTGCATTATTGACTTGAGTCTTCATTCCCCTAAGTTGCACTTAAGGGGGGGTGTTGGTGTAAATAAATATTCATTATGGATATTATTACACTTACTTAAGTTAACTTAGGATAATGCATTTTATAGTAGTTTGGATATGAGACACTTGGGTGTTTGTGTCACATTGGGATAGTGTGTGTAGGAGAAATTCCACCTCTTATGGTGTTGATCTTGTTATTACACTATCATATCCACTTATTGTGGAGTGATAATTCCACCTTCGGTGGGTGATCCACCTCATGTGGAATATTATATTATTTCTCCTACCTACCCACACCTATTTCCTACCTACCCTTGTTTCTCATTGAGCCACATGTCATATTTGTGTGCTCATACATCCATATGGCCTTGCCTATATAAGCAGGCCTCTATTCATTGTATTGGTTAATCCAGTTGATCATTTTTATATTGATGAGAATACAGTTTGTTCTTATCATTCTATTGTCTCTTTTATGCTTTTCATTGTGCCCTTGATCTATGCAAAATCCAACACATTGGATTAGTCAAAGATCTTGGTTTGACCTTGCATGCTTGTCCTAATTTTGTAATACCTCAGGACATGTACATAGCCGATTTACCTCCACACTTTAGTATTTGCCTATCTAGAGATTTCACAACAAAATTAGGAGGATACCTTTCTGCTGATTGGTCACACTTGTTTTTAAGAATTTGGTATGGTACTAACATTACCATTGAGTCAGAACCCCAAGCCACTTGCCACTTAGAACCATATACCCCAAGTCCTATAAATACAAATCTTTCCATCAGAGACCATCAAGAGTTACCACCTATCCAAGATCCAGATACACCTGTTCAAGGCATATCTGATGTGAATCTGGATGAGTGGGCAACCCAAAATACTATAGAAGATCATTTCATCAGCATGGATGAAATAGGTCTTGGTGTTTATATGATTCATGAGGAGGATTATGTTATTCTTAAGCTTGAAAAAAAGGATATTCCGCTTGACCAACAGTCAGAACAACAGAAAAATCAGGTTTGGCAGCTTTATTTTGATGGTTCAAGAGGTAAGAATGGTTTCAGAGGTGGTGTTATGCTAGTTTCACCCGAAGGTATGAGATACTACACTACTTTCAGATTTTCTTTTAGCTGTACAAACAATAAAACTGATTATGAATCATTAGCACATGACTTAGAATGGGCTAGGCAGAAAAAAGTTAAATGTTTACAATTTTTTGGTGATAGTGAACTAGTTGTGAACCAAGTAAGGAATATCCATGTCACCAAAAATGATGTTTTGGAGATGTACAAGCATAGAATTTGGGATTTAATTGAAGATTTTGATGCATTTAATCTACTGTCCATACCTAGAAGTCAAAATAAAGAAGCGGATAGACTTGCTGCCTTGGGTGCTCAATTTGACATACCAGATGAGGTAGGAAATATTGATAGACAACAGTATGTTAAAGTTGCAGTAAGGCCCTCAGTTCTAGATAATACTGTTAATTGGCAAGTTTTTGACTTAGATGAGCAGATTACTAATTTCCTAATTGAAGAAGTTGAGTTTTCTGCTGGAAATCAGCGTAAGTTTAGTGATCAATATGAAAATCAGTTTCTCCAACTGAAAACTAACAAGCTACCCAAGGGTCTGGTAACCCTTGAATCTATTTTTAATACAAATGATCAGGTCAGAAAGGACAAAGGCAACATGTTTGTGAAGGAAGAATATTATGAACTTGTTGAAATATTCAAGGACAAGCTACTGAAAACTGGCAAGGTATGTACCCTTGAAGAAAAACATGTTTTTGTAAAAGTTTGTCAAGAATACAATGACATATTTGCATGGAGGTATGAATATTTGAAAGGATTTGATCCTTATTTAGCTCAACATACCATAGAATTGGTAGATAATGCAAAACCAATAAGGTAGAAACAAAGGCCTCTTAATCCAAAATTAGAACATCTTATGAGGACTGAGTTAAATAAGTTGATTGAAGGAAACATCATATTTTCAATCAAGGACACATCCTGGGTGTCCAATATAGTTCTTGTTAGGAAGAAGAATGGTGAACTGAGATTATGTGTTGATTTTAGAGATCTAAATAGAGCATCCCTGAAAGACCATTACCCGCTACCCTCAATGGAGAAAATTTTATAGGTTGTATCAGGATTAGAGAGATTCTCATTACTTGATGGTTATTCAGGATATAACTAAATTCTGGTCAAAGAAGAAGACTAGTACAAAACAACACTTACCACTAAGTGGGGTACAATGGCTTATAATAAAATTCCATTTGGACTGACCAATGCAAGAGAAACATTTCAACATGCAATTGATATGGCATTTCAAGGCTTGATTAATAAGTTTGTTTTGGTTTACCTAGATGATGTAACTATTTTTTCTAAAAAGGCTAATGAACATCTTGACCATCTTAGATGGGTATTTGAGAGATGCAGGGAATATGGAGTTTCATTAAATCCCAAGAAGAGCATATTTTCTATTCATGAAGGCAAGTTGCTGAGATATATTATTTCAAAGAATGAGATTTCAATAGATCCTGAGAGGATCATAGCCATACTTGCATTGCCATTACCAGCACATAAAAAGGGACTCCAAAGTTTCATAGGTAGGATTAAATTTATCAGAAGGTTTATCCCTAATACTACAACATTGATGCAACCACTTACAACCATGCTTAAGAAAAATATTCCTTTTCAGTGGACTAAGGAAGGTAGGAACAATTTTGAAGAAATACAAGAGGCAATTGCAACAACCTTGACTCTCATTAATCCTGATTTTAAGAAAGATTTTATTTTATATGCTTTTGGGAGTGAGGATACTATTTTTGCAATGTTGTGTCAGCAGAATGATGAAGGCTTAGAACAACCAATTGCTTTCTTAGGCCATATTTTGCATGATTACGAGACTAGATACTCATTTGTAGAAAAGAATGTGTTAGCAATAATAAGAAGCCTTAAGAAATTTAGGCACATGCTCTCTAAAAATAAGATTCAACTTATGGTTGCTCATCATATAGTGAAAGAGTTTTTTCTCAACAAAGACATAAATGACAAAAGGGCAGGTTGGATTACTAAGGCAATGGAATATGACATCTCTATCAAGGTAACCAAGTTGGTTAGAGGCAAGGGTTTATGTGAACAACTTGCTAGAAGTACATAAAATAGTAAAGAAGAGGAGCAACAAGTTGAAACGATGCTTAATAATGAAGAACAACCTGCTGCTCTAGCTTTGTCAGTCACTTGGGATCATCAGATTGCCCATTATTTACAAACTGGTGATTGTCTAGAAGGCTTAGACAGATCAAAACGAAGGTATTTCAGGATACAAACCATTCCTTATGCTTTAATAAAAGTATTTTGTTCAAAAAAGATTATAACAAGGTTCTATTAAGATGCATTGAGCCAGAACAAATTAAAAAAGCTCTAAAAGAATTTCATGAAGGACCTACAGGAGGTCACTTTGCAACAAGAACAACAGCCCTAAAAATTATGAGAGCTGGTTATTATTGGCCTGAAATGTTTAAATATGCTCACTCATGGGTAAAGAAATGTGAAAAATGTTCATTGTTTGCAGACAAACAGAGGCTGGCAGCCTTGCCCTTGCAACCAATTGAAGTAGAGCAACCTTTTGAAAAGTGGGGGCTTGATTTTATAGGACCTATTAATCCACCATCAAGTGTAGGTCACAAATAGATTCTTACAGTAACTGATTATTTCACAAAGTGGACAAAAAAAGTTCCATTGAAAGAAGCTAATGAGTCTTATGTTCTAAATTTCTATCAAGACTTAGTGTCCAGGTTTGGTACCCCAGAATCAATCATTTCTGATAATGCTTTATCTTTCATTGGTATTAGAGTTTCAGATTGGTCAGTTAAGCATAATATATATTTGAATAATTCATCCAATTATTACCCTAAGGGTAATGGACAAGTTGAATCAACTTGTTGGTCTCAAATTCTGATTCCCCTCTTATCCCTTGTAAGAAAAATAATAACTCTGTCTACAGATGAAGAGATCAAGGAAAAAAGAACCTTAGAGCAACATATGACAAGGTTTCAAGAACCTTTTACACTTTGAACTTATCCAAAGTTTAGGCGGGTATACCTTCTGTGAATAATTTCACACTTTTAAACGAGATTCACAGTAAACCAGTGTCCAAAAACCAGTGAATCTTATCGCCTCAACATAAACTGAAATAATAAAGGAAAGCTTATGCTCATTTTTAGTATTGATCCTCAAGAGATGTAGAAAGAGAACTACAACTGATACTAGTGCCTTATCCAGGCTACAGAGTCATCTAACTTAAACAAGGATTTCACAATTAAACATCCCCATACATCTCATCACTTTGGCTTCTATTAACCCCATACATGCTTGACATATATAAGAGTCCTTTCTTATTAGACTAGACATTGTTTATCAAATTCAAAGCTTCCAACAAATAACCTATGGACAAAGATATTTCATGCGTATTTAATTCCTCTCCTAAAGAGAAAAGCTAAGAAACATATCCTTAAAGATTGTATTACAATCCATGTTCAATTGAATAACCCTAGATTACTCAAATGAAACCAGTAAATTATTGAAAGCACACCAGAAGACAACACAAATTTTAGGCTTGAAAGTTTATGATCTGTATATTGATATTCATTTTTGAAAAGTCTTACAAAACTTGAAATATTCTCTGTAATAACTAGAAAAACCCAGATATATTTCTGCAGAGTTTCTTTACAAAATTCTTGTGATCCCTCTCTAACTAGTCCTGGTGTCCATTTCTAATAGTATGGATGCATACAAGCTTCAGACCTTTTCCAAAAAGAGTTTGTTACAACAATCTTCTTGTTTCAACAAGAAGTTACAAGTCCTTTTCATTTTCTAACGGCCCCTTTTGTCAGTTGTCACTTTGCATCTTCTTCTTGAACCTCTGCATTTGACACCACATATAGTTAATATATTTTCCTCTTATCTTGGCCAATCTCTTCCAAGAGTTTCTTATTTTACTGACTTTTGATTTTAGAAAGCCATAGTGTGACTTTATTTTCTCTATCTCCTCAATTGTTCTGACAAATAGGGAAGTATCATCTATGTTAATGATTCCCTTTACCCTTAATGATAGGTTGGCTCCTATTTCATTAAGCCATACTTGTTTGTCCTTCAATTGAGCTGGACTGGCAAAACCTCCGGGAAATAATTCAAATTTCTGCTCAGTGTATTCCTTTTTATACAAATTGATCTTCCTCTCTGCATTATCTCTTCCTTGTGCTAGTTTTGTCAGATCCTTTGTCAAGTCATAGGTGGATTTGATAATGGGGTCAGCCCCTGCCTCATCATAGGATACACATATAAGTCCTAGGTCCACCTCCCTAGGCATCCACTTGTCCAAAATAGGCATCAGAATAGCCCTATCTCCATTGAACTCACTCCACATATCCAAAATTTTATTCATGTTGTTATACACTAATGAGGATCCTATAGTGTCAGCAAAACTCAAAATTGTGTCCCTCACTCTCTCTTCATACTTATTTGCAAATAGGGTTTGAGCCCGTTTTAGCTTTTCCAACTCCTGTTGAGTGATCTCAGCTGATTGGGAACCAGAAGGTGCAGGAGAAGGTGGGAATTCAATGATAGGGCTAGTAGGTGGAGGCTATGTAGGAGAAAAAGCAATCATTAAGGTTGAAGACTCACCTTGATGATATTGTCCTGCCAATTGGCCTTTCAATTGAGCAATAATACTATCTCGGCTTACTACCTCTCCTTTGGCATCATTGTAAGCTTTTAAGACTGTCTCTAACTTAGCTTGGAGATCTGCCCTTTCTTTTGCTTCTTTCTCTGCCACCGCAACACTGAATTTTGCAGTTTCTAAGACTGTGCTAGCAGCCTCCACCACTCAGTATTTTGTACCCTCTTTACTATCATACCTCCAAGGTAGCTGGACTCAGGGGTATCCTTTCTCCTTTTATTTTCATCTCTTTTCAGAGACCACATGACCAGGGCAACATTATCCTTGCTGAAGGTTACTCCTTCCATAGGCTTGGTCTCTTTTCAGACTGCATCTAAAACCAAAGCATCTGCTATATCCCATTTAGGGAGGATGAGAACACTAGCCTTTGCTACCATTTCCCTTCCTTGCTTAGGAGTGATGGTCTTGAATTCAGTGACCATTTATTGTTTTATTTCTTCCTCCACCACAGCTGCATCCTTGTGGGGCTGCTCATTCTTCCTCTTCTCACATCTGGCATTGAACTTATCAATATTTTGCTTCCACACAAATTGCATGAAAGCTCCTGAGGTAACAAAGTTGCTATCAGCCAAGAATTCCTCACTAGCCTATTTAATAGCTGGATCTAGTTCTTGGCCTTTGAACTCATTGGTGGTCATGTTCATCTTAGCATCTTCTGGCTCCTTTAGCATTCCATCTTCTATTTCATCATATGTATAGGCGATCTCCTCGAGACTCCCTAACTACAACAATTGTTCAGTTGCTGCCTGCTCATCTCCCATATGAATGGGAGATTGAGATGGGGAATATAGTGGCTCATTAGTTTGCACTTCCTTTCCCACCCTTTGCTCCTTTGGGGAATCCTGAATGTTAATGACATCTTGTATTTTCCTCTTCCCTCTTGAAGTAGAAGGCTCCCCTGTTGTTGGCACCAACACACTGTACTTGGATTTTCTATGTAGTATATAATCACCAAGAGGGATTGCTTTAGCAGATGCAGACCTAGCTAGAACTAGTCTTGCCTTCTCAGGGTTATTTTTAATCACTGCTTCCCTCTTCTCCTTTAATGTTTGCATTACATCCTCAAAGTAAAGAATTAGAAATTTTGCCTTTTCCTCAAAGGGGTGAAAACTGGATAAAGGGTCATAGCTGCTGTCGAATTGGTGTACAAAATCAAGAGCCTTCTTATAGGCCACCCATTTCTCCTTCTTCAGCTCCTGCTCATCCAAATCAAACTCATTTCTGATGAGGTCTTCAGGGAATTGGAATTGGTGAGGTCTACCTTTGCATACTGCCCTTTTCCTAAACATGCCATTAAAGAAATCTTCAGGGTCAGAAAACCTTGACACTGCAGTGGACAACTGGTATGGTTGAAAGAACTCCTCAAAGCACTTCCACCCACCCTTAGTAATTACAAATTGATGTGTTATTGTTACTATTGGGAAAATGGTCCCTTTTCCTCTATTGGATAGCTCCACCTCTTGTACACCCCCAATTTGCCTGAGGACCTCTGCAATTCCTATTTTCAATGGGACCTAATAAGGTAACAAAAATGGAGTGCCTCTGAAACCGCACACACTGAAAACTGTGGAAACAGGGTACAAGTATATGTCACCCCAATTGTGGACAATTTTGATTTCTTCAGCGAACTCCTTAGGCCTAAGAAACTCCAAAAGAGCTTTAGGGATCCTTGGATTCTCTGAGCATAAGAGAATTCTGATTTTAGATGCAAAACATTTATCAAATTTTAGGTAGCTAGCATCCTCCCTGTCCCATGACAACATTGTGCTCCATAGTTGAACTGACATTTTCTCCCCATCCTTTTCCTTCACTAGATCCATTTCATTGGCAAAGTAATCACCACCCTTGAATAGAAAAAGATGCATGAGAAGGGAGTACCATCCAAAGGGCCTATCCACCTTACCATTCTTTATCCCTATCAAGCCTTCATGGATTGCATCAGTGATGTAGGGGGCATAATCAAATGTTACTGCCAGAGAGGGATTTAAAATTTGTGCTATCATTAACATGTAATGGCTTGGCATTTTCACTTCAACATCTTCTCCAAAAATCTGGAAGAGTGACAAGTATAATCCTTTGGCTCTAAGAGTGAACCAATTTAGGGAAAAAGGCTCCATGGTATTAGGTCCTACAATAGTCAATCCTCCTATTTTGACAAAAAATTCTTTAAGAGGCCCATTTCTAAGATGAATCCTCTGTGCACTGTAGACTTGAGCAAATGATTCAAAATTAGTGGGCTCCAAATAATTGGACACCTCACTGAGCCCAAATGCATTTCTAAATTCATCATCGTTGACTTCAATGAGAGTTTTTCCATTTATATCCCTAACACTTTTGGTGAGAGGGTCATAATTGTGTGCAATCTGAGTTAGGAGATCCACATCCATGAAAACTCCAGGGACCACCAATTTACCTACATCCAACTCCCAAATACTGTTCATTGGGGCAGGGGAGTGTCTCATACCAAAACCAACCTTGAATAGTGCTGTGCTCTATGAAATGTACCTATACCTGCAAACACAATGCACTCAATAAATCATTACAAGCAATGGTTAGTAAATTGAAACAATGAAAGACAAAACCATAGCTAATCGACTTATTGCCTACTAGTAAATGCGAGTATGAAAAATGCTCTTAGATCTGATTATGCAAATTCCAGTGACTTGACTACACTTAGATGGAGGATTTGAATGATGAAAATGCATGATCTAAAAAGAATAACATGATTAAGCTATATGAATGATTGATCTAGCATGATTAAGCTAAGATTTAAGCTAAAATTTAGCATGATAACATTGCTAAAACTGATAAACTATAAGCTAGATGCCTATAATAACAATGCTTAAGGTACGAATGAGATGGAATCCATATTGCTCAAAATGAAGTCTATTTATAGGATTTTCCAAGGTTAGGGGTGATGTGGCAAGAATCAACGGTCAAGATTGATCTGAAGATATCAATGGTTAAATTGGAGGAGGTTGGCAAAGGGGGTTGGATTAAAGGGAACATCTGTCATCTCTATGGTGACAAGTGTCAAAAGGCTTCTAGAAGAGGTTAGATGAAAGGGAACACTTAGTGACAAGTGTCACAAAGGTTCTCGAAGATGTTGGATGAAAGGGGAAAAGGTGGTAGGTAGAATAGGTTAGGTTTAGGAATGGTTGGTTTAGGAGTGGTAGAAGTTAGGAGAATTTGAATTTAGAAATTCAAATAATAGGAAAAGGATAATTAATCTCAACAACTCATAATTTTGATTTGTTTTAATTAATTAAAGGATCAAAGAAATGATTTTGGATGGAGGGAATTAATTAATTAGGGGGGTGAAATGAACCTATTTAATAAATCCTCAGATTTATTAATAAGTAGATGTATGAGAGATTTAATCAAATTGCTTAGTGAATTTAATTAAATTGGGAAGGAGAGATTAATTAAATAATTGCTTATTCAATTAATTATCTTCAGACCATTTTTAGGTGTATACAAATAGACCTAAACCAGACAACCCTATATGTGGATCTCTCAGCCAATTGCCCTTGTCATATAATCCTTCTCCTATTCTCAAATGAGGAGCCTTGGGCACTAATTCCTTAACTTTAGCTACTACATTTGTGGACATAGACAATTGTTCCAAGAAGTCATCACAAATTGCCCTCTCCTGGTAATTAACCTTCCCTGTGAAATCCCTTCTAGGTGCCATCTCAATGATATGCAAGTATTTCAATTACTAATCAAAGCAATCCTTTAACAAAATAAAACCACAGTTCATCAATTTTTCAAGTAACTGGTAAGCAAAAGACAAGAAAAACTGTTTTGGCCTGAAGAACTTTGCTCTACACCAACTTTTCCGTAACAACTCTTTGAAATGATACCTACATTCAATTAATGTGAGCATATATACGACAATCAGGCTCTTAACTACGACATTAACACCGCATGCTTTGGCCATCACCTCAGATTTGAATTCACAAATGAATTCAAAATTTTGACTCCAACGGATCATAAAAAATGTCTGAGTGTTTCTATCACTTTGTTGTTTTGCCCTTTCGTGAAGCCTAAAATCTGTGCATCTTTATCTTGCAAAATAGTGCGAGCCATCAGATCAAGCGAAACTTGCACGACCTTTATTTTATTGACTACTCTTCATTTGGTGATGGGCTCAGATCTCTTTTTTCTATTTCGCGAAAGCTAAACATCGTGCACTTTCATCCAGTGAAACTGCGCGAGCCGTACGATCAAAAAGAACTTCATCGGTCTTTATTCTGTCCAGTGACTGGCGGTTTACCCCACTAACTGCGCACCAAGCGTTTAAGGCTAGCGGTTTTCGCTATTTCATGAATAGTAATTACCCTGCATCTTCGGCCTGCGAAATGGCTCCCACCGTCGGATCCTCCTTGAGATACCCGCCTTTTAACAAAACTAACCTGGCGGAAGTGGGCCCTTTTACTCAACACTAACCAACCTGTCAATCGATCGGTAAAGGAAACTGACATGTCAATCACTTATTTTTTGAAAAACTTCCATGGGATCCACTTCAGGACTGCTACGTGCATCTAACAAGTCACCTTTTCGTCAGCAGTCTGATCCATCTGTTTTGCCATGACATCGACCAAGTGGTTGCCATGTCACTTCGTTATTTCATGAAGGTTAACTCTCGGTCACCTTGGGGTTACAAAATAGCACCGACCGTCCGATCAAAAAGAACTTGATCGGTCTTTACCTTCAATCCTTACTACCTCATGGATCAAGTTTCCTTTTCGCCATTTCGCAAAGCCTAAAAACCGTGCACCTTTATCTTGGGAAACCGCACGAGCCGTCTGATCAAAAGGAACTTGATCGGTCTTTACCTTAGTTAAAACTTGGATGCTGGACCCACTTCTACCTTTTGCCATTTCGCGAACGGTAACTCACGGGTGTCTTTGAACTGCGAATTCACGTGCTCCATTAGATTAAAAAGAACCTGTGCGATGGTTAGGAAGCCCGATTAAAATTTAAGAACTTTAGGAAAGTCTTAGAGAAAATAAAGCGCTGCTAGACCCACCTAGGGAGAAATAAGAAGGGGGGGACACTTCTCATGACAGATGGAGCCTTCCCTAAGTGGCAAAAGTAACACGGATTTAGAACATGAGGGTTTTTCTCAAAAACTGGAAGGGTTAGAACTCAAACCTTAAACCCTCTTCTGACCTAAGACAATCAGAGGCAACAAGACCATACCAGACTCAACTTTTTTGCAGTCTTTTAGCCAATTATGAAACAAGAATATCCATTTTTGAAACAGTGATAACAACGGCTCTGACTAGGGATGGTTGATCACAAGATCAACACAAGAATTCAGAAACTCTCTGGAGAAACATACCGAAAACAAGCCTAAAAACAACAACAAAAGCAAACCCAAATATATACAAATAGGGACCTACTGTGCATGGACATCAAGAGAAGTAATGTTTCAGGAATTGTCCATGCACTGGAAATTCCTGTACAGATGCCACTTCATCAAGTAGAACTTGCACGACCTTTACTTTATTGACTGCTCGTCATTTGGCGATGGGCTCAGATCTCTTTCGCTATTTTACAAAAGCTAAACATCGTGCACTTTCATCCAGCGAAATCGCGTGAGCTGTCCGATCAAAAAGAACTTGATCAATCTTTATCCTATCTAGTGACTGGTGGTTTACCCCACTAACTGCACACCAAGTGTTTAAGGCTAGCAGTTTTTGTTGTTTCGTGAATAGTAATTACCCTGCATCTTCAGCCTGTGAAATGACACCCACCGTCGGATCCTCCTTGAGATACCTGCCTTTTAACAAAACTAACCTGGCAGAAGTGGGCCCTTTGACCCAGCACTATCCAACCTGTCAATCGACCAGTAAAGGAAACTAACGTGTCAATCACTTATTTTTTGAAAAACTTCCATGAGATCCACTTCAAGACTTCCATGTGCATCTAACAAGTTGCCTTTTCGTTAGCAGTCTGATCCATCTGTTCTGCCATGACACCGACCAAGTGGCTGCCATGTCACTTCGCTATTTCGTGAAGGTTAACTCTCGGTCACCTTGGGGTTGTGAAATAGCGCCGACCGTCCGATCAAAAAGAACTTGATCGATCTTTACCTTAGTTAAAACCTGGATGCCAGACCCACTTCCGCCTTTCGCCATTTCGCGAATGGTAACTTAGGGGTGTCTTTGAACTGCGAATTCATGCGCATCATTAGATTAAAAAGAACCTGCGCGATGGTTAGGAAGCCTGATTAAAATTTAAGAGCCTTAAGAAAGGCTTAGAGAAAATAAAGCACTGCTAGACCCACCTAGGGAGAAATAAGAAGGGGGGGACACTTCTCATGACAGATGGAGCCTTCCCTAAGTGGTAAAAGTAACAGGATTTAGAACATGAGGGTTTTTCTCAAAAATTGGAAGGGTTAGAACTCAAACCTTAAACCCTCTTCTAACCTAAGACAATCAGAGGCAACAAGACCATACCAGACTCAACTTTTTTGCAGACTTTTAGCCAATTATGGAACAAGAATATCCATTTTTAAACAGTGATAACACAACTAACAAGAACTTGATCAACATCATTAAGAAGACAATTATTGAGAATCAAAGAACTTGGCATGAAAAGCTCAAGTTAGCCCTTTGGGTTGACAGGATTACACCAAAGAGATCAATAGGTAACTCTCCTTATGTTTTAACTTATGGAAAAGAAGCCAGGTTACCTATTTCAGTTGAATTGCCAACTTTGAATTATGTAAAAGAGCTTGAGTTATTTGAAGAACAACCAATGCAGATTAGGCTTGCTTAGCTTATGGAGTTAGAAGAAACTCGCAGGGAAGCATATAGATAATTAGAAATTCACCATGCTCAAATGAAGAGAACCTTTGATAGAAAAGTTGTACCACACATATTTAATCAAGGTGATCTTTTTTTCAAGTGGGATGAGTTAAAGAACAAACCTGGTAGGCATACCAAGTTTGATGCCATGTGGGATGGCCCATATGTTATCACAGAATGCAAACAACATAATGCTTTCCAGCTTGCTAAATTGGATGGAGAGGTGTTGCCAATCCCTGTCAATGGGATTCACCTCAAATTATGCTATTGAGTACTAATAGTTTGCATATGTACATAGTAGAATAGTTGCAGTTCTTTCTTTTCAACAGTTGTCAAGCTCAGCTATAAGCAAAGCTATAGTAGTTTAAATTGAGTAAGTGCTTTCAAGTACATCATAGTTGATTTTTAAGATTGTTTTTGTTTCTATTTTCCTTAAGTGCAGATTGCACAGTGTGCACGCTCAGTTGTATGCAAAGCCTTTGTAGTTTCCTTTTCAGTTTTGTTTAGAATGCTGAGATGCAATTCTAGATTTTGAGGAAAGCAAAATTGACTCAATGCCCAATGGATATGCTCGGCTACTGGATTCTACTGTTTAGTAGGCAAACACCCCTGAGAGGTCGCCAAAAATGTTACCAAAATTTTGCACATGCCAAATTTGGTGCCCTAATGAAGCCTTGCATTCATTCATTCTAAAAAGATCAAATCATGAACCAGGAAGAAATGTACTATTTTTTCTAACTTGTTTGCTTCATGTGCAGATACAGGAAAGTAAGACAACATGTGGGTTAAAATGTGGCTCCCACGAGGGTTGATCTCAGCATTTTTTAGATTATAGAGATATTATACTCCATTGTAGATGAAATGGTGTGGCTATTTAAATCTTAAGGCCAAAAGAAACTCAGCAAGGTGCAATCGACCTGTGTAAAGTTTTACTTGGGTGCCAAAGAGGGTTTTAAAAGGCCTTAGAGCTTCCAAGCATTTTTAGTCACCAGGAAGGAGGACCTTTTATCCCACATTGGCTGCGTGGAGGGAGTTTATCACATTTAAATATAAGGTCACATATAACTATAGTGTCAAAGCTTATAGGATTTTGGCAAGAAGAGGCAGCTCGTGGCCTGGTGGACCCCGTGCACGCGCATCTTAGGGAATCCTAATTTTGTGACTGGCTGGAGGGAAGAGACTAAAGAGCGATAAAGTTGAAGAAAGATCAACGGTGATCACATAGATCTAACGATTGTCGCTATGTCGCAATGAAAAGATGCACACCAGATTATCATTGCAACTTGGCATAACAAAGAGTATAAGACCAAGGATAGGTGGCAGTCCAGTGGCTAGTGACATGGCATGGATGGGTGACATCGAGCAGATCTTGGCCGCAATGAGTCCTGAAAAGGTTTCATTGAAAGCTCAGTTCCATCGACATCGAGCAGATCTTGGCTGTGATGAGTCCTGAAAGAGTTTCACCGAAGGCTCAGTTTCATTGACATAATAGCATCGATGAAACCTTAGGTTCGATGAGACTGGTAAATGGCTCACCGAGAGAGTAGTTTGGCCGAAAGAAAGAGATTTGACAGAACAAGATGCTTGGTAGGCCTGATAGACAGGTGGTGCCCAGGCGGATCTCTGGAGCCAATCAAGCGGTGACACGTGTACACCCGGCACAAGAGAGAAGATCAGTTGGTGCTAAAGGTTGAGCAAGTTTGGGAAAGATCAACGGTAGTTCGAAGGATCTAAGGGCTATCACTATACCACTATAGAAAGAAGTTCGCCAGTTATCATAGTGACTTGGTGACAAAGTATGTGCAGAAAAGGCAAAGGGGAGGTGAGCGACTAAGAGGTTAAAGATCGAGCAGTTTGAGGGTAGATCAACGGCCATCACTATAGCGCAAGATAAAGATGCTCACTAGTTATCTCATGTGACTTGGCGACTGACGATGTGGAAGTAAAGGTGGCCATCCAGGTGGGCTCAGAACAAATGAGAATGCGCCATGTGGTAGAGAGAAGATGAAGAACCAAGGCAGACCAAGAGTAAAGATCAAGCAGATTGATCACATCCAATGGTTGGGTGGACAGATTCGACAGTGGTTGCTAAGCCGCAAGGAAAAGTTGCTTGCCCAGTTATCGATGTGACTTGGCGACAAGGTGAGTCCAGGTCCAGATGACAGACAAAGTGGACCCATGAGAAAATCAGAGGCTGACACGTGGAAAAAGTCTACAGATGAGCGGATGTCTAAGTCAACCTTGAACTTGAACTTCAAAGCGGTTCACAGGTTCAAAGTGGTTCACCATTTAAAAATGGTTCAATGGTTCAAAGTTCATTATCATTGCTCATTTCCCGTGGGCCCAAGATGGAGAGGTAGTCTCCATACCACAGTGGGAAATTGCTCGATGGATAATCATGCAAATTTTGTGACAAATGGTGGGGTCCGCTAGGAAGTAAATGAAAAAGTTAAATGCAAGCGGTCATGGTCAATGCAGGCGATCCAGTGGCTGCAAATAATAAAAATTACATGATGGACTCAGAACTGGTTGTTCGAATGGTGAAAATCCTGCCAAGCAAGGAGATGATTTCTACATGAAAGAGTAATGCAGATGCTTGTCTGAATATGCAAGTGTTACATACCGTTGGGAAGCTCGCGAAACATGAAGATCATTTCCACAACCATTTTTTAATAGAAGTTTCAACATGGAGAGCAATTACCAGACAATGCATAAGATTTTCTCAGTGGGATTTCTTTTTAATATAGTCACAGTTCAGTTCATTATGCAACTTTCACATGGGGATAGCTATTTTCGCATTTAGATATGCAAATTTTTAAACAGGAGGAGTAGTGGCAGTCCTTTTGAGCAGTAAAGATTATTATTTTACAGATTATGCATGAGTTTTTATGCCATTTTTGGGGCAGATTCACCCAAGGCTTTTCTCATGCAGCAATTTTAGGGTTTTTGAAGGGGATTCATCATGATTTCTATATATTCCTTCTCTCCTTTTTTCCCTTTGGTTCTTTCTTTTTTGCATACACATTTTTGCAAAAAGGCATTATAGCTTAGCAGTATTTGAGTTTTTGTAACAACAGTATTCCTTTATTTTTCAGTAATATAGCAGCAAATTTCCTTCTTGGTACGTCTTGTATTATCTGAATGAATGATTTGATAATTTCATGTGATTTTTATCCTCTAATTTATCTCATTCAGTCAATTTGTGGTGCAAGGAGGTACATGTTAGTTGCAGGTTCTAGTTTGTGTTAGTTGATTTTAATATCTTGAAGATGTGAAAACTTGTTGTTTTCCTTCATGCATCCATTAAATTCATCCTTCTAGGAAATGTTTATGCATCTACATGTTAAGTTGAGTTGTGAAACAATTAAGGTTATTTGTTGAAGGTTTTGTGAGTTAAGTAGGTTGCAGATCCGAGATAAGATATTTGGTGCATCACCTTCATTAGAATAAATTTTTATTACATGCAAAGTCTTCTATCCCTTTCTATCCCTTTTCTTATCAATAGTATTTACAAGAGATTCACCAAACGGGAAGCCGACCTGGTCTCCGGAGATTCACCTTCACTTTGAGCAACCCACAAGCTTGAAGGTGTTTCTATATTTCATAGGATTGCTTGTTTTCAAACTTAGCATCATGGGTGCAATCCTCAGTGACAACAATTTCTTTTGTCGACATTGGTTACTCCAATGAAAACTTCACCTTTGATTCCCTTTATCATCATAAGCTATCCCGAATGAAGAGCCTCCAAACCAAACACCACATATCAAAATAGTCATCACTATCATCATAGGCACAACATGCTAAATTGACATAACAAGTTATATCGAAGACATATTGTTACCTTCTTAATACTGACATAGGTATTCCAAACTCATAATCCACAATGACAAAATTCATCGGGATAGGCTACTCTGAACTGAAAAAATTCATGCCAAAATAACACTTATCGGGATGACCATTACTATCGACATAGGCAAATTGGTTAGAATGATTGAACAAGTCATTTCGATGAAACACAATCAGCTTAAACCCTTTATTGGCATAGTTATCCCAAAGTGCATACTCTTTGGAATAGTTAACACTATCAGATTAACATTTGGATACTAAACCGTCAAAACAACCTTATTATGATGACTCAACTTGAACCTGCATCGACATAGATACTCCGACACTGAACTCCAAGGACCTCCTCCATATAGGCATGTTATTCTGATGAACTTACCAAGGTGACTTCTCTTCATACACATCTATCGACATAGCTTGGTCTATCGACATAGTAAAATTTTTCTATTCCACCTTCAATAGCAACTCTAATAGGTATCCTCAATCTCCTGGTTGGCATGACTATTCCGACACAATGATGTCAGAGTAGTTTACTCTACCTACATAACACAAACTCGTTATGCTGCCTTTGTCAACTAACCTGATAAGTGGCTCTACCTTTGTTTTTTGACATTTCTTTCCCAATAAGATCACTTCACCTGCATAACACTTGATTCGTATAGCTATCCCGATCTACAACCTACAACACTTCTCCTCTACATCCTCAAGACATCTCTACAGGACTTGTTGACATTAATGGAAATAATGCCAACAACATTATCCTAACTTAAGTAAGTGTAATTATATCCTATAAGAATAAATAATTACACCCAAACCCCCCTTAAGTGCAACTTAGGGGAATGAAGACTCAAGTCAACAATGCAAGATGGGTCCCAACTATTAGACCATAATAGGTACCCATGTACAATATGCAAATGCAAGCAAACCTATGCAATGCAATCTCTCACAAACGGAGAAAGATAGAAAACCCAGTGGGAAAAAACTCCCCCACAAAAAAGAGATATATGTACAAATAGACTCTCAAAGAAGGACAAAACCTCAAAGAGGAAAAAGTCCTCCCCATAAGAGAGGAAGAAGGAGTCAGCTGACCCCCCCTGACGAAATGTCTCACACCCCCAAGAGAGATTTCAATTGATGATACTTATTCTCAGTGAAGGGTGTAGACATCTAAAATTGTCCTGTCTAATTAAATAAATATTTTTTATTTATTTAATTATTTTATCCTAAGTCCTTTATTAATTAAATAAATCTTTATTTATTTATTTAATTCATTTATCCTCTTCTAAGCCATTCCTCATTTAAATAAATACTTTTATTTATTTAAATTATCGTTTTCCTAAATTAAATAAATATTTTATTTATTTAATTGATCCCACTTCTTCTATTAATTCAATAAATCTTTATTTATTTAATTAGTTCATTATCCTTTTCTACCCATGACACATGTCATTCATCTCTTAATTCTTCTCTTTTCTACCCCCTTTATCATTTTATTATTTCCTCTACCTACCCTTTAATCCTAGCCGACCATTTATCTTTATACCTCTTAATCTTATCCCTCCATTTCTTACAGTATTCTCTATATAAGAGGATACGCTCCTTCATTATCAACCCTATTTTTCAAAATCATCTAATCATCTAATCAAGGTATCTAATCTCTTATGCAATCAAAGCCTTTTGCAATCAAGCTGTCAACCACATTTTTGTTCTTTGTTAAGCTCTTGTGCACATATAAAATCTGAGAGCAAATATATCAAGCAAGATCAATGGAGATAGGAAGAAATGGGGATTGAAACCCTACTAGACATGTGAATGGTATACTTGTTTGTTTTTTTGATTTGCTTTGTCTTAGGTATCTTCATTGTGTATGGTGGATTGCTTTCATTGATAGGCTAGGGTTTTGTGGTTGAATCTGTTTTAGTCTTTCAATATTGTTATTTCCATTATCTACTTTTCACCATATACAAAAGGTTTGGTGAAGATGTCTGAAACCTACTCTAATGTAGGACAATACTAAAAATCAATGACCTCATGAATCAATTGCCTGATGTAGTGCATATGAATCTCGATGTGTTTGGTTTGCTGATGTTGGCCTGGGTTTTTCGAGATTGCAATAGCACTTTGATTGTTGCAATGTAGAACTGTTAGTCATGGATGACGAGAATATAAATTTCTCATATTATTTCATATTTTATGATACTTTACCTCATTTTTATAATTTCCTTCCAAGTCATTTCCAAACATTATCTTGGTTTTCTGAAGCATTAACTAGGATTAATGGTGTTTGATATGCATATGTATGTCTAGCTAGTTAATGCTAAATAAAAGTAAAATATTATAATAAATGGTTATTGTTTAATGTAAAGTAATTTGGAATGATTAACATTTTGTTTTTGAGTGGTTTGATTCGTTCATATAGCTAGAAGAAAGGAGGAACAAGTTGGCAATTGATAGATGTAACAGTTAATTGAAAGTGTAGAGAAAGTCATAAGACCAGTTTCAGTAAAATGGGAATATCTCACTCATTTATTAACAAAATTAATATTTTCAAAATGATATGGAAATATTAAAAGGAGATCTAAAATGGGTTTAAACCACTTTATCTGATTAAGAATATTTATTGAGCAGTAATCAACAGAAGTTGACTAAGACAAACTAGCAGTTTTCCAGGCAACAGTTAAGGATTGAGTTCTAATTAAACTTGTACTCTTCTACCTCTTCACGAGTTTGTGTATTTGGAGTTATTGAAGTCAAGGAACATTGGAGAATATTGTGGAAACAATCTTTTATGATTCATAAATAATTATAACATATTTTGTACACATGTTCAACCATGACTGTACTTTATAGTTGTAGAGTTCGAAGAGGATTAAAACTCTCTCAACTCTTGTTAGTTTAATCTTTATTATCAGTCATGAATAGAATAAGTAATCTCCTTGCTGTCATAGAAGAAATGACATTTGTAATAAGTTGTTGAGCTTGTAATTACTCCAACTCTCAAGCCTCAAGCATAAAACTGAGATTTTGTTGAGTTGTGAGTAAGTAGTGTTGAAAGTAGTGTTGAGAATAGTATAGAGAGTATCCAGTTAGTGTTGAGTCTTGTTAATGGTGTCCAATTTCAATTAGAAAGTCTGATACATGCCCATGTAGTATTTGATTTGCAATAAGAAGATTATTTGAGCATTGAAGCTTTTTTATTGAAGATGGAATGCAAATGAAAGATTGAAGCAACTCAAGAAAGGGCCACTTGAGGAACTGTGATTTCATCATAGTTTAGATTTTTATTCATTATGCTTTACTTTAATTGGTTAGTTGGTTATGATAGGTTTTGTTTTTAGCATATTTGATTTCACTAGTTTTAGAACAGTCATCCTGCAACCACTGTCGTTGCAAATAACCTGTCTTCCTACAACCACTACTGTATAGTTAGTTTTATTTTTAGCATTGTCATGTTTTCAATTCAATTTATTATTTGAGTTTATTTGATATACACAACTGATACAATAGCTTAGAAGGCTTCCATAGTACATATACAATGCTGTCTCATTTCAAGTTCACATCTCTGGGTTGATAATTAAATGTAGCTTCTAATTCATGAAGGGTTCTTAGTGTGGATAAAAATCCCTAAGTTGTGAATTAGTATTCCAACCTCAATTGTAATTAAAAATCCCAACAGTGGAGTGAAGAATCCAAACTCTGTGAGAATCTGCTGAAGCCAAATAGCCTCAGTCACAACATTAACAACCCCCGACACTTAGCCTTAGTCTAAGAGAGAGCAATAGCATGTTGCTTCTTGCTTTGCCAACAAATGGGGCCCAAACCAAGAAGGAAGTTGTAACCTAAAGTAGACTTATGATCATCAAGATCGCTAGCCCAATCAGAGTCTATGTAACCAACCAAGCAAAGTCATGTGCCTGCTGCATAGTGAATCCCATAATGATGTGTACCCTGTATGTAGTGCAAGATGCATTTAGCGGTTTTCCAATGAAGCTCATGTGGTTCCTTCATAAAGAATGAAACCATGCCAACTACAAATGAAATGTCAGGGTGTGTGTGAGTCAAGTAGATGAGACTACCCAGAAGCTGACGATACAATGTGGCATAAACAAGTGGAGTTGATCACTTGGCCTCAAGCTTGACTCCTGAAAGAAAGAGATTCAACACAGGCTTATAATCAGTAATGTGGAAGTGTGCAAGTAGATCAAGAGCATACTTTTGTTACGAAAGTGTAATCCTAAAAGATGACTGTGAAATCTCTATCCTGAGAAAGTAGTGAAAAAGACCCAAGTCAGTCATAGGAAATCTGTTATGCAAATCAGATTTGATGTTGCTAATGATGGATGAGGTGCTCCCTGTAATGATCTAGTCATCAACATAGAGCACAAGTATCAAGTGTGAGTCATTCTATCACAAAATGTAGACATTCAGATTGGAATGGCACCTAGTGAACCCTGTTGAGAGAAGAAAGGAATCCATCTTGGCATACCAAGCCCTAGGGGCCTGCTTAAGGCCATAGATAGATTTCCTCAGTTAGCAAACCAATGAAGAATACTGGATGAAACCCTGTGGCTGCTCCATATAAATCTCATCATCAAGACCCCCATGAATAAAGGCACTCTTCACATCCATCTAATGTACAGCCCAACCATGAGTTGCAACGATAGCAAGTGTCAAGCGAATGGAGTTCATCTTGGCGATGGGCACAAAGGTCTCAATATAGTCAACACCTAGAACCTATGAGAAACCTTTCACAATAAGTCTAGCCTTATTCTTATCCACACTACCATCCTCTGCAAACTTGTTTTGATAGATCCACTTACATTGAACCATCTTTCTCCCCTTAGGGAGAGGGACCAACTCCCAAGTGTCATTCCTCATCAAGGAACTATACTCTTCCTCCATAGCTTGGTCCCACTTGAGAACACCTGATGCTTCCTAAAATGTTTTTGGATTAGAAGTGGTAGAAATGCATGCATGTGGAAGCTCCTAATGATGTTATTGAGTCCTCCATGTATCTGAAGGATCCCCAACAAGAGAACCCATTGACTCAAGTTTTTGTCGAGCCCAACGAGGTCTAGATGGAGGTGGAGGATGAGGCACCTCAACTGCAAGTAGACCCTACGAGTCAAAGTTGAAGGAGTCTCATCATCTAAATCACTCTCATCACTATCCACAATAGAGGAAGGTGGAGGAGGAAGTGAGGTTAAGCTAGGAGAGCTTTCCTCAAAGTGAACTGGTGCAGGAGCACCTAGTTTTGCTTATACTCTCCATTTTTGGTATTTTTCATGCTTAAGTGTCTTTTTAGTTTTAAAATGTTGTCATGGGTTGTGTTTAATCATTTCATAAGTGTTTGATCTCATTTTGTGCTTGAGAGATCAAGTTTTGCTTCTTAGGGCTTGACTCATCAATTTTGTGCTTCTAGGCCAAAAGGGCTAAAAAGTGGAAAATTGCCTTATAGGCTTAGCCATGCTTTGAAAAGAATTGAAAAATGTTTAAAAAGTGTTTTTAATCAGTCCTAGGTGGTTTTGGAAGGTTGTTTGTATTAGGTTGCTCAAATTGCCATTTGGAGCAACAAAAGTTCTCATTTTGCTTGTAAAAGTTGTCATTTTGGATACTTTTTGTAAAAAGAAGACAAGTATGCCTTATGTCCATACAGGAATTGATAACTACCTCAAAATAATTTATATATTCCTCCCTCTTCTTTGTATAGGGTTGGCTTTTGTACTTCCTAACAAAAATCAATTGAAAGGGCAACAATTTCATTTTTTTTTCTCATATTTTGCACTCTATTTGTATAGCAGTCTGTACTGGGATTCCTCATTTCCATACTGTACTTTTTGGGAAGTTATTTTAGTGTATATTTAATTCTCTTGATGTAATTAGATTGCAGGTTTTGTGTTTGGAAGTTGACTATACAAAAAAGTTTTATTTTTGCTCCTTGGTTGCCCTGTCAAGGGTTTTGGCCTCCAAAATGCATCAACTTGTCTAATCCAAGTTTGGCCTCCCATGGATGGACTTAGAAAAGTTTTATTTCTCATTTATAGTGTAAATAATTCATCTTTTGATTAGGGTTGTGCAAAAGAAGTGCTCTTGAGCATATGCTAGGCAAGTTGGAGATGGATTTGGCTAGCAATATGAATAAAACCCAAACTTGTTTGTGCTCAAAGACAAATTTGAGTGAGAAAACTTGAGGAAGAGGTTTGCACTAGTCTTCTTGGATTTGTAGATGTATTTAGAGCTCCAAACAGTGCATTTCATCTTGCAAATGTGTTGTAGTTGTGGCTGGCAGCAAGTACCTAGTTTTGGGAAATTAATGTCTTTTGAATCCAAAAATTGCTTTATGGAAGTGTTCATGCCTGGGGATCTTGTAACAGGTGATAAAAATGTTATTTAGAGGTTTATAAATGCATTGGTGAAGTTTCCATGAAATTCTAACCTTCCAAAGTGCAGAAAAATAGTGAATTAGCAGTGAAAGTGAATAAAACAGTCATGTTTCAGTTTGCAAACCAAGTGTTTGATGAAATGTCATGCAGGGAAGTGTTGAGGAAGTGTTCTAAAAGATGTGGCAGAGTTCCTAAAAGAGTTTAGAAGCTTGGTGTGGAGTTTAGAATTGATCTCCTTTGTTACATGGACAAAACCCTACTTATTTGCCAAAAACATGGACAATCATTATACCAACTTCTCAGGGGATAAAAACATGAAAATCCTTGAGTTTATACCTTGTTTACACCTCCTAAGTCAAGTTTCATGATGGTTATGGTCATCATTTCCCTATGCAAGCAAAACTCACTCAATTAGGCCTCCACGGGCTAGTAGCCTTTTAGCCTTGTTTTCCTAAAACGTTGAACCCAATTGCCTAAATGATGCTAGAACCTTCCAAACTTGTGTAAAATAGTTGAAATACACACAAAGGACCTAATTAAACCAATAATGATAGTGAAGACACCATTTTGGAGTTTGGACCTCTAGTGGAGGACTTGAGTAACTTGAGGAAGCAAGCTAGAACAAAGTTGTATAACACACAATGGGGTGGTTGTTTGAGAAGAGGTGTGGGTGTTGAAGTTTGTCATTGCAAATATTAATTGAAAACAAAGAAAAAAAGAATATCCTTGGGTCCACTTGACAAATTAAACCAATTTAGGCTTATTGAGTAACTTCTTATTCAATCTCCCTATCATGAACACTCCTCTTAATAAACACCTCATGTGTCTCTGGATCTATCAATCGATATGCCTTAACACCCTTGGGATATCCAACAAATATGCAAGGCCTACTCTGAGGTTCCAATGCCTGGTGTTTCTATAGAGGAATGTGAACCCATGCTGGACACCCAAAGATTCTGAAATGTATCACAACTGATTGCCTACCAACCCAAGCCTCAAAAGGAATGATACCCTTTAAATCTTTGTGAGGAACCCAATTTTTGATGTGTATGGCACAATTTTCCTTTAAATATTTGTGAGGAACCCAATTTTTGATGTGTGTGGCACAATTGATAGCCTCTTCCCAAAAGGTGGGATCAAGAGAATATGAATGTATCATACAACTAGCCATCTCCTTGAGAGTTTTATTCTTGCTTTCTGTGACTCCATTTTGCTACAGAGTACGTAGGCAACTGAATGCTAAAGATTAATCCTCTCAAGTGTACAAAATTCATCAAGTCTATTGTTCACATATTCCCTTCCATTATCAGTGTGAAGGATCTTAACCATTTTCCTTGATTGCTTCTCCACATGAGCCTTGAAGGCTAGAAATCTGTCAAACACTTCACTCTTATGAATAAGAAAGTAGACCAAAGTAAAGTGGGGGTAGTAATCAATGAAGGTGAGGACATAGCAGGCCTTCCCAAATGAAGGTGATGGAAATGAACCTACTACATCGCTGTGAACAATTTGAAGAAATTCCAAGGCTCTCCAAGATTTCTCCTTATCAAACTTCTCTTTGGGATACTTGCCCATGGAACACCTTGAACATACACTCTTTGAAAAACCAGTTTGAGGTAGACCTGTGACCATGTATTTAGTGCCCAGCTACTAAAAATATCAGTAGTTGAGGTGACCAAACCGCTCATGCCATAGCTTACTTTTTAAATTTGAATGAGTAAGCAAGGCCATAGAAGGAGATCATGGCACAAAGTGAGAGAATGAATAAAGTCGTGAATTGTGATTGACTTGTCCCACTACTACCAAGGCATTATTATCAATTTGTTTTACCAGAACTGAATCAAGTGTAAACTCAAATTTCTTCCCATTCCCATACTGAGTGATTTGGTAGATAGAGAGAAGGTTGGTGGTCAAGTTAGGAACATAAAGAACATTCTCAAAAGTTTCATCATCCATGGAAATTGAACCTTTCCCTTCTACCTCAACTTGTGTATCATCACCTATGTGAATGAGATGTACCTTAGATGGATCCAATGAAGAAAATTTATCCTTTGTAGAACCCATGTGATAAGAGGCACCCGAGTCAAGTATCCATTGTTGTGAAGAACTTGCTTTAGCCACAAATGCTTGCCCCTTTTCCTTGGACTGCAAGGAAGTGGAAGGAGATGATTCCTTCTTCTTGAAGGTGGATGACAAATTGGTGTTCTTCTTCTTAAGGATATTTGTCAACTCATCAATCTTCTTGGTGTGGCAATGATGCTCATCATGACCATACTGATGGGGTTCACCTAGCTTGCTTACACTTCACCTAGTTGGTGTTGCTCAATTCCACCAACTCTTTAGGTCTAGTTATGCTCTAAGACCTCCAATTCCTTCTCAATCTCTTCTAGGGATTTATTCTTGTCAATCTCAAGGTGTTTGCATCAAGTGTTTAACTAGGAACCCTACCATTTCAAGGTGTTTCCCACATGCTCATCATTGTTGTCTTGACCTCAATTTGTCAATTTTACCTCCTACTATTATGAGTTGTCGCAAAGGTGTGGAGGTGGCTTCTAACATTATTTGAATACCATTTGGGTCCATTTGAGGTTTTCATCCATTAGCTTTCTTACCAATTTCACCATTTTGCCTAGAAAAGGGCTACAAGGAATGAGCCCTATTAGGCCTCCAAAATCCGGTTTTCTAGGGCTTAGGAGAAAATGGTCCAAAAGACCCTACAAAAAGATTGGTTTTTCTTCAAACAATCACCTATCCCCAAGTGATTTTGGTGGTTTTGGTTTTCCAACTCACTGTACAATTCCCTAACCCAAAAATGAGGGTTTTGAAGGGTTTCTAGGCCTCCTAACCGGCAGTGACTGGTCAAGTTTGTGAAATGGGCATCAAATGGTCTTTTCAAGGCTTCTCCTCACATTGGAAACTATGTATGAACTTCATGGACCCCTCCAAAAGGTTAGGTTGTGGTTTTATCTTCACCCCTACACTTTACACTCCAATTTCACCCTGTCTTTTCTAGCCGGGTTGCTCCTGGACTCGCCTAGAACAAGGTGACAGTCATATCAATTTTCATCTACAGAACTTGTCCCTACATATGTACATTGTAAAAGTGGTTGACTTCCATTTCCCAATAGGTCGTGATGTTAGCACAGAGGGATTTCATGGGGCAACCATTTTACACAAAAGTGCTATTTACAAGCCAAAACTGGCTGATTGAAAACAAAGCAATGAAAATACTAACACACCCTAACTACAAAGATTTAAATGAAACTAATAAATCTTAAATACACCAAATAAACTCAATCCATTATTGGATCAATGGATTCAATCCATTTGTATTCACATTATGAGCAAAATAAGCCAAAATAGTGACAAACAGTCCAAAAATGAGTAGTTTCAGATTGTTGATCTTAGAAAAACAAAACTCCAACCTTGGTAACCATGAAAGAGGAGGTTCTTATAGTCTTCCCAATGTGTGGAGGAATTCTATGGCATTGTGCTATCCCTAACTCCATCGCTAAACATTTTAGGACAAAAGTTGTCATGACAACTTTTGCAACTTTGCACTTTTTGCACTTTTTGCTTTTCTAATCTATGAAACCTATTCTAAGTCATTACTCATGAATTTTTAATAATTCCTAAGAGTATTATAAACCTCTCTATTTCTTATACCAAGTTTTGCCACTTTTGACCATCAAGAAGGTCAATTTCCTACTCAAACCACTACTTACGCACATAATGCAAACCTACGAAGAAACTAACTCAATCTAGGCCTACATTTGACTCATTGCACTCACTCTTGGACCCTCCTAGAGTCCTTATTAAGTACCTAACTTGGGTAAGGTCAGTACAAGCCAAAATTGAGAAAATACTATAAGCCTAAGTCCTAGATGCTCCTACACCATTCTCTCAAACAAAAGAAAACTATGTCACCTCCTTGGGAATCGGATTCTAATCAATGCCTAACTTCTTAAACTTTGTCTCAAGCACCCATGTAGCTTCAGCATCATCCATATCTTTCCATTTGATTAGGTGCTCCTAATAGATTCGATGCCTTATCTTCTTGGTGATCCTTGAAATCAACACCTTCTCAGCCTTTGGATTTGGTTTTGCTAGTAGTTGAAGGTTGTTTGCATCATCTGATACCTCTAAGTGACTACAATCTGAACCTTGAATTGGTCCTTTGTAGGCAACTAAGTCTGCTATGTTGAAAACCGATGACAATCCTATGTCACTAGGTAGGTTCACCTTGTATGCATTTTCTCCATACTTGGCTAGAATGGCACATGGACCCAACCTTCTCATTTTCAACTTGTTAGGCACTCCTTGCTGTAGCCTTGCTTTGTTTAGGTGCACTATGACAAGATCTCCCACTTGAAATTGTAGGTTCTTCCTTCTTTCATCAACTTTTTGCTTGATTTTGCTTGTGTTCTCTATCAATGCTTGCTTGACTGATTCATGTACTTCCTTCATTGACTGAGAAAAGTCTTATACATATCCACTTCTTGCTCCTACATTACCTAAGTCTCTCAACTCCAAAATACCTCTTGGGTGAACACCATAGACCACTTCAAAAGGGCTCTTGCCGGTGGTCCTATTTATTGTGTCATTATAAGCATATTCAACTTGTGATAGCACTTGATCCCATGTCTGACTATATTTTTTTGTAAGGCACCTCAATAAGTTCGCCAAACTCCTATTTACCACTTCGGTCTACCCATCTATTTGAGGATGGTAGGCTGATCCAAAAGATAGGTTGGTGCCAAGATTTTTCCAAAGTGTCTTCTAAAAATGACTCATGAACTTTGAGTCCCTATTTGAAACAATGCTCATGGGTAAAACATGTATCCTTATGACTTCCTTGAAGAACAAATGAGCTATTTGGCATGCATAATGAGTAGTCTTGCAAGGTACAAAGTGGGCCATCTTACTAAATTTGTCCACAATGACATAAATGTTGTCAAATCCCTACTTTGTCCTTGGTAAACCTACTACAAAGTTCATACTAATGCACTCCCAAGGTCTATTTGGTATGGGAAGAGGTTGGTATAAACCGACATTTGAAGAAGTACTGTTGGCCTTTTGGAAAACTATACAAGTCTCCACATACTTTTTCACATCTTGATTCATCCTAGGCCAATAGTAATACCTCCAAACCAACTCTTGAGTCTTATTGAATCCAAAATGACCACTAAGGCTGCCATTATGATTCTCTTGTATGATATTTTCTGTCATTGAGCCTCTAGGCACACAAAGTTGTCCACCTCTAAACAATAGTCCATCTTGCAAAGTAAAATCACAATAATCACTGTGAAAATGATTTTGGTATTCTCTACACACCTTGTAGGCATTTGAGAAGTCTTCATCCTTTGGGTATAGGCCTCTAAAACTGTCAACACCTATGCTCCTCAATTGGATTTCTTGGACGGTTTTGTCTTCTGCTTAATGCATCAGCAACCTGGTTTAACTATCCTTTCTTGTGCTTGATTGTGAATGTGTAGGCTTGCATGAACTCCACCCATTTCATGTGTTTATGACTGATTTTGTCTTGTGAGTTTAGAAAGCTCAATGCTTGGTTGTTGTATAGACTACAAATTCCTTAGGAAGGAGATAACGTCTCCACTTCCTTAAAGCCTGCACTAAAGCATATAACTCCAAATCATAGTATTTCCTCTTTGCATCACTTAGCTTCTCACTATGGAAAGCTACTGGTCTTTCTTCTTGGCTTAGGACAACACCTAATGCAACATTGCTTGCATCACATTCCACTGTGAAGAGTGTCTCAAAACTAGGCAATACCAACACCGGTTGAGTAGCTATCTTCTCCTTCAAGGTTTCAAAAGCTCTATTTGCTTGTTCATTCCACTGAAACTTTTCCTTCATTCCACCTCTAATGGTGTCTCACTTCTGTTGCTGGCTTAGGAGTAGGCCAATTTACTATGGCTTCAACCTTGCTGGGATCCATCTTGAGGTTTCCTTGAAACAACACAAACCCAAGGTAAACCAACTTCTGCTTAACAAATTCACACTTGTCCAAGTTCATGGTTAGCTTTTCATCATACAATCTTTGTAGTACATTTTGCAAATGATTAATATGATCTTCCCTATCCTTACTGAAAATGACAATATAATCTAGATATACCACCACAAATTTACCTTTGAAGTCCTTCATCGCCTCATTCATGAGTCTCATGAAGGTGCTTGTAGCATTGGATAAGCCAAATGGCATTACAAGCCATTCATAAAGACCCCTTGTTGTCTTGAATGCAGTTTTCCATTCATCACCCTCTTTAATCCTAATTTGGTGGTATCCACTTTTAAGGTAAATCTTGGTAAAGTATTTGGCTTCCCCTAAACATTCCATTAGGTCTTCTATTCTAGGAATTGGAAACCTATATCTGATGGTGATCCTATTTATAGCTCTAGAATCGGTACACAATCTCCAAGTACCACCTTTCTTTGGGGCTAACACGGTAGGGACAACACAAGGGCTAATTCTTTTCCTAATCAGGCCTTGGTCTAAAATCTCTTGGATTTGCTTGCCAATCTCAAAATTTTGTTGGGGAGTCATTTTGTAAGCTGCCTTGTTAGGTAAGGATGCTCCGGGAATGAAGTCTATTTGATGGCTTATGGTTCTTTTAGGAGGTAAGGTGGCTGGTTGTCCATCAGTCACTATGCCTTTGAATTTATTCAATAGGTCTTGGACCTCTATTGGCAAATCTGACTGCTCTTTCTTGTCTTCCTCTTTAGGCTTTCATTACTAATGCAAACCCTATACCTTCACCTTCCTCAAGTGTCTTCAAGAACTATTTTCCACTCACCAAAAGAACATTAGGACCTGCTACCCTCTTTTCACCTTCCTCAAGGATAGATCGAATCTTGAATGTGACTCCATCTTTCTTGAATGAGTATGCATTCTTGACTCCATCATGAATAGCTTGTCTATAAAATTTCCATGGTCTTCCCAATAGAAGATGGCATGCATCCATGGGTAGGACATCACATAACACCTTGTCCTTATACCTCCCAATGGTAAAATCCACCCATGCTTGCTCATTGACTAGGACATGTTGGCCTTTGTTCAACCAAGTGACTCTATAAGGGTTGTTGTGAGGTATCCTTTGCAATTTAAGCTTACTCACTGACTCTTTTGACACTATGTTGTCAGTTGACCCTGAATCAATGATCACTTTGCAAACTTTGTCCATTATCTTGCATTTGATCCTAAATAAGGACCTTCTTTGACTAGGTTCTTCTCTGACCGATTCTTTTAACAAAGTTCTCCTTATCATCAAGTTTCCACCTACCTCTGATTCTAAGGAAACCTTTGAGGTCTTGCTTCTTGAAGTCTCTTCTTGAAGATAGTTCACTCTCCTTTCACCACCTTGTGATGATGATCCCTTCTTTTTACACCTATATGCTGGATGACCAAGTTCGTTACAATGGTAACACTTCATTGTTGCAAAATATGAGGAACCTCTACCTTGTCCACTAGATCTTCCTGTAAAACCACTATTCGATCCCCTTCCTCTATTGATTCCTCCTTTACTAGTGCCACTCTCTTGCTGCTCAGTGATTTTAGACTCACCTTGTGTTCTTTGTTCAGAACTTATTCCTCCAAAGCCTCCCCTATGGACTCTACTGTCTTTTCCTCTACCTTTGCCCCTATTGTTGCTTGAATCATGTCTTCTTTTCTGTTTTTATTCCACCTTAAGGGAAATTTGATAGGTTTGATGAACTATCTTTGGGCTCATTAAACCAATTTCTTCTTGGATGTTCCACCGTAGACCATTTAGGTACCTAC
Organism: Cryptomeria japonica; assembly: GCF_030272615.1. NCBI lineage: Eukaryota > Viridiplantae > Streptophyta > Pinopsida > Cupressales > Cupressaceae > Cryptomeria > Cryptomeria japonica. The sequence goes on from NC_081411.1 coordinate 54,606,668, forward strand.
CAACTTTGAGACTCTCTTCTTCCACCACATGAGATCTAAGGCTAAGTTTATGGAACTTCTCTGTTTAACTACTGATATCAAAGTCTTTTTGTCTTAAGTTTTGTCTTTTCCTATGAATTTGCACTTCATAGTCATTAGGGAGTGTGAGATTTTGTCAAGATATAGAGGCAATGGAAAGAACAAATAAGAGAGACAAAATATATGATAGGAATAAATTGTATTCTATCAAGATGAAAATACTGATCAACTGGATCATCAATCGTTCAATGAATGCCCGTACAAACAATGTAGATGAGTCTGCTTATATAAGCAAGGCTAATGGATATGTGAGCATACAAACATGACATGTGGCTCAATAATAAACAAGGGTAGGTAGGAAATAGGTGTGGGTACATAGGAGAAACAATATAATATTCCACATGAGCTGGGATGTAACAACAAGATAAGATCAACACCATAAAAGGTGGAAATTCTCCTACACACACTATCCCAATGTGGCACAAACACCCAAGTGTCTCATACCCAAACTACTATGAAATGCATTTCCTAAGTAAACTTAAGTAAGGTGGAATAATATCCATGATGAATAATTATTTACACCAACACCCCCCCTTAAGTGCAACTTAGGGGAATGCACTTAAGTCTACAATGAAACTAAGCAATACAAGATGGGTTCTGACTATAAGGCCATGACAGGTACCCATGTACACATGCAAATGAATGCAAACTAATGCAATGAAATCTCTCACAAAGTGGGGAAAGAGAGAAAAACCCAATGGGAAAAAACCCATCCCCAAAAGAGAGATGAAAACTAGATACAAAGAACTCTCATAGAAGTATGTGAAGGACAAAACTCCATGTGAGTAAAAAGTCCCCCCCCATATGAGAGAAGAAGAAGAGAGACTAGGAAGCCCCCCCTCAATGTGGAATCTACATCAATGATAGAAGCTCGAAGATGAATGAAGAAACTGCTCCATGAACGTTGAACCACGTTCCTCCCCTTAGGAAGAAACAAAACCAAAGGTGTATCCAAAAAGTCTCCCCAACAATGAAAGGAAGATGGAGAAAAAATACTCATGATGAAAGGAATCTCTGAAAATGGCTCAAGTGCCCCCATGATGATGCTGAAAGGTAACCCCTCCAAAGGTGGTAAACTATGCCACACTACTGAAAAAGGCACTCCAAGATCTAGTGGAGATGAATGTAGAACAATATCCAAAGACTCATATGTCTCCTCAAAAGATAAAGAGACCTCCTCCAAGTTTTGTACAAAAGTATCCACAATCATGTCAATCTCTAAAGATTGATCATGTAGAGAATGCACAAGAGGGTCAGAGTGATCCCTTGCAACAATCAAAGAAGGATCATCTTCATCAAAGAGAAGATGAATGTCATCAATGGTGTCTCCAAAATCTGCAATGTAGGAGTCCACAAACAAACTTGCAATGTCTATCAAGTAGGCATCCCAATTAACTGAAGCTGGAAGACATGAAATATCCTGCTGCACTGAATCATAAGAAGGCAAAACTATTGCACTAGCTGCATCATCAAGTGCAATAGGTGGTGTGATATCAATAGAAGGAGATGATATGCAAGGCTCAAGAACGGGGTCACATGTGAGAATCCCCAAGTTCAAATGCCCAAAGTTCTCCTCAAAATCAATATAGGAAGAATCAACCTCATCAATAGGACCAAAATATGAAAAATAGTACAACTGAGATGCATGATCAACCACCCCAGTTGCAATGATAACTCCACTCTCCAAGTCTCTAATGATAACTGAATTAGGTGTAAACTCCATAGTTTTCCTAGTTGCCCCATGTGTGATTTGATAGATGGAAAGAAGATTGTTTGTCAAATGGGGTACACACAACACATCATTGTAGGAGTTATCCCCAATGGCAATAGATCCTTTCCCAGTCACATCCATGTATGTATGATTGCCCATCAAAATCTACGGCATGTGGCAAGGCTCAAATGTAGAAAACATAGATTGCAAAGATGCCATATGATGAGAAGCCCCTGAATCTAGAAGCCATCTCCCTGAATCATGACTTGTAGTAGCACAAAGTGCTTGTCCCTTTCCTTTATCTGTCCCAATAGAGTGATCATTTCCTTTATCCTTATCCTTTGAATAAGAAGCTGATGTAGACATTCTAGAAGGTAGGTTGATTTTTTTCTTCTCAAGAAGATTCTTCAACTCATCAATATCCTTCTTATAACAATGATGTTCATCATGTCCCGACTTCTTGCAATATCCACAAAAAAGATTGTCCTTATATGATTTCCTCTTAGGTGAGAATAGTGAATCACCTTGTTGTGGAGAGGAAGATTGTGATCCATCTTGTTGTGGTTTTGACTTAGGTTACTTTTGATTCTTGCCTTTTCCTTGATTGCTTTGATTCCCTTTGTTAGCCACCAAAGCTTGTGACTTCGAAGATTTGAGAATCCCCATCATGGTCAACTTAGATTGCTCAAGTATCAACATGTCCATGAATGAATCAAATGAGGGAGAAGTGTATGAGGAACCTTGAGCTAACCTATGGGTGTGAAAGCTAGATACAAAGGCTGCATACTCTGAAGGAAGCTTGTCCAACAAGTTGTAAACCAATTGAGCATCTTTTTTGTCAATTCCACAATCCTTTAGCTTTGCTCTTAGCTCATTTGATTTTGTGACATAATCTTGGATTGCATCAAAATTCTTGGGATCCAAAGTTGTGAGTTCACTATCAAGCTTGTAGCCCTTAATCTCATCAACTTGACCATACAATTTCTAAGAAAATCCCAAGCCTCTTTAATTTTAGTACACTTATCTATGTGAAAAATGAGGTCATCTGATACATACTTTCTAAAAGTTCTAAGTGCCATAGAATTCTTAGTAAGCCATTCAATTTGAGCATTAGGATCAGCCTTAGGATCAAGTGGTGCTGTTATAGTTTCATTTACATAATGAATGAGTCATTTTTCCATGAGTTTACTCCATGCCTTAATCTTCCATGATGCATAATTATGAGGAGTTAAAAGTGGAAATTTAGGAGAACCCATAGCACCAAAATGAAAAAACACAAGATAGAGAGAGGCACAATCACACAAGACACCCCCCCCAAAATACTCAATCAAGAAACCCCCCCAAATGGTGATTTGGCACTTTATACTTAGTGCATATAGAATGGACTACTTGTAAAAGTGGACTTCTAATTTCAATTTACAACTTCTCAAAATGAGATATAAGAGACTTCAACAAATACTGCTAGTGATCTAAACTGAGATCCAAGCAAAATACAAGTACCAAATAGGCCAAAAAATGACCAAATATTGAAAGTACAATTTCTACTAACAGTCACTGCAAATAAATGGCAGATTATTAAAGTAGATAAAAACTTATGCACTTTCAAAAAAAAAACGGCACCTGAAAAGGAGTCCATATGAGCCCAAATGAAGCCTCCAAAGTTGTAAAAATCAGGATTTCATGATTTTAGAAAAACCTATATTTGAGAATCCAAAAAATCCTTCACCATTGTATAGATCATGAAATTCTACTCCAAAACAAAAAAACTTTCTCGAAAAAGGAGTCCGGATGAGCGAGATATCGCTATTTGAAACTTGTCTGCAAAATTATAATTTCTGGAAAATTCCGTCGCAGCTTCAAACTTCAAATGCCTCTAGATTTGGCCTCTGAAGTCCGATTTGGATGAAACAAAAGGAAAAATTGACTTTCTTGGACCTCCTCAATCTAATGGTAACCTCATATTTAACCCATCAAGCTTCAATAATAACCTACAATAGAAAGCTCCAAAAAACACAACCCTAAATAGCATCAAATTTCTCTCAATTAGCAAACCAATGGCACTCTAATGGCTCTGATACTATGCGAGATTTTGCCAAGATCTAGAGGCAATTGAAAGCACAAATAAGAGAGACAAAATATATGATAGGAATAAATTGTATTCTATCAAGATGAAAATATTGATCAACTCGATCATCAATCGTTCAATGAATGCTCGTACAAACAATATAGATGATTCTGCTTATATAGGAAAGGCTAATGGATATGTGAGCATACAAACATGACATGTGGCTCAATAATAAACAAGGGTAGGTAGGAAATAGGTGTGGGTAGGTAGGAGAAACAATATAATATTCCACATGAGGTGGAATGTAACAACAAGATAAGATCAACACCATAAAAGGTGGAAATTCTCCTACACACACTATCCCAATGTGCCACAAACACCCAAGTGTCTCATACCCAAACTACTATGAAATGCATTTCCTAAGTAAACTTAAGTAAGGTGTAATAATATCCATGATAAATAATTATTTACACCAACAGGGAGATATACTTCTTTGATTTTTACTAACATCCCTTTCCAAGAAGAGATGGGTGCCTTGCCCATTTTCTTCCTCTCATCTTGGACAAATTTCCACCATGTGAGAGCAACTCCTCTCATCCTTGACTTGACCACTTTAACTCTTTGGGATTCAGTTATGCCTTCACATTCAAAATGGTTCTCCATGCCCTCTATCCATTCTAGGACCACTTCTGCTTCCATCTTACCAGTAAACAATGGCAATCCTTCTAGTGATTTACCACTTAAGGCCTTAAATGCCTTTAGGAAAGGTTCTTGTTCTAAGACAGGATCAGGTCTAGGTACTTTTTCTATCTCTGACACTTCTTTACCCTTTCCTTTTTCTCCTTCAACCTTTACCAACACTTGATCTGCCTTGGTTTCAACCTCACCAAGCTTACTCTCCAATTCAATCAACTTCTCCTTCAGGAGTCTATTCTCTTCCTCCTGATCATAAAATTTCTTCGCCAAACTTGCATTGGTCACCATGCTTTTGTCTCCTACAGATTCCACTAAGGACATCTACTCACCTAGCCCAAATCTTATAGGCTCTGATACCAATTTGATGGGTTCACCTAGCTTGCTTACACTTCACCTAGTTGGTGTTGCTCAATTCCACCAACTCTCGAGGTCTAGTTATGCTCTAAGACCTCAAATCCCTTCTCAATATATTCTAGGCCTTTCTTCTTGTCAATCTCAAGGTGTTTGCATCAAGTGTTTAACTAGGAACCCTACCATTTCAAGGTGTTTCCCACATGCTCATCATTGTTGTCTTGACCTCAATTTGTCAATTTTACCTCTTACTATTGTGATTTGTTGTAGAGGTATGGAGGTGGCTTCTAACATGATTTTAATACCATTTGGGTCCATTTGAGGTTTTCATCCATTAGCTTTCCTACCAATTTCACCATTTTGCCTAGAAAAGGGCTACAAGGAATGAGCCCTATTAGGCCTCCAAAATCCGGTTTTCTAGGGCTTAGGAGAAAATGGTCCAAAAGACCCTACAAAAAGATTGGTTTTTCTTCAAACAATCACCTATCCCCAAGTGATTTTGGTGGTTTTGGTTTTCCAACTCACCGTACAATGCCCTAACCCAAAAATGAGGGTTTTGAAGGGTTTTTTAGGCCTCCTAACCGGCAGTGACTGGTCAAGTTTGTGAAATGAGAATCAAATGGTCTTTTCAAGGATTCTCCTTGCATTAGAAACTCTTTATTAACTTCTTGTACCCCTCCAAAAGGTTAGGTTGTGGTTTTATCTTCACCCCTACACTTTACACTCCAATTTCACCCTGTCTTTTCTAGCCGGGTTGCTCCTAGTCTCGCCTAGAACAAGGTGACAGCCATATCAATATTCATCTCCAAAAATTGTCCCTACATATGTACACTATAAAAGTGGTTTCCTTCCATTTCCCAATAGGCCGTGATGGTATCACAGAGGGATTTCATGGGGCAACCATTTTACACAAAAGTGCTATTTACAAGCCAAAACTGGCTGATTGAAAACAAAGCAATGAAAACACTAACACACCCTAACTAAAAATCTTGAAATGAAACTAATAACTCTTAAATACACCAAAGAAACTCAATCCATTACTGTATCAATGGATTCAATCCATTTGTATTCACATTATGAGCAAAATAAGCCAAAATAGTGACAAACAGTCTGAAAATGAGTAGTTTCAGATTGTTGATCTTAGAAAAACAAAACTCCAACCTTGGTAACCATTTAAGAGGAGGTTATTATATTATTCCCCATGTGTGGAGGCATTATATGGCCTTTTTCTATCCCTAACTCCATCGCTAAGCATTTTAGGACAAAAGTTGTCATGACAACTTTTGCAACTTTCCACTTTTTGCACTTTTTGCTTTTCTAATCTATGAAACCTATTCTAAGTCATTACTAATGAATTTTTAAGCATTCCTAAGACTATTATAAACCTCTCTAATTCTTATAACAATTTTTTCCACTTTTGACCATCAAGAAGGTCAATTTTCTACTCAAACCACTACTTATGCACAAAATACAAACCTAGGAAGAAACTAACTCAATCTAGGCCTACATTTGACTCATCACACTCACTCTTGGACCCTCCTAGAGTCCTTATTAAGTACCTGACTTGGATAAGGTCAGTATAAGCCAAAATTGAGAAAATACTATAAGCCTAAGTCCTAGGTGCTCTTGCACCACATACTTCTTGCAATAAGAACAAGTTGGTTTCTCCTTCTTAGGTGTATTCCCCTTATTGGAAGAGGATGAAGAATCACCTTGTGATGAAGAGAATGATTATCCTTTTTCCTATTGTGGCTTTGACTTAGATTTCTTATTCTTCTTATTGGAACCTTTTCCTTGATTCCCTTGATTAGCCACCAAAGCCTTGGACTTTGAACACTTGAGAATCCCCATGTTCAACAACTTAGATTGCTCCAACATCAACATTTATGTGAAAACATCAAATGTAGGCATAGTGTAGGAAATTCCCACTGTCAAGTGATGGGTTTGAAAGATAGAAACAGATGCTGCATATTTGGATGGAAGCTTGTCCAACAAGTTGAATATCAATTAAGCACCTTCTTGTCAATGCCACAATCCTTAAGCTTTGCTCTTAGCTCATTTTCCTGAGTGACATAATCTTGGATTGTATCAAAAATTTTGGGATCCAAGTTGGTGAGCTCATCGTCAATCTTGTAGCCTCTAATTTCATCAACTTGACCATACAATTTCTGAAAGATATCCCAAGCCTCTTTGATTGTGATACACTTTTCAATGTGAAAAATGAGATCATCTGATAAATACTTTCTCAAAGTTCCAAGAGCCATAGAATTTCTAGTGACTCATTCTAACTGAGCATTAGGATCAACCTTAGGATTCACTGATGCTAAGATTGTTCCATTTATGTAATGTGTGAGTCCTTTTCCATTAGTTTACTTCATGCTTTAATTTTCCATGATGCATAATTATGTGGAGTTGAAAGTGGAAATTTAGGAGGACCCATAGCAACAAAAATAAAAGATCACAAGGACAGAGAGGCACAAACACACAATAAACCCCCCTAAATTCACTCAATCAAAGAACCCCCCCTCTAAAATGATGATTTGACACTTTATACAATACATGTACAATGGGCAACTTGCAAAAAAATGGCATAGTGGACTTCTGATTTCAACTTTACAATTGCCTTAAATAGGCCAAAAGAGACTCAAACTAACAATGCAAGAGATCTAAACTAAGATATAAGCAAATTACAAGTGCCAATTAGGCCAAAAAAGACCAAATTCTAAAAGTATAATTTCTACACAATTTGGTGAATAATTGATAGCACCACATGAAAGTAGATGAAAAAAATGCACTTTGAAAAAAAATGACACCTGAAAAGGAGGTCGTATGAGCTCGAACGAAGCCTTTAAGGTTGAAAAATTGAGGATTGGATAGGTACAGTTGTGAGAAACTAGAAACTTTGAAAAATCTATCAACCAAAATAAAAAAATAACCACACCACTACGGAGAGCACAAAAACTTATCCCAAATAATAAAAAAATTGCATTGAAAAAGGCCTCAAAATGACCAAGTTATGAGCTTTCAAAGTTGGACTGCAAAATAAAAAACTCAAATGCAGAAGCGGTCTAAATATTTCAAAAAGTGCTAATGCAGTGCTGACATCAACAAACCACAGTGTTAAATTTGGTGACCATATGGCCATCACAAGACTATCACACCACATTGCTAATCGTAAGGATGCTGACGTGGTCGACTAGTTGGGCGGTACGACCTGTTGACATGGCAGGATGACTGGGCACTACAACCTGTTGATGTGATCGGATGACTGGGTGATATGATTGACTAATTGACACTATCTTTTCGCTGATGTGGTTGTATACACCTAAAAATGGTCTGAAGATAACTAATTAAATAAGCAATTATTTAATTAATCCCCCTTTCCAATTTAATTAAATTCACTAGCAATTTGATTAATTCCCATTCATCTACTTATCAATAAATCTAAGGATTTATTCATATAGTTCATTTCATAGTCCCCTTTGATTAATTAATCTAAATTTATTAATCCCCCCCATTAAATTCATTTCTTCTACTTCCCTAATTAATTAAAACAAATAAATTTATGAGTTGTTGAAAGTTAATTAGCCTTTTCCTATTATTTGAATTTTAAAATTCAAATTCCCCACATGCCTCCTAAATTCTAACCACCTAACCTAACCACCCCCTAACCTAACCCATTCTATCTAATCCTAGGGTCTAACTAACCCTATCCTCTTGCACATCCTAACCTCCTTATCCTAACCTCTTATGGGTTGGATATTCCCCCCTTGAGACACATGACACTTTTGCCACATGTCTCCTCCCTTGGACACTTTCCCTCTCATGAGCAAGGCTCCTTGACACTTGTCACCATAGAGATGACAAGTTTCCCTCCCTCCAGCCTCTTCTTCAACCTTCTCCATTTTGACCCTTGATATCTTCAGACTCAATCTTGACCGTTGATTCCTGCCACTTGACCCTTAGCCTTGGAAATCCTATAAATATCCCCCATTTTGGAGCGCAATGGATCCCATCTCAAGCATTGTTATTATAGGCATATCATTTCTAGAATTCTAGTTTAGCATTGTTATCATTTATTGCATCTTAGATCTAGCTTAATTTGATCATCTTCTAGCATAATTGCTTAATCATATAGCATAATCAATCTCTCATCTAGCTTAATTGCATCTATCATTTGGCATAATCATGCATATCATTAGCATAATTAGCTTCTTGGATCAATCTATCTTAATCATGCATTCATCTAGCTTGCACATCATATCATTTTAAATCCTCTGTCTTTGTGTAGTCAAGTCACTAGGGTTGCTCATCCAGATCTGAGAGCAAATCCACACTCGCATCTCTTAGGAGGCGATAGGTTGCTTTGCCATGGTTTATCTTTCATTTGATTTCAATTTTCTAACCATGCTTGTAATGATCTATTAAGTGTTTGTGTTTGTGTTTGTGTTGCAGGTACCCTACTTCACACTCACAACATTTTGGCGCCCACTATGGGGCCGAAAATCTCGTTTTTGGCCTCTTGCATCATCAAATTTTTTATCTCACGGATTTCTAGCTGAACGAGTCTCAGAATCTCATACGAGTACCTTTACAACATCGTACGAGTTTATTTGTGCACTTGTAAGGGTATGTGGGAATACTCGTATGACTAGGTGAGAAAACTTGTATGATTTTCTGCTTCTATCATTTCAAAACAGATTGCATTTTAGGGTTTTTGTACTTGAAATTTGATATCACTAATGCTAACCCTGGTCTGTTTGTGATTTTTCTAGCAGCCTAATTGGTTTTTTGTAGGACGATTGTTGAAAATTACGTTTGCCAAATAAATTCAATCGCTCAAAATAATATGATTACTAATAGATTGGTTTTGTAGGTTGCGTAAGGAAAATCAACCAAACTTTATGTATTCTTAAGTTTTCTAGGTACACTTATTTTTCTATTGGTAGATGAACATCTTGTTTTATATGCTTGTGAATTTGTCTAAAAGGTAGGAGAGTATGCTCTTGTCCGTTTACACAATCAGAAATCCCGACCCTTGAAGTGCTTCTATTTGAGATTTGAATACCTTTATCGGGCCTGTCACAGTGGGAAAATGTAATCACCCTGTGAGAATGACCCAAGTGAGTACAACTAGACCTAAGCTTTCCGACTCACTCTAAAAAATAGGCCTCTCAAGATTAAAGTCTCGGAGGATGGGATTATTTGAGTTTTCTCTTCTGAGATCTCTCATATCGGACATTTTGTAGGGCCTCGCGGTCTCAATCATGCTTGTGTGACTACTTCTTATTTCGATACCTTGTTGGGCTATAGGCCTCAATCACTCTTGCATGACTACAAGGGGTAATTTCAAATGGAAAGCCTTACTAAGAACCCTAAGATAGAAGCTACCCAGTTCACCTCCGAAAGGGGGATAATCTTTGTGCAAGAAAGATGGTAACACTCCCAAGACACTTACCATATCGTGCCTCCATTAGTGTTTTTAGTCTGATAATATGGCATTGAGAATCCATTGCATGAGGCTCAGTGGCCGTATTCTGATTAGCTATTGGGTGTGTACCTAAGTTTGCAAGCAAAGATTTTTTCTCTCGGCCAACTTCCTTAGGATTTAGCATGTTGTGCTTGAGGTCACTTATCATATCACGTGTTTGCTGTGTTTTCATCCCTGACATAGAAACTCAGACATCTAAAATTAGAAAATATAATCAAAACATCAAACATTTTTGGTCAAAAATATGTCAAAGTCAAAATTTCGTCTCTGCCCTATCCTCTATTGTACGAGATTTATAGTTTGTCGTATGAGGAATCTATTTTATCATCTTGTTCTGTGTTAATTATCGTACGAGTTAGACCAACAAAGATTATGTCATCTGGTTTTGTGGGAATTATCCTACGAGATTCTATGTTTGTCGTATGGGTCTATATGAATTTTCTTTTGGGACTGTGTAAATTGTCTTCAAATTTATGTCTTTGTCAGTCCAGAGCTATCTTCTTGTATGTCTTTTCCAGATCTATCATGTTTTCTTGGTCAATTTATAGTGTGCGTATACACTTGGTATCTGTCATTCTGTGCATAGGTTGTCTTCTTGGTTCGCTCGCTCAAGTTATCATCTATCAAAATGGATTCTAGAGCTAGACACCCCAAGATTTTCAAGTATCCACCTTCAACAAGTTCAAGATCTAACATCTCAAAGTTCATCATCACCTTCATTGATAAACTGATCACTCTAAATATAGTTTCTCATCAAGATCTATCATCCTCTATCACGAAACTACAACGTTTGATCAGTTTAACCTTGTCCCACATCATAGGATATATCATTTCTATTGGACTTGGTTTTATCAAAATCATCATCATTGCACTCCAAACTAATATCAAAAAACTTACAAATCTACAAATACTTGAATTATATTTTCATGTCATATCACTCTATCATATCTACGTTCACAATTGGTCACTTATTGAGACAACTTTTAGACAATTGAATCCTTGCACAATATTCAACACAAGTGTATGCCCATTTTCACTAGAGCACATAGGCGTAAGATCAAAGAAATAAAAATATAAACATTTGAAAGTACTGAAGATCATAGGAACATGGCATACCAAAGAAAAATACAAGAAGAAGACATAACAGGTCAACATATCAGAGAAATCAAACAAGTCAAAAATCAAAAGCCAACTATGTCAAAACCTCACAAGGATTCAAATGCATCTCCAAAGAAAGGTGCCTCTTTTGTGCAACTCTTAAAAAGATCCCTAAGAGATTTTTCTGGGGAAGATCAAAATTGTGCACCTATGTCTAGCAATGGTTCATCCCCCCATAAGAAAATTGACTCTCCAAAGGCATCTATTCCTACACCTCTTGAAAAGTTGCAAGAACCTTCCATAGCATCCTCACCAAACAATACACCCAAGGATGAAGTTCCCCAAGGGATATCTATAATTGCCATCAAACCTATTCCAGAGGATCATATTCAAAGCCCATATCCTTCATGTCCAAACATTTATTCCTTGCAACATCCCCATAACACTTCCTTGCAAATTTAAGTCCTTATTCATAGGATGCTCATTAAACGTGTCCTCATAGATGGAGGAGCTGGCTTAAATATTTGCTCATTAAGTCTTGTTCATGCTCTAGGTTATTCTAAAGATGCAGTTGATTCTTGGAAAAAGATCACAATCAAAGCATATGATTAAGAAGAACGTTCCTCCAAAAAGGGATTGTGGTATTACCCATCAGAGTGGGACCTTTACAGAAAGACACATCATGCCAAGTCCTAGACTTGGATTTATCATACAACATACTCTTGGGAATACCATGGATACATGACATACAAGATATTCCCTCAACATATCATCAATGCCTGAAGTTTCCATATAATGGATAGGAAATCACAATCTCAGCAAACTCAAACCCATTCCAGTACTGTAGTAATTTGAAACTGGCACAAGAGGTCATTGTTCCTCATAATAGGAAGGCATCATCTTCAAGCACACAATCCAAGGAAAAATCATTTTCCTCAAATTTTCAAGTATGGAAAAACAAATGCAACTAAGAGATCAAGGGAACAAAGAATATTCACTATCACAGATGCCACTTTCTCCTAAATCTTACGAAAAATCATCAAACTCTCAACAACAATTAGTTGTAAAACCTCTTCTGATATTTGATGGTGCATTTATTAGTGTTGGGACCTTATCAGAGGAAACAAAAGACAAAGATGTGCTATAATGGCTATACAAGGATGAAGAAGTCCAACAAAAGATCAATAATGTCAAAATACCTACATAAAAATATGGAAAAGGATTTAACATTCTTCAGAAAATGGGATACACTGGAATGGGTCCTATAGGAAAAAGAAAAGAAGGTATCTCAGAACCTATACAACCTCATACTCAGCAAGCTACATACAAATCAGTCTTAGGGTATGGAAAAGTTACTCTACTAGAGGACACATCTTCTAGGTAACAAAAAGATGAATATGATAATAGACAAGAGCAACTTACAAATGAAAAGGAAAGAAGAAGATGTAGGTGTCAATATAGTTCATGTGTATGTAGGAAAAATGTTAGGAACTAGATCACTTGAAACAAGATCACATTTGGTTGACTTGGACTTAATCGAGGACGATCGGGAGCTACTTGCGAGAGGTCATTCTAACAAGGGTATCATTCTAGACATTGAAATACATATAGAAAGCTCTGACATCTCTATCATGACCCTTAATACCTTTGAATCATCCCAACCTGAGGACCCCTTACCTCTAATCCATCATGAACTTATTGACTGGGAAAATGAAAAACATACTGCCATTGATACCTTTCCTAATGACCATGCCATATCCTTATATCTTAATGCAATCGAACCCACAACAACTTTCACTAGGGATTTCTCTAGCGCATCTTCCAATAAAGTGGGTGCCAAATCTCCTAGTCGCAAAAGTGAAAATACAAAAAACAATATCAGGTCTATTGCTGAAAACCATTTATTGGCAACATTAGACCAAGAAAAAGTAAAAAGAAAGGACGCATCTAATAGTGAAAACCTCCTGGAGGCACCGAAAGATGGGAGATTTGACACTTTACTTGAATACTATAAAGAGTAGTCATCTATCCTGATAGAACCAACAGAAGCAGTTAATATTGGCACAACTAATCACCCAAAGATTCTACATCCAACAACCTCTGTATCAAAACAAGAAAGGCAAAAATATTTGGAACTCTTCAAAAGATGGCAAATCGATTTTACCTGGTCATATGTAGATATTCTAGGGTTAGATCCAGATCTTATAATGCATCACCTGAATGTCTACAGGAGAAGACATCAATAATGGAATACAACATGGATTAGGAGTAGATATTGTATTCATCACGTCGCAAGGTCACACAATTACAAAGGCATATAAATTGAGTTTTCCATGCACCAACAATACAACAGAATATGAAGCTTTGGTCACAGGAATAGAGATGGCCATAGAATGGAACATTACACAGCTATAGGTCTTTGGAGACTCTCAACTCGTCATCAATCAAATCAATGATGATTATCAAACAAAGGATGAAAAGATAATGCCTTACAAAAAGATGGTAGATGATTTCAAGAAGTATTTTGTTGACATCACTTTTGAGCAGATTTCTAGGAATGACAACAAAGCAGTAGACACCATGGCAACACTTGCTTCTTTACTTCAGACATAGGAAAATCAAGAGCATTACGAATTCCTAGTGGAAGAGTTGTTTTACCATGCTCATAATTATCTTGATTCCCAAAATATCTATCACCTTGTTAGGCATGATTCCTCCCACTATGGCCAAACTTATACATACCTAGAAGATAATATCCTCACTCCTAACTTGTCAAAGAACCAAAGAGAAACTTTATTCACCAATCCTCCCATTATACTCTTGTCGCAGATACCCTTTATAAACGAGGTCTGGATGGTACTCTCTTAAGATGCCTCGAGCAGGAAGAATCTGAGAAGGATTTAAATGAGGTCCATAACGACATTTGTGGCACTCAATTAAATGGTCTCACCCTTTTGAAAAAACTCATATGCTTGGGCTATTGTTGGACAACTATGGAATGAGATTCTTTTCAGATAGCTAAAACATGCAAACAATGTCAGATCCATGGAAATTTAATTCATGCACCAGCACAAGAACTTCATGCTTTGGCAACCTTTTGGCCTTTCTACTAATGGGGTCTTGATCTAGCAGGAAAGATACATCCTCTTTCATCCAATGGTCACAAATTCATCCTTGTAGCTATATAATATTTTACAAAATGGATTGAGGCAGTACCTCTCACAAATATCACATGAAAACAAATTGTTGCATTTATCTTGAACTACATCATATGTCGCTATGGCATACCCATGACCATTATCACTGATAATGGGTGATCATTCAAGAATCAGGATGTACAAGAGCTATGTGAGAAATTCAAGATCCAACGTAGATTTTCCAAGGGAATGGACAAACAAAAACATCAAACAAAAATATTCTGAAAATCCTCAAGAAAATAGTGAACGATGCTGGCAGAGATTGGCATATTCAATTGAACCCTGCTCTATGGGCCTACCATACCAGTATTCACACACCAACAAGAGTTACACCATTCTCTCTTGTCTATGGATCAGAAGCAATACTGCCAATAGAAGTAGAGATACCTTCTCTATGCATATCATTAAAAGGTCTTATCCTAGATGAAGAATAGAGAGTATCCAGATTACAAGAACTAAGATTGATCCATGAAAAATGACAAAAGGCCTTCGATCATTTGAAGGTGTATCAGAAAAGAATGTGCCAAAGTTATAATCACAAAGTCAAACCAAGAGCCTTTCAAGTTGGAGAACTAGTACTAAAGCAAAATCCACGCAACCAGACAAATCAAGAAATGAAAGGGAATTTTGAACCAAACTAGTTGGGTCTATTTGTGGTCACAACAATATTTGGATCAAGAGCATATCAGCTATCAACACCAGACGGGGATCAACTTGATTAACCCATCAATAGCATGCATCTGAAAAAAAATATGTCTAAAAAAAAAATTCAGAAACAGTGGAAAAACAAAAAATTCAAAAACAATGAAAAAACAGAAAAATCCAAAAACAGTGAAAAATCAAAAAATACAAAAACAGTGAAAATAACGAAAACAGAGAAAAAAATCAAATATGAGAAAAAGTGCAATAAAAATAGATGGTGAAAACCTAGCAACAAGTGCTATCTGTAAGCTATCTCTTCCATCTATTAGTTCATGCATCCTTTCACTTGCATTTCATTTCCCATCAACGCTGTTCATATCCATAAATAAGCTTTTGTACATACACAAGCATTGCAGGTGATTTCTCACCATGGTTTGGATCATTGGGTATATCATAATAAATTTGTTTCTTGGCTTGGGGCAAAATCTTGCACCTAGATGAGGGCAAACATTTTCCACCGTTTTGAGCTTAATCAAATAGGTAGAACAACAGTTAGACAACACTCATCAAGAGAAAATTGAGACGCATCCAACGTTGCACACAAGATCAAATTATCAACCATCAAAATATCACATGTGAGTCTAAGAACATCACACACATATTAATGATATCTTTTGACTAATGAATTTAATCCATAATGGTTCAACTTTTCTATCTTCATTTTTGCTATCATGATTTTTGAGTGACTCCAGGATATCTTTGACTAGAGGAACAAGGAAGGAACATGATATTTTTCTTATCTAATGTCTGTAAATTAATCATTAATATGTGCAAATTTGTCTCAGGACATGACCATTGGAGTATCATTGAAGACATTTCCAATTTGCCTATAGAAATGGTTAATACTGCCTGTTTTACGCAAGTAACACTCAGGTCATCTTGGTTCAATTATAACTCGATGCTTGTGCTAACTTGCAATATCAAAATCCAGGAAAGTAGTGCTCAGGTCATCATGGTTCAATTATACCATCGATGTTTGCACTCACTTCCCACATTTTAAAAATCTCAATGATGACATAAAGAAATAACCTAGTGACTAGTTCGATCTGCATGTAGCTTGCATTTCATTCTTGCATAGGATCACAAAATCTCATCTTATCCAAGGCCAAATCTATCACAGGAATCATTAATGATTCATCATAGGTGTATACACAATCAGAACGATGACTCATCTCTCTTTAGATTTTGTCGACCCAAAGCGAAGCTTATGCTTTTCCCCCAAATGCACCAACATCAGCGCACCTAAATCTTCATGCAATAGGATATCAACAAAATGTCAGTTCTTTATCTAATCAATCTTATAGATTCTATCAATCCATCTCATCTAATCCATTCTATCATGTCTTATACAGGATGTATCTTTCCTAGAACCAGACATTTTGATCAAATCTTATATAGGATATATCGTTCCTGAAACCAAATGCTTTGATCATCTTTGTCTTATACAGGAGGTGTCATTCCTGAAACCAGACTTGATCTTAATCTTATCAATCTAATCAATCTTGTCAAGTCAATCAAACTCTATCAATCATCACATCAAGAACCACATCATAGTGATCAAAGAACTCACACTTTCATCAATAAATGTTGCAAAAGTTAAATCTTTTCTAATCGGGAAATCAATTTCGTAAAGATTCAAACACTCCAAAGGTCAATTATCTCAATTGATCTCTCGAGGGTGCATCATCGTATCACAATTTAGCAATCAATGGCTGGGGCATCCTTTCGAACCAATATCACATCAACATCATCAAATTGAGATTATTATTTGAATCACCTCGCTTCAAAGAGGGGCAAAATGTATACACGTAAAAATGGTCCGAAGATAACTAATTAAATAAGAAATTATTTAATTAATCCCCCTTTCCAATTTAATTGAATTCACTAGAAATTTGATTAATTCCCCATTCATCTACTTATCAATAAATCTAAGAATTTATTCATATAGTTCATTTCATAGTCCCCTTTGATTAATTAATCTAAATTGATTAATCCCCCCCATTAAATTCATTTCTTCTATTTCCCTAATTAATTAAAACAAATCAATTTATGAGTTGTTGAAATTAAATTAGCCTTTTCCTATTATTTGAATTTTAAAATTCAAATTCCCCACATGTCTCCTAACTTCTAACCACCTAACCTAACCACCCGCTAACCTAACCCATTCTATCTAATCCTAGGGTCTAACTAACCCTATCCTCTTGCACATCCTAACCTCCTTATCCTAACCTCTTGTGGGCTGGATATTCTCCCCTTGAGACACATGGTACTTTTACCACATGTCTCCTCCCTTGGACACTTGCCCTCTCATGAGCAAGGCTCCTTGACACTTGTCACCATAGGGATGACAAGTGTTCCTCCCTCCAACCTCTTCTCCAACCTTCTCCAACCTTCTCCATTTTGACCCTTGATATCTTCAGGCTCAATCTTGCCCGTTGATTCCTACAACCTCACCCCTGGCCTTGGAAATCCTATAAATATCCCCCATTTTGGAGCACAATGGATCCCATATCAAGCATTGTTATTATAGGCAAGTCATTTCTAGCATTCTAGTTTAGCATTGTTATCATTTATTGCATCTTAGATCTAGCTTAATTTGATCATCTTCTAGCATAATTAATCTCTCATCTGGCTTAATTGCATCTATCATTTAGCATAATCATGCATATCATTAGCATAATTAGCTTCTTGGATCAATATATCTTAATCATGCATCCTCTAGCTTGCACATCATATCATTTTAAATCCTCCATTTTGGTGTAGTCAAGTCACTAGGGTTGCTCATCCAGATCTGAGAGCAAATCCACACTCGCATCTCTTAGGAGGCGATAGGTTGCTTTACCATGGTTTATCTTTCATTTGATTTCAATTTGCTAACCATGCTTGTAATGATCTATTGATTGTTTGTGTTGCAGTTGTAGGTACCCTAATTCACACTCATGACAGTGGCAATCTCACATGTCATAGTACGACTGTTGACTAGGCCTGCCAAGTGGCGGTGACTGTGCGCAAGCTTGGCATTGAGCTGGCCCAGAGACTTTGAGTCATGAGGTGTCACGTGACAGGTCTGCTAATAGATGAACACTACATGGCACAACAAGAGGAACCAACAACTATGACCGATGATGGTGGGCCGAGATTGAAGAACCGGTGATGGACTGAGGGGAAACTGCTGGTTGGTGGGGGCCGAAGGCTAGTTGTCGGTGGAGATCATGAAGCATGGTGCAATGCAGTGGCCGAAGACGGTGGGTTGGCGGTGCAGACTGGAGGTGTTGGCTGAAGTGATGGTTTAGGAAGCTGCCACGGTTGTAGATTCTAGGAGGAGTATGGGTGGCGGGCCCCCCAAAAACCTATAGAGGCATACAAAATACAGATAGGGGGGTGGTCACACGACCCCCCCAAAAGCAATAATTTTTTTTAATTTTTAATAAAAACTGTGAAATGTTTTTTAAAAGGAAATAAAAATAAAATTTCACATAAAATATAATAATTTTTTTTGCAAATCCATACCCTACTACCCAAATTGGGTAAAAAAATCCTTCGATGCCCAAAGATGCACTTTCACCAAATATAGGCAAATTTATACTGGATTTTTATGGAAATGACCTCTCAGACCCAACAGTGGCATCAAAATCGCTATATGAGGCCTCCAAAAAGAGAAGCTTCTCAAATCCAAAAATGAAGTCCTCCAAAATGTCTCGCAAAAAACTAATTAATGAAGCCCCAATGGCTCTGATACCATGAGAGAATTTGCCAAGATCAAGGGTACAATGAAAATCACAAATAAGAGAGATTATATTTTGACAAGAATAAACTATATTCTCATCAATATGAAAATATGATCAATTGGATTAACCAATACAAAGAAGATGAGCCTGCTTATATAGGCAAGGCCAAATGGACATGTGAGCACACAATCATGATATGTGGCTCAATGAGAAACAAGGGTAGGTAGGAGAAATAGTAAAATATTCCATAAGAGGTGGATCACCCATAAAAGGTGGAATGTAACAACAAGATAAGACCACAAAAGGTGGAATTTTTCCTACAAGCATCATCCCTATGTACACACTTCTATGAGTGTCTTATATCCAAACTATGATGAGATGCATTTGTTAAACACAAATGGACACTGAGAGGGGGGTGAATTAGTTCATTTTAAAACTTTAAGTTCAGTGTGCAGATTTTAGAAATGTAATGCAAACATAGACACACACACACAAGAGAACATCGCATAAAACCAGATATACGAGGAAAACCCAATGTGGGAAAAACCTCGATGAGAATAACTGTTGGAGTCTACTGCTCCAATCTAGCCTCACAAGAAATGAATGATTATAATATGTTTTAGGGCACCAACCCAAGGAGCACCAACCCCTAATATTCTGAGCACCAACTCAAGGAGCACCAACCCCTAGTTTTATGAGCTACAACTCAAAGGAGCACCTACCACCCACTCAGAGATTACAAAGAATATAATCTCACAGAAGGTAAGGGTAGGTAGGAGAAATAGTAAAATATTCCACAAGAGGTGGATCACTCACCGAAAGTGGAATGTAACAACAAGATAAGACCATAAAATGTGGAATTTTTCTTGCAAGCATCATCCCTATGTATACACTTCCTTAAGTGTCTCATATCCAAACTATGATGAGATGCATTATCCTAAGTCAACTTAAGTAAAGTGTAATTATATCCTACACACACACACACACACACACACACACACACACATGCACACTATATATAAAAGTTTGGAGGACTAGAGAAACCACCACCACAATCAGGACAATTTAGTTCAACCTTCTAGGAGTAGATCTGAACCTTCTTTTATTGCTCAAATCTAGGTTTGTTGCTCTGTTTGATGACTGTAGCTCACCATTTGTGCATAATTGCTTCAGTTTACACACATTTACCCTAATTTCATCATCTTTAATTAAATCAATTCAATTTAAAGGGAAAGAAGAGCTACATCTAAAACCCTAGGAATCTAATTAGAATCTAGATTTATCAAGGCTAGATCTATCAAATTGCTTCTTTTCTTAATGTATTGGCCCTTAAGCAAAAATTAGCGGTTTTACTACATCTAAGGGTGAAACCCTAATTTTTCACCTACTATATTTTGGTGAACCGGACATCTTGCACCTTAATTTCTAATTTATGTTCTCAAATCTGAGTGTTTATGCATTTTCAAATTCAATTTTACATTTACAATTTTAATTTTCAACTAAATTACATAAATTTAGAGGTTAAAATCACAAAAACCTTTATTTTTAATTCTAAAATTGAGCTTGTGGGTAGCCTAATTTCGATTAATTATTTCAGATCTGATTACTTATGCAATTTTAAATTCAAATTTGCACTCATAGATCTCATTTTGAAATTGAGTTACATAAATTTAGCAGTTAAATTCACCAAAACCCTAATTTATAATTCTAAAATTTACTTGTGGGTCGCATTATTTTTCAAATCTATTTTCAAATCTGATCTTTATGATATGCCATGTTATGATTTAGAGGCATTTATCTTTCAAATTCAAAAATGAAACTGCTTAATTAATTGGTTAATCACTCATTTTTGCAAAATTTTGTTTTTTTTTAATCACAAATTTGAATTTCAAATTTAAATTTCCCTCCTTTGTGCATAAGTTTTGTTACCATTGGTCCTACCTACAATATTCCCATGAGAACTTGGAGAATTAAGGCTTCCCAAGGTTTAATTACTAAGCATATGGAGCCTAACTTGGAAAATTTATTTCATGAGAATGTTGGTGGTTCCTCCAACCCAACAAATGATGTCATTTATCTCCATTCTTTTTCATAATTCTCATGATGTGGATGAATCAATAAATAGGGTTTATATTGACTAATTGGAGAAGACTGATAATATATTTGAAAATCTTCAATAATGGATCAGTCAACAATACCCTAAAAGTGAGGTAATCTCATTGATTGAAGGATTAAAAAGAATGGTTTAAAGTGATAAAATTGGTGTTGATTTGTTGCATGGTGTTGCTCATATTGTTGACACTAATATCATGTCTATCAAAATTTGTGTTGAAGTCCTTGGTTACACCCAATCCACTAGTCAAGTCAATCATTCTATTCCTATGACTACATCCTTGCTTAGTGTGCCTATATTTACATTTTCTATCATGACTACTTCCACACAAAATGTTAATTTTACACATGTTAGTCAAGGGGGCAACCATGTTAATCAAAATTTTGTTATACCTTATTCTATGAGTCTTGCATTTATGACCCAATCATCTCCCATACCTACATATCATATATAGTGTTCCACCTCCTTACTCTCAACCTCCACCTACATACAATAATGTTACTCCATCACAATCCAATATGTCTAATTTCAATCCATCCACCAAAGCAACCATCAATAACTTATCCAAAATTGTCTCATGCTTACAACAATAATTACCTTCCATTACCCAATCTAAGTTTAATGTGCCCACATTTGATGTAGCGAGCCCATTATCTGATGACATTGTTCATGTTGTCCCTCCTAAGCATATGGAAGTCCTTCACTTGGAGATTTACAATGGAAAAAGTGATCCCTTGACTTAGGTGAACACATTTCAAACTTTGTGTAGTGACTTTGCTCATGATTAAAGACTTATGGTTAAATTATTTACTCAAACCTTTAGGGATAAATCTTTGCAATGGTATTGCTCTTTGCCTCCTTATAAACTATTACATCATTTCAACAATCAACTAATGCTTTCATTCACCAATTTCACAATAATATTGGTCCTAATTTTACTTTGATTGAATTAATTCATTATAAGCAAGGTCTTAAAGAAAAAGTGATTGATTTTATTGGTAGATATAAATATTTGTATTCTCAAATTGCTTATCCTATGCCTGATCAGGATGTTCAAAGAATTTTTATTGCTAATTTATAAAAAGACAGTAGGGATAAGCTTCTCTTTTTTGAGTTTACTTTGTTTAAGCAGTTGTGCGCAATAATTTATAATTATTAGCTTCAAGTGAGTCAATTTGAACCATCTCCTTTAATGGCTCTGATTGATAAGAATGAAAGTGCTCAACAATCTTTTGTGAAGTTTAAACCGAACAAGGGATGCATCAAGATCAACGAAAACATCAATACTCAAGTGGCATCCATGACATCAGGTGTGGCCCCTTTATTCAAATACTTTAGAAAAGAATTTACTCCTCTTTTTGAGTCTTGGCATAGCATAATAATATAATTGATAAATACAAATGTTTTGAAACTTTCTTCCCATCAAGCCAATTGATACCTCCAAACCTTTGCCACCTTATCATGATCCCAAAGCCTTTTTCTAATTTCATTGTCAACCTAGTCATGATACTAAGAAGTGTTATACCTTAAGGAGTAGGATTCAAGACTTTATTGATAATAATATTGGAAAAGTACAAAAATGTGTTACGTTTTAGGCTAACTTATCAGCACAAATGAATTTATGCATTTCTAACTAAAAATAAATTTTAGTCAAACATATGGTCTATATAGATTCATTATAACTAAATTATATATGGACCACAACTTTTTCAAGTGGAAGTATCTACTAAACATATATTTTATACCACTTAGGGTCCAATTACCAATTTTTTTTTTTGAAAAACTCAAGGTTTCAACAACTCCTACTCTTATATATATATATATATATATATATATATATATATATATATATATATATATATATATATATATATATATATATATATATATTTTAAAATATAAAAATACACTTTTGTAGATCTATAAATGAATTTTGAAAAATATATATCATTTAATATTTTAATCATTTTTTATTTTTTATATTGAAAGTAGGTTATTAGCACTAAAATATAAGGTTGATTATCTTATCAAGGAAAAATAATTAAATTTATTTAAAAAAATATGATGTTGTACAGAAAAGATCTATGTCATTATGAGATAACTCTTTTCTATTTCGGATAAATAATTAAGACAAAAGGTGGTGCCAAATGGAAAGAGTTATATTTTAGTACACACAAATTTTTAAATTTATATAAAAATATGTATTTATTAAAAATGGTGAAAAATATATTCATGCACTAAAGTTTCAAGTTATCAATGCACACAAAAAAAATGAAGAAAAAAAGAAAATTTACTATATTAAGTCTAATGCCTCGTATAACTTCAATTTCAACATTTTATTAGCAACTAAATTTTAGTGTCGACTTTATAAAAAAATATTTTCAAATAATTTTCAATTTAAAAAGAAAATACAAACATAAAATACACTAAAAAATATAAATTTTATTAATTTGTATCATTTCAAAATTCAAAACATACATGCTAGTTTCTATTGATTCAATTTAAAAAGTTCAAACAACATTGGTCATTTCTTTTATAAAAGTGTGACACAAATTTCAGCTTTTACTATCTGTAGCTTGTGTGAATGACAAAGGAAACAAATCCATAGCTCAAGTCCTAATCAAAACCTTCAAATCTTTACTAATCCTTTGCCTTCCCATTCTACTAATGTGGTTAAGTTTGAGCCTCTTATGTATTCTTCCAATGACCTTGGTGTTGAATCTAATAATGTGGTGAACCTTGTTGATAAACCTACACCTCCTAAGGACCTATGTATTACCTTTGATCCTAGTGAGAATATTAATGCACTTGATGGCCCATTATATATCACTACGAAGATCAAAGGCAAACTCTCGCGAGGGGTGCTCATTGATCCAACATGTATGGTGAATGCAATCACTGAAGAATATATTTATACTTTACAATTGCATCAAGTAACACATGATAAATCTATTGTAGTGGTTAAGGTGTATGATGGTTTATCTTGCCCTACTATTGGTTCTATTACTCTTCCCATTGAGGTTCGTACTAAGTGCTTAGATGTTATTTTTGCTATCATTCTTACATCAAATCATTTTCGTATGAAGTTGGAGCATCCCTGTCTCTCTTCCATGAAAGAAATCCCTTCTACTATTCATAAATGTCTAAAATTCCCCCATAATGACAAAATCATAACTATTAATCATAGTATGTATCAACCCACAATGAGACATGAAGATGTCAACCTTGATTGCTTTTGGCCTTAACAATTTGAGCCTCTTGAGCCTCAAAGTGATTCTCTTTTTCTAACTTATTAAAAGTGGAAGAATGAGATGATCTTATCTTTGAGTAATCCTAGAGAGCCTAAATCTTTTCCTTCTCATGATGGACCTGGTCTCCTTCATACACCTTATATTCCTCCTATATATGCTACATTCCTTCCTCCTACATCTTATAAAGGGAAGCACCCAACATCTCCTATCTTTCAACCTAGTAGACCTTCTCCTATTCCTCCTCCTTTAAAGGAAGATAAGAAGCCTATGTCCATTGATCCTAACCCATCACAATCTAAGGCTAAAACTAAAAGAAATCATTGTGTGAAAGAACATCGATAGAGATGTCGTGCTAAGGCTCATGAACTTGCATATCAACCCATTTCCTCCCAAAGACACCAAATGTTGACTTGGTCCCATTTGTCTAGCCTTCACCTAACCCTAGGGAGGAAGTTCAACCTAGATCACCAAGATTAAAAATGCTTAAGAAAGATGATGGTTCATGTTCTATTCATATTAGAGAACCTATTTTTATTAATCTTGATGAAGAAATGGATGATAATCTTGTTCATTATGACAATGTTGATAATGATAATTTTTATGATATGTATGAGCTTGTTGATGTTGACAGTGATTTATTTAAACAATTTTCAAAAGCATTAATCCTAGAGCTCCTAGTCACAAACAAAGTGACTCATCCTTAGAGCATTGTCCTTGTTTGGAACTTGTAGTATCTTCATCTACCATGATCAAAATTACTCCTCTTGCATATTATCCACCTTCCAAAGACAATATTCAACAAGATTGTGAGGTGGATGGTTTGCTTGATTATCTTTATTTGTGTCATAAATTCTCTCTCCTCTCTTACTCTTTTGTAATGTGTTTCCCTCATGATGTGTTTTTTTGTTATGTTAGGTTCTCTTTGGATGAACCTTGCCACTTTATTGATGCAAGGTAATAAAGATGTTGAATTTTTTGTGACATTATTCTAGTTGTATCTGAATTATTCTATTTGTTGTCCCTTGTGTTGTCTATTTGGGGATGATGCAAAGCATTGTGATCTCTTTTAGTATCTTCCATGTTGACTCAAAAGACACATGTTCCCTTCTTCCATTTTGCTTGTGGTTCCACTATCTTTGGGGAATGAGGTCAATTCAATGCAAACATTTCATGATATACATTATTTATCATAAGAGCATACTGACCCCAGATTTAGTGGACCCCTTATGTGTTTTATGTTTTGTGACCATTATCCTTTGATTTTTCCTTTCTTGGAGGCATTTTATTATGGTAACATGCTTGTATTTGGATGCATGCTACCTTAAAGTAATTTCTCCCAATAAGGTGTATGCAATTTCCTTAATGTGGGGAACATACACTCCACTTAATATTTCACTTTATGCACACACTATCACATGTTTCAATACTCAAGTTACTTTGCAAATTGAGCCTTTTACTTTGTCATTTGGTATTTTTCTTTTTCATGACTCATAGTAAGAAAACCTTACTAGGATAGAAATCATGATTCTCTCTCTCTTCTCTCTTATGATGTCTCTTTTATTTTGATATTTAAGTAGTAAGATCCTAAAGTCCCTTGGAGGCTTAGTGTGTCTTGTCTCTTTGATGTCTTGATGAAATGTTTTCAATGCAAATCTTTGTACCTTACCATGAGTATGCTTAGTCTCATACCCCCACTAAAGTGGGGGCTAAATGTAGCATCCTAAATTGTAATCTCTTACAATTTTATCCTCACTTGGGTCCTCACCTTGGCATTTGTCCCCAAAGGCCTGATTGAAGCCCTGATTCTTCTTACACCATGTATCAAGCTCAAATTTCCATGATCTAAATTTTGTTGGCATGATGATGATTTTTGTATCTGATGACTTCATGTGTTGTCATTGATGGCACACATATGTTTTGATTGTCATAGTCATCTTAGTTAAGGTTAAACCGGTATACTATTGAGTCATTGTATTGTTAACTGGTATCATATGTATGAAGATGTCTAAACTGGTATATATAGACAATCAATATATGTAGTTAAGATAATTGGTTTTGATCAGTTCCACTGTTACCAGTTTCGAGATGCAGTAGAGAGAGACAAGAAGGCGCATGGAGACAATCATCCAGTATGATTTGAAGTGAATCAGTCTGTGAGTTTGATGCGGTCAACACTCAACCGGTATTGGTGTTTCAACCGATTTCCTAGTTTATGTGATGAGTTATCATCGATTGTGATGTGTTACCACCAACCCACACTATGGTGGTGATTTGTGTCATGTTAAGGTATATTGTCTAGATTCACTGAACCTAGGTAATTGTGTCAAGGTTCAGGAGCCGACATAAAATCTAATGCATATAAAAAGACATTGTGATGAGTTATTTCACATGAGAGAGACAAGTGATGTTATGAGTTGAAGTAGATGTGATTTGTTGAAGGAGTTGCAAAGTATGTCAGTGATGTAGTAATGTGTGAGTAGAAAAGGATCTAAACAAGCAGAATGTACTATTCTTAGATCATACCACCTGTTGTTTTTTAATCACTACAACAGTTAAATTCCCTAATAGGGTAAGCTCTAACAAGCTTCATTGTAGAAATCCTCTAACAAGGTGATTCATTAACTTGGATCTAAATCCTCCATTGAGGTTACCTTTAACTAGGTTTAGCTCCTAATAGGGCTTGGGATCTTTAACAGGATCTGCTCCCAATAGAGCATTTTGTAGACCTTAACCTGTCAGTTACCTATTCTGCAGATAGTTAACTTGTGAGTTCCATCTCACCATGGTTTTTCCCAGTTGGGTTTTCCATTTATAAATATTTATGTTGTGGTGAATGTTTTGATTGTGGTGAATTCTTTTATAACACTTTAGATTACATGAAAAGTCATTACTAAACTGGTTAAATTCTTTTACCAGCTTGCAATTAAAGTGTTATTGGTTTTGCTATCACTGATTCACCCCCCCTCTCAATGCTTTATAAGTTTATCAATTGGTATCAGAGGCTAACGTCCTTGAGGCTTAACTGCTTGGAAGGGAACCCTGAAACCATTATGGGGGATATGAGTTATAAAGAGATGTCTAGAGAACTTGCTGAAAGTAGGGATGAGCTTGAAATCCTGAGAGGCAGATTCAAGGCTTCACAAGAAAAAAGGAAAGAACTGACTGAGAAATTATTGGAGATCTCTGAAAAAAGCTCTTTAGATGAGGCGAACATTGATGCACTGGTTGAAGAAGTGGAGAAACTAAATGGTAAAAAACATAACCTAAGGAGAGAACTTGAAGCTAGGAGGACAGTTGAACAGTTGATCAAAGAGAAAGATCATGAAATCCTTAAGATCAAGTAGGAGAATTCAACCTTGTATGAACATTGGCATGAGGAGAAAGAAGAAAAAGAAGCATTATAGACAGATCTTGAATTGGCAATATCTCTTAGAGAGACTCTTATGAAGCACAATGAAGATCTTACTAAAGAGCTTACATAAGCCAATGAGAAGCTTGATAAATTCAACAAGAGTTCTTCTATGTTGGATGAACAAATCCAATCTCAAAGGATGAAAGGTGATACATATGGGTTAGGATATAATACATCTGAGAAGGGTGAATCTTCCGGTACCAAGAGAGACATGCATGAAGGTAAAAATACTCCTAAGGCTAAGAAGCCTATAGGTAAGAAAGCTTACAAACCTATTTTCTTTAACTGTCATAAACCAGGACATACTGCTAATGTTTGTAGAAGCAAATCTGATGGTAATACTGGTTATAGACCTAATACTAGGTATATGCCTAAAAGATTTAAAGGTTATTGTTATATATGCAACATGTATGGGCATAAATCAATTGGATGCAGATATGGAGCAAACAATCATGCACCTCACATGAATCCAAGACCTATTGGTGACTGGAGAAGGACTCATGACAACCGGAGAAACATGAACTAGAAAAAACCTTATGTTAATCGGTCTAGTCCTTATGAGATAGAAAAGAGAGTCAATGTGACTTGCACAAATTGCAATAACTATGGACATGTAGCTATGAACTGTAGATGAATAACTGGAAGAGGTAATGTAGGACCTTGGAGAATATCTGGGATGGCCTGCTATCATTGTCACAAACCAGGACACATTGCTAAGTTTTGCAGAACAAAGAAGAACCAATCGGTAAGTCACAATGTTGATTAGAAAGGAAAGCAGAAGGTAGATGTTGAAGAAACTAGAGTGGAGATGAAAAGAATTTGGAAGAAGAAAAGTGAGAACAAGCCATCGGAAGAATTGAATACGTCACCTAGTATGGAGAATCCTTCACTGACAAATTGAGCTTTTCAATAAGCCTAGGGGGAGTATATCGATAAATCTATTTCTGGACCCCTTGAAGAAAGTATGCATTTTGAGTTAAAATAATTTTTTATATTGTTATCTATTGATTTTCTAAAGTATTATCAATCAATTAGTATATCTATTGGTTAAGGCAAGTTTTGTTAAGTGGTAATTAGGGTTTGTCACCCTATCGGTAGTGCATTTAATGCAGTCGGTAAAGTTAATAAAAAGCAATTTCGCGAAGTCATTTTTTACCCTATTTGCATTCGAAGAGTATTTTGTGAGCTCTTGTAGAGTGAAACAAAGCATTTTTAGCGGATTGTGCACGGATTTGTGCTACGGACTAAAAAAGTTGAATTAGATTTGAAGCTAAGAAAGGAGAATCGGGTGTGCAAGAGATAGAGCAACCAAAAACCATAGCAGCATGAAGGAAATGAGGTATTTGGTCAATCTTCTCTCTTGAATCAAAATTATTTGGAATGGCATCTTCATCTTCTGCCCCATCAAAGAGTCTTTTTATCACTGCCGAAGCCACTGAGTCAATGGAGTCAAACAAGATAGACTTGTACAACACATTATCACAGGTACCCTAGGGAGTTTTGATTAAGGGTGATTTATCCAATTATATAGATTGTAAGATAGAAGATTTAGGACCTTTGGCAATCTATTCCTAGTTGAAATCTTTATGCGACAAGAACAGGAAGATCAAACCTAATTACATTAGGGTTTATGAGAAATGTTTTCATAATGCGGGCTATTTTCTAGAGAATTTTGAGGAAGAACATGTCAGGATCATTCTAATTCACGTCCATGGAGGGAACATGTACTTAGATAGGTCACACACTATTACAAAGGAGGCTATTCATGTTGTGACTGGTTTCTGGCAAATTGGGGAAGTTCCTAAATTGAGGAAAATCTCGCAGAATACTATCATTGAACTGACAAAGACCACTTGTGATAGTCGTGCCATGTCTGTTAACAACATTCAAGATGAAGTAGTCAGATATGCCACAATGATTATCGGTTATAGAATATTTCATTCTAGCCGGATGAACAGTGTGCCATCAGCTGCTGTACAAGCCACCTACTAGATGATTAAGGAAAATGTAGATTATGATCTGTGTGAGGCTATGCAAAGTCAGCTAATGCTGAATCTGGAATCAATCAAGAAGGACAACAGTCAGAAGTTCACGTTTGGACAACTTTTGATCAGTTTGTTTTTCTATTTCAAGAATTTTATTCCAGGTATTGGTGATATACAATGGTCTAATGATACACCTCTCTCAGCCTAAATTAAGAATAGTATAAAGGTTGTAAAGAACATATTTCCAGTTGCTATGAACAGGTATTTCAATGAATTCCAGAAGAAGATGAGCATGAGACTAAGGTTATCAGATGAAGTGGTAAAACACTTTGAAAAAGATATCTGTTTCACTATGACCACTGATTTCTGCCTTATGGAGGCTGTTGAACCAAGATAAGAAGAAATGGAGCAAATGGGCTATGAAGTTAGTTATGACTTGTTGATCGGTTATGCCAACAACCTTTTGGCATCTCCTAAGGACACAAAGAAGAAGGGACTTGGTACTTATCAAGAAAGGATTGCACCAACACAACCCAGTAGTGTGAAAGGGAAAAGGAAGAAAGATTATCATCAGCTTCTCTGTCAACCGATACTAGAGTAACAAGGAGTGTTCAAATCAAGAAGGAACTGGTATGTAAAGTGTACACAAAGAAGTAGACTACCACTAGAAAGAGAGGTAGACATCTCATCCTACAAGAAGAATCCAAGGATACTGAATCTGAGGAAGAGAAGAAGAAGCATAAGGCAACTAGTAAGAAATCTAAATCAATAGGGGAAATCCCTAAGAAAAATATTTCTATCGATGTTGCATCTTTCAAGCCAATGAGTCATTTTGAGAGGACTCTGAAAACATTAAAGAGAAAGAAATTTAGTAATGTAAAAGAATATTTTGAATCTTTTGATGAAGTTCAGAAACAAGAAGTGGTACAAGAGGTAATCAATTACCTATGTCACATAACTGGTTACCACATGAGATTCATAAGGAAATATCTGATTCTTTGAATATAATTCTTGAAAATAAATGGAAGTTGATTATTGATTAGGAACAAGAGATTATTGATAAAAATTTTGTTCAATATTTTCATGAATTATCTCATGGTGAGTTGCTAGAAATGCTTTTTAAGCGTAAGGGACAATTTCATACAAGATCAAGGAGAATGAAACTATTGGGAGGAAAAACTCAGGAAGTTGAAGATGATACTCATCGGGAAGCTAAAGCTATTCAGGAAATGAATGATCAGTTGAAAAACTATCAAAATAAGCCCGATCAGACTAATACTGGAGGTCCACCGGAGCTGGACACTGAAGAAATTATTACACTGGATGTAGTCTACCTTGTCAAGGATAAAGATGACACTATTTCACCACCTGTCATATTCTTTGTGGATGAAATTGAAGATGTTCAAGATACTATTGATACAACTAGTACCTATATTTAACCGGTTAAAGATAAAGAATAGGAACTAGATATGGCTAAGGAACATAAAGCAGAGGAAGCACCAGCTACTGAACAAAGTGTGGACATACAACCACCACTAGAAAAAGAACATAATGTTGAAAGTAAACTGCCATTGGTCATTACACCAACACAGGAGGAATAGATAGATACAGGGAAAGAGAAAATAGAGAAGAAGGCTGAAGAGAAAAAGGATGAAGAGAAGCAAATAGAGATGAAGAAGAAAACAAATGTTGAGGATGATGATGATGACTCAATCAACATTAAAGGTCCTATAGATATGGACAATTTGAGGGCCTTTGAATTAATGGATATTTCTACTGCTATGTAATCCAAAGCATAAAAGAAGAGGTTAAAAGAGCATAAATGAGAAGCAGAGACCATTCAACTACTTTTAACATTTTGTCAAGTCTCCTACCGGAGACTGATACATGTAATCTATCCACCCCTATTGATAAGCTTGGACAGTTAGTTGTTGATGCCAGTAAACAACTAAAATCATTTGAAGAGGTAGCTCATGCCTTAGCAGAAAAAGATTACAGAAAGAAAAAATGGAGAGCAACTGATTTTAAAAATTGATAAAGTCAAGATTACTTTAATAGTGAATAGAGATCTGTTCAAAACCAGTATAGAAACTGGCGGTAAAATTTTGGCTACTATATCTAAAGTATCATTATTCTATTCTGATTTGAAGAAAAAGAAAGAAGATACAAATAAGGAACTTGAGAGGATAAGTGATGCATACCTACCAGTACAAGATTCCACTTTGAATTTTTGGTAAATCTGTTGATGCCTTACAACAGCTATTAGAAGTTTATGATTTTGAATAGGTGAAGTGGATAAGATCCTTGAAGGAGCTAAAGAATTAGTTAATTCCAAAAGTTGAAATCTTACAGAGGGCATACAAGGATTCTTAAGAAATTTTGGCTACCCTAGAGATGAGCAATGCTGATGCTATCGAAGAATTTGCTGCACATATTTTGACACATGTTGAGATCACTGAGACACTATTAGAAACATGGGACAATGACCTTACACAGTTGAAGTTTCATTTCAGTGATATTTTCTTGAGAATTGCATTGTAAAGACTTCAAAACTCTTATATATATATATATGCAATTTTTTATGACAAATTTTGATGTAATGTATGTATTTTAATTTTTGTTTGGCATTGTTGTCAAAGGGGGAGTAGAATAATTTTAAGAGTCAAAATTTGGTATGTACTATTAAGGGGGAGTCTGTACATTTTTTTTTGTAAGCACACTTAGTTGTTAAAATTTTCTTAAGTGTTGCCATCAATGCCAAAGGGGGAGATTATTGGCATGATGATGATTTTTGTATCTGATGAATTCATGTGTTGTCATTGATGGCACACATATGTTTTGATTATTATAGTAATCTTAGTTAAGGTTAAACTAGTATAATATTGAGTCATTGTATTGTTAATCGGTATCATATGTATGAAGATGTCTAAACCGGTATATGTAGACAACTGGCATATGCAGTTAAGACAATCGGTTTTGATCAATTCCACTATTACCTGTTTCGAGATGCAATAGAGAGAGATAAGAAGGCACATGGAGATAATCATCTAGTATGATTTTGAAGTGAATCGGTCTGTGAGTTTGATGCGGTCAACACTCAATCGGTATCGGTGTTTCAACCGGTTTCCCAGTTTGTGTGATGAGTTATCACTGGTTGTGATGTGTTACCACCAACCGACACTATGGTGGGGATTTGTGTCATGTTAAGGAAGATTGTCTAGATTCACTGAACTTAGGTAATTGTGTTAAGGTTCAGGAGCTGACATCTAATGTCTATAAAAAGACATTGTGATGAGTTATTTCACATGAGAGAGACAAGTGATGTTATGAGTTGAAGTAGATGCGATTTGTTGAAGGAGTTGCAGAGTATGTTGGTGATGTAGTAATGTGTGAGAAGAAAAGGATCTAAACAAGCAGAATATGCTATTCTTAGATTATACCACCTATTATTTTCTAATCACTACAACAGTTAAATCCCCTAACCGAGTAAGCACTAACAAGCTTCATTGTAGAAATCCTCTAACAAGGTGATTCATTAACTTGGATATAAATCCTCCACTGAGGTTACCTTTACCCAGGTATAGCTCCTAATAGGGCTTGGGATCTTTAACAGGATCTGCTCCCAATAGAGAATTTTGTAGACCTTAACCGGTCAATTACCTATTCTACAGATGGTTAACTTGTGAGTTCCATCTCACCATATTTTTTCCCAGTTGGGTTTTCCACATATAAATATTTATGTTATGGTGAATGTTTTGATTGTGGTGAATATTTTTATAACACTTTGGATTACATGCAAAGTCATTAGTAAACTGGTTAAATGTTTTTACTAGTCTGTAATTAAAGTGTTATTGTTTTTTCTATCACTGATTCAACCACCCCTCTCAGCGCTTTATAAGTTTATCACATTTATGTCCCCAAGATCTTGGGACTCTGATGTCCAAGACCATGGCACCTAGTGCCATGGTCCTCGAGGACTAGAGTGCCCAACACCATGGCCCTCTCCAAAAAGGCCCATTTTGGGGCCTCATAATGGTAACAAGAATTGAGTAGTAACCAAGATCCCATGTCAGCTCATGTTAGATAATTAAATTGTTTTTTGACTAGCATGTATAAAAGGAGGTCTACCCCTCCCATTTTGAGATCAAGCAATCAAGTGTTCATAATTCAAATTCATAATCAAGAAAAATTGAAGTGGGCAAGCAATTGGTCTTCTTTCAAGCATTGGAGATGACATTCATAGTCTATGTTTTATGAAAACTATTTACATGAAACCCTAATTCTTTATGAAGATAAACAAAACTTCATAAAAAGGTATATCATGTTAGTGTTTCAAAAATTTTAAGCATTTTACTCGATAGTAAATGATTTCTATTAAAATAATTCATTTACATTTCAATTCTATTTCATGGTTAATTCCAAAACCAAGGTTTGACTTGAGGAAAACTTCTATAGGCAACCATTTTTCCTTCTTGATTGTGTGCAGGAATAGGTACATAGCTGCAATTTTTAGGATTGACATTATTCGCAGAGATGAATAGGTTCCCTTTCAGATGGCAAAAAGTTTAGAGAACTAAGGCGACCACCACCATGGTCCCAGCAATTCAAGTCGACCTTCTGGGAACAAATCCAACCCTTCTTCTATTGCTCAGATCTATGTTTGTGGCTTCGTTCAACGACTGTAGCTCATTGTTTAAGGATAACTGCTTCAATTTAGACACATTTATCCTAATTTCAATATCTTTAAAATTAAATCAATTCAATTTAAAGGGAAAGAAGAGGCACATCTATAACCCTAAGAATCTTATTAGAATCTAGATCTGTCAAGACTAGATCTATCAAATTCCATCATTCCCTAATGTAATGGTCCTTAAGCAAAAATTAGTTGTTTTACTACATCTCGGTAAGTGCACAAAGATGGGGGACCAAAAAGATGCCAAAAATGTTTTTGGCCTCCATCAAGCCCTTTGGTGCATGCCAAATAGGTTTAGCATGCCGAACCTAAGGTTTGGTCATGCCAAA
Source organism: Cryptomeria japonica (assembly GCF_030272615.1). NCBI lineage: Eukaryota > Viridiplantae > Streptophyta > Pinopsida > Cupressales > Cupressaceae > Cryptomeria > Cryptomeria japonica. The sequence goes on from NC_081411.1 coordinate 54,641,568, forward strand.
TCTATTTGGAGTGTTCCTAATATGGTGAGCGCCAAATTTGGTGTGTGCTAAATGGCATAAATGACATTTATATTTATCTAATTCCTTTCTTATACTTTACGTTATATTTTATGTATATATTGGAAGGATGTTTGAGAGTGGTTTCAAATCTCTAGGAGTTATGATGCAAATTCTAGTTTTTAGAGTATTCATATAAATTTTAGACTTATCAAATTTCAGTAATCAACATGCTCGTATCAACATTATCTCTCTCTCTCTCTCTCAAGTTTCTCCATCTCTTTCCCCCTCCCTCTCTTTCACTTGGGATTTCTCTCCCTCTAGTCTCTCCCTCAACCCCCACCTTCTACCCTTTGTCTCTTTCTCCCTTTCTATGGTTGATAGAAGGAAAAAAAAATACCAGAGAGAGAGATTGGAGAGCAAGTGAGAGAGATAGAGGGAGTGGTTGATGGAAAGAAATGAAAATACCAAGGATAGAGAGATCTTAAGCGAGTGAAAAAGAGAGAGAGTCGAAGTGAAAGAGAGAGGGAGGGAGGAAGGAATGGGTTGAGGGAGAGACTAGAGAGAGAGATAAAGTGGGAGAGATGGAGGGATTAAGGAATGGATTGAGGGAGAGACTAGAGAGAGAGATCAAGTGGGAGAGATGGAGGGTGGAAGGGAGAGGTTGATGGAAAGAGAGGGATATATTAGGGAGAGAGGGAGGAAGGGGTGGAAAGAGAAGGAGAGATTAGAGTGAGAGATATTAAGTGAGAGAGGGAGGGAGGGGTTGAGGCAAAGAGAGATCCCAAGTGAGAGAGATGGAGGGAGGGAGGTAGGGGTTGATGAAAAGAGAGGGAGATGCCTAAGAGATAGAGGGAGAGTGAGAGAGAGATAAAGGAAAGGGGGTTAATGAAAAGAGTAGGAGAGACCAAAGAGAGATCCAAAGTTAGAGAGAGGGATGGAGGAAGGTAGGGTTTGAGGGAGGGAGGGGTGTGGAGAGAGAGATAGGGAGGAAGGTAGGGTTTGAGAGAGAGAGAGAGGAGGGGGTTGATGGAAAGAGAGGAATATATCAGGGAGAGAGGGAGGAATGGATGGAGAGAGAGAGAGAGAGAGAGAGAGAGAGAGAGAGAGAGAGAGAGAGAGATGGATGGATGGAGGTAGGGGTTGATGAAGAGAGAGGGAGAGACCTAAGAGAGAGAAAGTTAGAGAGGAGAGGAAGTGGAGTTAATGAGAGAGAGAGAGGGGGATTGGGAGGGAGAGAGTTACAGGGAAAGAGACTTGAGAGAGAAAGAGAAAGGGATGGGGAGGGAGAGAGGGAAAGAATGGAGAGAATTCATGGGAAAGATAGATAGAGATAGAGGGCAAGAGGGAGAAGGGGACTAGGAAGGAGAGAGGGAAAAAGTGTTAAGAGGAAAAGAGAGAGAGAGACTTGAGAGAGTAAGATATTTAGAGGGAAAGAGGGACAAACTTGAGAGAGAAAGAGAAAGGGAGGGGAGGAAGAGAATAGACAAAATGGGGCAAAGACGCTTGAGAGGAGAGAGAGAGAGAGAGAGAGAGAGAGAGAGAGAGAGAGAGAGAGAGAGAGAGAGAGAGAGAGAGAGGAGAGGAAGTGGGGTTAATGAGAGAGAGAGGGGGGGATTGGGAGGGAGAGAGTTACAAGGAAAGAGACTTGAGAGAGAAAGAGAAAGGGATGGGGAGGGAGAGAGGGAAATAATGGAGAGAAATCATGGGAAAGATAGATAGAGATAGAGGGCAAGAGGGAGAAGGGGACTAGGAAGGAGAGAGGGAAAAAGTGTTAAGAGGAAAAGAGAGAGCCTTGAGAGAGAAAAAGAGTTAGAGGGAAAGAGAGAGAGAGACTTGAGAGAGTAAGATATTTAGAGGGAAAGAGGGACAAACTTGAGAGAGAAAGAGAAAGGGAGGGGGAGGAAGAGAATAGACAAAATGGGGCAAAGACACCTGAGAGGGGGGAGAGAGAGAGAGAGAGAGAGAGAGAGAGAGAGAGAGAGAGACTAGGATACAAACACCTAAGAGAGGGGGAGAGTGATAGAGAGGGAATGGGGGAGATATAAAGACCCCTAAGAAACCCATATGACCCCTTAGGACACCATATGACCCCTTTTAACATCATAGTACATGACATGATCCCTCATGACACCATATGACCCCTTAGGATAATATGATCCTAAGGGGTCATATAGTGTCCTAAGCGGTCATATGGTGTTCTAACATATGTGTGGGCACTTACGACCCCATATGACCCTTAATGACACCATATGACCCCTTAGGACACTATGTGATCCCTTAGGACCATATGATGTCCATATGGTGTCCTGAGGGGTCATATTATGTTCTAACACATGCGTGGCTCCTTACGACCCAATATGAGCCCTAACGACACCATGTGACCCTTTGGGACACCATATGACCCCTTATGACACCATATTACCCCTTAGGGTCCAATATGATGTCCTAAGGGGTCATATGGTGTCGTAAGGAGTCATATGGTGTTCTAAAACATGTGTGGGCCCTTAGGACCCCCTATGACCTCTAACGACACCATATGACCCCTTAGGACCATATGATGTCCATATGGTGTCCTAAGGGGTCATGTGGTGTTCTAACACATGTGTGGCCCCTTAGAACACCATATGACCGATAATGACACCATGTGACCCCTTAGGACACCATATGAACCCTTATGATACCAAATGATCCCTTATGACAATATGATGTCCTAATGGGTCATATGGTGTCCTAAGGGGTCATATGGTGTCTTAAGTGATTATATGATGCTCAAACACATATTTGGGAACTTAGGACCCCATATGACCCCTTAGGACACCATATGATCCTTGAGGACACCATATGACCCCTTTTAACATCCTAGTACATGACATGACCCCTTAGGACAATACGATATTCTAATGGGTCATATGGTGTCCTAAGGGGTCATATGGTGTTCTAAAAACATATTTGGGCCCTTAGGACCCCATATGAAATCTAATGACACCATATGACCCTCAAGGACACCATATGACCCCTTTTAAAATCCTAGTACACAACACTGCCCCTTAGGACAATATGATGTCCTAATGAGTCATATGGTGTCATAAGGGGTCATATGGTGTTCTAACACATGTGTGGGCCCTTAGGATCCCATATGACCCCTAACAATACCATATGACCCCTTAAGACACTATATGACCCCTTAGGATACCTTAGGACACCATATGATCTCCATATGGTGTGTTAAGGGGTCATATGGTGTTCTAACACATGCGTGTCCCCTTAGGACTCCATATGACCCCTAACAACACCATGTGATCCCTCAAGACACCATACGACTCTTTATGACACCATATGACCCATTGGGACAATATTTTGTCCTAAGGTGTTATATGGTGTCCTAAAGGGTTATATGGTGTTCTAACACATGTGTGGGCCCTTAGGACATCATATGACCCCTTAGGACCATATAATAATGTCCATATAATGTTTTAAGGGGTCATATGGTGTTCTAACAAATGTGTGGCCCCTTAGGACCCCATATGACACTATATGACCCTTTAGAACAATATGATGTCCTAATGGGTCATATGGTGTCTTCAGGGATCATATGGTGTCCTAGGCGGTCATATGGTGCTCTAACACATAATTGGCCCCTTAAGAACCCATATGACCCCTAAAAACACCATATGACCCCTCAGGACACCATATGACCCCTCAGGACAATATGATGTGATAATGGGTCATATTGTGTTCTAACACATGTGGGCCCTTAGGATCCCATATGACCCCTAGTGACACCATATGACCCTTGAGGACACCATATGACCCCTTAGAGCAATATAATGTCCTAATGGGTCATATGATGTTGTAAGGGGTACTATGGTGTCCTAAGGGGTCATATGGTGTTCTAACACATGTGTGGGCCCTTAGGACCCCATTGGATACTATATGATCCTTGAGAACTCCATATGACCCCTTTTAACATCCTAGTACACAACATGACTTCTTATGAAACCATATGACCCCTTAGGACAATGTGATATCCTAATGGGTCATATGGTGTCCTAAGGGGTCATATGATGTCATTAGGAGTCATATGGGGTCCTAAGATCCCACAAATGTGTTAGAAAACCATATGACCCCTTAGGACACCATATGACTAATTAGGACATATGACACCATATGATCCCTTAGAAAACCATATGACCCCTTTTAACATCAGAGGACATGACATGACCCCTTATTACAACATATGACCCTTTGGACATCATATGACTCTTTAGGTCCACGTGATGTCCATATGGTGTCCTAAGGGGTCATATAGTGTTCTAACACAAGCATGTCCTCTTGGGACACCTGATGACCCATAAAGACCCCATGTGACCCCTTACGACACCATATGACCCCTTAGGACAATATGATGTCCTAATGGGTCATATAGTGTCTTAAGGGGTCATATTGTGTTCTAAGGGGTCATATGGTGTTCTAACACATGGACGATCCCTTAGGACCTATATGACTCCTAACAACACCATATGACCCTTAAGGACACCATATGACCCCTTAGGACAAAATATGACCCTTAGGACAAAATATGACCCCTTAGGACAATATGATATCCTAATGGGTCATATGATGTCCTAATATGATTCCTTGAGGGGTCATATGGTGTTCTAACACATGTGTGGGACCTAAGGACCCCATATGACCCCTAATGACACCTTATGACCCCTCAGGACACCATAAGACCCCTGAGGACATCATATGAACCCTTTTAACATCCTTGTACATGACATGACCCCTTATGACTCCATATGACCCCTTAGGACAATATGATGTCCATGGGTCATATGGTGTTCTAACACACATATGAGCCCTTAGAACCCCATATGACCCCTAACAACACCATATGATCCCTGAGAACACCATATGATCCCTTTTAACATCCTAGTACACGACATGACCCCTAATGACATCATATGACCCCTTAAAACAATATGATATCCTAATGGGTCATATGGTGTCCTAAGGAGTCATATGGTGTTCTAACACATTTGTGGGCCCTTATGACCTCATATGACCCCTAACGACACCATTTGACCCCTTAGGACACCATTTGACCTCTTTTAACATCAGAGTACATGACATGACCCTTTATGACACCATATGACCCCTTAGGACCATATGATGTCCATATGGTGTTCTAAAATATGTGTAGCCCCATAGGACCCCTTATGATCCCTAATGACACCATGTGACCCCTTATGACACCATATGGTCCCTAAGGACAATATGATGTCCTAATTTGTCATATACTGTCTCAAGGGGTCATATTGTGGCCTAAGGGGTCATACGGTGTTCTAACACATGGATGGCCCCTTAGGACCCCATATGACCCCTAACGACACCATATGACCCCTCAGGACACCATATGACTCCCCAGGACAACATATGACCCCTTAGGAAAATATGATGTCCTAATGGGTCATATGGTGTCCTAACGTGTCATATGGTGTCCTGAGAGGTCATATGGTGTTCTAATGCATGTGTGGGCACTTAGGACCCCATATGACCGCTAACGACATCTTATGACCCCTTAGGAAACAATATGACCCCTTTTAACATCCTAGTATGCGACATGACCCCTTATGACACCATATGACCCCTTAGGACAATATGATGTCCTAATGGGTCATATGGTTTCCTTGTTCTTATATGGAGCCTAATCAAACTTGGAGGTTAAATTTTCCATACTTCTATTGGCACGGTTTACCCCCATATTTTTCGATGGGGGTTTGGGGTTAAATTTTCCCTACTTTTATAAAGGCGTAAGGTGTTATTTTCTATTGGCTGGCATATTGTAACCCTAATTTTGTAAGTGACATAAGTCTTGATAAAAAGGCTAAGGGTTAGGGGTTTTATTCTGTAGAGAATTTCATATAGCATTTTGTAGCAATATTGAGTTACAAGGGATTATTGGTTGTAATCGGTTTTGATTTACTAGATAATAATATTGGACTCTTTGTTTGGTCGATGTAGCCCAAGATTGGGATAACGACGTTAAATATTGTCTCTTCGCTCTTATTATTTATGTGTTTTTCATTCCAGTGTTTAATATTTATTTGCATATAATTGATATTTTTTGCATGCAATTCCTAATAAGTGGTATCAAAGCTGGCTGTGTTTGATTATTGTCTTCAGGAAGATCTCATGGTTGAGTGGGAGTCTCACGGTTAAGTAGACACAATGATGGATGAGGGTATATTGAAGGTAGAAAAATTCAATGGTCAAAACTATCAGTTATGGAAGATGCAGATGGAGGATTATCTCTATTAGAAGAATTTATGGAGGTCGTTGGAAGGAATAGCCAAGAAAGGCACAATGAGTGATGAGGATTGGAATATTTTGGACAGAAAGGCACTAGGAACTATTTGACCGTGCTTGGCATCGTCTATAGCATTCAATATAACAAAAGAAATGATAATTGCAGAACTAATGTCGACATTGACTAAATTGTATGAAAAATCCTGAGCCTCAAATAAGGTATTTCTCATTAACCATCTATTTAATATGAAGATGGTTGAAGGTGGATTTGTGACAGATCATTTAAATGAGTTTAATACGATTACTAGTCAGTTGTCTTCTCTAAATGTAAATTTTGATGAAGAAGTTAGGGCTCTCCTGATATTATCTTATTTGCCTGCAAGATGGAATGGTTTGGTAATGGTGGTTAGTAACTATGTTTCTGGTACAAATACCTTAAAATTTGATGATGTTGTTGGTGTTCTTGTGAGTGAGGAAATTCATAGGAAAATCTCAGGTGGATCCATATCAGGTAGTGTTTTGACTGCAGAAAGTAGGGGTAGACTAAAGGAGAGAGGAAAAGGTTCTGGAGGTCGTGGGAAGTCATGAGGAAAATCAAAGGATGAGAGATCCCAGTCTAGAGGACCAAAAGATTGCTGGTACTATGGGAAACTAGGTCATGTAAAGAAAGATTGTTGGTCTTGGAAGAATAAAGAAGGAGACAAACAAGAGGGTAATAAGGAGGCAAATGTGGTAAGTCATAAATCTGAAGAAGATGTTTTGATTCTTTCCCTAGATAATGCTGATGATTCATGGGTTTTAGATTTAGGGGCTTCATTTCATGCTACACCACATAGAAGTTATTTTCTTGATTATGTCCAAGGGGATTTTGGGCTGGTTTATTTGAGAGATAATGAACGTTGTCAGATTGTTGGAAAGGGAAGAATTGGGATTAAGTTGCAAAATGGGAATCATTGGCTACTACAAGAGGTAAGGCACATTCCAAGGCTAAGTAGGAATTTAATTTTAGCAGGGCAGCTAGGTGATGAAGGTTGCACAGTTACTTGTAATGATAAAAATTGGAAGGTTTCAAAGGGTTCCTTGATAGTAGAAAAAGGTGTGAAAGTAGGCACCTTATATTTTTGTATAGGTCACATTGTTCCTTCTACTTTAGTTGTTACAAAGAAAAACCAGACACATTCAGGAACAATTGTTGCGGGTTCGTGGGAAGAAACTAAAATAGTTGTTGCATGTTCTGAGACAATGATATGGCGCAACAGACTTGGGTATATGAGTGAAAAAGGTATGAAGGTATTTCATTCTAAAAATGTTTTACCAAGTGTGGAATGCATTAATATGGATTTTTGTGAAATTTGTGTGTATGTAAAACAAAAAAGAGTTAGTTTTCTAAAGGATGAGAAGTAGAAGAAAGATGAAAAGTTGGAGCTTCTGCATACAGATATATGGGGATCGGCTTAGGTATCTTCCCTTGATGGCTCTCGGTGTTACATTACATTCATATATGATGTAGCTAGGAAGGTTTAGGTTTACTTCCTTAGGCAAAAATTTGATGTATTTGAATCATTTAAGAAATGGAGAAGCTTGGTTGAAAATGAGACAGGTAAAAGATTAAAATGTCTTAGATCTGATAAATATGGTGAGTATTGCAGCAAAGAATTTGAATATTATTGCTCCATTAATGGAATTCGTAGTTAGAAGATGGTTCCAAGAACTCCAGAAGAAAATGGAGTGGCTAAGCGCATCAATAGGAAAATAATTAAGCGTACATGGAGCATGAGATTGCATGTTGGGCTACCTTTAAACATGTGGGTAGAGGCTGTCAATATTGTTGTATTTTTAATTAATAGAGGCCCTTCAGCTCCTTTGGGCTATGGTATTCAAGAGGAAGCATGGACATGTAAGAATGCGAGTTGTTCTTTTCTCAAAACCTTCAGATGTGAAGAATTTGCATATGTAAATTATGAAAATAGAACCAAGATGGATGAAAAATGAAAAAGGTGTATTTTTTCATTGGATATGATATTGATGAATTTGGTTATAGGCTTTGGGATGTTGAAAAACCTAAAAATTGTGAGAAGCATGGATGTTGTATTCAATGAGAAGGTGTTGTACAAAGATCAATTGTAGTAGCATGAGAAGACAAAAAAGGATTTTGTTGTGCTAGATGATATTTCCAATAGTGATATTCCAGTGGTTCCTCATGCTCCACAATAACAACCAGAAATACCGCAAACTCCAGTGAATGTTAGAAGGTCAACAAGGCTAAGTAGACCTCTTGATAGGTTCTCTCCCTCTTTGTATTCTATTTTATTAACAGATGCTGGTGAACCAGAAGGATATGATGAAGCTATACATGTGGAAACAAAGGTTTAGTGGGAGCTTGCCATGAAAGAAGAAATGGATTCCTTACACAAAAATCAGACTTGAGAATTATGTAAGTTTCCTGCAAGTAAAAAGGCTTTACAAAACAAATGGGTTTATAGGATGAAAGAGAAAGATGGAGGTAAGCACAAATTTAAAGAGAGGTTAGTTGTTAAAGGATTTGCATAAAAAAGGGTATTTATTTTTTTGAAATTTTTTCTCCCGTTGTTAAGATGACTTCTATTTGTATTGTTTTAAGTATTGTGGTTGTTGAAGATTTGCATTTGGAATAGCGACATGTTAAAACTACCTTTCTCCATGATGATTTGGAGGAGGAGATATATATGGAACAACCCTAAGGATTTGAGGTCAAAGGTAAGGAGAAATTGGTGTGCAGATTGCAGAAGAGTTTATATGGATTGAAACAAGCACCTCGAAAATGGTACTTGAAATTTGTGAGTTTTATGGTTGAGCAAGTCTATATAAGGTATAATTTTGACCATTGTGTTTACTTTAAGAGGTTGAATAATGACAAATACATTATTTTGTGTTTATATGTTGATGGCATGCTTGTAGTGGGGTCTAACATGGATCACATTATAGAGTTGAAAAAACAGTTAGCAAAATGTTTTGCTATGAAGGATTTGGGGGCAACAAAACAAATCCTTGGTATAAAAATTTTCAGAGATAGGCAGAACAATAAATTTACTCTATCCCAAGTTGATTATTTTGAAAAGGTGTTGCAAAGATTCCATATGGAGAATACAAAAGCTATCAACATGCCTTTGCCTAGTTATTTGAGATTGACTAAGGAGATGTGTCCAAAGACACAAGAGGAGAAAGAAAAAATGTACAAGGTGCCATATGATTGAGGTATAGGAAGTTTAATGTATGCCATGGTATGCACGAAACCAAATATTGCACATGTTGTTGGATTTGTAAGCAGGTATATGAGTAATCCCAAATTGGAGCATTGGAATGCAATAAAATGGGTTCTCAGGTATTTGAGAGGTACATCCAATAAACATTTATGTTTTGGGGCCTCTAATACTGATTTAGTAGGTTATGTAGACTCAGATTTGGCAGGGGATATTGATACCAGGTGGAGTACTGCAGGTTATGTCTTTACTGTCGGTGGGACAAGGATGAGTTGTTTCTCTAGGTTGTAGAAGGTGGTTGCTTTATCCACCACAAACGTAGAGTGTGTAGTTACAATAGAGACAAGAAAAGAGATGATATGGCTGCAATCTTTCATGGAAGAATTGGGAAAAATATAGGCTAATAGTTATTTATTTACAGATAGCCAAAGTGTCATCCATCTTGCAAATAATTTTGCCTTGCATTCAAAGACAAAACATATACAATTGAGGTATCACTTCATTCGGTCAATGTTGGATGATGGACAATTAAGGCTGGAAAAGATACATACAGATAAAATCTAGTGGATATGTTTAGAAAGGGACTGACAAGGGAAAAGTTGAGCTCCTCTTCAACTTCGGTTGGTCTTCAAGACTAAAAACAATAAAACAAAACATTAGAGCCCAGGGTGTTTCATTCCAGTTAGAGCTACATGGTTAGCGGTGTTATGATTAGTCTCTAAGTGGGAGATGATATGTTGTGGAGTCTGATCAATCTCCAAGTGGGAGATTGTTGTTATATGTATCCTAATCAGACTCGAAGGTTAAATTTTCCCTACTTCTATCGACGTAGTTTGCCCCCATATTTTTCGACAGGGGGTTTAGGGTTAAATTTTCCCTACTTCTATTGGCGTGGTTTTCCTACTTTTATAAAGGCATTGGGTGTTTTTTTTTATTGGATGACATGTTGTAACCCTAATTTTGTAACCAACATAAGTCTTGATAAAAAGGATAAGGGTTAGGGGTTTTATTCTATAGAGAATTTCATATAGCATTTTGCAACGATATTGAGTTGCAAGGGATTGTTGGTTGTAATCGGTTTTGATTTACTGGATATTAATATTGGACCTCTTTGTTTGGTGGATGTAGCCCAAGATTGGGTGAACTACTTTAAATATTGTCTCTTCATTATTATTATTTATGTGTTTTTCATTCTTGTGTTTGATATCTATCTGCATATAATTGATATTTTCTGCATGCAATTCCTAATACGTCATATGGTGTCCAGAGGCATCATATGGTGTTCTAACACATGTGTGGGCACTTAGGACCCCATATGACTGCTAACGACATCTTATGACCCTTTTTAACATCCTAGTACATGACATGACCCCTTATGACACCATATGACCCCTTAGGAGAATATGATGTGCTAAGGGGTCATATGGTGTCCTAAGGGGTCATATGGTTTTCTAACACATGTGTGGGCCCTTAGGACCCCATATGACCCCTAATGACACCATATGACCCCTTTGGACACCATATGATATCTGAGAACACCATATAACCCCCTTTAACATCCTAGTACACGACATGACCCCTTATGACATCATATGACCCCTCAAGACAATATGATGTCCTAATGGGTCATGTGGTGTCCTAAGGGGTCAATGGTGTTCTAACACGTGTGGGCCCTTAGGACCCCATATGACCCCTAATGACACCATATGACCCCTTAGGACACCATTTTACCCCTTTTAACATCAAAGTACATGTCATGACCCCTTATGACACCATATGACCCTTTAGGACACCATATGACCCCTTAGGACCATATGATGTCCATATGGTGTTCTAACACATGCGTGGCCCCTTATGACCCCTAACAATATCATGTGACCCCTTATGATGCCATATGACCTCTTAGGACAATGTGATGTCCTAATGGATCATATGGTGTCTTGAGGGGTCATATGGTGTCATAAGGGGTTATATGGTGTTCTAACACATGCATGGTCCCTTAGGACCTCGTTTGACCCCTAACAACACCATATGACCCTTGAGGGTACCATATGACCCCTCAAGACACCATATGACCCCTTAGGACACCATATGACCCATCAGGTCATATGGTGTCCTAAGGAGTCATATGGTGTTTTAACACAGGCGTGGATCCATAGGACACCATATGACCCTAGAGAGGGAGGAATGGGAGGAGAGAGGGAGAGGATGGGAGAGAGATACACATGAGAGAGGAGGAGAGTGAGATAGAGATATAGAGGCTAAGAGGGAGAGACTTAAGAGATAAAGAATGTGAGTGAGTGTGTGTGTGTGTGTGTGTGTGTGTGTGTGTGTGTGTGTGTGTGTGTGTGAGAGAGAGAGAGAGAGAGAGAGAGAGAGAGAGAGAGAGAGAGAGAGAGACCAAAGAGGTGGATAAAGCAATTGTGAGAGATAGAGAGAGACCTAAGAGGTGGAGAGAGGGAAGGTGAGAGAGACACCTAATAGGTGGAGTGAGGGATGGTGAGAGAGAGAAAAAGAGGGGGAGAGATAGAGAGAGCCTGATTGAGAGGGAGGAAGGGATGGAAGGAGAGTACAAGAGTGTAGAGAGAGAGAGGTGAAGAGAAGGAGAGAGGGAGAGAGTGAAAAAGAGAGATAATGAGAAAGGAAGAGGAGGGGGAGGAGAGAGGGAGAGAATGGGAGAGAGATACACCTAAGAAAGGAGGAGAGTGATATAGAGAGATAGAGGTTGAGAGGGAGAGACTTAAGAGATAAAGAATGCAAGAGGAAGAGAGATTGAGAGAGTTAGAGGGGGAGAGATAAAGACTTAAGTGAAAAAGAGAAAGGGAGGGGGAGGGAGAGAGGGAGATAATGGGGGAGAGATACACTTGAGAGAGGAGGAGAGTGAGATAGAGAGATCGAGGAAGAGAGGGAGAGAAACTTAAGAGAGAAAGAATAGGAGAGAAAGAGAGGGAAAGAGAGATAGAGAGAGATAGAGAGAGGGAGAGAGTGAATGAGACAAAGAGAGGGAAAAATAATTAGAGGGAAAGAGAGAGAAAGCATGGGAGAGAGAGACACCTGAGAGAGGAGGAGAGAGATATAGATAGATAAAGGTTGAGAGCGAGAGACTTGATAGAAAGGAGAGAGACTTAAGAGAAAGAGAAAGGGAGAGAGAGAGAGAGAGAGAGAGAGAGAGAGAGAGAGAGGGGGGGGGGGGGAGGGAGAGGGAGGGAGAGGGAGAGAATGGGAGAGAGACACCTAAGAGAGGGGGGAGTCAGTGAGAGATAGAGATACTTGAGAGAGGGAGAGAAAGAGAGAGAGACCAAGTGAATGAGGGAAAGAGAGGGAGAGATACTTGAGAGAGGGAAGGAAATAGAGATGGAGAGACCTAAGAGAGAGAGGTAGGGGTTAAGGAAGAGAGAATGGGAATGTAGGGAAGAGACTAGAGAGATAATGCTGATACAAGCATACTAATTACTTAAATTTGACTAAGTTTAAAATTTATATGAGTACTCAAAAAACTAGAATCTACATTATAAATCCTAGAGATCTAGAACCAGTCTCAAACATCCTAACAATATATACATAAAATATAACTTAAAGTATAAGTAACATTTCTATTTGTATAAAAAAGACAAATAGAAATGTGACTTATACTTAAATTTTATATTCATTAAAGAATCTTATATTCTATCTCACTCTCCTCCTCTCTAGTAAAAATTGTTATATATTCCAAGAGAGAGCACTTTGGGCTTACAAAGATGAAAAATTTCTATGAAATACATTTAGCGTGTATTAAATATTGAGTGTGTCTTATTTGGTGAGCACCAAATATGGTGCACACCAAATGGATTTTAGAATTTTTTTTTCATTTGGCGCATGCCAAATTTGGCATGTGCCAAACGTGTTGCCTTGGAAAACACTAAACCAAAGGCTTGGATTTGCCTTGGGAATCCAACCCAAATGATTGGATTACCTTCTTAGGCCTGTGATGTGTTTTCCAACAAATATTGAAAATTTTCTTACTTTTTGTTTGTTCTCTCTGTCAAGTTAGCATGTGTTTCACTGCAGTGTAAAACAAAATACCATACAATCGTCAAGCTCTCTCTTATCTATCCAACTACATAATTCTTTTCAAATTTTGATAATGTTAAGTCTTCATCCATAATTTATTTTGTTAGCGTGTCCGTTCTTAGTCAAAAACCAACATGTTGTATTTCGGCCATAGATTTTTACTCATTTATTAAAATTTTGAAAAAAATTACTTTTTTAGAAACTAGACTCCATTCTAAACAATTATAAAAAAAATGATTTTTAATAATTTTTCATAAATTTTTAGGGGGAACACGCTCAAATTTCTACTTTTTTAGGATGTGTCCACTTTAAAAATTAGTAAAAAATTAGTTGAAAAATCTAGCATAAACTACATGATGTTAGCTAATTTCTCACATGAACGATTTTAAAAATTCCAAAAAAACAAGTTGACATGTTAGCTAATTTCTCACCAAGTGCTATGTTGTTTTAAAAAAAAATAACAACACCACTTTGTGTGCTCCCCCTTTTTGAAACCCTTAATCTCCACCATTTTAAAAAAAAATTAGTAGTTTAGAAAGTAGACTCAACGCACTACAACCCTATCTTCATTTTCTTGTCGATGTTCAGACATTGCCGATTTCAGAAGAAAAAAAAGTGGCATCTTAAGACCCCTTTTTTGTCCCCCATCTTTGTGCACTTACCCATCTAAGGATGAAACTCTATTTTTTCACCTATTAAATGTATATATATGTATCTAGACATACATACATACATACACACATAATCATGAAATATTTTAACTATACAATAATGATGTATTTAGATTTTAAATGAAAAAAGATGATATTAATTATTTCCATTTCCAAGTACATGTATCAATTTGGATTTGATGGGATTGCCTATTAATGTGCAAATGAGTTTAAGTGGATGTAGTATTAGTTGAAGACAAGCACATGGTCAAGGAGAGGAGTCTAGTAATTTAGTAAAAAATGGATAGGATTGAAACCATTGCACACACCAGGTAAAGCATATAACAAGTACATTTTAACAAAGAATGAGTATTTTCTATGTGATTGGCGATGCTTGCTTATGATCATTATTAAGTTAATAAGTGTATCCACTTAAGTTTCACCTCAAATATTAAACCTACAAACTCATTAGTCCATCATGCAAATATAACTCAAGTTTCAACCAATGAAACAGCATGAAATGAAGAAGAAAATTAAATTATTATACCTTCATGGATTATGTCTCATTGTGTCCTAACCCCATTATTCTTGGTTGCAGATGATTTTTCTCTCAGACAAGCATTGATAGCTTCCAAGATCACAAGTGTGGAATGGACTGGTAGATGATATGATATGAAAAGCTAAACTATGATAATGATTTATGCTAAATTTCTCAAAAACAACTAATAATGCTAAGCAAATGAACTCACAGATGCAAAGATAAAGACTCCTAGAATGACTGTAAGATTAGCTATTAGTTTCAAAAATGGCTTAAGAGACTTCTATTTATAGATTTTGAGTGCATATGCCTAGGTGGCAGAGATCAACGGTCCTGATTAAATCTTGCAATTTGGATGGCTATGAGCAAGAGGTTGAGATGTGAGAGAGAAAGGGGGTGAACTCACAATCCTGGTTCCCACTTTTTGGTACATCCTCATTTTTGTTGAAATCATACATTTTTCAGAAAATATAATGATTTAAGCTTTAAGAGGTCCCATTTGAAGTAATTAATTGAAGAGAGTTAGATCAAAGGCTTTTAGATCAAAATTTCTTTGATAGAACCTCTCTACTTCTAAATCATACTTGCAATGGAGTCTCCTTTGCATCTAGCAAATGCTGATAAAAAACAAATTTTACATTAGCTTTTGGGGGGTCAAATGAATTCATTTAGAAGTTTTATTTTTTTAAGTATTTAGTCCTTATTATAAGCTTTCCAAATAGTATAATTTTTAATATATTTAATTTCATTAATATATTTTTATTTTATTTCTTATGAATGTAGGTTTTTCACCGAACATGAACTTCTTTGTTCAATGCATTGGGAAAAATAGTAAACTAATTCAAAAAAAATCTGAAAAATATCTATACTCTAGGTAATGATGTCTTTTTTCTAACACAAAAAATGAAATTGAATTTTGATATATATAGAACAAGTTATGTGTTCAAACGTACACCTATATCAAAATTATAATTAGTCAGACTTCAAAACTTAATAAAATAAAAAATATTCAACATATCACTATCAAACAAACTGCATGCCCTGGGTATTGATGTTACAAACTAAAATTCAAAATAATTAAGTTTTTTTCATTTATAGAAAAAAAAATTACGTGTTTTAGGATTCACATGAGTCTTAAAAATGTTGTTTGCTGTAAAAAACTACTTTTTGAGGGAGATGGAAAAATCAATAAAATTTTATTTTAAAAAAATGAAAAAAATATATTTACAATCTGCAAACAAGATGTTACAAATCACTAGTTTACATTATCTTCAAATTCTTAACGGTTTAAAAGTTATAGGTGTCGGAAAGTGAAGGTTTTTTTCAAAATATTCATCTAAGTGTTAAAGTTGGTCAAAAAGTGGGAACCAGTATTGTGAGTTCACCCAAGGTGGAAGATGTTCCTCCTAGACCTACAGGATGGAGGAAAAGGTGGAAGAAGAAGCCAAGTGTCATTCATCTCACCTTGATTGAGAATGAAGATTGAGAGAATATAGGATAGTTGGAGAAGATTTAGGGATAAGAGGATAAGTGGACTCAACTCCCTCCAAAGATATAGGAAGGTTGGAGAGAATATAGGGAGATTAAGGAATGTGTGTACGTACACATTATTTGAAGAATAAAATGAATGTGGAAGATAATGATGCATATTAATATCTTTAGCCACATGATGGATGAGTTGGCAAAGAAGAAGTGATGTGGAGATGAGGGTGAGTTGGAAAAGGGAGTTTAAATAATTAAGAAATTATTTAATTGATGAGACTATAGGATAGTGGATAGAAGAATAATTAAATATTATATTTAATAATTGATTAGAAGCAAAGCTAAATGAATGAATTAATTAAATATTTCAATTAAATTAATTAATAGAAGAATATGAAATGAATTAAATAAATTAATCTTTTCAAATTAACTATTTAATAGAAGAATAATTATTAAATAAATATAAAATATTTATTTAATTGCTCATAGCCAATTTTATATGTATACATTTTGCCCCTCTTTGAAATGATGTTGAGACAACATTGTTTCAAAGATTAAATCAAGTCTCAATAATGCGGCCGACAAAGATAAAAATTCTTGATTGTGTGCCCCCTCGAGAGATTGATCATGAAATTGTTGAAAAATGTTGATTGAGTGATTGATCTCACGATAATTGATTGAAAAGATTTGAAAATAGGCCCCTCAATTAAATTCATTTTTGAAAAACAAATAAAAATGCCCTAGTTTTGAAATAATTAATTACCCCTTCAAGAATTAAAAAAGGTAATAATAAAATTAACCTAGGTCAATTTTATCCTCATTTGCAAATTTGTCAGCTTTTGGAGAGAGAAAAAAGTAGTGTGTTGAGTTGGCAAAATGGTGATCCCGTTCAAGAGCCATCGATTGGAGTGTGTTCGCCGATACTAGAGATCTGTTGAGTATGGCCCACCGGTGAGTGACCTATCCTGATCTTTTTTTTTTTATGTTTCGTACAAGTTTTCAAAATTTTCACACATTTTAGGGTAGTTTAAAATTTTTTCTGATTTTGGTACCTTGTTTTCACACTTTTGCATTGTAGATTAGCGCATATGTCAATTAGGTTAACACATCTATTGTTTTAGCACTTTCATCATGTATGTTCTTGCCTTTGGTATAGATGTTAGCACATGTGTTTGATTAGTGTCGGTGATCATTAAGTTTGCGCATTTGATTGTTATGGTAGCGCATTTGGTAGATTTCACTTTTTGTGTAATGTGTTCACACAAATGATAAATTGGTTAGCGCTTTTGATAGATTTAGCACCCGTGCCCATTAAGTTAGCGCTTTTGTTTAGGCAGATAGTGCATTTGGTGAAAATTGATTTTTTTATATTTTGACAATGTTAAAATTCAATTTGTTTAGACATTTTAATATGTAATTGGATAGATTGATAGACGATTGATAAGATAGTTGATTGATTGATTTGATTGATAAACATTTTGATCCATAGGATTGATGTTTGTTTGCCTGATTGATGATTGATTAGAAGCTTGAAGAGACCGATTTAGTCTTTGATTAAAAGCTTGATTTGTTGATCATTTGACTGATAGCCTGCTTTTCTTGATAGAAAAGATTTGATTGAAATGATGATGTGATTGATAGAATAGATATTGATAGAAAACTTGTCTGATTAAATAGGAGAAACTAGATGTTCTCCAGTGTTAGGAAAAATTCCCGACTATGAGCCATTTAGTCCTAGAGTTAACTCAAGACAAGATTAGACATATTGATGCTTGTGGATTACGTCACCTATTACACATGCATGATATTACACATAATAGGGTTCTATTGACTGCATTAGCTGAGAGATGGCATAGTGAACACAACACATTTCACCTACCCATTGGTGAGATCAGTGTGATGATCAAGGATGTCTATAGGATCCTCCACATCCCTGTGACTTGTGAGCTCATCCAGTATGACTACTAGAATCTTGGTGGGACCAAGGCATGCAAGACAATGTTTAGTGATGAGAGCATCGATGGAGGAGAGATTCGATGGGAGGACATGATCATGCATTATGAGACTCTCCCAGTGGTTCTTGCAGGCTTGATTGGCGGATTTATTTGTCCTGATAGGAGATCTCGAGGTTTTAATGTTGGTTGAGGAGGGACCTTACAGAGTATGATGCAACATCATACTCATTATGCATGGGGTGTGTGTATTCTTGCACATTTATATCATAATCTACATCAGGTTGTTTATGATGACATAACTGGTCTCTCATCTGAATGCACACTACTTCAGGTCTGGTGCTGGGAGCATATTGTTGTTACCCAACCTATACATGATAGAGTTCACGGTGATGGCCAACCATATGTATATTTGTGCAGAGGTATTATTACTCAGGCTAAGTTGGGTAAGCTTGAGTATTGGTGATGGGTTTTAGATTCTATGAACACTGTGATTTGGAGGCCATATATTGATTGTGAGCCTTAGATGGAGGATGCTCAGATTTTGCCATTTATTTTACAAAGTAAGTATTTGATCGACTGCACTCCTTATATCATTGAGTGATAGTTGTTTGGTCTCGTTTTGAGACAGTTTGATATTATTCAGCACGTACCTTTTGGTGTCACCATGTATGCATGACAATACAAGGATAAGCGAGATTGGGGCCCTTTGATTGTATTTTGAGATAGCATATGCAAAGTTTTTGGTTGTTCCAATTGTAGCATATGACTTGAGATTACACATTTTGGATGTCAAGATCACAACAAATTATGCTCAGTATATTTTTGCACATCCCTTTCCTCATATTATTGATCTTGCAGACCCTCCTCCCAACTTAGGAGATGAGGAGGATGATTCAGATGATCCTATTGTCTGATGGTGGAGAAGAAGATGAGAGCTTAGAGCTACACAAGAGGTCGGGGATATGGGGGAGATGAGGGTGGAGATGGGAGAGGAGGGAGATGAGGACGGAGGGGAGGTTGGGTGATAGTCCGAGGAGGACCTTTTGGATGGGTTAGGAGAGTTGGGAGGCCACTTCCTATGGTAGGGAGAGATTCAAGATAGATTGGGAGAGATGTAGGTAGATGAGGACTTGGAGCAGTGAGATGATTACCCTCTCCAGGACTAGGAAAGGGCGGGGGATTGGACAGAGATAAAGGCATTGATTTTGGTTAGATCCATCTAGATCAAAGGGTGATTGAAACTCAAGGTCATTAGGATGAGGGAGAGGAGGATTTAGAGGATCATGTGCCCCTCATTCGGTGATTAATCATGAGAGCTACTTGGGTAGAGACTCCAACAGGTGGACAGGGAGGTGGTGATGAGGCCATGCAGGATATACCCCACCAAGATGTGCCATAGCAGGAGAGAACAAATGACCTTAGAGCACAAATTGATCAGCTCATGGTATAGGTTCAGATGCTCATTGTTGAGAGAGAAAGAGTTATTAGGAGATACCAGGATACACAGGCTACTTTGGATCATATTCAACAAGTTGGTTCTGGCACTCTCTCAGTTGACACTGTTAGAGAATTGTATCGGGCTGGGAAGGAGACATCGTATTGGCAAAGATGATATGAGGATCTGGTCTCTGAGAGAAGGAGATTAGGGAGCTATGCAATGTTAGGATTCCCACAGATACTGAGAGGGGGGGGTGAATCAGTATTTAACCGGTTATTGGAATTTCTTATTTTAAAACATGCAAAACATAATATAACAATGTACCGGTATGCAAGAAATAATGCATGTAGCGTCCTAAAATTGCGACACTTGCAATTTCGACCACATTTGGGTCTTCACGATGGCGATGCAACACTGAACCTGAATGGAGACCCCGAAACCTGTTTATGACACCAAAAACTGCATTTTTCAAGCACCCTGGCCTGATCCTCCTTGCACCCTGTTGTCCCTGGAGGTGGGACCATGGCGCCCAGTGCCCTGGTCCCTGGCCCTATTTTGGGCCTGGTCTCCTATGGGGCTTCGGGTCTTTAAGTTTGCAAATTGGAAAATAACACTTCCTGGTCGGCCCAAGGTTGGAAAAATCAGTCTATCAGCCCTAATTGACAAGTATATAAACTACATTTTCCTCTCCCATTTGGGGTAGATGAAAAAGGAGGAGGGACATATGTGTACAAGACGTGGAAACGATATTCAAACATTCAAGCATTCAAGCATTCAAGGATTTCCTTCAAGCAATTGATCATTCTAAGTCTCCATTCAAGGCTAAGTGTTGCATTCAAGACAAGGATTCAACCATTGAAGAGGAGATCACGTATCACATACAACATACAACATACAACAACATCTACACCTTCGCATGTAAGAATACAAACATTCTTACAACAAGGTACTAGTACTTGTTTTATATTACAATCATTTACATTTACAGCAATTTCTCATTTCTTGGTTAATTCCAAAACCAAGGTTTGACCTAAAGGCAAACCCCTCATCCCTAACCCCCCAATCATCCTCTCTTTTCTATGTGTAGGTTGCAGGTACGCGACTGTAATTGAAGATCTGGAATCCTTGTGCAGAGATGAACAGATCCCCCTTCGTTTAGCGGATTTTTCGGAGGACCGTGTGCATGTCGGGCGCCATCGTCCCGTCAACTTTTGCTCAAATTTGTAGAACAACACCATCCCAACATTTTACTGCTAATTCCAGGTTCACAGCTTCATATCATACCCCTATCTCTGTTTATAAGTGAATCTTTCTTGCTTCTACATGCATTTCTAGTTCAATCAATCTTTCTACATTCTTTACAAAAGAGGGTATCCTTGCTATCACAACCCTTGAAACTCATATAGAATCCAATCTTGCATTGCGTGGGATTGGATCTTGTGGGTTTCAACCCCTATTTTGAATGTAAAGTCCCTCCTAAGTGAAAACCATCAACCCTAGTGGCTCTCCCTTCTCTCTCCTTGGAGTTGGGAAGGGGAGAACGACCAGGGTTCGATTTTTCCGCTTTACATTTTGGTGAACCTGACGTGAACATCCTCATTCTGATTATTCATGGTTAGATCTGAAAATTTTGCTTTCCTAATTATATTTCCATGTTTGATCTTTTGCAAATTTTTGAGGTTGATTGCATAAAAACCCTAAAATTTTCTTTTTAAGTAATTAAACTTGTGAAATGTTTAATTGTTAATGCTTGTTTCAGATCTACCCTTCTATTGCAAATTGTCAATTCATATTTGTGCTTTAATTCTGAAAATTAAGTGGTTAAATGTCAAAACCCTAATTTTTAAGACCTTCTTGATTCAACCTTTGACTGATAATTTCACTAATCAAAACACCTCCAAATCGGCTGTAACTTTGGATTCCGCAATAAAATCACAATATCTTTCATCCCTGAAAATTTGGAAAAAAGTTGCGAGGACCATGTGCACCCC
Source organism: Cryptomeria japonica (assembly GCF_030272615.1). Lineage (NCBI taxonomy): Eukaryota > Viridiplantae > Streptophyta > Pinopsida > Cupressales > Cupressaceae > Cryptomeria > Cryptomeria japonica. The sequence continues at coordinate 54,663,220 of NC_081411.1, forward strand.
GAGCGCCATCGTCCCCGACATTTTTTCTGAAATTTCGGGAGCTAGATCTTACTGTATTTTTCTGCTAAAATCCAAAATTTTGGCTGATTTTATCAATTTTAACACTTTCAAAATTACAGTCAAAGTTGGTCTAGCAATTGCTTGGATTGAGGCTTCTAATCATTCAAAAATTGTTGAAATTGAAATTTGTGTCAAAATTGTGTTTCTTACAGTCCTAAATCTGAAAAGTGTGTTAGCATTCATTCGAAATTTCAGTGCTTTATTCAAATTTTTTGCAGTTTGTGACTTTTGAAATTAAGTGCTTAATTACAACAACTTTGATTTCCGCTTTCAAAATTGAATTTTGCGTGAAATTGAGTCAACTTCTAAATTTCAAAACTTGCATTGCTCTTAACATTCCCTCTAAAATCATAAAATTCAAAATTTCAGTTTCCCTCTCTTTTTCAAAATTCAAATTTTGCATTTTTCGACAATCTGGGTAGGGTTCAATTTTGAGATTGCAACTTTAATTTGGCCTATCTACAGATCGTAAAATCACTCAATTTTTTCAGGTTAGCTGTAAAATCATCATAACTTTCATCCCTGCAAATTTCAAAAAAAGTTGCGAGGACCGTGTGCACCCCGAGCGCCACGGTCCCGAACATTTTTTCCGAAATTTCGGGAGATTGTCCTGATTGTATTTAACAGCTTAAATCTAGAAGATTGGCTAATTTTACTGAAATTTGCTACCTCTAAAATTCAAAATCTTCTCTCTTTCTTTAGTGCATGAGTTTTACAACAATAAGCCCTACTTACACTATTCCCATTAGACGAAGCCTTAGAATTAAGTCCTTCCAAGGTGTAATTACCTAGGAGATGGAACCTAATTTGAATGGCCTTTTTAACGAAGGAATGGGTAATTCCTCTAATCCTCTTAATGATGAAGAAGCTCTCCATGAGGTTTCTGTAGAACAACTTTCAAAATTGGATAACCAATTTGATGATTTTCGACAATGGATGTCTCAAGAATACCCTGATAGTCAAGCTCTTCTTTTAATTGAGGGTCTAAAACGTATGCTTCAAAGTGATAAGAATGGAATAGATATTTTGCGTGGTATTGCACACATTGTGGATTCAAATGTGATGCCTATGAAAAGTTGTGCCGAAACCTTAGGTTATACACAACCTCCCACTCAAGACAATCATTATATTCCTTTGACGACTTCTATTGCTAGTATACCTACTTTTACATCAAACATAATGACTACTTCAATACAAGACATTCCTCCTATGATCACTAGTCATGGGGGCAATCCTTCTTCTTCAATTAACCCTCTTCCTTCATTCAATCCGACTTCTTCATTCATTCCTTCAATAAGTGTTCCTATTATATCACCACAAATGAACATGACGCAAGGGGGCAATTCGTTTTCCATTCCTCCTTGTAGTGTTCCTCCTTTCCAATCATCTCCTATGACTAACTATCATAGTGTCCCACAACCTTACTCTCTACCTTCTTTCAATAACATAACACCTCCATCTCAATCTAACACATCTAATATGAACTCTTCAACTGAAGCGACCATTAACAATCTTGCACAAACTGTCTCTTCTTTACAGCAACAAATTGCCTCTATGAATCAATCTAAGTTTAGTGTGCCCACATTTGATGTTGCGAGCCCACTTTCTCTTGACATTGTTCGAGCTATCCCCCCTAAACATATTGAAATTCCGCATTTGGAGCTTTATAATGGTAAGGGTGATCCTCTAACACATGTTAAGACTTTTCAAACAATATGCTCAAATTGCTTTTCCAGTGCCTGACAATGATATTCAAAGAATCTTTATTTCTAATTTACAAAAAGATATTCGAGACAAACTCCTATTTTTTGAGTTTACTTCTTTCCAACAGTTGTGCGCAACTCTTCACAATTATCAACTGACTGTGAGTCAAATGGAACAATCACATCCTATGACTCCGAGTGATAAGGGTGATAGTAGTCAACAACCATTTGGGAAGTTTAAACCGAACAGAGAGTCCATCAAATTCAATGAAAACATCATCAACAACAATGTGAATGCAGCATCAGGTGTGCCTCCTATTTCCAAGTTTTTCAAGAAAGAAAGAAAGTTTACTCCTTTGAATGAATCATTGCATAGTATTATGAATAAGTTATTGGAACAAAATGTGCTTACTCTTCATCCTATAAAGCAAATAGATCCTGCAAAGATTAACTCACCCTATTTTGATAACAAATCTTTTTGTCAATTTCATCGTCATCCTGGGCATGATACTGAAAAATGTTTTGCTTTAAAGGGAAAAATTCAAGATTTGATTGATAATAATACTATCTCTATTTCTGGTGTGAATGATAAAGGCAATACATCTCTAGCTCCTCCTAACCAAAATCTTCAGATTTTTACTGATCCATTGCCTTCTCATACCTCTAATGCGATCGATACTACTGTTTCCTTTGTCTCACCTGATGATCTTGTGTCTATGACTCCAAATGTGATTAACTTTGTAGAGCAGCAGAAAATCCCTACAGAACCTTCCATCACCTTTGATTCCAGTGAAACTATCAGGGCACCTGATGGTCCTTTATATATAGTTGCAAAAGTCAGGAATACACCTTGCCGTGGAGTGCTTATTGATCCTTCTTGTATGGTTAATGTCATTACTGAAGAATTTCTTTTTACTTTGCAATTTAATCAAGTGATCTATGATGAAACAAATGTGGTTGTGAAATTATTTGATGCATTTTCTTCTCTTGCAATTGGTTCTATTACATTACCTATTGAGGTCCATAACAAATCCCTTGATGTGGACTTTTCTATTATTCCATCATCTGAACAATTTCATGTGAAGCTAGGCTCTCCTTGGCTGTCTTCCATGAAAGCTATTGCTTCTCCTATTCACAAGTGTTTGAAATTTCCCCATAATGGTGAAGTTGTTACTGTCAATCGTAGTCTCTTTAAACCAGCTGAAAGAACTTCTAGCGTTCCTCTTGATTATTTTTGGCCTAAACAATTCCAACCCCTTCCTCCGCGAAGTGATCATCTTTTCAAATCTTATCAAAAGTGGAAAAAAGATATGATCCTATCTCTAAGTGAACCTAGAACACCCAAACTTGACATCCCTATCGTTCTTGAGAAGGAAGTTCTTCCTTTGAAAGATAAAACTAATGTCTTTCCTCAAGAAGATTCCCAACCCATCCCTATGGATGTGACTATGCCTATATCTACTAAACTTCCTAAAAGTAGACCTATCCCTCCTCGTCATGATGGACTTGGTCTCCTTCCTAAACCAAATATTCCTCCCTTATATGGAGCAGTTCCTCCTCCTTCCTCTTATGGAGAGAAGAGACCTTCCTCTTCTCCTATTATTCAACCTAAGAGACCACAACCTAAACACCCAAGTGATAAGGATGAGAACATTCCTCCTCCTCAATCTTTGCAACTTCCTACTAAGACTAGACGAAATCGTTCTGCACGTGAATGCCGACGAAAGCGTCGTCTTAGAGCTCAGGCAGCTGCTTCTCAAACTTTGCAATCCCCAAAAACACCTTCAACTAATATTATTCCATTTTCTCCTCAGCCGATGATTGAGCTGAAATCTCCTAAACATAAGATGCATGATGGTCTTGATCCTGTGCGAGTTAAAGACCCTATTTTTATAAATCTTGATGATGATATAGATGAAAATGTTACTTCTCTTGCTTCTGATAGTGAATATGAACTTGTTGATGTTGATAACCATTTATCTAATGAATTTTCTAAAGCACTTATCCTAGCTCCTAGACAAGAACAACGTGGCTTGGAACATGAACATAGCCCTTGTTTGGATCTTGTGATAGCTCCATCTACTGTGTTGGATGTTCCTCCTCTAGCGTGTTCCCTACCTTCCCGAAATATTGATCAGCAAGATCGGGGGGTAGATGACGTGCTAGACTAGTTTCATTAGCATAGCAGATTCTCTCGTCCTCTCTTTCTTTTGTTACTTCTTCTATGTGTTATTCTCATTCTTCTATTTGTTGTCCTTAGTGTTGTCTACTTGAGGATGATGCAAAACATTGAGATCTCTTTTGGTCTCTCTCATGTTGACTCAAAAGACACATGTGTTCCCTTCTTCTAGGTGACCTTCCTTGATTGGGGAATGAAGAACAATTATGCATACATACATATGATATACATAAATGATTATACAGCATACTGACCTCGAGGAAAGCGAAGTCACCTTGTGCTTTGTGTTTTGTGTCTATTATCCTTGGGCTTATCTCTCACTTGGGGGCTAAATCCTTGTGATAACATGCTCCTTTCTCATTTCTTATATGTATCACTACCTTAAAGCAATCACCCCCGGTGAGGCATGTACGATTGCTTTAACGTAGGGGGTCATACATCTTGTTCATATCTTTTCAAGATACTTGAAAATTTCTTGACAAATTTAGCTTTGCCTTGAAAATTTTTGATATCTTTCTTACATGACTCATAGTGAGGGAACCTTACTACTGACAGTCATGGTTCTCCCTCATGATCTTCCCTTTTACTTTGTCAATCAAAGTTGTAAGATCCTTAGTCCATTGGGGGCTTGGTGTATCTTGCCTCCTTGACGTGGTGAAAGTTTTTCAATGTTGTTTCCTTGTACTTTACCAGAAGTATAAGCGTACGCTTATACTCCCGCTAAAGTGGGGGCTAAATGTAGCATCCTAAAATTGTGACACTTGCAATTTCGACTGCATTTGGGTCTTCACCATGGCGATGCAACACTGAACCTGAATGGAGACCCCGAAACCTGTTTATGACACCAAAAAATGCATTTTTCAAGCACCCTGGCCTGATCCTCCTTGCACCCTGCTGTCCCTGGAGGTGGGACCATGGCGCCCAGCGCCCTAGTCCCTGGCCCTATTTTGGGCCCGGTCTCCTATGGGGCTTCGGGTCTTTAAGTTTGCAAATTGGAAAATAACACTTCCTGGTCGGCCCAAGGTCGGAAAAATCAGTCTATCAGCCCTAATTGACAAGTATATAAACTACATTTTCCTCTCCCATTTGGGGTAGGTGAAAAAGGAGGAGGGACATATGTGTACAAGACGTGGAAACGATATTCAAACATTCAAGCATTCAAGCATTCAAGCATTCAAGCATTTCCTTCAAGCAATTGATCATTCTAAGTCTCCATTCAAGGCTAAGTGTTGCATTCAAGACAAGGATTCAACCATTGAAGAGGAGATCACGTATCACATACAACATACAACATACAACAACATCTACACCTTCGCATGTAAGAATACAAACATTCTTACAACAAGGTACTAGTACTTGTTTTATATTACAATCATTTACATTTAAAGCAATTTCTCATTTCTTGGTTAATTCCAAAACCGAGGTTTGACCTAAAGGCAAACCCCTCATCCCTAACCCCCCAATCGTCCTCTCTTTTCTGTGTGTAGGTTGCAGGTACGCGGCTGTAATTGAAGATCTGGAATCCTTGTGCAGAGACGAACAGATCCCCCTTCATTTCGCGGATTTTTCGGAGGACCGTGTGCACGCCGGGCGCCATCGTCCAGTCAACTTTTGCTCAAATTTGCAGAACAGCACCGTCCCGACATTTTATTGCTAATTCCAGGTTCACAGCTTCATATCATACCCCTATCTCTATTTATAAGTGAATCTTTCTTGCTTCTACATGCATTTCTAGTTCAATCAATCTTTCTACATTCTTTACAAAAGAGGGTATCCTTGCTATCACAACCCTTGAAACTCATATAGAATCCAATCTTGCATTGCGTGGGATTGGATCTTGTGGGTTTCAACCCCTCTTTTGAATGTAAAGTCCCTCCTAAGTGAAAACCATCAACCCTAGTGGCTCTCCCTTCTCTCTCCTTGGAGTTGGGAAGGGGAGAACGACTAGGGTTTGATTTTTCCGCTTTACAATGCAATAAATAGAATTAAGAACATCCACATGAAAAGCACACCATAACATAATGATTTAACAAGGAAAATCAGTGTGGGAAAAACCTCGGTGGGATTTGTGACCCACAATATTTTGTTACTGGCCAATAAGAGAATATTACTTACAATAGGGGGCCTGGACATGCAGGAAGGCCATTTGCCTAGAGCTCACTGCTCAATGGGAAGTCTCACTGACTTACAATGTGGATTATACAAATCCAATATCTTGTACTGCTTTACAATAGCATCTTCAATGCCAGATTCAGTACTAGTTTCTGCTTTGTTCTTTACATATACCCCTTAACCTATATTTCGCATAATAGGTCTGCCTAATTTCGCCCTATCATATTTTCCTACATCTTACAAAATGTCCTACAATGACTTCTTATATATACAAGTCATTTTACAATGATATTGAGTCAACTTACAAAGTTTATTAAATAATAAACAAAATATATTATAACAAAATCCTGTCGGCCTCTATGCCGGTATACTTGCTTTCTCTATGCCGGTGCCGGTGTCCTGAGTGCCAGTGCAAAGTGTGTTCTACTGATGCCGGTGAGTTGCCTTGCCAGTGCCATAGGATTGTAAGGTTGCCATCAATGACAAAACCTTCAATCATCTTCAATGTCTCATTGGAGTGTCCATATGCCAACAATCTCCCCCTTTGGCATTGATGGCAACACTTGTGAGAAATGTGTGTCCAAAAATGTTACCAAAAATGTGTGCTCCCCTGAGCATATGATTCCTGTAGTGTTTTTGAATTTTCTCATTCCTCTACTCCCCCTTTGACATCAATGACAAAGGTTGTCAGGATGTCGGTAGAGTTTGTAGTTTCAACCTTGTAATTGGGAAGTTACAATTTGAAAAAGATCTCCCAAGATCAAGTTTATACTATCCATAAACTATTTGCTATCCTTTATTGTTGTCTTTGTTCTCTTCACTGTATCGGTGAGATGTTGTAGATGCTCTGCCAGTGTTTTGTTTCCCTGTATTAGTACCTCAGATACTTCCTTCTGTAGAGATGCTAGATAGTCCAATCTTGGACTTAGTTTTGATCTCAAATGTTTTGCATTATTCACTATTCTTTCTTTCTCTCTTTCCAATTTGAGTAGTTCTTCCTCAAAATTTGATATCTTCTCTTCAAAAATTGATAGTGTATCAGGTGAGTTGACAAAACTATCTGCAAGTTTATTGATCTCATCTTGTACCTTGCTCATTTTCTTGTCTATATCTACAGTCAAAAAGTTTGTTTTACAGACATCTTTGTACAAATTTTTGTACTCTTTCAACAAATTACATAATTCCGGTAGAAGTGTGTCAAAATCTCTATTACACTTCTTTATTTGCTCATCAAAGAATTTCTATTTTTCAATTTCTACCTTACCCTTTACTGACTCTTCCTTTATTTTCTCAATGTTTTCAGAGATATATTTACATAGTGTATCCAGTTGTCCTAAAGAATCTTTGTTACCTATGTTATAGTTGGGAGCAATTACCTCCAAAATTGGTATGGTATCATCAATTGCCTGGTAAGCTTGTGAGTTGTAGTCGGTTATTTTCTTGATAGAGTCTAGTAATACCTCAGTCACATTTGTTGATTTGTATCCTGATGATGATCCAACAATTTGAGTACCGGTGGAAGTAACCAAGCTTGTATTGACCTCTGTTAGGTCTGTTTGTGTCTGCATTTCTTTAAGCACTAGTTTTCCTACTTCACTAGTTGTCGGTGGCACTGTTTCCTTATGTACCTATTCCTATTGTTGTTGTTGTTCCGGAGCCTTTAGCTGTGTTTGTTTCTCTGTATGTTGCATTGCCTCAGTCTATGACTCAGTCTCTACCTTTTGTTCTTTATCTTTTGCCGGTTTATTAGTTTCTTCACCTACCGGAGGCACACTAGCCATATATGTCTTACCTGTTGTATCTTTATCTACCACTATGTTGATCTTTTGAGTATCAACATCCACAGTATATAAAACTTTAGGATTAGGATTATTATCCTCTATATCCATACTTTCAACTACCGGTTGATCTTCTATAGCTGTAGTTGTTGTTGTTATTACCGGTGGAGTAATCAAAGGCAGTGGGCATAAGTTGTCTTTGACTTTGATGCAAGGTGGTCCACCAACTATACCTTTACCCTTGTCTTTTGCCTTCTGATATACCTTTATTGGCCTAGGGCTCATGTATTCTTCCCGTTTTTCTTTTTCCACTAGGAATATGTCCCATGCATTCTCTGTCTCTTCAATCACCTATTTGACTCTTCCCACCATTAAAGCAATGTGCTGGTGTGCAGTAGAAAATACTGACTGGTTGGCTTCAGCAATTAGATCATCAATTTCCTTGGGTGAGTTTACTGGGTATACAGTAAGTAGTTTTTCTACCTTGATTTTCTTGTCAAGTTCTACTACTGCTAGTCTCCTTTCTTCTATCCTTTTAAATAGCTCAACTGGAATTTCATTTGCTACTTCCATCAAAAATTTCTTATACATGTCCATATGCAATATAACACTATTTTCAACTTGTTCTTTTTCATCAGCTGTCAGAGTGTCATATATTTTCTCTATGTTCTTCAATTTTCCTTCCTCTGTAATTTCATTTAACAATACATCAAGAGGGGCCAAGTCTTTGTTTGTCTTCTTCTTCTTTTTGGGTGTCAGTTTCTTCTTTGGTGTAGCCTTTCTTACTGAAGATCTCACTGCTTGTTGTTTTTGTCTTGTCCTCCTAGGTGAGGGAGTGGTGGCCGGTGAGGGATCTCTTTTCCTTACAACTCTCTTGAAAGTTGTAGACATGTCATTCTTCGAAGAAGTACCTACCGGTGATAGGTGAGTTTCAAGTTGTAGAGATGCTAACTCATCCTCTGTTATGTCAGTTTGTTTTAGCACATCTTCTTTAATGGCCTTTTCTTGTCTAGAACCTCTTCTTACTGCTGCCTCAACCTTTTTCACTCTTTTCTTAGATTGTATTTGGCTTTCAATAGTTTCTGCATTACCAAATACTTCTTCCTTAGGTTCTTTGGGGGCTTCTAGAAGTTCTTTTGCATATGTTTCAATGATCAAATCATCTGTCTCATAGCCCATCTCTGTTACCCAAATAGTCCTAGGGATGACTGCTTCCATCCAGATTTCATCCTTTTTTATCACAAAGCAGATTTCCTTCTTGTATTTGTCAACCATCTTTTGTGATAGTCTAATTATCTTCTTCATTTTGTCCTTAAATGCTTGAAAGAATTCATTTATATTCTATTCCTTGTCTTCTCCCATATTATTGAATAGTTCTATTAACTGTTTACCTACCGGTATACCATAGCCAAGTTCTTTGTAGCCTATACCGGGAACCTATTTGGATATGTGTAGCATTAGGAATACTAACAAATTTCCAAACTTAAAAGTTCCTTTCTTGTCTTTCTTGATCTTTCCAAGATTGTCAATTAATTCATCCTTTAACAATTCACATACATCAATCTTTGCATTATCTGTGACCATATCATAAGCACTCTTAATGCATAAACTTGATACTGAATTAAGTCTATTTGCATGAGTGGCCTTATACCCTAATATCATGCTGATAAATCTCACATTAATGTCTTTTATATCATTTACTCTTAGAGATCTTTTATCAGATGTGGCACCAGTTAAATCCATAACTAGGTCATTGGATACCTTCTTTGTTTTATCTGGTCTTTTACCGGTGGTTGGTAACCCTGTACCAGCTTTCACATCTTCCTTGGTGATTTTATGGATTGCATCTAGCTAGAATAATTCTCCATGCACCCTACTTAAGGCTATCCTAATAACATCCTTGGGAAATTTAGGAATGCTAAGGATCTCTGTGAATCCTAGGGTTTCAATGATTCTGTGTTCATCTTTTACTTTACCGATAATAACAACAATAGCTACAGCTACAGAAGATCAACCGACAGTTGAAAGTATGGATATAGAGGATAATAATCCTAATCCTGAAGTTTTATATACTGTGGATGTTGATACTCAAAAGATCAACATAGTGGTAGATAAAGATACAACAGGTAAGACAGATATGGCTAGTGAGCCTCTGGTAGCTGAAGAAACTGATAAACTGGCAAAAGATAAAGAACAAAAGATAGAGACTGAGTCATAGACCAAGGCAATGTTGAGAGAGAAAGAGTTATTAGGAGATACCAGGATACACAGGCTACTCTGGATCATATTCAACAAGTTGGTTTTGGCACTCTCTCAGCTGACAATGTTAGAGAATTGTATCAGGTTGGGAAGGAGACATCATATTGGCAATGACAATATGAGGATCTGGTCTCTGAGAGCAGGAGATTAGGGAGCTATGCAACTACTCTTGTATCCTACAGGATGCATACCAATAGTGGTGGGGTTATGGGGCCTCCTAAGAGGAGCAAAGATCGAGGAGAAGGGCCATCTGGAGGATCATCTCGCCCACAACCACAAACTTGATTTGTTATTATGAAACATTTGTATGTTATTGATTATTTCTTTGATATCATTGTATACTTGGACATTTTATTATTTTATGATGATATGCAGACATGGACTCTATATGATACTGATGATTCATGATTTATTATGAATGCTACTCTATATGATGATGACTTATATGCATTGATTACATGAATGATTCTTTACTAATCTATATATGCAGTGATTAGATGGATGATGTGATGGTGATATTTCCTTTCCTTTATATTCCATGATGTTATCCTAATGATATGATGATGATTTATATGATGTGATGATGATATTTATATATGCTTGACATGATCTATATGAAAATGATTTTATCTATAATTTGTATGGTCTATATGGAAAAATGCTTATACATGATGAGACTCATGTGATGGATGCCTATATCATGATGTATATGCATATGTTAATGAGATGATATTATGATAGATGTGATGTTATAATCGCAATGAGATGCTTATAGTGATAAAATAATATGATTAATGAATCTAAGTGCAAAAGATGCAATTAAGTGATCTTAATGAAATTGACTCTAAATGAAACTAATGGTAATTGGATGGGAAAGATGAATCTAATGCAACTAATAATGATATAATACAAATGATCAATGAAATGTACTTAATGCAAACTAATGAAAGAAATGATGATGATTAATATGTAAACCTAATGCTTTTAAAGATAAATGAGCTTAATTAATTAAATGCAATTTAATACAATTTATCATGATCAATGCAATTATTTTTGTTTTTGTCCAAAGCTACACAATCTTTATTTTTTAGTATTGATCTCGAATGAAATTCTTATAATGCAAATGATAATTAATCTAAAATGATCTAACTAAAATGATACTTCCATTCCTCACTTGCTTTCTTGTAACAATGCTTGATTTCATCATTGAGATTTTAAATGTTGTAAGAAAATACAAGCAACTTGACATAATTATTCAAGCTCACTTGAGTGCTTCTTACATGGATTTTGATATAGCAAGTTGATACAAGCAACTTGATATGATGAATCAAGATGACTAGAGTATTTCTTGCAGATTAGGCAAGGATTATCCCCTTTCATGCATGGCTCAAAACATCCTCCATGATCTTTTTCCAATCATATCCTTAGACAAGAACATACCTTACTAAGAGATAAACCACAAACAACAAACAAATAAAATAGTCATGCCCCATCATAGCTCCTCTAGTCATGGACATCATTGAGTTGCATAAGACACACGATTAGCAAAAATCAAGATATAAACATTGAATCTTGTGTGTTCTACAAATGTTCTCATGGTCATTAACTGATATAATCACCTTGATGAATGATTATCGATAATCCTTCATTACTTTCTGGTTGAATCTTTGTATTATGAATTTCACGATCTAGTTGTTACAAATTCCTTGATCTTCGTTGCCTTGTTGTTCATTGTCTATTTCAAAACAGTAGGTATTTTTGGCTTTTCTAAGTTTTTCGAATGTTTTTGGATTTTCAGAGATTTAAAAGATTCCCGTAGCAAAAGAGTTTAGGATTTTGCCCCCAACGAAAACAAACTTTATTATGGATGTACGAAGAATGATCCAAACCATGGTGGGATACAACTATAGATTAATTGACTCTAATAAAATCCAAGACAATGACTATGATAAGTATATCAAAGATTGATAACTGTTTGATAAGATGCATATTTCCTGTGAATGGTTTAGAGTGATGAATGTGAAAGATAAGATGGATGTGCAAAGACAGATGGATGCAATAGGATAGGATGGATAGATGCGCAAAGTGATCTCATAGATGGAAGAACCTACTTTTAGATAGCGCCTGTTTACCAGGTTTTCACCATCTAAATTTATTGCATTTTTTCCATATCTGATTTTTTTGTAATTGTTTTTGTTGTTTTATACTGTTTTTAATATTTTTTCTCTTATTATCCTTTTTAGGGATTTTTGTTGCTTTTCTAATTTTTAGGCTTTTTTTGCTTTTTCACTGTTTTTGGTATTTTCTGTTGGTACTTTTAAGCATAGAATTTCTTCAAATGCATAGTATTGTTAGGCTCATCGAACCAATCACCTTCTGGTGTAGATAATTTATATGCTCCTGAACCATATGTTGCTACTACGACAAAGGGACCTAACAAGTTTGGCTCAAATTTACCTTTCTTTTATCGATCTTGCTGATTTCATGGATTTTCTCTTAGAACTAGATAACCAATCTAAACAATTCTTGGCTTACCTTTGTGGTTATAAATTCTTTTTATTCTCTATTGATATGCTTTCAAATGATCTGAAGCATTTTGGTGATGCTCCTGAATCGTCTCAAGTTCTTGAAGTCTAGAGACTCGATGTTCTTCCTCTGGGATAAGACCTTTCAAGGACACTCATAGAGAAGGTATCTCTACTTCTACTAGTAATATGGCTTCTGATCCATAGACTAAGAAATATGGAGTTTCCCCCATTTGTGTTTGAATGCTGGTTCGATATGCCCATAGAGCAGGATTTAGCTAAATATGCTAGTCTTTACCAGCTTCATTGACTATTTTCTTTAGGATCTTTAGGATTGTCTTGTTTGATGTCTCAGATTGACCAATTCCTTGTGGAAAATGTGACAAGAAAATACACATAAATATGTAAAATCAAACACATTCACAACAAGGTCATCAAAAAAAGCATAAATGAAATAAATAAACAATCAAACTATCCAAGCTCCTTTGACGAAGGCCTCGCTGCTCCTTCTTTCTCCTTTAATTTTGCTGGTATGTTGGCTCAATCCATTACGCAACTCATATGAAGCGAGGGAAAAATCATGATGGGCAAGAATACTAGAAGATTTAGAATGATAGCGTAAATGTAAACTGCTAAGATGTCCAAATGAGGAAATAAGAGCCCAATTTATAGACCTTGAGATTACATTGAATGGACAAGATCACCTCAATTTAACGGTTGAGATTTCGTGCAAGAATGAGTTAAAAGAGAAATTACCATTAGAAGTGAAGAGAAAAGGGCATTAAATCAAAAAGAAAATGGAAACTTCCATTTGTACTCAAAATATTGCATTTAAGCAAGAATATGGTGGAATTAATAAATATAAATTATCATTTTTTTCTCATTTCTAAAATAGCCAATTAAATAAATAAATTATTTAATTGTGAACTTAGGATAAGAGGAGTAAATGAATAAATTCATTTATCTAGGAAGAAATATTAATAAAGATGACATGACTGAAATGAAGAATTTGATGAAATAATTATAGGATTCCAACCCCAATACCGAATTAGGCCCGAATTATGAGTGAAATAAAATGACTGATTGGAAATATTGACAAAATTGATGACAAATGACCATAATCCAAAAGTGTTTTGATAAGACCGAGAAATTGATAATGATGATAATGACAAGATAATTGAACGTAGTAAGGGCAAATGAGATGTCAAAATGATTAATTTTGACATTACAATTGATTTAAATTGATAATGTTTATTGACAGAAGACCAATGGAAATTGATTAAAGATAATCGAAAAGGATTTGATAAAAAGATTGAACAAATTGATAATTAATGGCTATTTATTTATCAATAAAGGTTGACTAAGGACCAAATGATCAAACAATAAAACTACCAATCATGATGATTTAGTGCCAAATATGATTGACTAGGTTTCTTAGGGTTGGAAAGGAATCAAATAGAATAGGAAGAATGACCCAATGTCCACACATGATGAAAATAAAATGTGACTTAGAAGACATGTTAAAAATTAAGGTTTAGCGACACAGACATAAACCAATTTTTAGTGTCTACATTTTGTCCCTCTTTGAGACAATGTGATTCTGAGTGTTGTTACAAAGAACAATAATGTTGCCCTAGCGATAATGAGATATAAGGGTGCCCCCTCGAGAAATTGGGTGAAAAAATCCAAATGAGAGACCAACTTATCGACATGAAGACATATTGAAGAAATATATGAGATGAATAAGAAATTAGAGGAAGAAAAGTTAGTATATGATGAAACCTTGCTTCTTGAAGTGCACGGTATAGGATACGAGCCTTATTTTGATTTAGCAAAATGGATGCAGTGCACATGACATGGAAGGTCAAAGTGATAATGCAATCCCTTTGCATAAACAAACACATTGTAGACAAGGAATGAGTCAAAACATCCTAAGACATTATGTGTGTCAAAGGTCGAGGTATGTGCGACATTCACAAAGAGAACACACTTATCACAAACACCAAAGACATACATGCCCCATAAATTTATGAAACACTCTGCAAACAAAAAAGACAAAAAAAAAATGATCATGAACCATCCTGACCACTCTAAATCACTCAATGACATCATTGAGTGACATAGGAACATGATCAAAGATAAATCAATGAAAGATAAGCCTCACAAATCCAAGCAAGTCAAACAAACATTCTGATCTACATTGCCAAAAGGTGATAATGTTGTAGTGAAAGGACAATCATGTTGTTTGGTTTCAGGGGACACAGTACCCCATGTAAGAAAGGATATAGTCTGGTTTTGAGTATACCACACCCTACATAAAACCCATGATAATGTTAACAAAGGACCGATAATGTTGATATTGTTGATTGATAGGACAACTTTGATTAGTTTGAATGCTTGATTGGTTGAATAGTTCATCTGTTAATATGTCATTTGTTAAGTGCAATGTTTTATTATGTTTCTATTTGACGTCTACTCAAAATGTTTGTCTATATACAAAAGAACCAATTTATTGATGGATTGAAAATGATTGTTTTTGGATTTTTTATGTTTTCAAATTTTCAGGGTTTTAAATTTTTTAATTTTTTTGTGCTTTTTTCAAGACATTTTACGGTGTTTTTGATTTTTTTTTAGGATGTTTTATGAATGTTTTGTAATTATTTCAGGACATTTGTTTATTTTTAGTGATTTTTTCGAGACTTTATTTGATTTTTATGGACTTTTTTCAGGACTTTATTTGATTTTTAGAGATTTTTTTCAGGACTTTAAAAGATGTACATGTCGTAGCCTCTGAGTTGTTCACTATGATAACTCCGTCAATTGATAATGACAAGGGATTTTTCCCCAAGTGAGGTCCAGAATATGTACAATGACCAGGTTAGAAAACACATGTACAGGGATTGGCAATTGACAGATAAAGACATTGATGTTGACCAATTGCCAGCCTGGAGAAGGACACTTGGTCAAATCAAAATGGATGGGCATGATAAAACTTTGTGCTATGTACAGAGGGAATCTTAATAGATGACAGAGTGACAAACTTGCTACATGTGGCACCTGTTTACCATGTTTTCACCATAGTACTTGCCCAAAGCGCCCGTTTGCCAGGTTTTCACTAGAGGGTGAATGATTTTTCTTTACTATTTTTGACATTTTTTCTTCTTTTTCACTTTTTTTTTTTGCTTTCACACAAGGCGCCTGTTTACCAGGTTTTCACCAAGGTGATTTTTTTTCTTTTTCACATTGTTTTTTTCATTTTTTCAAGATCATATTGAAGAATTGCTAAGAGAAATCTATGTATAATACTTTCAAAGGTGCATGATATTCATAGGATTTGACAGTGGTTCTCCCTCTGGGGTTGCAAGCTGACAAGCACCAGAACCATATGTTGCAGTTACGATGAAAGGGCCAACCCAATTAGGTTCAAATTTGCCTTTGATGATCTCAGTAGATTATGAATTCTTAGGATTGGCGTTTAGGACCAAGTCTCCCACTTCGAACTGTTGCCCTTTTACTTTCTTATTATAGGTGCGACGAAGATGGTTTTGATATGCTTGCAAATGTGTCAAAGTTGTCTGACGCCTTTCATCTAGCATCTCAAGTTGATGCAACCTAGAAACTCGGTATGCTTCATCATCTATCATATGTTGTAAGGAGACTCACAGAGATGGAATCTCCACCTCCAAAGGCAAAATAGCTTCCACACCATACACTAAAGAGTAAGGTGTTGCTCTAGTAGGGGTGCAAATAGAAGTACGATAGGCCCATAAAGCTGGATTTAACTGCACATGCCAATCTCGACCAACATCATTGCCAACATTTTTGAGTATATTGATAAGGGTTTTATTGGATGCCTTAGCTTGGCCATTACTTTGTGGATAATATGGGGTTGAGAAGTGATGCTGAATGTGAAAATTCTCATAGAGTTCATGGACATCTTTATTTTTAAATAGACGACCATTATCTGTGACCATAGCAAGAGGAACTCCATATCGACATATGATATAATTTAGAATGAACTTAGAAATCTGTGTGCTAGTGATATCGGTCATGGGTATAGCCTCAATCCATTTTGTAAAGTATTATGTGGTCATTATGATAAAATTATGTCCATTTGCTGATGTCTAGTGGATCTTTGCAATGAGATCAAGCCCCCATTGAGAAAAGGGCTATGGAGAAATGACAGGTTGAAGTTCTTGTGCTAGTGCGTGATGATCTCCATGCATCTAGCATTTGTAACACTTCTTAGCAAAGTCATGGGCCTCTTTTTCCATTGTCGGCCAATAGTATCTAGCTGGGACCAAATTTTTAGCTAGGCTAAGACCATTGAAATTGCCCCCACATATACCATCATGAAGTTCATGTAAATTTGTTTGTGCTTCATTAGAATCCAAACACCTGAGGAGGGTTTGGTCAAAGGATCAATGATAAAGGGTATCATCGATGATGAAATATTTGGTAGCTTGTCTAATAAAGGTTTGACGTTGGTTGGTAGAAAGGTTTGGAGGTATGGAATGGGATTTTAGATATTCATATATTTCTTTGTACCATAGGGAGTTAGGACCAACAAGGACACACACCAAATCTGATGTCGGAATTTCAAAAGATGGGACCAACAACTGCTCTACCAGAAATTCACATTTGTCCATATTCTGAGGCATATCCAACATAGAGGCAATAGTTTCTGTATATGGTGAAAATGGATACAACAATGTTGAAAGACTAAATGAATTCAACCACAAAACCCTAGCCTAACAACAACAAAGATCCACCATAACATATGAAGATTACCTAAGACAATGCAAATCAAATGAAATCACAAAGATTATACCATCACATGTCCAATAGGGTTTGGATCTCCATTCTTCCTATCTCCATTGATCTTGCTTGATATATTTGCTCTCAGATTTTATGTGCACAAGAGCTCAACAAAGAACGGAATGTGGTTGCAAGTAGGATCGCATATGAAAGCGCCAAGCGTAATGTAGTCAATTGATCAAGTAGTCAGTGGGGGTTTGATAATGAAGGAAGCATCTCCTTATATAGAAGACACTATATGAAATGGAGGGATAAGATTGAGAGGTGTAAAAGGAGGTCGGCTATGATTAGAGGGTAGGTAAAAGAAATAATAAAATAATGAAAGGGGTAGGTAGTGTATGAATTAAGAGATGAATGACATGTGTCATGGGTAGAAAAGGTTAATGAATTAATTAAATAAATAAAGATTTATTTAATTAATAGAAGAAGTGGGATAATTAAATAAATAAGATATTTATTTAATTTAGGAAAAGGATAATTTAAATAAATAAATGCATTTATTTAAATGAGAAATAAGGCTAGAAGAGGATAAATGAATTAATTAAATAAATAAATATTTATTTGATTAATAGAAGAATTAGGCTAAAGATAATTAAATAAATAAAATATTTATTTAATTAGACTGGACAATTTTAGGTGTCTACAGTTTCCATAGCATCTGCTGATTTGTTCTGAAGGCGGGGAGCTTGATTAAATTGTATAACAATGAATTTTGTCTTGAAATGTTCTACCATGTGCTTATAAGGGAGAATATTTTCATCTTTTGTCTCATAGTCATCATTTACTTGGCGAATGACTAACTGAGAATCTCCATGGATGTGTAGATGTGTAATATGCCACTAAATTTCTATTTAGAGTCCAGTAACTAAAGCCTCATATTTTGCAATATTATTAGTGCAATCAAAAGTTATTATGTAGGATTTGGGAATAGCATCACCTTGAGGGGTTACAAATAAAAACCTGCCCTTGAGCCGAATCTGGTATGGGATCCATCAAAATATAGTTTCCATTCATTAGAAGATGTGATAACAAAGACTGATTCATCTAGAAAATCAGTCAACATTGGATGATCATCTTGGATAGGTGCATCTGCGAGTTGATCAACTATGACTTGTCCTTTTATTGCTTTTCTTTTAGTGTATTCAATATCAAACTCACTTAAAATCATGACCCGTTTTGCTAATTGGTTTATCAGAGCTGCTTTGCTAAGCAAATATTTCAATGGATCAATCTTGGCTATGAACAAGGTCTTATGGTTTAGTATATAATGTCGAAGCTTTTGAGCTGCAAATATGACTGCTAAGCCTACTTGCTCAATGGTAGATTAGTTTAATTCATAACCCACTAATATTTGACTAATTTAATAAATAGCCCGCTCTTTGCCTTGTTCATCTTGTTGGGCTAAAAGAGCTCCCAATGTTGTATTTATTCCAAAGATATACAAAATGAAGGGCTTTCCATCTATGGGAGGCATTAGAACAGGTGGTGATAGAAGATAATCTTTTAAAGCTTGGAATGTCTATTGACATTGATTGTTCCATTTAAAAACTACCCCTTTGTGCAGCAGATGTTGGAAGGGGTGACACTTGTATGCCAATTGAGCTATGAATCATCAGATTGATTGTAACTTGCCCTGAAGACTTCTTAGTTGACAAAGATTGGTAGGAGGAGGTACATCTAGGATTGCTTTGACCTTTGCAGGGTTGACTTCAATAGTTCTTAGAGAAATAATATATCCTAATAGTTTTTTGGTTGTTACCCCAAAGACACACTTCTTCAGGTTGAGTCTGAGCTTGTATTCTTCCATCTGATCAAAGATTGGGCCTAAAATAGCCAGATGACTATCTTTAGTAACTAATTTTCACAAGTCATCCACATAATCCTCCATTATTGTATGCATGTAGTCATAAAAAATTGTTGGCATGGCTCTTTGATATGTTGCTCCTACATTTTTGAGGCCAAATGGCATCACATTCAAACAGTAGGTTCCCCAAGCACATGTAAAGGCAGTCTTATGTTGGTCTTCTAGAGATATTCGGATCTGATTAAACCCAAAAAATCCATCCATCATCTTTATGACATGCTTTGTTTAAGTCTCTAAAATCAGTACAAATTTTGATGCCCCCAGTTGCTTTGATGATCGACACTTAGTTGGAGATCCACTCTGCGTAATCAATTGGTCTAATAAAGCCCACATCTATCAATTTATTGAGTTCAGCTTTGACTAGTAGGGCCACTCGCGGATGCATTTTTCTTAGTTTTTGTTTAACGGGCTTGGTACCTGGTTTCAACGGCAGATGATGAAGAACTAGTTCTAGATCAAGGTCGGGCATTATTGCGTAAGACCATGCAAAATTGATCTACTTCTGAAGGAAAAATTTGATAGAATCTATTCTTTCTTATTATGACAACGAAGCAACAAAATGAATGACCTTAGGATTGTCAAGTGTACCCAAATTTATCTCCTCAGTCATTTCCACAAGCAATGTTGATTTATCCTGACCTGATGGGGTTATGTCCAATATTCCACCTTTGGGAGCCTCAGAGAGGTTTTCACCCGTAGGTACGTCCTTTGTTTTTACTTTTTTGTGGTCAGAAGGCGCCTTGTGGTTTTCACCTAGAGACCTACTCTTTTGATTTTTTTCTTTTTTATTTTCTTTTTTAATTTTGTGACTAAAAGATGGAGTTGACTCCCCAAAATATGTTGTGGAATCTAAATCAATAGCAAATCCCACCTTGTGATCACCTTGTGGTATGCATTCTCTGAGCTCAAGGAATTTTTCTATTGCCTCATCATTTTCAAAGTAATCTTACTTAAGTGGTCCTTTTTGGTTGCATTGGATAAGCTGTGGGCATACAAGGGGCATGTCATCATCGGTTTCAGTAAAGGCTTGGATAAAGATAGTAAAGATATGAATGTTAGTGGTATCACTATCTGAGCTACTTGTGTCAGATTCAGTGGTAGGATTCCAAAATGATTCTATCCAAGCTTTAGGACATGTTTTGACGGGAGGAGGAATTTGATGTTTGTCTTCCATAGGCAAATCATCAGGGTCAAAGAAGATATTATCAAGGGCATAGGAGCTGGAGGAATAAGAGTCCCACTCCCATTCATTAGAGTTAGTTTCAGGATGGGTGTCCTCAGGTGTCGTTTCATTCTCAGAATCACGCCCTTTTTCACATGTAGTCACTTTGGTAGATGAGGTTTCGATTCGTAATGATACGAAACCTAAACCCAAAGTTTTATGTCGCATCTTAGGGATGATAGGCTCTAATCTTCCCTTTTTGTTAGGTCCTAAACCACTTCATCCATCATATCCCTTCTTCTCCATTATGGTAAATCCTTTACCATATTGTTCTACTGGTAATTTGATAGGTGGAGTGTTTGTTGTATCCGCTTCATCTTTATAGAGACATCTTGATACGTCATCATCCAAAGTTTATTTGTTTAGTTCACCCCACTTTGTAAATACGGTGGGAGGTTGATATTGGATGATTTTTTTGGATTCCTTTTGCAGCAAATGTGGTTTTCCATGTGATTTTGGTGACAAAGGCAACTTGCCAATAAGGAATGTTTGGTACATTGAATAATCTCCATAGCCTTGATCTTGTATTTTCATCTTACCCTTGATATATTCTAACAATGTATTGGGATCCACATAATTAGACAAGGACGCCTCTCTATTTACTAGCACTTCTTGTTGCAAAGCATCCTTCAGGTTAGCACAAAATTGAAATAGATTAGAATCTCTAGGAATTGTTATCTCAGTTCCATTGTATGAATATTTCAGACACTAGTGATAGGTTTAAGGAACCACTTTCATTGCATGAATCCATGGATGACCTAGGATCATATTGTAAGGGAGATCCAGATCTAGCACTTGTAGCAAAGTGTTCTCTATTGCTAGACCTACTCTGATAGGAAAAAGAATCACTCCTTTAGATGGGCGTTCAACATCATCATAGGCTTTTATTTTTATCTTCTTTGAAGGATCTACGTCATTTTCAGAGTAACCAAGGCCAATTATGACTCTCATAGTGCATATATTCAGGCCTACTCCACCGTCTATCAAAACTCATTTGATTTTGCAATTATGGATGAACACTTCAAGATGGAGGGGATCATTATGATGGGTTTTATCGTAAGGTATATCTTTGTCTTAAAAGGCAACATGTTGGGAAGTTGCAAGGTGTCCTATCCTAGCTTGAAATTGGTCAACATCAATATCAGTAGGTACCATTGACTCGGTCAGGACTTTGTCTAAGACAACAGGATGCATGGGAGACATTTTTAATAACTCAAGGATTAAAATTTGTGCAGGGGTTTTTCCCAAATGGTCAAGGAGATTGTACTGGCTTGTTGAGGTTAGCTTAGGAGGATTGGAAGGTACTCCTTTTAAAACTACTTTGGATCGGCGGGTGGTCACTGCACATGAGAAATCTTGTTCTTTTATTCTTATGGTTGACATACACTCATTTGACACATGAAAGCAATTAATGACATTGTTATGACTTGCGTTGGTATAATTCAGATTGTCTTTTTTATTTGAATTTGAAGAGGAGGCTTTTCCCTTGTCATGATCAAGTAAGGGAGTCTTGAAAATTGTATGATCAATGTTAGAAGTTCCAGCGAATGAATCTACTTCAATCACACCCTGAATAAGGTGTTTTAAATGAAAACATGACATAGTTTTATGTCCCTTGGACTGATGATATTCACAATATGCATTATCATTCCACCAATGGGGTTTTATTGGTGGCTCTTCTTTGATATCCGATAACTTAATGAGATTAGCCTTAATCAACTATTTCATTACCGATTCAATAGGCTCTCCCAATGGTGTAAATTGATGGGAAGGCCCATCTCTTGAGCTGAAAGGTCTACGTTGTTGATCTTGTTGTTGTTGATTACGTTGTTGATTTTGTGGTTGTTGGACAATGTTACTTGTTTTATTTTGCGTCTGTTGATTATGTTGGAAAGTTGGATCATTCAAAGCACTTGGTCCTATAATAACAAACTTAGGCTGACTAGTGCTTATAGTTCTTTCGTCAACTACACCATCATTAGTGGCATTCTTGTTTTTGGACCAAAACTTATTCCTATCACCCGAGTTGGTCAGATTGTTGTTGTCCTTGTTCACTTTAATAACCCTCTTAGCAATAAGAGCATCCTCAATGTCCATTCCTTTTTTAATGAGCCTTTCAATAGTACTAGGATCTTTCAATTTAATCTCATACAACATCTTTGGTATCAAGTTTTGAATAAATAAATTAACTTGTTGTTCCTTCGGAATGTGGAGGGAACATCGACTAACCAATCCTCGCCATCTTTGTAAGAAATTCATTAATGGTTCTCCTGGATTTTTCTTTGTGTTGCATAAATTTGACATGGTTATCTCATTGTCAATGTTGAATGCAAAATGACAAATGAATTTCTCGGCCAATTCATTCCAAGATTTTATATTCCTAGGCAAATGTGCATACCAATCGATAGCTTGTTCCATGAGACTACGCAGGAAAATACGCATCAAATATGCCTCATCATAAGTTACCTCAGTACACGCTGCATAAAAAGCTTGAATATGATCTTTTGGATTACCGTTTCCCTTGTATTTCTCAAAATTTGGTGCTTCAAAGTGCTTAGGAAAGGGAGGCATGTACAAAATTTTATCAAATGGATTAGGACATAAGTCTTGCTTTGTGTATAACTTCTTTGTACTTTCAGTTTGTAATGCCTCTATTTGTCGTTGCATCTTTTCAATTTTTTGCACCAACACATCTGATTGTGAAGGCTTTTGAGGGTCATCGTTCATCCCTGGATGTCCCTATTTTCGATATGTAGTACTTCCAAAAGGTTGTTGACGTTCAGAAACCATTGTCTTTGGTGTCTTTGACATATATTTATTTTGGAATTGCTCGTGTTGTTGAGGTACTGCCATGCTTTGGTACAAACTATTTTGTTGTGCCCATTGAGATGGAATTGCCATCTGCATCTGTGGTTGATACTGCACTTTGGGTTGTTGAAATTGCATTTGTGTTTGGTAATGCACATTTGCCTGTTGTTGTTATTGGGGCATATAATAGCTTGCTTGCCATTATTGCGCATATTAAGGCACATACTGTTGTTGACTTTGAATCAGAATTTGTTCATTTTGTGCCATTTGCTTCTCTACTTATGTAAACCCCATTAATTTCAAAAAGCTTTGCTTATGTGCTTTAGGTTGTTTCACTTTTACATGCGGAATGGAACTTGCATTTACTTGATGTGAATTTTGTCCAAATGATTGTTGTTGTTGCAAGTTTGTATTTACTTGTAGTGGCGCGAAAGGTAGTATTGTCTGTTGTTGAGTATAATATGGTCATTGTGCATTATGTGTTTGCATATTCGATGGTGCTTGTTGTGGTTGTGTGCCACTATTTGTTCCTTTTCTTGTCATAATTGAAGGTCCTGTTGATAAATTGTGTCATTTTTGGATGTCTATTTGTCGCATGTACCGAACTTGAGTGAACATAAGAACTTTGTTGTATCATTAGATTAGTTTGGACATCAGTAGTATTTGGCATTCCGGTTATAAAATGCTCTTGCATTTGTGATTGCGATCCACTTTGGAGAACTTGTGATGTCTTTGGATATTTTTGTTTGTCAATAATTTCGCCATCACTATTTGATCTTGTGGAAATGATGTAGTGTTGAACAATGGATTATTAATTGTGTCAAAGGTTGATTTTAGTGGAACACTCACACCCAAGGATTTAGAGACACTCTTCTCAAGTGGTGTGATTGGTATTTCCTATTGTGCATTTCTTTCATTTGGATGAGATTCAAAACTCAAAAGATTACCAAATTTATGCTGTGTTTGTACATTAGTTTGATCATTCGAGGTTGTAGCAGCTTCAAGCATGTTTCTATACTTGTCGAGAAACAATCTAGACACTTTACTGAAGAGCTTGTTCATTTTATTTTCAATTTTTGGATTGCTAATAAACATTTCAAGATCATCTGAATCATCACAATCTGACGAGGAATCTGATGGGTTATTTGGGTCCATTTCTTGTTGAAGGTCTTGGTTTGACCCAAATCCTTGTATAAGGTTTTGTTCCTCATATGAAATTGGAGGTTGTGTGTCATATTGTTGGTTTAATTGATTGAAATCAAATGGTGCACTCCCTAATGGTGTTGGTGGAACACTTCCAAATCCTGGTTTCATTGGCACAAATATGGGTTCATAATATGGAGGTGGTCCCAATTGTATTGTCTCATATTGTGGTGGTGCATTGCTTGACGAACCCACATTTGGATCGAGTGACTGAGTCTAAAATTGTTGCATTTTCATAATTTTTTTGTTATCCATTGGAAAGGACATGGATTGATATGTTGATTCGTGTGATTTCTTGGACTTGTAACTTGTTTCAACCGACATGTCACTATGCAATGCAATATATATATATATATATATATATATATATATATATATATATATATATATATATATATATATATATATATATATATATATATATAGATATAGATATAGATATATATTTGGGGGGGGGATTTTGGATGATGGATGCAATTAATGCAACCTAGATGATTGGAAATGCAACTAAATGTTTTTGGACCTTTTGAATTTTTGGAATGATAATGAAATGAAACTAAATGGAGCTTTGAGGAATGCAAATGACAATACAACCTAAGGTGAGAGTGCAACCTATGTTTTTGATGATTTTGGAGATTTTAGACAAACTTTAAAATGCAATCCTAAAAGATTCGACCCTTGGGAAATTGAAATAATGTCTAGACCTTAAAGGACAAAAGGACCAAGTGACAATAGGACAAATGACAATGTCTCACCTATATGCTTGAATACTAAGCTAGGTTTGACAATGATGTCGACAACAAAAGAGGACAAAAATTTGACGAGGTCTAGACCTCCTAACAATGACTTAGGGTTTTACCTAAAGAATTGAATCCTCAAGTATGAAAAAAACATAATTTTGACACTATATGCAAAAGGACAATGATCTAAGGTGCAAACCTACAATGTGATATGATAATGACCTGAGTTATGAAGAGAGACCTAGGGTATGCAAATGTGACCTTATATGATGATATGGACAAAAGTTGATTATGACACTAAAGATGTAGGTGCAAATGTATGATAATGTTAACCCAAGACCAAACCTAGGGTTAGACTATGAAATGATATTACCCTATGTGCAAAAGGACATATGCAAAGGAATGACTTTTTGATATGCAAAGAATATGACCTAGGTGAAACCTAACTTTGGTATTTGACAATGATTTATGGAAAGTGCAAACATAGGAAGGACATAATGATGGCATGAAAAATGACACCTAAGAAGGAACCTAATAATGATATGCAAAACTTAGGAAAATGGTGTTAAACCTAAGGTCAAAATGGGGACACTAAGAATGAAGACACTAAGTGCAAAATGAGGATACTAATAATGAAAATTATTATCCCCTAAAACCTAGGTATGGACTATGATGGACCTAACCCTAAGTGACATGTAGTTGGAGACAAAAGTTTCCAATGTTTGAAAGCCATGTTATGAAAATGTTTTGAACTTTGTTGGATGAATACTTTTGTTTTGGACTTGTTTGAAAATGACCTTTTTTTATTTTTGTGACAATGTGTATGATTCAACTTTTGACAATCACAAAAGATAAGATGTTTGGACTTAGACCCAAGACAATCATGCTCATTCACAACATATCATATGGCTGGTCGGGGCAATATCTGTTGAATTTTCTAACCATAAAATACAACACTCAGCCGGATAGCTAGATGCTTGGTAGCACGAGTTCCCCTTACAATGCACTCACTTCTCGGGATACCAAGCTTTGAGTTCAAGGGGCATCACTTCCCAAGAACTTTCTATCTCCAACTAAGGAGTACATGAGAGTTGTCTTCGACATGCACGTATCACAATGCCTGAG
The DNA here is from genome assembly GCF_030272615.1 of Cryptomeria japonica. NCBI lineage: Eukaryota > Viridiplantae > Streptophyta > Pinopsida > Cupressales > Cupressaceae > Cryptomeria > Cryptomeria japonica. Next base: position 54,689,616 of record NC_081411.1, read on the forward strand.
CCAACAGATAGAAGGTTTTTGGTCTCTACAAACAAAGGGTTCTAGTTGGGGCATCCGTTCGGGTGGGTGTAGATCTGACGAATTTAATTGTCGCTACACCATTCCAGCACCTGTTGTCTACAACTTTTGTTGCATCCATAGTTATTTAGAGTGGTTCGGAAGAGGTTCATATTCAACCCCATTACCACTTAGGGTCATTCCCTCTCACCAATGTCTGTCGAGGTACCAGGCAAGTCAGGAGGGAGGCCCACTATCTAAAGGCTAAAACACACAAGCAAATGAAAAACAAACACGACATTCATGGTGTTCATTAACCCTTTAGAAAATGAAGTGTGCAACTAAGCTAGAAATCACAAACACATGGTTTTGAATATGAATCTTTGGCCACATCTTGCAACAAATTCATTAGTAGTTTCAAGATATGGTCTTTGAAATGCAAAAATGGATGCCCTGCATAAGAAAACAAGCCTAAAATTAGTTCACAAAAAGAAATCAAAATATACTGACACAAAACTAAACATTAGTTTGAGTAATAATCTACTTAACAAAATTAAAATCTAATCCAAAAATTAAAAATCTAATTCTAATTAACAAAAAATTTAAAAATCTAATCTAAATAACAAATCTAAAAATCTAAATCAAAATAACAAAACTTACAATCTAAACTAATTAACAAATTAAAAATCTAAAACTAATCTAAAACAAACAAATTCAAAAATCTAAATAAAATAAAAAAAAATTCTAAAAGTAATCTAAATAAACAAATTTTTTTTAAAAATCTAAACTAAATTAACAAAAGAAAAATCTAACACTATGAACCGGAGAGAACTGGTATATGTGAGAACCGGTATATGTTGAAGAGGAGAGAACTAGTATATGTGAGAACCGGTATAACACTATGAACCGGCATTTGTGCCAAAGTGAAGTGGTGTGTTTGTTTGAGGTGAACCGGCATATGGTTATGGGAACCGGCACAAGGAAGCTTTGTATGACTACTGGTTGGTAGTCTCAACTTTAGGGTTTCCAGATTGAAGTGCCTCAAGTCTGTGTGACTCAATTAGTGACTTTGTGTGATGAGTTAGCTTTGTAATGAAGAACAGATCGTGTTGTCATGCCAGCCTTGTGCACGTGAAGGATCTTGCATGAAGGAGATTGTCCCTATCTACCTCAGGAATGTGCGAAGTCTGTAAACGGTGATAACATGTGATGGGTTATCAGCTACCATGAAATCGGTGGAAAACGAACGATGGAGAATGTCTTGAGATTGGTTCAAGATTGTTGCATTTAATGCAATGTGCTCAATAGTTAGGATTGAACCATTTGAATTTCTTAACCTAACAGGTTTAGGGTTTAGAGTTTAAGCTATCAACCTATCTGTTTCCTATAAGGTCGATGTTGTGTTTCTTTATGAGGTTGTTGGCAAAAGTTATGTGTGTGTATCCAAGAGAAGAGATAGGTGATTCTTGCCAGACCATAAGAGAGAAGTGATACCTGCAGAGTGTAAGTGCAGAAGGTGAAGAGGAGCTAAAGTGGATCTGCATTGGCATTGAGTGCTGCTACCAGATCATTGTAATATCTGTTGATCTCTAACCACTTCATGTTGGCACATGCACACTCCAATGAGACATTGTAGGTGATTGAAGGTTTTGTCATTGATGGAAACCTTACAATCCTATGATACCGGCAAGACATTCCACCGGCACTAGCAAGATCAGACTCTACACTGGCACTCAGACCACTAGCATCGACAGTGAAAGGAAGCATACCGGCACAAAGGCCGATAGGATTTTTGTTGTAATATATTTTGTTTATTATTGTAAAATCTTTATAAGCCGACTTGGAAACATTGTAAAATGACTCATATATATAAGAGATCATTGTAGAATATTTAGAAGAAGGATTATAGAATGTTATTAGGCAAAATAAGGTAGACCTATTATGCGAATTATAGGTTAAGGGTTTATGTGAGAAGCAGAGCAGAAACCGGTACTGGATCTGGCATTATAGATGCTATTCTAAAGTAGTACAAGACACTAGATTTATATAATCCATTTTGTAAGTCAGTGAGACTTCCCATTCTATTATTGAGCAGTGAGCTCTAGGCACTTGGCCTTCCTGCATGTGCAGGCCCCTCTTGTAGCAGTAATATTCTCTTATTGGCCAGTAAGTGAATATTGTGGGTCACAAATCCCATCGAGGTTTTTCCCACACCAGGTTTCCTCGTTAAATCTTTGTGTTATGGTGTGTTTTTCATGTGGTTGTTTTTATCTCTGTTTATTGCATTACTTCTTGTTTACCGGTACACTATTCTAATATGTTCTACATGTTTAAATTTAAGAAATTTAATTTACTGGTTAGATAATGATTCACCCCCCCCCCCCACTCTTAGTATCTGTGGGAATCCTAACAATTGGTGTTAGAGCTGGTCCTCTATTTTTAGAAGCCTAACAGCTTGAGGAAGATCTTGACACCGGTAGACATGGAAAGTTTGATGAAGCAATTGGAAGTAGCTCTCTCAGATTTTGATATGGAAAAATTGAAAAATATCAAACTTGAAGATGATCTAAAGGCAGCTCAGGAAATTATTCAAGCACTTCAAGAAAATCTTACCATTGCAAGAAACAAGGGAAGAGAAATCCTGTGAAAAAATGCAAATTGAGGATGATGAAAAAGAAACTCTTAATGATATGATAAACAAGCTAAAGCTAGAGAACATAACAACAAGGAATGAGATGCAAGATATGACCATGAGATTCTGTAAGGAAATTGAAGATAGGAAGAAGAATGAAGAAGATTTGACTAAAAGACTAAGTGATGCAGCAAATGAGAACATAAGACTTAGCTATGAAAATGATTTGTTGAAAACAGATCTGATGCATACACAGAATGACTCAAATGAACTGATGAGGCAAAAAGAGATCTTAGAAAGAGAATTGGATATTGCAAATCAACACAAAGAAAAACTCAACAAAAGCATAGAAGAACTTGGTGACTTGTTGAAGATTCAAAAACCTAATGGTGACACTTGTGGAATTGGCTTTGAGGCAGGAGAAAGCTCTGGTACTACAAACACACAGGATCATATCAAACTGGTAAGACAACCTACTGCTTACAAATTTAATGGAAAATGCTTTAACTGTAATAAGTACAGTCATAGAGCAAATCAATGTAGATCTAGAAATTATCAAAATATCAACACACCCACCGGTCAATATTCAAAATGCAACAAAGTTGGTCATAACTTTGAAAATTGCAGAATGAGTGTGAGATGTTATGTTTGTGGAAGATTTGGACACCTATCTAATCAATGTAGAACATAAACCGACATAGGTTATGGGAAAGGTATTTAGAATAATAAGCTGACTTGCTATGCATGTAACAAGTTTGGGCATATTGCAAAATTCTGCAGAAGTAAATGATCACCGGCAGACAACAAAAGTTCTAGTTTGAAAGGAAAAGAAAAAGTTGAAGAGGTTAAGCAAGAATTCTCAAAACAATGGATTAGAAAGTCAGACCTAAATAATGTTGGAGATACTCCTCCACCGGTAGAACCAATCAACACTCCACCGGTAGAACTGAGTAGTACTCCACCGGCAGGAAGCTCTTCATCAAATTGAAGAAAGTTTCTTTGAGGGTTTGGCAATCAAATGAGACATATGCTATTATTCCCTCGGTTGATGATGAGAAGTTGAAAAATTACTTCTATACCAGCAGACAAAGTTAAGTGATTACTTAACCGACATGCATTAAATGTGGTAGATGACAAATTGACATTATAAATTTGTGATTTTGGCTCCATTTCACTTCACCAAGAATTCAAACGTTCGAAGAGCGCAAAATTTCCAGAGCTAAGGCATTTTGAGCAAAGAGACAAAGCACTTTAGAAATCAATCTTTCCTAAGGCAAATAAAGGTATTTATAATCATGGCATCCTCGTCTGCACCTGAATTCATAGCAAACCCTAATGTAGTCGAGGTAATCAAACGCCTTAGGCCTGTATTTCAGCTAGTTCCCGAGATAGCTAAAAAGGATGACAATGTTGGTGCTTTCTCCCAAATTCCCAAAGGAGTTGTTTTTGCAGAAGATCCTAGAATATACATCCATTCCCACATAGAAGAACTAGGAGATGAAGAAATCAAAAACATGTACAAAACTCTTATATGTGATAATTCTAAAAATGTGAAACCTGAACATAAAATTGTTGAAACCCTAGGATTCACTGAGATCCTTAGCATTCTGAACTTTCCTAAGGAAGTTATTAGGATAGTATTGAGTGTAAGGAAGTTAAGTAGCGGAAACAACTTCCTACACTAACCTTGAGAGGAGGGTAATGCAAAACTTTTTTAGATTGTTACAACAGTTATAGAAAATAGAAATAGATATAATAGCATTCATACCACAACACAGTGATTTACGTGGGGAAAACCCTTTCGGGAGAAAAACCCCACCCTCCAAAAGCAGCTCAATATTTTATTCAGCAATCAAAAATAGATTACAACATACTTGCAGAGCAAGCTCTTCGCAGGAGTACCACTAATCAGAGATTCAGAGGCAACTCAATAGCCATAAGACTCTTACACACAACCTCTATCTCACATACCTCATAAATAGGAGATACAATACAAGAAACCGTCAAACGGTATTACAAAACCATGGGCTAAAACCACCCAATAAGGTGTAGCCGACCTTATCTCCCTTCTATGACATGTTAAAGCACACATCAACACGTGTCACTCCCTTCTATGACATGTTAAAGCACACATCAACACGTGTCACTCCCTTTTACAGCTCATTTATGTATCCCATACAAATTATTTTTCCTATTTCAGGAGTACAAACTTCCGGAGGCCATAACTTGAGAACCGGGTGTCCGATTGACGAACCGTTTGAAGCGCCGGAAAGCTCGCGAAGTGCTCTATCACCTCGTAACCCACTTCACCAGTTACGGCCACTTTTCAGGGCATTTTGGAGCCTCTAAAGTCCCCAAAATTAAGTTTAAATATTTTATTGCACCCCTCCAAGACGAAAACATTAATATCTTCAAAACTAGCCATGACCTTGCGATGCAACTTTACCGGAATGCTTATCTAACCAACCAGAAGCTTTAGGGAGAGTTTCGCACCATTTCGTGCTCAAATGAAAACTTACTATAAATAGTAACCTCGCATAAATGCAAGGTTGAGACACCATTTTTCCCAACAAATCTCCCACTTGTCGAACACCTTGCAAGAGCGGAAGGGAATGTCAACACAATGAATCAATTGCTAGGGGCCATAAGGCCCATAGACTCTGAACACCATCTGAACTTCTCTATGCTCACAACCTTAGTTAAAGCATCTGCAACATTCATCAAAGTTTCCACCTTAACCAGCTTCACCCTACCATCTGCGACCATATCTCTAACAAAATGATATTGAACATCAATATGTTTGGTCCGGGCATGAAATGTCGGGTTCTTAGCTAGGCTAATTGCACTCTGACTGTCACAGTAAACTATCACTGTACCTTGTTTTATTCCAATATCCGAACACATTCTCTTAAGCCAAATGGCCTCTTTACAAGCATGAGTAGCTGCCATATACTCTGCTTCAGTAGTGGATAAAGCAACCACAGCCTGTCGCTTACTCATCCAACTAATTGCACCACCAAACAAAGTAAACACATAAGCACTGGTGGATCTTCTGCTATCAATATCACCTGCCAAATATGAATCCACATAACCATGGATATCAAGGGAAGTCATGTCTCCAACTGAATTACCATGATAACACAAAGAATACTCTGAAGTACCCTTCAAATATCTGAAGACTCTTTTGACTGCATCCCAATGAACTCTACCAGGATTAGACATATATCTAGAAAGTACTCCCACTGCTTGGGCAATATCTGGTCTAGTACAGACCATAGCATACATCAAGCTTCCAACCGCACTCTGGTAAGGTCTTCCATCTCCAATGGGGATGTAGGACAATCTGAAATAGATAGTTTCATTCCAACTGTAAAAGGAACACTCAATGGTCTACAATTCTGCATGTTGAACCTCTGTAACACTGAATTCACATACTTACTCTGGCCTAGCCATAGCTTTCTGTTCACCCTATCTCTTCTAATTTCCATCCCAAGAATGTGCTTTGCTGCACCAAGATCTTTCATTTCAAATTTAGCAGCGAGCTGAGACTTCAGTTCTGAAATCATACCTTTCCCTTTACCAATGAATAACATATCATCAACATACAATGCAATGAATAAGAAATGATCACCATAAGATTTATAATAAACACAGTGATCTGATTTAGAACGTTCAAATCCCAAACTCAACACATATGTATCAAATTTCTGGTACCACATCCTAGGACTTTGTTTGAGGCCATACAAAGCTTTCTTCAATTTACAGACCAAATTACTTTTGCCTTTCACCACATAGTGCTCCGGCTGTGTCATATAAATATCTTCCTCCAAATCACCATGAAGGAAAGCAGTTTTCACATCCATTTGCTCAACCTCTAAATCATAAGCAGTAGCAATAGAAAGCAAAAATCTAATGGACATCATTTTTGCAACAAGAGAAAATATCTCACCGTAATCAACACCCTCAACCTGAGAGTAGCCTTTTGCAACCAACCTTGCTTTATACTTCTCAATGCTTCCATCTGAACCAATCTTTTTCTTGAACACCCATTTACAACCAACAGGTTTTCGTCCTTCAGGCAATGGTACAAGATCCCATGTATCATTCTTTTTCAAAGCTGCCATTTCTTCCTCCATAGCAATCTTCCAGGATTCTGCATCATTCATACCTAATGTCTCTTCTACAGATTTTGGTTCATCCACACTAGTATTCAGAGCAAAAATACATCTCCAATCATCAGGTGAATACCTTTCAGGTGGTTGTCTATGTCTTGTAGACCTTCGAACAAGCTGAGTTGGAGGTTCTTCCTCCTCTTCTGAAGATTCAGAGCTAGGCGAGCTCTCCTCAAATTCTTGCCTATCTAGGGGTCTCGATTCAACTCTTTCAGGTGTAGAAGGAAGTTGAATCACATCTTCTTTTTTAGTCTGTTCTGGCTGCAATGTAACAAAAGGAGACTTAATTTCTCTAAAAATAACACTTCTACTGTGAATTACCTTTTGTGCAATAGGGTCCCAAAGCTTGTATCCTTTCACACCATAACTATACCCGATGAAGATACATTTCACAGCCTTGTTCTCCAACTTTGTTCGCTTCTCCTTTGGCACATGTGCATATGCCTCGCAACCAAAAACTCTAAGATGTCTCAATGAAGGCTTGTGACCTGACCATGCTTCCATAGGCGTTTTATCAACAAGAGCTGATGTAGGAGACCTGTTAATCAGGTAGCAAGCAGTGGCAACAGCTTCAGCCCAAAACTTTTGTTCGAGACCAGCACCACTCAACATACTCCTAGCCTTCTCCATCAGTGTCCTGTTCATTCTTTCTGCAACTCCATTCTACTGTGGAGAATATGGAGTTGTCTTTTGCCTGTTAATTCCACAGTCTTTACAGAATCTATCAAAATCATTAGAGCAAAACTCACCGCCATTATCAGTTCTCAAACATTTTATTTTCTTTCCAGTCTGCAACTCAACCATTGCTTTAAATTCTTTAAAATGACTAAAAACTTCAGATTTACTCTTTAGAAAATAAACCCATGTCCTTCTACTAAAATCATCAATAAATGAAACATAATATGTGGATTTTCCAATCGAAGAGACATCTACTGGACCAAACACATCAGAATGGATAAGATCCAAAACACCACAAGTTTTATGAGAACTCGAGTAAAACTGAACGCGGTTTTGTTTTCCATAAATGCAATGCTCACAGAAATCAAAATCAAGATTACAGTCATTCAAACCTTCAACAAGGTTTTTATTTTTCAAGGTTCTTAGACCCTTTTCTCCAATGTGGCCAAGTCTCTGGTGCCATAACATAGTCTTCTCTGCAGGTAACTTTGCTTCAGATGAAAGAGCACCCTTAGGTACCCAAAAACCATTTCCATCTGCTGAAGGTGAAACCTTCAAATCTTCCAGTGAAGTATCCGCAGATTTGCTTTTTACAGAAGTGCTATTACATTCAACAGTGTATGCTTCAAGCTTATACAAAGTGCCAAGCCTGACACCTCTAGTAACTACCATAGCACCCTTAATCATCTTACATCCTGCTTCAGAAAAGACTACCTGCACACCCGCATCTATCAGTTTGCTCACAGATAACAGGTTTCGTTTTAATCCAGGGATATGCAGCACACCATTAATCCTTTTTATTCTACCATCAGAAAACCTGATTCTAACTTTACCTCGACCAACAATGTCTAGATGTGAATCATCACCCAAGTACACCTTACCTCCATTAAATCCTTCATATTCAGAAAACCAATCTCTATTGGAAGTCATATGAAAAGATGCACCTGAGTCAATTAGCCAGGCATCATTACCTGCATGAGTCACCAAAGCCACAATAAATGCATCGCCATCTTCCTTGTTGGACTCAGAATCAGAATCGAACTTTTTCTTTTTCTTCTTCTTCTTTTCTTCTTTGCAGTCCTTACGGATATGACCTGGTTTACCACAGTTCTAGCAAATGACTCTGGACTTTCCAGGAGATTTCGATCTCCCTTTGGATTTGGACTTGTCACGCTTCTCATTCTTCTTGCCTTTCTCCTTAGGTCTTCCACGAACGGTTAGGGCTTCCTTTGAACTGATGGATACCTTCCTTCGCATCTCTTCACCGAGTAGGGCACCCACCACGTCTTCAGATTTCAAAACAACAGAAGTACTACTGATAGCCATAATAAGAGAATCCCACGAATCAGGCAAAGAACAAAGCAAGATTTGACATTTCTCCTCCTCGTCCATCTTAACACCGACAGATACTAATTGAGCCACCAACATATTGAATGCTTCCAGGTGGTCCACAATTCGTCCACCCTCTTTCATCTTTAAGGAATACAATTTCTTTCTTAAGAAAATTTGATTTAATAAATATTTCACTTGATACATCTCACCAAGCTTAGTCCATAGCTTCTTTGCAGAGTTCTCTTCATGGACATTGATTAGAACAGAGTCTGCCAGGCACAGTCTGATTAGACCCTTGGATTTTCGGTCCATAACATCATATTGAGCTGCCGCAATAGGATCTGAGGGCCTTTGGACATTCGCATCAACAGCATCCCAAAGATCTCGATCTATTAGCAGATCTTCCATCTTCAGCTTCCACATCTCAAAATTACTTCCATTAAATTTCTCCACCTCTATTCTCCCTGACGAACTCGCCATCTGAATATTCCTGCAACAAGATCAAAAAGTGTCTTCTGCACAAGCTCCCACTCAAATCTGGATTAGTTCAAAAAACCCAACTGCCCACAATTGAAACCAAAGGTGATCAGGCTCTGATACCACTTGTAAGGAAGTTAAGTAGCGGAAACAACTTCCTACACTAACCTTGAGAGGAGGGTAATGCAAAACTTTTTCAGATTGTTACAACAGTTACAGAAAATAGAAATAGATATAATAGCATTCATACCACAACACAGTGATTTACGTGGGGAAAACCCTTTCGGGAGAAAAACCCCACCCTCCAAAAGCAGCTCAATATTTTATTCAGCAATCAAAAATAGATTACAACATACTTGCAGAGCAAGCTCTTCGCAGGAGTACCACTAATCAGAGATTCAGAGGCAACTCAATAGCCATAAGACTCTTACACACAACCTCTATCTCACATACCTCATAAATAGGAGATACAATACAAGAAACCGTCAAACGGTATTACAAAACCATGGGCTAAAACCACCCAATAAGGTGTAGCCGACCTTATCTCCCTTCTATGACATGTTAAAGCACACATCAACACGTGTCGCTCCCTTTTACAGCTCATTTATGTATCCGATACAAATTATTTTTCCTATTTCAGGAGTACAAACTTCCGGAGGCCATAACTTGAGAGCCGGGTGTCCGATTGATGAACCGTTTGAAGCGCCGGAAAGCTCACGAAGTGCTCTATCACCTCGTAACCCGCTTCACCGATTACGGCCACTTTTCAAGTCATTTCAGAGCCTCTAAAGTCCCCAAAATTAAGTTTAAATATTTTATTGCACCCCTCCAAGACGAAAACATTAATATCTTCAAAACTAGCTGTGACCTTGCGACGCAACTTTACCGGAATGCTTATCTAACCAACCAAAAGCTTTAGGGAGAGTTTCGCACCATTTCGTGCTCAAATGAAAACTTACTATAAATAGTAACCTCGCATAAATGCAAGGTTGAGACACCATTTTTCCCAACATTGAGCAGGGTACATGGTGCATTCTTTTGGTTAGATTCGATTCACAAATTTACCAAGGAAGCTGTAAAAGCTGTAACAGGGTTACCTTCCACTAGTAACAGACCATACAAGAAAAAGAAGGTCTCAAATGACCTAGTAACAAACCTAACAGGTGAAACATCCGACAAAAGATCCTTGAGGGTTAATGATGTAACTGACATAAATGTGAGATTCATTAGCATGATTCTAGGTTACAAAACAACTCATGCAAATAGACTTAACTCAGTTTCCAGTTTATGTATAAAGAGTGCTTATTACATGGTTAAGGACAATGTGAAAATTGATGTATGTGAATGGCTAAAGGATGAGTTGATTGATAATTTAGGAAAAATCAAGAAGGATAAGAAATGGACTTTTAGATTTGGTAATTTACTTGTATGCTTAATGCTACACATAACCAAACAGGTGCCCGGTATAGGCAACAAGAACCTTGGATTTGACATACCGGTAGGGAAATAGTTATCAGACCTATTCAACAACATGGGTGAAAACAAGGAAAAGAATATCAATGAGTATTTTCAAGCACTAAAGGCCAGAATGAACAAAAGAATCAGACTGTCACGGACAATTGTTAACAAATATAAGGATGATATATGCTTTGTAATTAAAAAGGATGAGATCTGGATGGAAGTAGTTACCCCAAGAATAATTTGGGTTACTGAGATGGGTTATGAGACTGATGATCACATTATTGAAACTTATGCAAAATCCCTTCTGGAAGCACCCAAGGAAGAAGTACTCGATAGTGTTGAGACCATTGAAAGCCAAATTCAATCTAAGAAGAGAGTAAAGAAAGTTGAAGCAACTGTGAGAAGAGGCTCAAGGCAGACTAAGGCTATCAAAGAAGATGTGCTGAAACAAACCGGTATCATTGAGGATGAGTTAGCAACATTACAGCCTGAAACTCACCTATCACTGGTAGCAACTTCTTTAGAGAATGACATGCCAGCAACATTTAAAAGAGTTATAAGGAAAAGGGATCCTTCACTGGCATCCACACCCTCGCCTAGAAGAACTAGACAAAAATAGCAAGCAATGAGGTCTTCGGTCAAGAAGACAACCCCAAAGAAAAAGCTAACACCTAAGAAGAAAAGGACTCAATAGAACATTGCCCCAATTGACAATTTGCTGAATGAAATCACAAAGGAAGGAAAATTCAAGAACATAGAAAAATTATATGATACACTATCAGCATATGAGAAAGAGCAAGTTGAAAATAGTGTCATTTTACACCTAGATATCTATAAGAAGTTCTTAATGCAAGTGGTAGATGAACTATCAGATGAACTATTCAAGAGACTAGAAGCAAGAAGACAACAAGTTGTAGAGCTTGATAAGAAAATTAAAGTTGAAAAATTACTTGTTGTTTACCCAGTAAACTCACCAAAGGAGATAGATGACTTAATTGCAGAAGCCAACCGGTCAATATTCTCTACTGCACACCGACATATTGCACTAATGATTGGAAGAGTAAATGAGGTAACAGAAGAAATAGAAAATGCATGGGATATATTCCTTGTTGAGAAGGAAAAATAGGAAGAGTATAGAAATCCTAAACCAATAAAAGTATATCAGAAAGATAAGGACAAAGGGAAAGGAAAGGTTGGTGGACCTCCTAGCATCAAAATAAAAGATAACTTATCCCCACCGCCTCTGATTACTCCACCGGTAACAATAACTGAAGATCAACCGACAGATGAGAGTATGGATATAAAGGATACAAATCCTAATCCTGAGGTACTATACACAGTTGATGTTGATACTCAAATAGTCAATATTATGATAGACCAGGACATAACCGGTAAGACAGACATGGCTAGTGAGCCAGTGGTAACTGACAACATTAATAACACTGAAGGAAAAGTGGAAGATGATAGCACAGGGCAACAGGAAGAGACTCAGACAAAGACTGAAATAGATCAACAAACAGAGAGACAAGCAGAGCAACAGGCTCTGGAACAGGAACAGGTTCATATGGAAATAGTGCCACCGGCAATAGGAGAGAAACAAAAACCCTTGCTTAAGGAAATGGAAACACAGACTGACCTACCAAAGGTCACTACAAGCATGGTTACTTCCTCCACCAGCGGAATTCAGAATGTTGGTTCCTCCTCAGCAGGTTACAAATCAACAAATGTAACTGAAGTTCTTTTGTACTCCATTAAGAGAATAACAAATTGTAGTTCACAGGCATATATAGCTATAGATGACACAATCCAAGTTTTGAAGATGATAGCTCCAAACTGCAATGTAGATAATAAGGATTCTTTGAGCCAACTCAACACTTTGTCTAAATACATTACTGAGAACACAGTGACAATTGAGCAAATAAAGGAAGAGGCATTCAAAGACAGGTTGGAAATTGAAAAACAAAAATTCTTTGAGGATCAAATAAAGAAGTGTACTAGGGAATTTGACACACTTCTACCAGAACTATGCAACTCATTGAAGGAATTTAAAACTCTATACAGAGACATTTGCAAGACAAACTTTCTAACAATTGACATAGATAAGAAAATGAGCAAGGTACAGGATGAAATCAATAAACTTGCTGACAATTTTGTTAACTCACCTGATACATTATCAGTTTTTGAACAAAAGATAACAGGTTTTGAGGAAGAACTACTTAAGTTAGAAAGAGAAAAGGAGAGAATAATAAACAAGGCTAAGAATCTGAGACTAAGATTAAGTCCAAGATTGGACTATCTAGCATCCTTGAGGAAGGAAATATCTGAGGCATTAGTACAAGGATAGAAAACACCGACAGAGCATATGCAACACCTCATCGGTACAATTTAAAGAATAGAGGCAGCAATAAAAGACAGTAAGAAGTTTATGGAAAGCATAAATTTGGTTTTGGCAGATTTTTTTCAAATTGTAACCACCCAGTTACAAGGTTGAGACAGAAAACTAAAATTCTATTGACACCTTGACAACCTTTGTCATTGATGCCAAAGGGGGAGTAGTAGTATGAGAAAATAATTAGCAAAACACTTATCTGCTCAGGGGGAGCTCATATAGTTTTGGTACACATTTTTGGAAATAATTTTTGGATTACAAGTTTTGGATACAATTTTGAAATTTTCTCATGAGTGTTGCCATCAATGCCAAAGGGGGAGATTGTTGGCATATGCACACTCCAATGAGACATTGTAGGTGATTGAAGGTTTTGTCATTGATGGCAACCTTACAATCCTATGACACTGGCAAGACATTCCACCGGCACTAGCAAGATCAGACTCTACACCGGCACTCAGACCACCGGCACCGGCAGTGAAAGGAAGCATACCGGCACAGAGGCCGACAGGATTTTTGTTGTAATATATTTTGTTTATTATTGTAAAATCTTTATAAGCCGACTTGGCAACATTGTAAAATGACTCATATATATAAGAGATCATTGTAGAATATTTAGAAAAAGGATGATAGAATATAATTAGGCGAAATAAGGCAGACCTATTATGCAAATTATAGGTTAAGGGTTTATGTAAGAAGTAGAGCAGAAACCGGTACTGGATCTGGCATTATAGATGCTATTCTAAAGTAGTACAAGACACTGGATTTATATAATCCATTTTGTAAGATAGTGAGACTTCCCATTCTGTTATTGAGCAGTGAGCTCTAGGCACTTTGCCTTCCTACATGTGCAGGCCCCTCTTGTAGCAGTAATATTCTCTTATTGGCCAGTAAGTGAATATTGTGGGTCACAAATCCCACCGAGGTTTTTCCCACACCGGGTTTCCTCATTAAATCTTTGTGTTATGGTGTGTTTTTCATATGGTTGCTTTTATCTCTGTTTATTGCATTACTTCTTGTTTACCGGTACACTATTCTAATATGTTCTACATGTTTTAAGTTAAGAAATTTAATTTACCGGTTAGATACTGATTCACCCCCCCCCCCCCCCCCCTCTCAGTATCTGTGGGAATCCTAACACTTCAATAGTTGGGAAATCCCTTAATAGGGTAGCTTTAACCAGCTTACTATAAATCCTTTAACAGAGTGACTCAAAACCAGTGAGTTCTTGAAATCCTCTAACAAGGTAACCTTTAATAGGGTTTAACCCTTAACCGAGTATTCTAGCCATCCCTTAACTAGGTGATCCCTAATAGGATCGGTTCCTAACAGAACCTGTTGTATCAGTCTATAACCGGACAAGGCTCCTAATAGAGCAGACTTCTAAAGAGTTCAAAAACAAGCTTGTGGGTATTCATCCTCACTGTGGTTTTTCCCAATTGGGTTTCCACGTGAAAAATATGTGTGTCATATGTGATGTCTTTTTCATGTGATGCTATGTTGTTTTCTGTCAAGTGGTGAATCATGTTGATCTAGTTGTTTATATATATATATATATATATATATATATATATATATATATATATATATATATATATATATATATATATATATATATATATATATATCTTTGATGGTAGAATACCTATTCATGCACTAGGGTGAAATGGAAATGAAGTATTAGATTGTATGTGAAGATAAGTGTCAACCGGTTTATGCTTGTCTCAGTTATTCTGGGTTTTTTCGGTTGTACTCTGTTTAAGAACGGAGTTATTGTCTGTCTGCCTATGCACAGTGTCTATTGACAAACCGGTTTTAGGATTGTATTTTTGCCTGTACTGATTCACCCCCCCTCTCAGTATCAGTTTGGTACTATCCGTTCATCATTGAGTTATCACCATTGCCCTATTTTCCCTATAAATAGGGATCGCATCCTTCATTCTCCATATCCAAGTTTCATGAATCTACATTATAGTCTAATTTACTAAGCATTTTAGCCTCTCTTTATTAACATATCATCATAGCATTTAGAAGCATTTCATTTCATATCATAGAGTATTCATGCTAGTATATCATGTTAGGATAATTTGTTAATCTCTTTATCATATCATTATCTTCATAGTAGCTTAATCATCATAGTTTTAACACATCATATAGATCTTAGAATGCATTCATGCATATAGATCACAATATCACTCGTTCTTGGAGTTGTCATTCCTAAGTCATTTTCTCAATGATCTGAGAGAAAAACATTATCTTTAGGGATCCTGTGAGATAGAGAACAATGGGACACCCCTTGGGAAGTTAAACTGGTCCAATTTTAGTTTATACTTGCACCTAGAGTCTCATTGGTATGTAGGTCATTTTGATCTTGATTTATTCGTTTTGATCACCACATTTTCCTGCGTACACTATGTTTTGTGAAAAGTGTGTCCTCACTTGCAACAATAGCTTGTTCCTCATCATTTTCTTCACTTGATACATTAGATGATAGATCTGGACCCCATTCATATTTGTTTGAATCTGTTTCTGAATCATTGTCTAGAATTACACCATTATACCTAATAGGAATGTTATATGGTGCGAAGAGTTCTTTGATTTTCGCCATTTGTTCTTTCACTACTTCTGGAATATTTTGATCGGGTTCCATGTGTAATTGTATTCCTTGGACTTGTTTGCAAGATTCTTCTTCTCTTTTGATAGCAATTTCTTCCTATTGTTTCTCATATTCTTCTTGTTTCTGTTTGTTGGCTATTGTTTATGCTACTTGATGTAACTTTTCTTGCTATGGTTCTTTAGGGACTGCTTTCTTTCTCCACTTTGGATGTTGATAATTATGATACTTTTGCTTTGATTTAGAATACCCAAGTCCTGATTTATCTTCTTTAGATTGTGCATGAGGACAGATGGGCACTAAAATACCTTCACGTTGCTTGCCAATTGGTCCTTTTCCTTCATATCCCATCTTTTGCATGATCTTGTAACCATTGCCATATTGTCTTATGGGAAAATTAACTTTTGCAGATGTTGCTATAGTTTCATTTTCATCTCTGTACAACCAACTAAGAATTTCCTTGTCTTCAGTTTCCTCTGCAAGTGTTCCAGCTCTAATAAATGCTCCATTAAATATTTCAACTGATTTCTGTGGGATCCGTGGTTGAACATTTGTATGTTTTCCATATGATTTAGGTGAAAGTGGTAGGTTATGCAAATAATCCTTTCCCATTCCTTCATCATTTAATTTGATCTTTTTCTCAAATTTTTCCCATAATTTTTCTTGAATTTCTTTGGTGGGATAGAATTCTTCTCTGTTATGTGGAACTCTTGCATCTTGTGCTGGTTTCAGATTATTGCAATATTGACTAGAGTCTACTGTTATAGTGATTTCTTGTCCATTATGAGAAAATTTAACACACTAATGATAGGTAGAAGGAATTGATTCCATGTCATGAATCCATGGTCTTCCTAGGAGAATGTTATAAGATAAATTCAAGTCTAGAACTTGGCACAATGTATCTCTTTCCACAAGTCCTATTTTGATCGGTAATACCATAGTCCCTTTAGAAGAACGCTCTTCCTCATCATAAGCCTTGATAGTTATTTTATTCTTTGGATCCACTACATTTTCTGAATATCCCAAAGCCTTTATTAAACTCAATGCACAAATGTTCAAGACAACTCCACCATCTATGAGTACGTGTTTGACACGGGTTGTATGAATGGTAACTTCAATATGTAGGGGAGAATTGTGAGGATGTTGCAAGGATGCGTCATCATTTTCAAAAAAAGATAAGCAATGTGGAGTTATAAGATGTCCCACCATGTTTTGGAATTGATCCACATCCAGGTCTTTTGAAACCATTGTTTCTGTTAGAGCTTTTTGCAATATTTCCTTATGCATAGGTGAAACTTTTAGGAGCTCCAACATTGAAATTTGAGCAGGTATCTTTTGTAATTGTTCCACTAAGTTGTATTGTCTTGAAGTGGTTGTTGATTCATTTGTTATACTCAGAAATGTAACCTTCACTTTTCTTCTTGGAATGGCATTGATTGGTTTTGAAGGTGTTTTGTCTTTGACAATGATAACATTTACCACATCATCATATGTGTAAGTTTACCTTAGATTTACCCTTGTCATCTTTTGGTTTGGATTTTTCACCTTTTTCATAATTTGGGAGTGGAGTTTTGAATGTTAGACATGATTCATTCATTTATGACCATCCACTATGATATTTCCATTATCAATTAAATCTTGAATAAGGTGCTTCAATCTTTGACAATCATTGGTTTTGTGTCCTTTATTTCGATGATAATTGCAAAATTGATTGTCATTCCACCAATTAGGTTTAACTTGAGGTTCATAAGTCCTTGCTTTTGGTAAGGTAATCAATTTATTTGCAAGAAGAGTCTTCAAAGCTGATTCCAATGGTTCCCCAATGTTTGTTAATTTCCTGCTAGGATTGGAGAAGAAAGACTTGGATTTAATGTTCTCTTGATTGTTGTTGTTTGGTACTTGACTTGATAAATTGAATATCGATTGTTTTTTGGTAGCATTGTTGTCATCATTTCCTCCATTGGTAACATTCGTATTCTTTGACCAAAATCTGGGTTTGTCATTGCTATTGTTACCATTGTTGTTGTTGTTGTTGTTGTTGTGATTGTTGTTATTGTTGTAATTGTTGTTGTAGGCACTGTTGTAGAGTTTTAACTCTCCCTTCTTTACCATTGCATCTTCTATCTTTAGACCATTTTCAATCATTTTAGAAAAAAAGGGAGGACATTGCATTTTAAGACGGTAACTCATCTCACTGGTAAGGTTGTTAATGAATGTGTCCATTTTCTCTTGATCAGGTACATCTCTTGGATATCTATTGAACATTTGTTTCCATCGCTATAAAAAGACCATGAAAGGTTCACCATTCTTTTTCTTGATGTTGCATAGATCCAACATTGTTATCTCATGCCTTATATAGTAGGAATATTGTGAGATAAATCTATTCACAAGTTCTTCAAAAGATTTAATCCCAGATGGAAGTCTTGAGAACCATTCCATTGATTGTCTACTTAAGCTTCTAGGAAATAGATGCATTAAGTAAGTTTCATTGTGTGCAAACTCCATACTCATGGTGCAAAATTCTCTAATGTGATCTTGAGGATCAAATTTATCATCATATTCATCGTATTTAGGGATTTCACAATGTTGTGGGAATGGTATCATGTTCAATTTTTTATCAAAAGGATATGGACAGATATCCTCCAATCAATATTTATTAGAACTTGTTCCATTCGGCATATCATGTATTTGTTGTTGCAAGTTTTGCATTTGTTGAGTGAGAGTTAACAAAGGATTATCAACGCGGGTTCTTTTGTTACCACACTCTCTTCTTGTATCAACATGGTCTCTTCTTGTTCTATCTCCTCTTGTTTCCTCATGATTTACTTGATTTACATCCTCGTTATTGAGATCATCATCGTTTTGATTATTACTTGTCCCTGCATCTTGTTTCAAACCTTCTACATTAAAATCTTGTGGCAATTTATCTCTTGAATTTGCCAACATTAGGATGTACTTTTCATTTTGTTTTTCCCATAACTTTTCCATTAGTTTTTCAAATTTATAATCTTGTTCAAGGTCTCTAATGGTGTTATTGACTTCCTCTTCATCAACATCTATGTATCCAAATTGATAAAATATTGGATTTTCCTCTTCCATTTGTTTTTGTTGTCTTCTGAATTGCTCATGTTGAGCTCTAGTCTGAATTGCTCGTGATTGATTTGAACCTCCCAAATTTTTGATTTTCTAAATGCAACTCAATGGGTGATCATTGGTTTAGGAAGATAAGCTTTGTTTATTTTATCACCGTTATTAGTGTGTTGTGATAAGGCGTCTTTTTGTTGAAAGGCACATGCTTGCAAAAGTTCTTCGTCAAACTCTGTTCTGTAACCACGTAAATAGTGATGAAAACAATGTAGGAATGTTTTGTGTTTTAGCAAGATTTTTCTATTGATGTATAAGAATTTCCTCTTCTTCAAGATAGCCTTCCAACTTGGTTTTATCTTCTTGAGGCGATATCTAAAAGTCATATAAGCATGTGATGATTTACAAGTTGTTTGATTCCAGTGTGAGTGAAATCTTGATTTTTAAAAAACCTAGGTTCAAAGAGGAACGATATATCCAAGATAATGAACAAAGGTTGATATGATCAAGTTTTGTGATAAAGGATTTGATATATCCTGATATGAAATTGATAATGATGTTGATTTGCGCTTGAGATGGTTGAATCACTAACTTGTTGGAGGTTTTATGCTTATGGAAACCTTTGGAGAAATAGCCTATTTGATTGATAAGTTAATCATTTGACTAGCTTGAAGACCTATGATAGTTGAAAATAAACCTCCTCAAAAAAGGGTATCTGAAAATGATGTTGAAATTTTGGTCTGATATGTGGAAATGCTCTTTGTTTCAGATGCGAGAAAACAAATGCACAAATCTTTTGCTCAAAAGCGCTAACCTATGCAACAAATGCGCTACTTTGTTGAATAGAATCATTATTTTGCACTGTAAAAGTGAGAGCCTAAGGTGCAAAAGCATTATTTTAATTGTAAAAGCATTGTTCTAATGAGAAATTGCATGATTCTAAAGGTCAAAAGTGTTCCAATGAGCAAATGTGTGATTCTAAAGGTCAAACATGAGAGCTTAAGGTGAAAAAGTGTTGTTTTGCGCAACGAATGCGTTGTTATATGCAACATATGAGTGACTTTGTCTGTGTTAAATGAATTTCTCAGTTTTCCATAAAGTTGTCAGATTTTTACTCATTTTAGGATGATTTTTTAAAGTTTTTTATCATTTTGAGAACATTTTGTAGATACAAAAGACACAATGTTTGGAAAGCAAAGTGCACAAGCAAGCAGAAGTCCTATGGTAGGTCGAGACAATAATTTTTTAATCTCACATGAGGTTTCCCTTGAGGCTACGCTAATTCAGAGTGGATATTTAGGTGCTTGACCCCACTAGCTCCACCCTTGACACTCACTTCTCTAGGGTAGCCAAGCACCAATTTCCATGAAAATGCCCCATGGAAAACTTCATATCTCTACTAAAAACCTTATGTGTGTGAGACGCTTCAGAGGTTCAACCTCTTGCGCCAACAATTAGAAGGATTTTGGCAACTAATAAAAATGGTTTTTAGTAAGGGCTTCTGGGCATGTGGCCATACATGCGGCACTTTACACTCTGTAAACATAGAAGGTTCCCACCCTCTAGAGGTTACACTACATAGGGTTTATGGGGAAGCATATTGTTGGCATGAACTAATCAGCACATGTTGTCTATGACTTTCATCACAAACATAATTTATTTAGAATGGATCGAAAGGACTCGGTATTAGCTCGTTTCCACTTAGGTTGTTTCCCTCTCACTAGCCCCCTCGAGGCATCTCGGGAAGGTAGGTCCTTGAAAGGTAAAACATGAAAAATGAAAGAAGGTCTAGTTTTCTGATCACCATATTAGGGTGAGAGCATACTCAGCTACTACTTTCAAACTAGCATGGTAGACAAATGTTCTTTTACCCTTTAGATTACCTATGTGCAACTATCTTACTGAAAAACACACAATGCAAGTTGCATGCTATTCATTTACCTCTTAGTTAAACTAGGTGAAGCATGTATGATTATTTACTTCCCAAAGTACTCCTAGTTAAACTAAGTGAGGAAATGCATGGAAAATTGCTCAAAATAAACCTTGCATGCACAAATGTCAGTAGTTTTTTGAAATATGGTCTTGGACGATCAAACCTGCAAAAGTATGTTAACTGAGAAATTGTAAAATTTCAAAATCTTTGCAAATTGATAGAACAAAAGCGCTAAAACTATAAATGTGTGATTCTAGACTATGAAAGCACTATTCTACAGAATAAATGTGTTGTCATGCATCACAAATGCATTGCCTTGCATCACAAATGTGCTAACCTACTGTTTAAATGCATGATTTCAACAATAAAAGCGCTAACCTATTAAGCATATGTGTTAACCGAAGTGGTAAAAGAATTGTCCTATTAATTAAATGTGTTGTCAGATTGCACATAGGCGTGAAACTAAGTTACAAATGTGTTAAATTGATTTCTACGAGAATATGACAGGATATTAGAAGGATAGGTGTGAGGCTTGAGCCCCACAGTGGGCGCCAAAAATATATCCACTTAAGTTTCAACTCAGAGATTAAACCTGCATACTCATTAGTCCATCATGCAAATATAACTCAAGTTTCAACCAATGAAACAACATGAAATGAAGAAGAAAATTAAATTGTTATACCTTCATGGATTATGTCTTATTGTGTCCTAACCCCATTGTTCTTGATTGCAGATGATTTAGTTCTCAGACAAGCACTGATAGCTTCCAAGATCGCAAGTGTGGAATGGACTAGTAGATAATATGATATGCAAAGCTAAACTATGATAATGATTTATGCTAAATTGCTCAAAAATAACTAAAAATGCTAAGCAAATGAACTCATGGATGCAAAGATAAAGACTCCTAGAATGACTATAAGATTAGCTATTAGTTTCAAAAATGGCCTAGGAGACCTCTATTTATAGATTTTTGAGTGCATAAGCCTAGGTGGCAAAGATCAACAATCTTGATTAAATCTTGCAATATGGATGGCTATGAGCAAGAGGTTGAGATGTGAGAGAGAAAGGTGGAAGATGTTCCTCCTACACCTACAGGACGGGGGAAAAGGTGGAAGAAGAAGTCAAGTGTCATTCATCTCACCTTGACTGAGAATGAAGACTAAGAGAATATAGGATAGTTGGAGACGATTTAGGAATAAGAGGACAAGTGTACTCAACTCCCTCCAAAGATATGGGAAGGTTGGAGGGAATATAGGGAGATTGAGGAATGTGTGTATGTACACATTATTTGAAGAAAAGAATGAATGTTGAAGGTAATGATGCATATTAATATTTAAAATATTAATATATTTAGCAACATGATGGATGAGTTGGCAAAGAAGAAGTGATGTGGAGATGAGGGTGAGTTGGAAAAGAGAGATTAAATAATTAAGAAATTATTTAATTGATGAGACTATAGGATAGTGGATAGAAGAATAATTAAATATTAGATATTTAATTAATTGATTAGAAGAAACGATAAATGAATTAATTAATTAAATATTTCAATTAAATTAATTAATAGAAGAATATGAAATGAATTAAATAAATTAATCTTTTCAGATTAACTATTTAATAGAAGAATAATTATTAAATAAATATAAAATATTTATTTAATTTCTCATAGCCAATTTTATGTGTATACAATAAGAAAGGAGACTTCTTTAGAAAATATTTTATATTACTAAATATATCATTATTTGTATGATAGGAATGTGACGACTGTCTTGCTATGATTATTTTCACATGATTTATGCTTCATATGTTATTTGATAGAAAAATGAGTAACATATAACCATGTATATCACCATATACATACACAATCTATGGACACGTGTATATACTTATCTGTATATATACATATGCACATGCACTAAAAACCTATATGATGGTATAGACACATTTATACATCTACAAGTATGGGAGCTTTAATATGCATAATATAAAAAAACTATCACATCAAGAGGCCAAATGTATTTAAATGCTTGCTTAATGTTAATTGTTGCATATGTGAAATCATATTGAATGTAACTATAAATCTTTTATGTCGTGAACCAGCCGCTAAGTAAGCACTACCAAGTTGACCATTTTACTATGCTAGTAAGTCGATATACATATATACAAACAATGTAACCAATGTGAAAGGTACAAAGGCTACCACAACAATAGTAACGTCCCTTTCTTAAGTAAGGGCACGTCATTTTAAATGTCAATAACCATTTTTATAGAAGTCTTGGTTTTAGACACTCATTACCACATAGGAAAAATCATAATGATAAGAGAATCACCCATTTTAGCTTTGAAACCATTATATCAAAGGTATTTGTGGAAAGTAAAGACTAAGTAAGAATAAAATTGTTTACCTTTTTCAATGTTTCCAATACATGGCTTGTGAATGCAATGCATTGGCAGAGAGAGATAAAAGGAGTGACACTAATCCATAATGGAGTCACCTCCCAAATTGGGAGGTAGCTACATTATGTAGCCAACCACGAAGAATTGGAGGGTCATTATTCTATTTTGAAAAAAACACTTAGTGGGGGTCGAATATAGTAGAGGACCTAAACAACATAACAAAACATTCTTTCTCAAGAACACAAGCAGTGTGTTCTTGCACTACCATTTTGTCGTTACAAAGAAGATTTTTATTAGTGTTTTTAGTATCGCATAAGCTTTCATTATCCTCACAAAATATTGCATATCAATTAGAATCACAAGAAGCATTATTATTTTGAGCTTGCATCACAAAGAGTATTTTTATAAAGTTGAATATGCAATACAAAGTACAACACCACAACAAAACCTGCATAGCCAAGAGTGCATACAAGGTAGATCAATTTGGAATCTTGATTCGAAGATATCATTCATTCAAAGGAAATTAAAGAGATAAGAGTCAACCTTCATTAGTTGATATCAAACCAGCCAAATAGGTTTTTAATATTCTTTTCTTGTCATTCAAACCAATATGAATTTTATTTCATTATTATATTGTTTAGAAAGAGAACTAGAATAGAGAACCTTTTTTTTTTTCTTATGAAACTAAAATTTAAGAATAGTTAATTATGATAATAGAGTAGAATGATCATTAAAACTACTAAATTTTGCAACACAAGCCTATAATATCTAACAAAAAACAAGAACACCTTCTACAAACGAGAGTAGCAAGAAAAACATGCTATATTTTTTTAACAGAAAATACTACAGAACTAAATATACAAAACATAAAGACTTGCTTTATAGAAAACAAGAGATGCCCTAATCCTATAAATTGGGAGAACTAAATAAAAGAAAAGAGGATCTAAATAAAGCTAACCTATATCTAAACTAGGGTACCACTAAGTGAACTTAAGCTAGAAAAGCATAACTCTAGATAAAATTCTCTAACAAAAATAAGCAAACTTCTTATCATCTTTCCTTAATTGAAATATAATAGTTAATCAAGCTTTCCAAAAGACCTCTTTCGTGAGAACTTGAAACATAGTTAAATAAGTTATAGTTATCCATGTCAAGGGAATGAGACTTAAACATAAAGAAAACACTTAAACATAAATCTAATTTTTCATTTTTACAATTGAAATAATAACAATGTAACACATATATTCAGAATGTATATGCATATACAACATATCACACATATGTATACCTCATATACATACATGCGATATACTTTCTCATGTTTATATTTTAAAATAAATAAACTTCATACTATTATTTTTTTAATAGGTAAATTGTGGGATTAGGGCTCACTCCCTTGATAATACAAATAAAAAATTAGGAATGCTTCAGAACCACGAATGGGGAGCACACAAAATACATAAACTAACTAAAGAATCCTAAAGAGAGCTCAAAAAACCAAGATAAATCTCAACGCAAAGAAAGCAATAGGAAGGAAAATTTGTTGCCCTCAAAAAAATTGTAGAGATAATTGCCTTGTAGAAACATCTCATTTGGCCTTTTTGGCTATTCCATTCCTCATGCTCCTAGTGAGGAGGGCATCTATTGTCCACTATGTTCCGCATCCACTGCATCTCCCCTTTTAATACAAAGCTTCACAACTCCAAATTTACATCCTTTCTTCTTTTTAGTTGGGAAGTTTGGTTTGGAGATGTTGCTAGATGTCTGAGAAATTGTGGATTTTTAACTGGCACAACCAAATCATCTAATTCCAGCAAATTAGATTAATCATTCTCAAGATCATCCATCAAGGCATAAGATCCCTTAGAGTTAGAACTATTTCTAGCCACCTCAGTAAGTTGTAATTGACCATGGTAGTCAGCTAAGTGTTGAGAGGGAGATGGCTTAGTAGAAGCATGAATGGGTAAAGCAAAGAGATGCACCATAGAAATGGAATCATTAGCAGGGGGTTTAGGA
Source organism: Cryptomeria japonica (assembly GCF_030272615.1). Classification (NCBI taxonomy): domain Eukaryota; kingdom Viridiplantae; phylum Streptophyta; class Pinopsida; order Cupressales; family Cupressaceae; genus Cryptomeria; species Cryptomeria japonica. The sequence goes on from NC_081411.1 coordinate 54,714,792, forward strand.
GCAAGCTCAAAAATCTCATGTGTAGCCTTAAAATTACCATGATTTTTCCAAATAAAATAAACATTTGAAATGCTAGAATTTTTAACCCATTTCTTAAGGTTGAATCTTCATGTGGCGCCTGAAATGGAAGAAGAGCATCTCACAATCTTGTGGCCAATCTTTTTACATTGAAAGCACCTAAATGGGAGGCCTTTGAAATTGAGAAATTGGGTCCAAGTGTCTTGAGAAGAATGGATCAAAATATAATTTTGCATCAGCTTGGAAATGTCAATGAATGCACAAACCCTAGTGTACCTACAGTGGGGAACAGAGTCCAATTTCACAAAGGAACCGATCTGCTCTATCATACTCATGATAAGTCCCAACTTACACATGATCTAAGGGATATTATATAATTTGATATAGATGGGGATGGTAGTGATCATGGCAGTAGCGGGATCAAAGAATGGTGTCCAAGGTGAAATGAAAAGACTTGTCTGACTAAAAAACCAAGAGTCATTCAGCCTCACAAAATTGTGATCCTTTGGAGAAGTGAAACAGAGTAGGGAAAAACCAAATTCAAGAATCTCAAGAACAAATGTGGTCATGTTGCTCTAATTAACCTTCATCCAATCAACAAAATTTTCAATCGAAGGTCGCTTGTACATGCAATGAATCAGAAGGGATCCACTCCCAGCCTTTGTGAGCGCATCATCAATGCTAGCATTAAAAATGTGAAAATTAGCAGGATCAAGGATCATCTATTAGGTAGACCTTAGAGTCACCCATTGAGCCGATAGGGAAGTTGGTTGAGGACAGGGCAATGCCTAGAGTGAATGAGTCTGAAATAAGTGGATCATGTAGTTTAGGGTCTTTAACAACTTGAGTTTTGTAGAAATTGACAAACATGGAAAGGTTTAGCGTGGTTCCTACAACCCTCGATGAGAGATGATGTCATTGTTTGTGAGTCGACATGAGTTGGAATAGAAGGAGAAAGCAATGAAATATTCTCCTCCAAGGAAGCCTTAGCTTGGTCACCCAACTCCTGCATCTTGGGCTTACTTGTGTGAGGATTAGAGACTTTGTTTTCCTTAGACCTATGTTTCTTCTTCTACCCCATACTCCCTTTCACTACCCCCCATCTACCATTGCATCATCCATTATCTCTTGTTGCCTCCTTTCCCTTGCCGCACTGCACTCCTTCCCTCTACGCACCTTTGCACATAAGAGATTCCAAAATCAAGACCTTGATCTTAGGGAGAGCTCTGCTAGGGTTTAAGGTTGTGTATTTCGTCCTGTGTGTTTCAAATCGCATTTACTGCGGGATCTTTTGTGTTTATTATGGCTCTGACCAACCTTAGCTCAACAGTTGATGCTGGTGCTGGAGTTGCTACAAAGAAACCTCATGGCGCCTTCGAGAAAACACCCTTGCAAGTTTGTCCCGAAAGTGTTTCACGAGGTATGTCCTCGCCTAATGTTGTACTTCTTGTTCAGGACTTCGACAATGCTTTTGATTGGCTTGAAAAATGTACTTTGATAGGATATTTTGTGGGTAGGATCCATCCTGAAAGCATGCTTTGGGATTGGGTCACCAAAGCCTGGTCTCCTCATGGAGTCAGGTGTGATGGTGTCCAAAGTCTCACGAAAGGTTTCTTTTTGTTTTGCTTTTCAAACCCTTCCCATGTTGAGGCTATTCTCTCTCATGGTCCATGGACTATTAGGTCATCCCTTCTGGTCTTCCAGCGTCGGTCTCATGATTTTTCTGTTTCAGATGACAAAAAATTGCGAGTTCCAGTCTGGGTTGAGTTCCTTGGTCTTCCTTTGCCTTGTTGGCCCTTCATGTAAACCATTGCTCAGTCTGTTGGCAAAGTTGTTTGCCTCGAGCCAGACCATTTTTTTAATGCTCGCCCTCAAAAGAGGGTATGTGTTGAGGTTGACCTTTCTCACGACCTGAACAAAACTATTGATATTCAAGTGGGCGGTACCACCTTCACCCAGAAGGTTCTTTATCTGAACCTACCCAACACTTGTTATCAATGCCAATCGACAGATCACAAGATCAGGGATTGTCCCTTGGCAACTCCAAAATTAAAACCCCTTGCTAGGGAATCTGGATCTCGACCAGAAGAGGGATCCAAGAAGGATGAATGGACCACGGTGGTTCGTAAAGGAAAAACCCCTGCGGTTTCGGCCCAAAAGACTCCCGTCGGTTCTAGTTCTCAACCGATAACAGATCCTCCTGTGCAGTCTCCATCTTCCCAGATGACTCCCACTCCGGTTTCAAACCCTTCTCAATAGGGGAATGCTTCTTCTGAGGGTGTTGCTTTCCCTTCTTGGGTGTGCACTCCTCAGGATGAGTCTGCAATTTCTACTCCACACTCTCTACGCCGCTCTCGCAGCCCCTCAGGGCATGCAAAGACTGTAGATGGTGGCTCAAAAAAAAACGACGAGTCATCTCCAGTGGTGAACATGATTTTTTATGCAATAGTTTCTCCTCTCTTAGGGACAAAAATGATATGTTGGTTTTGTCATGAATTACATCTCATGGAATGTTCGAGGTCTTACAGACCTCGCCAGAGATTATTATGTTTGAGATGTTCGTCAACGTATTGTAGGCCTAGATGTTCTTTGCCTCCAGGAAGTTAAAATTGCAGGTTTCATGCTTAATGTTGCATGTCGTGTTATTTGGTCAGATAGCCTTGTTTTTTCATCCTAGCATGAAGCCAATCGAGGGGGATTTGTCACTCTCCTTTCACCTCGGTGGCGCTCTGTAGTTATTTCTCATGGGGTTGATCCCATGCAGCACGTCGTCTGGATTTTGCTTTCTATTGATAATCATTTCATTGGGATTGTTAATGTTTATGCTCCCAATGATTCAATTGAAAGATCATACCTCTGGCAATGGATTGCGGATAATCTTCCTCCTACCACTTGGGTCATGTGTGGGGACTTCAATATGGTCAAGGTGGCTTTTGATAAGGACATTTTTTTGCCTTTCCGCTGGATAGTTGGAGAGCGGGAAGTCTTGTATTATATATGCAATAAATTGGGTCTTTTTGACCCCAACACCAACTGTCGTCGTCCTGGTGGGATCTGGCACACTTGGTCTAATTTCAGAGTTGGCTCTAACAGAATTCTTAAAAGGCTTGATTGTGCTATGATATATGTGCAATCTTTTTTCTCTTTTTTTGAAGATCTTGATCTGCCCGTCACTCCTCTTGTTGATGTGACGATGTCAGACCACTTCTTCATAAAGTTTAACATTGAATGGCGGACATCTAGGCAACGTCCTTCCAAAACGCAATTCTACCTCAACACGTCTCTTTTGCACCATCAGTCCATGATGGCCCACATTCAAAGAGTGTGGAATCTTGAGCCAAGGCCTCGTCATCACACTAGTTGGATTGAGTGGTGGCATGATGCCATTTCCCATTCTGTGAGGTTTCTACGCATTTATGGTAGGCAACTTGCCATCTACCACAAGCGGTCGTATGATGTGACCACCAAAGCTTTATGTGCCGCCACAGAAGCTTTGGCTTTGAATCAATTTGATTCTACCCTGCAACTCCGTTTAGCCTAGCTCCGACATCAAAAGCAAGTTGTTGATAGTCACTATGCCAGAGGAGCTCAAATCAAAGCCAGATTACATTGGCTTAAGGTGGGCAATACAGCTTCTAAGGAGTTCTTCCTAGCTCTACATTCTCGCCACACCTCTGCTGGGATTAAGAAAATAAAAGAGGGACAGGCTCTTCTCACTGAGTTGCCTGACATATTGCAAGCCTTTGTTCGTCATTATGAGAAGGTGTTAACATTGTAGGGAGATTCTCCGGTTAGAACCCAAGCCTTACAAGATTGCTTAGTTGTTGTTCCCAAATGGATCTCTAACTCGCAAGAGGGCTTCTATGATCTTTTACTGATCATTGATGATCTCAAAGAAGTTGCTTTTTCTATGGCAGATGACAAAGCCCCGGGCTATGATGGCTTCCCCTATGAATTCTACAAAGCTCTTTGGCCTTGTGTTGGTCCTGACTTGCATAAGGTCTATCTGGAAGCTTTTCATTCCCACTCTTTGGGAAAAATGATTAATCAGGGTAACATCAAGTTTATCCCTAGGGCTGGGGACCCATAGGACATTTGCAATTGGCGGCCTATCACCTTGCTTATTGTCTCTTATAAAATCATTGCCAAAGCTTTGGCCCTTAAGATTCGGCATCTCCTTCCACTTATTGTCTACCCATAACAGACTGGATTTATTAAATCCAAGTTTAATCTAGACAATATTATTGTTGTTTGGGAAGGTATGGATTGGGCCAAACGCTCTCAACAACAAGCAATCTTTCTTAAGATTGACTTTGCTAAAGCGTATGATCGCATTCAAAGCCCTAGGCTTTGGTCCTCGGTTCATCTAGTATGTGCAAATGCTTTTCGGGGATGCCTCAGCTTGCATTACCATTAATGGTTGGTAATCTGAGGCTTTTGGCCTTTTTCAGATCCATTCGATAGGGGTTCTCATTGGCTCTGCCTTATATGTTCTTGCAGCTAAAGGGTTTGGTTACTTACTTGCTAATGCTATCACTGTTGGGCATGTTCGTGGTATCTCCTTGCCTAAGTCACCTTCCCAGCTTGTCAATGGCCACTTCACCGATAATTCCTTTCTCACTCTCATTGAGGATGAAGATAATGTGTAGTCCACTCTTCAGTGTCTTAACACTTTTTGCTTGGCTTCTGGTTCAGTCATCCAGTGGTACAAGACGCAATGTTACAAACAGTCCCTTCTTCCTGCTCTGCCTTGGATCCTTTAGTATCACTAGAAATGGCTTCAGCATGGCAAACAATTCACTTTCTAGGCATTCATTTCGCCTTCCAAGCTTCGCCTTCGGATCTCTGGTAGGTGGTCTTAGACCGAATCAAGAAAAAACTTGCCTACTGGATCAACAAACCTCTCTCTTTGGCTGGTAAATTCTAAGTCTGTTCCAAAGTGTTGGTCGCCACCCATGTTTACTATTCTTCATGTTGGTCTCCTTCAAAGGCCTCTTACATGAAGTTGGAAAGACTTATGTGGGCCTTTCTTTGGGCCTTAGAGGCTAACTATCATGGTTTTCACAGGGTTGCTTGGGAGTATTGTTGTCTCCCTAAGGAATTCGGAGGACTCGACCTTATTTCCACCCAGAACCAAGGGTTGGCCTTATGTGCTAAATGGGTTATTAGAGCCTTATCTAGAGATGAGGCCTAGAAAATTCTTCTCCAACATTTCATTTCTTCAGGCTTTCCTTCTTAAAGGTCAGCCTGGAAGGGGATAGGCTTGCAAACCTTTCTCACCATGACACACCTTGTTCAAATATAGGGTTCTTTGGTGGTCAAAAGTATCTGACGTACTTGGGAATCTATCAAGCTTTGGTTGCGGTGGGTCGGCAATGGCTTTCGAGACGAATTATCAATAAATCAGTACAACCTCTAGTGGTCCCCTCTTTTTCAGGTGCAAGGGTTACTTTTGGCCAAAATTCAAGGTATTAGTGCTCTACGCTTTCACAAGCGCGACATTCGTACCCCTAAGGATCTTTTTTCTAGATCTACTATGAGCCTCCGGTCTTGGGAGGACCTCCAAGCCCAATTTCGCTTGTCTCGGCTGGATTGGCAAACTTATGACCTTTTGGTTTCAACCCTTCCCTCAAATTTGCTTCATAAGCTCGGTATTTGGTCTGTTAGACCTTGGTGGAAAGACTGGAAATTGTATCCTTGGACTCCTTTTACCAACTGCAAACCCAAAATGGGTTATCTTTGGTTGGTTCCTCATTTACCTATGGCTCATACTGTCAACCAGCGATGGCACTTGCAGTCTTCCCATACTGCCTGGAGATTCAGGTTTTTGGATGTCTGGTCCGTCATCACCGACCCTATACTGTCAACCAGCAATGGCACTTGCAGTCTTCCCATACTGCCTGGAGATTCAGGTTTTTGGTTGCCTGGTCCGTCATCACCGAGCCTAAGATTACTCACTTTTCTTGGTGTGTTCTCTTTCAAGGTCTGCCTTTGCGTTCCAGACTCTAGCGTTCGGGAGTGTCTGACCCTCGATGACCTTTTTGTGGTCACCCAGAAAATTTTATGCACATCTTTTGGTTTTGTAGAAGAGCTCAACAATATTGGAGTTGGATTCATGACCTTTTTTGGCCTTTTTGGCTAGAGCCATTTTCTTGGCACATGGCTCTTTTGGGTGATTCACCTAGAATCCCCTTTAAATTCTCCCAGATATGGCATGCTTTCAAACTAGAGATCCTTTTCACTCTTTGGAAGGATAGAAATGTTGTTACTTTTTCTCACAGCTGCTTGGGTATTAATGTTTTGCTTTATGCTAAAGCTTGCCTTTGTAACAATGTTTTAATGCAAATTCAGGTTCAAGCTGACAAGGTGGCCCTTGAGGTGGCCCACCTTTAGGAACTCCTTCAACATTGGGGTAATGCCCCTTGTGAGATTGCCCGAGTACCGCCAGACTCTGTCTTTGTCAACCGTACTTCGTCCCGTGGTCGTCAATGCGGTCGCAGCTCCTCTGCCCACTGCTCTTAGACCCCACGGTCCCAGCCTCCCCGTCGCCCCTTAGGCGGGAGAGATGTTCCTTAGCATCATCGCTCGGCTTCCCCACCGTGGCATGGATTCGGCTCGAGGTGGCCCTCTGATGCTCCTGTGGTCTTTGCTCCTCCTGCTGCTGATTTTGGGTAGCCCTCTGCCACCACCTCCAAATTTCCTTGTTTGGCCTTGGCGATCTAGCCTCCCAGGCAGGAGGAAGGAGAAATTGAAAGAGATCCTGAAGATGGGTGGTCTATGCCAAACCCAACCCCTAGCCCCGCTGATGTATGGGGCAAAAAAGATGACCCTGATCCTCCTCCCTCCGTTGCCACTGCTTTGGTTGCCTGAGGATGTTTTTGATGAATAGCTTGTTGTCGTGTTTTTTGTATCCGATCGTTGGCCGAGTGACTCTCGCAGGGTGATATTGTATCCCCGGGCCTTTTTTTGTGAATATGTACTTTAATATTTCTTATTAATAGAGAAGGCCTATTCATAAAAACTCAGGACCTTTATTAATTTAAATTAATATTTTTAAGCCCAAAACTTCATTTTATTGCTATCTATTGATTGTATCTTGTTTTCATATTATTTTCAATATATTATCAAAGTAAAACTATATTTCTGCATAATTATGAAAATGAATAAATATGAACAACCATGCGGATGAAAAAAACTTTATTGCATAAATACATATCAAAACAATTATGTAGATGATTATGTTGAATGCATATGAACAAGCATGTAAATTATGAATACGTTGTTAATGTATCAAAACAAAAATGTAGAGTATGTATGCATATGAACAAGCATGCAAATGAATATGTTGTTATTGCATCAAAATAACCAAGTAGAGTATGAATGCATAAGAACAAGCATGTAGATAAATGTCATCATTTCATCGGAGAAATCGTGTAGTTTTAAGAATCAGTGTAATTTGCATATGAAATATGACCAAATACCACATCATAGGAAGGTTGCATAATCATAAATTCTTTGGCATGCATTTGCATTATGTGTTATCAAGCTATGTTTCCGAGAAGGGGTACTGAATAGCGGTAAACAAAGAGGGATCAATCCTCTTTTTGGAAAAATTCATGTTTAGTGCTTCGGCCAAAGCCTGGTTCATTGGAATAGATGATTTGCCTAGAAAATTTACTTAATATGTTTCTCTGCCATATCCCAATAGTATGACAATGCATTATCATATGGTATATGTGCATGTAGATGTATCAGGTTGCACCATGGTTTCCATCCTGTCATTGCTTCTAGGTAGTTAGGCTCTTTGTGTAGGGTTGATGGTTCTTCATGTTTTGAATAACTTCGAGGAAGCATAATTGCTCCATAGTTGGGTAGAAAAGAGCCTGGGCCATGTTCCTATCCCCAGCTTGCAGATGACGTATAGTTGGAGGCAAGGGCAATTATATTAGGTGTATTTATAATTATTGTATGTTGTAACTCATGATAAATCATTATTATTGATGACATGTGTGCCAATGTTGTAATCATATCTTATGTATATGTGTTTTCTTGGAACAAGAACTAGAATTCCAAGTTGTATTTGTTATTAATTAATATTTATAGGGTTTTCTCATTAAAAAATTTTTGATGATGTGTTAAATGAGTAATTTATTTTATTTATGTGAAATATTAAGGGTAGAGACCTTACAACATCTCTTACAACATCTCTTTGAAAATGAATGAATTGAAATCTCCCAATTACTAGTTTGTTTTCGTAAGGGGGCTTAAACTTGGTAGAACACCCTGATAATCAATCCAAAATATCTTTAGAAGAGATACTTTTGATTCCTTCTTCACAATTATTTTGGTGTGTTGGAACATCTACACAATAAATTTTTTAGCCACTACTAACATTGGTTCACTTGGTTAAATTGTACATTTTAGATGGACAAAAAACTAAATAGACTAGATTGCTTCTACATTTTCTATAATTTGCCACTATCCCTTGATGCTCAATGCATACTTCTCCAAATTAATCATTCCATGACCTTTTTATATCACCACCCCATTCTTACCACACCCTCACTCATAAACTATATTTTTCCTTCCACTATTCTCCCTTATAAACTTAAGATCTTTTGTCTCTAGAACCTTAAATACATTACTTCCCTAGATTTTATTGGGCACTATATCCCTAAATTTTGAGGAAATTTTTAAACCAACAAGTGACACATTGTATTTTCTCAATACACCATTTTCCTCTAGCCTTTTGGTAGAATATTGGCCTAGCAACAAAAGTGTAGAGAAAAACTCTCCAACCTACTAAATTGATAAAGAGAAAATTATTGGCAGCTTACCCCTTTAATTTTCATGCCTAAATAGTTATAGATTGTATAAAAACCGAGATCATAAGCCTTACAAGGGGAATGAGTCAAAGTTTGTGTGAGGATTCATTGGATTGTTAGGAAATAATGCATAATACCTAGTAAATTTAATTTGTTTCCTACAAAAACCCATGAGAGAAAAGCATATATACAAGCTTACAAAATAACCAAATGCAAAGATCAAATACACAAGTCATGATATAACACAATATATACCCTAGGAAAACCCTCAAGAGGGAAAACACAACCTCAAAAAGAATCCATACTCCATCTATTATTTAGCAATAAAATATTACATGCACTTACAATGTTGCAATGAACACCTCTAAGATATTGGGCATTGGAATATTTGGACTAAATTTGCATTCAAATTTGGGAAGTCGGTTTTGAATTTGCATGTATTTGCATTCGTATGTCACAACAGTGAGTGTTGTTCATCTTCAAATCTAACACTCTTTATTGATCCGAAAGGTTGATGTAAAAAACACTCACACAATTGAATCTAGAAATTAGACAGAACAAGGGCAAATTTGTTGATGTAGCAAAATTCTCCTCTCTTTTCTCCTAAAAGTTGCAAACACATTTTTTTGTAATTTGCGAAGGCATGTAAAATTTTATAATACAAATAAATAAGTAAATCGAAAAAAATGAGATAACCATAATTTTTGCTCAGTAACTCAAAATAGAGTGCCATTTTTTGAAAAATTGCTTATTTTTCCATGATCGATCAATTGGAGATGATTCACACTCTTTTATAAAGTGACATTTTTTGCTCCATTTTGGTCTAGCCTATACATTGCACTCATAAACTATTGATTGTAAGTGGGTTTTATTACTAAATCAAGGGGGATGTAACATGTGTTTTGTCATGTATACTTCCAGAATCTTCTTCATTTCTTCAGTTTCATACGCTAATTGGCATAATATGGGGACTACACATGTAATCATAATTTGGGAACAAGTCTTGCTTTTGGGGGATCCATCATGTCACCTAGATCGTAATTTCATTTTTCTATTGTTAGTTTGAATTCATAGAATTATTTGTCATAGAAACAAGGGATATTGTGTTGTCTATTGCCCTCTCTTTAGACTTGTTCTTGAGCCAAATGACAAATGATAGAAGTTCAAATGGTTGAACAAATATGATGAGATCTATGAACTAATAGGTATTAAAATATGAAATTGATGCAGGAGCATCCGGTGGTGTAAGGGCAATCTTACATCACCCAAAAAAATATTTCTTTTTGTTTTAGTTTTCTTTTAATGTTTTTGTTGTTCTGGATACCCATTTGGATGAATAAGAGATTCCAACTCTCAAATTTGTCAAGTTGTTTTTTCTTTCCGACTACCAAAAATAGCAAGTTTGTATTTGAAGGCAGAGAGAGCCCAAAATTTATAGGAAGATTAAGGAAGGAAAAATAAGCTCAATGGAGAAAGAATCAGGTCAAAAGAATTAATAGTTTGAAAGTTATTGAAGTTTCAATTTCCCAAAAAATCGAATTTTTTTCTTCCAAGCCAAATTTGAGGCAACAAACGGTGTCAAACGGGCCCGAAAATGGCGGAGATCAATATGGTAGATTTTCAGCATATTCTACACTCAAAGAGCTTTCTGATGCTTCAAACGGTTTGTAAATTCGATTCCTAGATAAAAAGTTATGGCTATTGGAAGTTGGACAATTTTTCGGAAAGTTTCAATTTCCGAATTTGGCCGTATTTTCATATTTCCAATTTAATGTTTTGGCATTTGTTCGCCAAATGGTAATTTACTAAATTGTAATTTTGGCTCCAAGATGGGAAAAGGCTATTTAGGACTCATTGAGGAAACTGGTGAATTAGTTTTTGGGATGTGAGTTTTGAAGAGTGAGTTTGGGAGTTGTGTTTTAATTATAAGGGTTTCCAGAGAACTCTGCTAGTTGTTGAATTGCAGCCTATGAGGATTTATTCCTCTTATTGTAATTGCATGTATTGAAAATAGTTTTTGATAATAATAAGATATAGATTTTCAGTGTCACTTTGTTGTGTTTTTATGTTTCTCGAGTTGTTCCCTCATCAAAAATGGATATTTTTATCATATAGAGAATACTAAGTGCTCTATCATTGTTTGGATATCATCCAATAGTTGTATGGAGACTTTGAATATTCATCTATCTATGATGTTATCTTGGTTGAAACTAAGACACTTATTGTCCTAGCTTGTATGGACACATCCTTAGGGAATGATTAGCTGACATAAATTAATCCTCCACACACTATTGCATCCTAAGTTGAGGATTCAAGTTCATCTCATTCATTCATTGTTGCTTCATCCTTAGATTCCAATGGTTCAATGCAACATGTTCACATTGATCTTCCAAAGATAGCTACTTGGGACATATTTCTACCAAGCATTCTCATTGCATCTTTTTTGTAGAGTCCCACATTGCAAACTTGGACGACACCATTGAGGATATTCATATAGTCTTTCCTGACAACTCCTATGGAGTTAAATCATCTTCTTATGATGTTATGGGTGCATCTTTAAACCCTATTGTTCTATCTCTACATCATCCTTTGTCACCATTTGATATTGGTGTGGAGACATTTGAGTAACATTTAGAGGGGTTATCGTTGTCTTTGAGCTATGATATGCATTAATCTTCATCAAATTCTAGATTGACACCTTCATTATTGTGGCCTAGAACACTTGATTTGACTATGATACCTTTCAACATCAACATAGAGACACTTGAGCATAATTTAAAGGCTTCCTTTATGTTGAATTTTCTTTCACAAGTGGGAAGATAACTTGCATACTTCTATGGTTCTATTTCTTCTTGTAGTGTCATAAATTTTATCCTCAAACAATTTCACACTCATTTTGGGCTCACTTTGGTGGTTTTCATTCATGCACTTGATTTTTGACTAATTGTGCTCATCCCATGGCCAAATTTGGATGCACAACAGAGTCTTGAGTTCACTAACCTTGATTTTGGCTCAAGAAGCTAGGACTATGGCATCTAGCGCCATGGTCTAGTCAAAATGAGCCCAAATTTGAATCCATAATGATCGGGAAGTTGTAGGGCAAGAAAGTACTCCCCAATATTGGACTTATTTGAAACTTAAACATGAAATGTGTAAGGTTATATGCACAAATGAAACTCCCACCCCCTCCTTCAAACATCCTCTAAATTCCAGTTCATCACTTCAATTGGGCATTTTCAATCAAGCATCTTAAAGGCAATAGAGGAGAGATTTGAAGTCAAGCATTCAAGCATTCAAGTTCAGTATCATGATAAAGTTTATGTGTTCCTCCATGAATGAAGGCATGTATTAACTCCTATCGAGCAACATCAACCTTTTGTGAAGGTTTTAAGGGAAGAAGTTCATAGAAAAGGTACCATTTGTTGATTCAAGCATTTCCTTAAGGTTTTCAACCTCTACCCTACCAAGGATAAGCTCTCTCACATCATATCATAGCTATAGTGGAGGTTAATTCCTACTTGGGCTTTGACTTAAACAAGCCCCTATAGAACACAATGTTTTTCTCTATTTTCTATGTGTAGGCTACAAATCTATCTGTTGAGAGTTACGGAGTTAAAGAGTGCATCCTGAGACCTATAGTTCCAGATTTTAAACAAGTGAAAAGTCATGGACTAAGTCAATTAGTTCACTCATTTGACAATTTTTGTTTGAATTTGAAAAGAGTGATTTGAGGAGCATTTTGATCAAGGATCCAAATTCTAAAGTTGAAAGACACCTATCAGGACTAAGGCACCTAACACATTGGTCTAGCATTTTTAGGCTTAGATTTCAGCAACAAGTTCCTTTATGTGTCTTATTTCCATATTTGTACTTCTATGTTTTTTGATGTGTTTTTGTCTCTTTATGTTGAATATTGTCAATTTCCTAGCATTTTACCTAGTTCTTGCATCATTTCTTATCATTAGATCATATCCAATCATATCAATCAAAAAAGCTAAAATCACCCACAATTCCTAACTCTCATAAGGGTTTGAAGTTGGGCCTAATTGGTTATTCTCCAATGACTGTATGAATTTGAAATGATCACTAATTTGCATGTTCAAGCTAGTGAACTAATTTCACCTACCTTTCACTTCTTAAGGGGAGGAATGGTGTTTGTTGGGCTTGTATCATCTTCAACAAATTTAGTGTTGAGCATCTAACATCACAAGAGATTCTATATTAGGGGTTTTGCATGGTCTCTCTTCTCATATGGGATGGATTTCTTCCTCACATGGGATTTTGTACTTCTCATCTTTTACCCTCATTTAGGAGGGAGTTTTTTCCCACAGCCTTTATGGGCACTCATTAGGCTTTGATGCCAAGACCCACTTTTCTCCTCACCTAAGCTAGGTTTAAGGAAGTCTGTTAGTGTGTTAGTCCTACTTAGGTGGCTTGCTTATTTGGCATGGTATGTAGGGTAGTTGGTACAATGCTTTTCCTATACATGTACCTCCTCCTTACACATTTTCCATCTCACCCAATACATAATCTTCTCTCATTTGTTGTTTCCACTTGCCTAGTATTCTTGGCTACGTCTCACATCTACAACATATGTACAATTGAAGCTTGTTATCTTGGATAGCATGTCCCTTGGTGTCATATTGACAACTCTCTAAAAGCATTTCCTGCCAATTCAAAAAGTACATAGATTGCTAGATCATTTTGTAGTTTTAAGATAGATCGTTCTCCATAGAAAGGATCTAGACCCACACACCTAATAGATCAAGAAGCTAAAAGCACATAGATTGCTAAATCATTTTGTAGTTTAAAGATAGATCCTTCTCCATAGAAAGGATCTTTTAAGAACAAAATAACATACTAGAATAGACAAATCATTTCCAAACACATTGATTTCAACATCTATAATGAATTTACTTATTATCTTCATATCTAAATCCAAACACATTTAATCATTAATTCTTAAATTTATTTTTCATAAATTAAAAATTTAACATTCTTATTTTCTAACATATATACTCACAATTTATTAAATAAATTACTATTAATAAGATCAGGGAAAGTAGCGTGTGCATGCAGTACCCTTTGGCCAATATGACGGCAAGCAAAACATTCTATTGCCAATAAAAGACGTTGCAAAATAACGGGATTTAGAGTGATTGAATTGAATATCTGATCATAAATTGATGGTGGAGCATCCCGGCAAATTAGCAGGTTCAACAAATGTGTGCAATGAGCGATATAGCTTCATAAATTCATTCGTTTGCAATCACTTAATTTACATCTTAAAATAAGGAACTACCCAACAACACAATTGACAGATGAATCTCTTCACTCATTTTTCTATCAGAGAAGTGCAACAAACTGAGGCATCAAAATTGCTTCTGAAAGAGCTTTACAGTCTGTAAGAGCTTTATAGGCACTCGTTTATCAAAGAATTCATATTCTAAATTAAAATAAGCACGCACTTATGGTAGGCTTCTAATACCTAAAAGAAACAGCTTTGAATGTGGCGTTGAGCTGCAAGGAAGGATAAGGTTTTCATTAGCTTGACGCTCCATCCTTAACTGTATCATCTTAACACCCAGAAAATCCCATTACATCAATTTTGATTATGTTGAAAATACACAATCTTAAGTCATGGTATGCGTCTTTTATATTGAATGTGATTTTGAGCAGCAAGAATAAGACTATCATTACCTTGAGCTCAATCACCCATTATAAATTTAAGTCCACTCCGCTTTTAAGTTACATGTTCGAGGAGGATGCATAGTGGCAAGCATGTAAATTAGATTATGTTTCAATATGATTTCAGAAATCCATGTCTATATCCAGAATGAGATTTCTCTTTGTTATTTTATGAAATTGGAATAGTTGATACACAGCTTTTGATTTTCGGAATGGTGAAAAGACGAGTAGATTTTGTTTGGTTTGCATTTTGTAATTGATAATGATGCTTAAACCATATGGAAGAGTGAATAACAAATAATTACATCATAATCTACCTATCCAATTTCTCACAAAAATACAACAAAGATCCATCGAATTCACATCAGAAAGAATACAGTGAAGTTTAGCAGAAATTACGTTGCCTGCTCTATTGCAATGAGATTTTGCTCTGATCAGTCTCCCTCTTGGCCATGGAAACTTGAAACAACTGGAAAATCAATTGTTCACTGAGAACTCGAATGATGTCGGCTCTCAGAAGTCTCCCAAATCTCTGCAATTTCCTCGGCTGTGAGAATCAATGAGTTCAATTCCTTCAAGTTGGATGGAGTGGATCGACTTATTCTTGAACTCAAAAGAAGATTCAGAGGATGGCAATGCTGAAACACTATGGATGGCAATCTTTTTCATTTCTCTGCATTTTCTAAGAAGTACAGTATTTCGGCTGGAGACAAGGTTACATGTTGATGCTGCTGTTCCTCTGACTTGGTGTCATTGCTCGGAAGAAGTGTTGAAGTTTCCCCTGGAACAAGCTTCTGGAGATTTATCAGTTAGCAAGCATACAAAAAGGTTACACTTACACTGAAACATTAACTTATACAGGTTTTCAAATAAAATTTAAAAACTTTGAGAAAAATGAATGTAAAAGAAATTTCTACTTCTTTGCAAGGTTTGCTCTGGCTACAACTGCAGGCATCTGAAAAAAATTAAAAACACGGGTCATTTACAATTATTTGTGAAATATCACAGTTTCTGAAAGAGTTCTGGACAATGGACGACATATATTGTTCATGAAATAGAAAGAACTCTTGTAAGGAAGTGGAAGTGTCAGCAAGCAATGAAACAAGAAAAAAGCTCCTGGGAATGATTGTGTGCACAAGCTTTAGATCCACCGTTTGGGATCATACCACTTGATCCATCAGTTTATATACCAGAAGCCTTTTCTGATGTTATACAAAGCCTTTTTTTATGTTATGCACTATGAAAGCCTAAGAACTTTGATTAGCTAATGTGAAAGACAATTGTCAAAATAAGGAAGATCCGGCATTTAGTAGTTTGCTCAAGATGCTTCAGATAAACACAAGAGTAATCTAGCATGCAGTATCCTTCAAGCATTTAGTAGTTTGACTAAGAAGCTTCAGCAATACCAAAGAGCTATTCGATATGCATTTTGCTTCAGAAGGAAAAAATACTCCAGAGTTTTCAATTACGTGACACACTTTTCAAGTAATTTTACGATAAATAGAGGAAATGAAATTACAAGCATTTCTAAGCCTCTTTAAGCAATTTTGGAAGCACTCCAAACAAGATGAATAAACTTTAATTTCAAAGCTTCTTTGAGCAATTAGGCCTTTGAAGATTAAAAAACTAGCCCCATTAAGCGTGAAATAGAAAGTTCAGTTTGATTCAAACCGTTTTTATCGTATCCTCGTGGAAAGTGGACAAAGATTATTCTGTACAGAACTGTAAAATGACTAGTAACAATTTCAGAATTCAATGGAAGGCTGCAAAATAATCTCCCTATTTAGAATTTGAACAAACTAAGAGCGCTTAAACTAGAATAGCACTGGCAGGGGAAGTGTTTAGGGTTTAGGGTCAGAGCTGTAAAACAATTCTTGCTGACGAGAAATGAATTTTTCTAAATTACCTAGTCGTGAAAGATGGAGTATGAAAATGGACGCTATTCAGGTTCATTCCCAAAATTGATACTACGTAATGGTACACCAAATTCATCAGGATTCAAGCATATTGGCAGTTTTATTAAGACCTTAAACCCTCAAGTTTGGTGCGAAAATGACTTCAGACCCTCAACCTTCTCTCTGCTATCAGGCAGAGGCGTTTCAAACATCCTAAAGGAAACTATAAGGAAACTATAAGCTAGTAAGGCTGACTTTTGAAGACACAAAAGGACAGAAAAATTATGCTGAACATGAATTATTGTTCACTTTGAAGTAACTTTAAAATGAGAATGCAGTAAACGAAATGTTACCGAGATCAGAAGCTGGTCGTGAACCAGTTTTGAAATCAATGTCAGCATTATAATTTGGATGATTTTGCTTCGGCACTTCCGAAAATGTCCTTCCATTTTGCAAATTACTTGCTCTTTTGTTGTAGTGGAAATCCTTTTTCCCCAAAGTTATCACAGGCAACAAGTTTGAGCGGCTGGAACTTTCTTCGCTTTTCTTGATACCCAAATGAGGGTTCAAAAGCACGTCTTCAGGAGATATATTGAAGTACCTTGCACTGCTCTGCCTCAAAGAGCTTGAACTCTTTGAATCGTCATCCTTTTCTTCAGTTTTTGCAGCAGTTTTAGCCGAAGCTTCGAAGGATGTTAAATCATCTTCTTCGGAGGAAAAGTATCGGTGCGTTTTTGCTGCTGATAATCTGCTTAGGGTTTGCGAATTGCTTCCGGCAGATTCTTCTTGACCTTGCTCTGTCCAGTCCGCATTTGAGTTGCGTGCAGACATATTTCTGTGAAAATCCCTCAACATTTCACTCTTTTCAGTCTCCTCATAGCTTGCTAGAAATCTTGCAGATTTCCCGTGTTCGAAGGAGACGTTAGACACCAAGCTTTTCATTGAAGAGTTGGAGTTTACAGAAGAATTTAGATCAGCAACGGCTTCCAGAATTGAGTGAGCTTTTGACACTGAAGCTGGAAGTGCAAAGCTTTTTAGCTCTGTTTCCCCTGAGGCTTCGAAGAGCGTCTGGTTGTCTAGCAGGAATTGATCCCGCGATCTCCTCGCAGATCTTGAGCGTGAGATTTGCGCCAAAACTTCGTCGACGTCAACGGCCCCGTTAGTTTGATCGTCTGCATAAACCTCAAGCACTTCCTTTTCTCCATTCCGTTTGTGGCTACTGGATTTTGCAGCTACAGCTTCTTCATGCGAAGACTTAGCTTGGTGTGCTGTTTTTAAAGTCGGGGCTCCTCTGCAAGAAAGCAGCTGATCACGTATAGAGCTCGAATTTCCATTAATCTCCTTTAAAGCCACTCTTCTCTCTTTTTTACCAGGGACATTTTCATCCTGCAAATGGAGAAACAAAAAGCTTTCCTTTTCAGTTTTAAAAAGACAGCTTTTTCATACAAAAACAAGCCTGCCTCCGTAATAGTTGATTCTCATTTAAATGCTGCAAATGAAGACAGAACAAGCCTGCTTTAACACTTTCCCTGAAAAAAGCTTTCATATATCCTTTGCAATCAGAGTTAATCATCTTCGCAAAGAACAGAGAATTTCTCCTCCATAACCATCGCTTTAATTTAAAAAAGAACTAATAAGAAGCTATTTCAAAATTATCGAACTTTTTAATCCATCAGAGCGATACAAGAAACTCTTACATTATAACTATTACCTTAGGTTTTTCCACCCTTCCATTTAAACAAATCGAGCTTTCGGTTTTCTTTGAAAATAAGATGATAATTTTATAAAACTACACAGAGTTCCACCTTAACGAGCTCATTTAATGTATACCCTGCAAATTAGATCATATGCTTTCATTACCTATCTCTCCCTAGGACAGATCAAAGTTAGCAGTTTCCTTTGTTCAAAAGATAAAAACGTGTTCCTACCATTGACAAATAAGAAGCTTTTTTAACGCTTCCTTTTGAAAACGATCGTGCCTTCAATTTTCTTTGAAAATTAAAAAAATAAAGAGAGTCTCAAGATCTGAAAATAAGGAAAGAAAAACCCTGCCTTCACATTTTACTACTCTTCCATTCAGAAATTAAGTCCTCAAATGATAAATTTTCTCTCTTGCAAACACAGGAATTTGTATTAAATATGTAAATGAAGACTGAACAAGAAAATCCTCCAAAGACAAATTTGTATTAAATCTGTAAATGAAGACTGAACAAGCTTTCCTTTCCATTTTCCCGCCATGCTATATTTCCAAAAAATAAAAACAGTAAAGTTCCAGTTTTCCTTAAATCTGCCATTTATCCTCACAAAAAGATGAAGCATTCTAAAGAAACAAAAGGCTCATTATTTTCAGGGTCATTTTGCACCTGTGTAGTAGCAGAAGAAACAATTTTGCCGGATTCTTCATCATTTTGCATCGGCTCTTCAGGATTCCGTCGGAAAGGGCTCTGCTCTGCTTTTCTGGAGGAGCTCCGGCTGAGCGACTGAGGAAGTCCTAAAGCGCCGTCGATCCTAGGCGCCGGGGATCGAGACCGCGACGTCGTTGTCGGTGCGCTACAATTCCCAATCTCGCCTGAATTCGAACCTCTCTTCGCAGGTCGTTTCGAAACCCCTGCGCCTGCCGTGTTTCGAACCCGGGACCTTTCGGTCGAGTTTTCTGACCGCCTTCCAGGAGATGGCTCCGGCCGCCGGCCGGGCGACGGGCTGACGCGTCGCCCCGTTAGACGTTTGCTGGAGCCGTCAAGACTCGTCGATCGCGGTGTCAGCTCTCTGCTTGCTGACCGCCTGTGTGATGGCCTTGCGCGAGTTTTCTCCTCTACTTCATCTTCAGCCTGACGCTTCGATCCTGAGTATTGACGGGCGACATTGTTGCTGTTGTCATTTGATGCTTTCCCTGATGAGCTTCTGCTGAGCCTCCCGCACTGGATAAGAATGGCGTCAACGTCTTCCTTCGCGCTTGATGTCCTTGCCAGTCCATCTGAAGGCTGAGACGCTTCTTCTTTCTTGAAAGAGCCTTTCTTTTTCAAACTGTTTGAGCGCTCAGGCTTCTTCTTAGTTGCAGAAGCATCTTTCAACGGATCTACTACTGACGGCTTCTCGGCTATCTCAACTTCTTCAGCAGTAGGCTTCTTGACAGTGGATGTGTCTGTGACAATTTCTTTGACGGCCTCCACATCGTCTGCAACAGGCTTTTCTTCCTCCGAAGGCTTAGAAACAGGCGAGGGTGTTAACGAGGCCTTGCAATCTTTAGTGGGCTCCGTGGAATCATGCTCTCGCTGCTTTTTTTTAGCACCCTTCTTGCTTATGCAGCTACCCATAATATTTGGGCCTGGTTTTCCTCTCAATAGATTTGAGGGTAGAAGAGAAATTTGACTTTAGAAGCCAAACATGATTTACACTTACAGTGCCCAAAAACCCAAATAAAAAAAAGAAGACTACTTTTCTAGCGAAACAACTGAGGATCTGTAAATCTTCCTCAGCATTGAATGCCTAAAATCTAGAATAAGTTAGATTTCCATGTTTGGGCTTCTGGAATGAAGGACATTGAATGCAGAAATGTTACCGAAGACAAGGCTTAAATGCACCGAAATGCTTTACGAAAGTCAAATATGAGGAGACAGTAGTGAAATGAACGTTGACAGGAAGCGATCGTTTGATAATTATGCGTATTTCAAAAAAATTTGAAATGGGCGGGCGGCTTAAGTAAAGACGTTAGGTCTAGATATGCAGAATATTTCATGGCTTGTTTAGGTACCTACTCAATTCCATATTCGCCTTCAACGGGCAGAAATAACTGGTTAGAACTTTTTTTCGAATCTCAAAGCAATTCAACAGAAAAGAATTTGATAAATAGTCTGTCAGTCGACGATGAAGTTTTAGTTTTGTTGACCGTTGGGAATGGAAGATATAAATTCACGAGAAACGACACTAAATCTTCGAGTGGAATTGAACAAAGTATAAAACACGAGTTGCTAGGCCAGGTAGGCTAGTGCTTCACACGATTCAAGGTTTTGGTTTCCGTTGCAAAGCCCGAAAGCCAAGAAGAAGAGCATGGACCTCACAAGAAACCAAAAAAAAATACCTCCATGTATTTGGAATGCTGAAATTAGTCTATACAAATGTCAATTTTTATGTGGGTTATTTTGATAGAATGTTTTAACATGATTATATAGTGACACCTAATTTTTATTTTGGCTCCTTGTTTTCTATTTATCATTACTTATTCTCACTTACACATCATTTTGTACATTTGACTATATCTTCTTAATTTACACTTATCTCCATATGTTGTCTTATTATCTCTCATTTTTCTAAGTCCTTGATTCTTCCAACAAGAAAATCATAGACTATAACTATATAAGGGTAGAATGAAAAAAGTACTTCCAATATATTTGCGATGGTAAAATTAGCATATACACTTGTCAATTATTATATGGTGTGTTTTGATAGAATGCCTTTTTTTTTTGTATTGAACAAAAGTGACAATTTTGTGTTAAGTTTGGCTCCATTCTTGATTACTATATATCATTACTTACTCACACTTACACTCCTTCTGTACATTTTGTTTTATTTACATTCATTTCCACACATTTGTCTCATCATTTCTCACGTTTCCATGCTATTAATTACTTCCTTGGGATCTTACATTTCATATGATGCGAAATCAACCCCAAAACACAAATGGCTAAGTCCAACCCTTTTTATTACTTATTGAATCTCAAGTTGTAAGGTCCTCAGAACTCAAACAATACGATTATGTAGTTAACTCATTTAACACACCATTAAGTATCAATTATTATTAATAACTCCATATAAAAATGTAAATTACAAATTACAAATGGAGTTCTAATGCTTGTTCCAAGAAAGCACATATACATAAGTCATAAGTACAATGATGGTGTACATGCCATGATGATATCAATACAAAGTAAAATATAATGTATAATGATACAAATAAATAGAAACCAATTGCCTTTTCTCACCACCAACCATATGGTCATTTGCTAGCCGAGGATGAGAACATGCTCCAAGCTCCATCCTACACAATGTTGATATGGTGTGTTTTGATAGAATATTTTTACATTGTGATAAGTGACAGAAGTTTGGCTCCATCCTCCATTCCTATATATCATTAATTACTCACACTTACACAAACTCTTTTGTACATATCTGCACTCATTTTCACATACTTGTCTTATCATTTCTCACATTTTCATTCTATTAATTCCTTCCTTGGGATCTTACATTTTATATGATGCAAAATTAACCCCAAAACTCAAATGGCTAGGTTTAACCCCTTTTCATTACCTATCGAGTCTCCATTGTAAGGACTTCGGAACACAAAAAATATAATTATTTAATAAACTCATTTAAGACATCATCAAGTATCAATTATTATTAATAACTCCATATAAAAATGTAAATAATGAATTACAATTACAAATTACAAATGGAGTTCTAGTGCTTGCTCTAGGAAACCAGATATACATAAGTTGTAAGTACAATGATAGCCTACATGCCATGATGATATCAATACAAATTAAAATATAATATATATTGATACAAATAAATACATATCAATTGTCCTTTCTCACCACCAACCATATGGTCATTTTCTAGCTAAGGATGAGAACATGCCCCTGGTGCTTTTCAACCCAACCATGGAGCAATTATGCTTCCCTAGAGTTCTTCTTGACCTAAAGAGCCACTAACCCTTCACGAAGAGCCTAACTACATGGAAACAATGGCAGTCCATGGAAACCATGGTGCAACCTAATACATACATACATATATATATATATATATATATATATATATATATATATATATATACTATATGATAATGCAGTATCATTTTATCAAGATGTGGTAGAGAAACATATTAAATAAATTTGCTAAGCGATTCATCTATTTCAATGAACTAGACTTTGTCCAAGGGAATCAATCTCCCAATATCACCTGCAAAACCAAGATTAACCTTTTACCCGAGAGCAACATAGAGGATTGATGCAGGGGCACTAGGACATGTGTCCACTTCATTTTTTACATGTGTCTACATCGTTTTGATTCATGGTTATGCTTAGGAATACACTGTGCAATGTGTGTGTTTGAAGACCTATTGATTAGGTCTAGACAGTGTAATAAGCCCTGAGGCTCCAAGGTGTGTCAACTTGGTCAAAGGCCTTGTATGGGCATTTTATATGTATTTTTGGTGTTTAGGGGTCTGCAATGTGTGGTATGTTCATTCTTGACCTTTGGTGTGAAGGCAAGACCGAATTGTAGCAAGTGGACAAAAGTTGCAAAGTTGCATTATTCTCTTAAGCAACTTTTCTTGCAAGATTTTAAAATATGGTTATCCCAATGGTTATTTGGTTGATTGTATGCATTGGAGGTAGTTGGAGGAGTCCCTTGGCGTGATATAAGCCTAGGGGAACGATGCCAACTGGTTAGAGATGATATTGAATGATTTTTTTGTCTTAAAAACAAATTGTTATTGCAATTTCCTGCATTCTTCTTGAGTTTTCTATTCTTGCATAATTATTTGTGAATGGTGGGCATGATCTAAACATTTTGCAAGTGTCGTTCCTTCCTTTATTTGTGACTGGTGAAGCTTTTGAGAGCCTAATTCCCAATACTAGCTAGAAGAGGCTAAATAGGGTCAGTAGGGTTTGACCATTCATACTCAAAACCCAGATGAAAAGGTTTGGAATCTTGTAGAATGCCCAAAAGGGTATTCGAATATCAAATTTTTTCAGGGGTTTGTTAAGGTAGGTTGTGAGACAAAGTGGGAAAAGTTCAAACGGAGGGCTAATTGCTTGTAGCCCTATTTCCTAGGTCTAAAAGGGGAAAGGATACAAAGGGCTAGTAAAAACTCATCTAAAGGGTCAAGATCTGTGCAAATACCATAACACATGTGTAAATGCTCACATAGGTTAGATTCCACCTTTTGAGTAAAGATCTTGTTGCTTGGGGTTAGGGGTTGTTGATTGACCTTGGTTGAAGGGTTGAAACCTTAGGGGTAGGAGACTCCTTGTCAATTGTGAGTTGCCCTGAGTGAAGAGGTCCTTTGGAAGGATCTAGGGCAAGCTCTAGAAACCTTGGGTAGGTTGAAGAAATTGGTCCATTGGATGGTACCAAGTGGAGACCCTTTTTAGAGGAAAGACCAAGCAAGTGATATAATAACCTAAACCCTTTGCATCAAGGATGAAATGTTGGAATATGGTGTAATGATAAAATAATGATATTATCACACTCAAAATGATACAATGTGAATTAGCACTCTCTTGTACTATCTTAGTTGATATGAACTCATCTAAATTAACCGGTAAGGGAGAGGTGAGTGTTGATTATGCAATAGAATATGGGCATGTAATTCTAAGAGCGGTATTAACTCCCAAATGGCCAAATTAGGTGGGATTTTTACCTACTTGGAAAATATCAAACATGTAGCATAACCTACTCAGAAGGAGACAAAACAATGGTTATGAGAGGTGACAAAAAAGGCCAAAAGAGGGTGTGAGACTCAACTACCCATGTGTGGGTGAGAGTGGCACATGTAATCGATGGATTATGCCATGTGTCATCACATAAACCATGTCTTATATAACCTAAACATTCTTGAAAATGTGTAGGAAAAATAAATATAAAAAACCTACACTAACACCCCATAGCTTAGGTGGGTGAAAATATGCAAAGACACAAAGATGGGTCTCAGTTACAAAGCCATGTTAGGTATCCATGTACAATGCTGAAACTTCTCAAAAGATGAGAAAGATAAAACTTGTAGGATAAAACTTTCCCCCAACAAAGAAGAAGAAGAGAGACTATGCAGTCCCCCAATGTAGAATCTTCTACATTGTCAATGAATGCTTGACATAGGAAGCTAAAGATGGACCAAGATTGCCAAACAATATTCCTCCCCTTAGGAAGAAATAAAACCAATGAATTATGTAGGATATCACCTCATTCTTGGAAGAAATATGTAGGGAGAATGATAATGTATCTTAATTCTTCTTAGGTGTCTCCATGTTGATGCCAAAAGTTGTCATCACCAAATCAGGTGTTCTAGGCCAACTGTGGAAGATGACAATCCAAAACCTAGGAGAGATGGAAGTAGAAAAAAATCCAAAGACAAAGGTGCCTCATGTTCAAATGTTTCTTAATAGATGTCACATTCATGTCAAATTATGATGTATGATCATGTGGGTAAAGAAGAAGAGGTTCTAAAGATTTCCCCTCAATATATGAAGGAGACAAAGCAAATTCATCAAAGAGAAGATGCATGCACTCATTAGTGTCCTCCATGTCTACAAGATATGAGTCACAATTTAATCCTTCATTGTCTGAAAATTAATCATCCCAACTAGTTGTGTTTGAAAGATAATGAAGGTCCTTTGCACTAAATCAATAGGAGCCATTGATGTAACCGTACCAATATTATAAAAAATAATAGTTCATGTAAGAGATGAAAAACATGTCTCTTAAAGCTCAGTTGAAAGGATACCAAGATTCACTTGACCATATTGAATCTCGTCAAAAGTGTCCATACTAGATGCTTGAGTGTGTACTTCAACTGAAGGAACAATAGAGGAAAAATATGAGGTGTATACTCATGATTGATGATCTACCTCCCCAACTGCAACACTGTCTCTACTAATCTTGAATAATCACAAAGTTTGGTATGAACTCAACACTTTTTCCTTCCCCACCATGTATGATCTGATAAATAGAAATGACATCTGTTGATAATGAATGCACGCAATGGACATCATTAAATGATCCTCTGTCTATGTCAATGGATTGTTTCCCACAAACACACATAAATGCATTGTTAGAAATTAGAATTTTTGGTCATGAATAAGTTTCAAATGAAGAGAACATGCTTTATGATGAAGCCATATGATGTGAAGTTCAAGAATCAATAATTTATCTTCTTGAATCAAAATTTACAATTGCAACAAGTGATTTCCCCTTTTGTTTCCCTGACATTGAATTAGATGGAGATGATGAATCCTTTGATATAGTTGAAGGTAAATTGATTTTATTCTTTGCTATAAGATTCTTCAACTCACCAATTTGTTTTAAATAACATTGATGTTCACTATGCCTAGATTTCTTGCAATATGCACATGCAGGCTTCTCCTTTTTAGACGATTCCCTTTTTGAGGAAGAGGATTCAGTGACTTGTTCTTTTTATTATTTTATTTTTTATTAGGACTCTTGATTCTTTATGTACCTTGGGTTCATAGCCACAAATGCTTATGACTTGGAAGTCTTGATGATACCCATTTGAATTAGATTTGCTTCCTCTTAGACTAGAAGATATAAAAATGCATCAAAAGTGGGCTCAACATATGAAGTTCCCTTAAAAACCTTGTTGGTATGAAAGCCAGAAACGGATATGGAATACTCAGTCCACCAAGCTTCAATAACACATTGAGAATCAATTGTAAATCCTTATTAGTAATCTTGTAATATTTTAGCTATGTTCTTAGTTGCTTAATCTTGGAGATATAGTCTTGGACGTGGTTGAATTTTTTGGATTAGGATTCATCTTATCAATCTGATAACCCCTTATCTTGTTAGTTTTATCATACAAATTTTCAAGAGTCTCCCAAGCCTCCTTAGGTATCTTACATGATTCAAGATGAAATTGTAAATCAAAAGAGACTACGGAACAAAGGCAACCAGGAGTTCTCTCATGATTGATCTCCCATGTTGCCTTAGTATTAAGATCAGTAGGTTCAAGAATAGATTCTTTTACATAGCATGTGCAATGTGCAACCTTTTTCCCTTGGATAATTCATATTTATTTTTCCCATGCTTCATAATTATATGGAGTTAGGAGTTCAATTTGAGTTTTCCCCATTCTACTAATACACAACAAAAGAAATCAAAACACCACAAGATCACCCCCCAATTTCACTCAATCAGTGACCCCCCAATAAAAATACAATTATGGCACTTTGTAAATAACTGTGTTTACAATGTTGGAGTTGTTTTCTAGAATTTAAAAAAAAAAAAAATTGGACCCAAATACCAAAAGTAAGAATTAATCTTAGAATCATAAACTTAAAATAGCATCAATGTGTAATTATAAAAAAATATTAACTTTTAGAAAAATAATCACCTTAATTTGAGGTCATATGTGAAAGTTACATCCATTTGAAGTTGAAAAAACTAGAAGTATCCTTTAGATTTTTTGAGAAAATTGTTTTTATGAAAAATTATGATCACTATAGCAAAAAATAATGACAACAATGTGAAACTTGTGAAATTCTACCCTAAATAAAAAATTCTTACAAAACGAATGTTGGATGACTGAGTTAGAGGCCTTTGAAGTTCAGGTACAAAATTTAAAACTCCATAGGTTAGGGGTGCATAATTTCCAAAAGAAAACTCTACCAAATTTGGCTAATTGAAGCTAAATTTGAAGATCCACCAACTTTGGAGAAACCAATTCTAATTCTAGAGCAACTACCAAATTCACTTGTTTGTTGTCACTAAATTTAAAAATTTGCCAAGTACAATGAATCATAAGTTATATTGGGAAGCCTCCAAAATAGAAGAACCACAAAATTAGTTTTGACTTTTTCCAAAAATAAATCTTTGCCAAAGTTGTAGCTCCTAATAATTTTCATCAAATTTGAAGGCTCTTAAAAAAATGCTAATTGTAGCACAACAATTTTGTTCTAAATTGTTTTTTATTTTTTAGATTTTAATAAATAAATTATATTAGAAAATTTATGGGGTCAAATCCCAATATTCTATGCAATGTATGAATAGGGTGTGAAATGCAAGGCTGGCCTCACAGACCTAACCCTGCAGGGTCCTTAAGGACATGGGGCTTGAGCCTTTAAGGCTATGGGTACCTTACAATACCTAGTACCCTATGGGTACAAGGCTGACAAGGGCTTGCGTATCCTGTCGATATCCACTAAATTATTTAATAATTATTTTTTTTAAACAACCTTTTCAATAATTGCTTTTCATGGAATTTTCAAAAAACTTTTATTTATGGTTTATAACAAAAAAAAATGTCCCCTTTGTTTTATAATAATAAATATATATAGATAGGCTATATAGTTTTTCAAAAGGCAAAAAAAATGGTTTTATTTTTTTTGAAATTTGTATCGTACTATGCAGGTGGGCCATAGGATCGCCTACTAAAAAACTTTTGCCTTGATTTTTGACTTTCATCAAAACTATATCAAAATTTATCTATTTAGCCTCCTCTACTTGATGTTGATGCCCACTTTGGTTGGAAATGCACCCAACAAAAGCTCAATGTTAAATTTCTCTCAAATTTGAGAAGAAGATTGTAAATCTAGAAGCTTTCAAACCATTTAATAATCATTAATGGATTTGATTGCCCAAGATCACCTACAAAACTAGGATTAACCTTCTACATGGGAGAAACAAAGATGATGAAATGTTGGAATATGGTGCAATAACAAAATAATGATATTATCACACTCAAAATGATACAATATGAATTAGCACTCCTTTGTAGTGACTAAGTTGATATGAACTCATTTGAATTAACCAATAAGGGGGAGATGAGTGCTAATTATATAATAGAATGTGGGCATGAAATTCCAAGAGGGGTAATAACTCCCAAATGGCCAAATTAGGTGGGAGTTTTACCTACTTGGAGTTTTATGCCACCTGTCATAACCATTGATTTGTCTCCTTTCGAGTAGGTTATGCTCAATAGAATCAATAGGATCAATCTAGGAGAACACAATCCTTACAATTTTAAAATATCGCAAAAATATATTTAAATGCCACCGATCCTTACATATTATAAATAATATAAAAGACTAGGTTATGAATGCCTACGTATTCAAATATGTCAAAATTGCACCTCAAAAATCAATCATACACAATGTAATATCAATATTGTATTATAAAATCAACCCATAAAATATTCTAATCCTACACAAGATTCTAAACAAGTAAAATATCATTTAGACATTTTTCTTTTACTATGTTGAATTGATTCTATATCTTTAACATGAGTGTGTGAAAGAAGTCGAGTCAAACTTTTGGCCAAAAAGTGGAAGCGTTTTCTTTGTTTTTTAGAATTTGTCCTAATTGACCTAAAAATTTGAAGCACTTAAAGATTTAATCGTAAAAAAAATCAATATATGAAACGTAGTGTTCACAGTCTAGTTTCCAAATATGTAATTTATTTTAATACCGAGATGATACGAATTGAGTTTCAATAGGCATTTCTAATAGCCACCATTTAAAAATCACCTTTTCAAGACCATACCATGTCCATGTATGACAACCATAATTTGACCCAAATGAAAGTACTTGTTTGAATCCTTTTTAGAAAAAAATTTTAACACACAAAAGATTGTTGAGGAAATTTTTTTGTAATTTTTTTTAATTAATTTTTAATTGGACTTAATTTTTGTTTTGAAAACTCCTCATGTACGACAAGCATAACTTGACCTAAAGCTATAATTTTACAAAAAAATTCTCAAAGTGGATAGAATTGTCTCTAGTTTGTTGTCATATAATTTATTTTTTAAAAAAACATTAAAAAAATGTTATTAAAAAATAAGAAAACCCGTTGTTTCAAGTTTATGGACCTCTCTCAATATTATTTCAAAAATTAAAAAATTAATCCAATTGAAAAAAAATTACATATTTGAAATCTACATAGTATAATTTATAATGGGTTTTAATTTCATTAATTGTTTTTTGCAAAAAATATCTTTAGATATATGTCCAAAGTCAGTATTTTGTATGGACATTGACATGGCCTTCAAGTTGCAGGTCAAACCAGGTCTAAAGCTAAGGGTTGGCTTCCCAAGCCTTTTTTCAAAGTGAAATTCAAAGAAAAAATCGACCCAAAAATTTAAATTTTATGAAATGGGATCTTGTATCCTAATCGAGATCTCATTTGCATTTTTTTAAAAATTGAAATGGCCAAAAAGAAAATGGGTTCCTAATTAGAAAAAAGTGAACGAGTTAGTAAATGGGATCTTGTTTCATTTGTTACCATTTTTTCAATGACTGTTGTACTTTTACTAATATTTTTTGCAACTTTACATTCTCTTGTATGGATGACACTAATAAATTTTGTATTTTTTATTGATTCTTGCTTTATTCATGTTCTTTTCTTGCAATATTTTATCCAATTTCGAAAGGAGTCAATAATTGGAATTTTTGGAGTGGAATAATGTATATGCGATAATCCATTTTTGAGGATGATTTATTTAAATGATTTTTTATTTTTAAATTTAATCAAGTACAAATTAGAACTTGTTAATCATGGGATCTAAAGATCATCAAAAGAGGAAAGAAAGAAGGGTCATGGTCCTTGAGGAAATTGAAGCTCATAGAGAAGAGGAGGCAAAATGACAAAGAGATAGAAGAATGAGGATTTGAGAAATGAATAATACTGATGCATCTAGATGCATGATAATTTATGAGAAAAACAATGAAGATCCCATGGGAGATATGATGGATGTAGATGATGCAAATATGAAAGATAATACGATTATAGAAACTTTAATCCTAGCACATCCTCAAATCTAGGTACATCTTCAAATACAACTTTGAAAGATATGAAAAACATGTTTATAAATGATATTCATGTTGATGATTTATTATAAGTTAGATATATCAATGTTGAGATTGATATTGGTCATGGGTTGATCCCACAATATGGGGTTATAGTTTTTGATACATCTTGATTTTTATTGAAATCACACATTTTTTAGAAAATATGATGATTTAAACCTTGAGAAGTCCCATTTGAAGTAATTAATTTAAGAGAGATCAAAGTCTCTTAGATCAAAATCCATTGGATAGAACCTATTTACTATTAAATCATACCTATAGTGGATTCTCCTTTGGACCTATCAAAATGTTGACAAAAAAACACTTTTACATGTTATCTTTGGAGCATCAAATGAATTCATTTAGAAGTTTTATTTTGTAAGTATGTAGTCCTTATTATAATCTTTCTAAAAAATATAGTTTTTTAATATATTTATTTTTAATTTCTTATGAATGTAGGTTTTTCATACAGCCTACATTACAACTTACAAAACTTTCTAGAAAACCTTTTCCCACAATCTAATATTTTTCAACCCAAAAAATCACATGCGACAACTAACTCCCAAGTTTCCTCAAATGAGTCCTAAATAGCCCTTTTCTTGGTTTGGAGCCAAAATTACAATTTAAAAATTAAAATTTTATGGTCTAGCATCAAAACATACAATTAGAATTTCAAAATTGAGCCAAATTTGAAAATTGGAAAGTTTCCAAAAAATTGTCCAACTTCTAGTAGCCATAACTTTTGATCCGGGAATTGGATTGATGCGCTGTTTGAACCATCGAAAATATTTTTGAGTGAAGAATATGCTAAGAATACTCTCTACAAATTACCGCCATTTTTGGGACCGTTCGAGGCCGTTTAATGCCTCAAATTTGACTCAGAAGATTTTTTTTTCAGTTTTTTGGGAAACAAAAACTTGAATAAATTCCAAAACGTAAATGGTTTTAACCCAATTCTTTCGCCAAAGTGCTTATTTTCCATTCTCAAGCTTCTTGCTAAATTTGGGCTCCATCTGCCTTTAAATAAAAACTTTCTAAATTTGGTTTTCGGCTAGAAAAAGCAACTTGTCAATTTTGAAAGTTGGAATCTCTTATTCGTCCAAATGGGTATCCAGAAATACAAAAAAATTAAAAGAAAACTAAATAAAGAGAAATGGGTATCCCTTACACCATCAGATGCTCTTGCATCAAAATTCTTAATGGTTTAGCTCGCTATAAGTGTTAGAAAGTGAAGATCTAGTAGAAAATGCTAATTTTAGTGTCAAGTTTGGCTAAAAGTGTAACCCAGTATTATAGGATCACCCTGTGACAAAATGTTACAAAGAGATATTGCAAATGAAATCCCTTGTGTTAGTGAAAATAAAAATCCTTGTGAACATGGTGAGAATGAAAATCCTTGTATTGTTGAAGATGATTTTTTTATTTTGAAATTGAAAGTAATATTTTGGACAATCTTCTTGGTAAGATTTCTTAGATACAAACAAGAACGTACACAAATGAATATACAAATTTATTTTTTTTATCAAAAAATACTATCATTTCAATGCTATTTTTATTTTCTTTATATTAGGGAGTATTTATTTTTCCTACACATATTATTAAGCTTGTTTAGGTTATTAGGAGTGGTTAATATGAGGACACATGGCAAAATACTTCAACTACATGTGTAACTCTCCACCTCACATGGGTAGTTGAGTTACACACCTTGTTTTGGCTTGTTGTGCAACCTCTCATAACCACTATTTTGTCATTTCATAAATGGGTTATGGGGTAGTTGGGTTTCTCACCCTCTTTTGGCCTTATGTGCCAACTTTCTCAACTCCTTTCATGTCTTCATTTAAGGAGGTTATGCCACATGTTTTGGTATTTACCAAGAAGGTAAAACCTACCTTTTTTATGGGGAATAGGAGTTAATGCACCCCTTGTGTTAGCACATATTTTTGCAAAATATTTTGTGCTATTTCTTTGATGTTTTATATATACATTTTCATCATAAGAGCATTTATTGTTGGATTTTATGTGCAGGAAGTATGCTGCAGTACCAGAAAAATCCTACTGTGAACTATTTTTCAGAATTGGACAAGTACCGCTAGGGCATGCTAAGGGTTGGCACTAAATAGAGACTATATGAGTAATTTGCATCATGACAGTATTGGGATCCTTATAAGGCATTCTCTAGGCCTATGTGATAGTCTTTGTCATTTATTAGCACGTATGAAGTTTCCTTGGAGGGTTGCAAGTGCAAATGATATATGAAGAGGAGCTTGATTATTATAATTATCAAATTTAAGCTATCAGCGTAAGTCACCCTGACTAGATCGACTAGCATAGACAATGAAAGAACCTATCCGCATAACATTCACATATCGAGGGCATGCAAAAAATGTTATGTCGATAACCGATGAGATTTTGGGTATATCTTACACCGATGAAGGAGAATGCAAAGTAGAGGTCAGCGATGTCATCTCATGCTACTCCGATACCCGATGGGCTAGGTGGCAAAGGTGGTGTTATCGACATAACTTACTTTGATGACTCAATATCGAAAGGTGGGAAATACTAAGTCATCGGAATAACCTAAACCATTGGTGAAAGGTATTTTTAGTTACACCAATATCCGATGGGAAAGACAAGTTGGACACAAAGAAGGAGACTTGATTGGGATGAGTTACACTGACCAAAGACCAAGTCATCGGGATATCATCGCCTCATCGAGAGAACACATTTTTTTTTACACCGACACCCGATGAAAGAGAAAAGATAGGTGGGATCAAGGAGATCTTATCGAGGAAATGTATGTCGATAGACCGAAGTAATAAAAGACACATAAGTGTGAAGGTGATGTTATCGGGTCATCATTGAAACATAAAGTGAGTTGTTCTGATGCCCGATAAGGTGATTCGATGTAACAAGAAAGATGTGGACCAAATACGAGGACTCATCAACATAACTTTAAACATCAGAGAAGCATATTTAGAGTTATGCTGATACCCGATGGGCAGAATGTCGCGGAGGAAAAGGAGGGTATATCGGAATAACATATGTTGATAAGACATAAAGGTAGAGATAAATCCTAGATAGAAGGCGGAGCCATCGAGAAAGTTATAAGCATCAAAATTATAACAAGTGAGCTATGTCGATACCCGATGGAGTGATCGGCAAGACTTATGTCGATGAAAAGGACAGGTGGCACTAAGTAATTAAATTATCAAGAGGAGTTATGAGGACTAGTCGTTGCAAGATCCGATCTTAACGAATCTACCCACCATTATTAATACAGGCAACAGATAGCTCTCCGCTTACACGAGGCAATCCACAACACCGCTTCAATCGAGTAAATGCCCCTGAAGTATTAAATCTATATATAGAAGCTGGTATAAGGAATTGGCATAAGTAAACTGAAGCAAAACGGGGAGATTGGAGTGAAATTAAGCTACATAAATTTGAATTCCAACAAAGCTTGAGGTATTCAGATATGGAGGACTCTAGTTCAAAAGGCAAGAGAAAGGTTACCGAGGTTTCTAAAAGTGCCTCAAAGAAGTCTAGAAGTGGAGAGAGTGCACAGAGGCGAAAATTAAACCTAGAAATGATTTGCTCAAATGAGCTCACCAGGAGCCAAATCCCGGAGATCAAAGGCTAACCTGCCCATCTGTGACCAGTTAGAGGTTGATTTCAAGGAAATTGGTGATGTTTGGACCAAGATTAGAGGTCACAAGTTATTCTTGTATCATTATTCAAGGAGGAGTAAGCCGACCCCAATTTCAAACCCATGGATGACTGGATTTGGTAAGATTGTAGTTCCTAACGTCTTTGTGAATGTCCAATTGATGAAAATGTTGGCTAGGGTTTACAATGCTGCAAAACGATGTATTCAATTACCCAATGGCAATGCATTCATCCATATCTTAGTAGCCACCATTCAGGAGGTTTTTGATCTGGGTTTTGAATCTGATGTTCCTTTGTCTTTTTAGAAACTAGAAGAAGAGTATACAAAGATGGACACCGTATACAATGGGTAGAATTTGGCCAGTCATAAGGCTGAAAAGGGAAAGTTAACAGAAGAAGATGAGCCCCCATTTGATATCAATATCTTCAGGCAGTATTTGCAATATACATATATGGTGTGCAGTCAAGTGGGAGGAGTTGAAGTCCCAGATATAGCTCAGATAGGATCTCTAGTCCTTGCTGCCAACACACAGATGCATGAGCTGAGACAATTCAACTATGCTACTTATATTATTGAGAAGATACATGAGGGTTTCTTAAGCCTTCATAATAACCCTGACGAATCTTTTAAGTTTTATTCCTTGTTAATGTATATTATCTTGTTCTATGGACGATTCAGGGGATTGTGGCCTAAGGAACTAAAGCTAAATGTTCATGGCAAGGATGGACAGGAGCAACCTATACAGTTATGGTGGTCACTGTGGGATTCATGGTTCATGAGATCTCACTAATATCAAATTTGAAGAATTCTTTGTGTAACCTTTATTCAGAGATTTTGGAGTCTCTTTTGATGGGTCCTTTTCGAAGGAAATCAAAAGATTCCTTAGACCCCATGAACATGGGGATACCAAAGTAAATCACAATTAGGGTGACTGGTATGTTTGCTAGGACTTCACCTATGTTAGAGTTTTTGGATTTGAAGGAGCTCCATATGTGTTATCGAAGCTTGCACCTGACAAAATCACCTACCTTGAGATTGTGAGGAAAATGAGTGTCTCAAATGCACAACATTTTGGAGGTGCTCACAAGCAAGTTTTCTTGCCTGGAACCTTACATTTTGGTGATTTCACTATTGTCTCCACAAAGGCATACGAGATCATTGACAAGAGGTTGATAGAAGTTTACAACCTCTATGAGCACATAGAACGGAAGAATTATGATCCTAAGGGCTATATCCACCAGAGTAGAAAAAAGCAAAATCTAGGTGATTATTTTCATGACCACGTTGAAGCCTGGGATATCTTCAAGAATAAGGAATCCGAGGAGGCTATGCAGATAGTCCAAGATCTAAACCAGAAACTAGATGAGAAGAGAGAACGACTGCAGGAGATGGGAGAGGAAGAAGAAGCAAAGAG
This sequence comes from Cryptomeria japonica, assembly GCF_030272615.1. NCBI lineage: Eukaryota > Viridiplantae > Streptophyta > Pinopsida > Cupressales > Cupressaceae > Cryptomeria > Cryptomeria japonica. The sequence continues at coordinate 54,749,874 of NC_081411.1, forward strand.
CGAGTCAGGAGAAAATGAGGCTATTTCAAGATTTAGGAGGCCTGAAAGGGAGGAAGAGCCTGAAGCACATGATCTAATTGTTGCAAGATTGAATGTAGACTTAGATGTTAGGTTAGAGGAGAATACCTCTTTTGTATCTGATGACAAGTTCATCATATCGAAGGAATTTAAGTCCTTATATCGCTTCAAAGGAAAGAGGCTAAGAGAGGCCATGCCTGATCTAACACCAGAGAATGAGACAGAGATGCTTAGAAAAATGAAGGTAGACATAAATGCAGTGTTGGAAGGCATGACCCCTCAAAGGGGAAGACAACTCCTAAAAGAAGCAAGAATAATTCTTTTTCCAGGCTGGGACCTTAGTGCGTCCTTCATTTTTGACAGTTTATTGCATTCAGATAAAAGGGATTTCAAATTGGGTATCCAAGCTATGGATGGTATTTTTATTGGATCAAGGTATAATCTAGATGATGATGTTATGCTTCTATGGGCTCTTTATCCCCTAAATAAAAGGCCAAAAATCATAGATGTGGACAAAGCTTTTGGACACATGATGAAGTTAAAGGTTGGTGAGGTTGATCCCATGGTCACAATAGATATGGGAGTTGATATTTTGAAACTAAATAAAGCACAGATGAAGATGCTGGTGAAAGAGACAGGAAAGTATAAAGCGTTATATGAGGAACTCATGAGAAGTAGGGGACAACCTGTACCATAGATAGCGGATGAATCCAAATTGAAAAAGAAGTGCGAAGAATTGCACAAGGAAAACAAAAAAATGAAGGAAAGGATGCAGAGTATAAGGATAGACACAACATGTGTTTTATTAACTAAACGATTTGAAAATCTGCAGAAGATATCAGAGGAATTTTATATCGTCTACCAGAAAAATATGGATAACACAGTGTCGCACCAGAGGATCCTTGATAGGTTAAACATGCTCCTACAAGATCAGACACTGAGTAACAAAGGGATCAATAAGGTCAACAAACTAATTGACACTCATCGATGATTCACAACAGAGTTGAATATTGAGTATGAGGAGTGTAAAGGGACCGTTAATCATGGATTTCCGAGCGTGTTAGATGATACAGGGGTCATGAAGGACAAACACCAGTGGATTACTGAGTGCAGATCTCTACTCAGTTCAGCCATTAGCGTTGCCTGTGTGGATACATTGGACATGTATGAAACAAGGGAATAGGTTGAAAGTTTTGTTACAACAGAGATAGCGGTTAGAGATATTATCTTCAACGCCTGCACATATAAGGACGAAGGATATCTTCGACATATCCAAAAATGTGGTCAGCGGCTGGATGGAAAGAATTAGTCTGTGATATTGTAATTTGTTTTGTTTTTAGCAATTAGGGAGTCAATTAGTTTTCTGTTAGTTCTAGTTTGTGCTAATGAAAGGGTGTGTCCTTTCATTCATATCTTTTGAGTCATGTATATATAATGAATCATTTTGTATTCTAGAGAGGACGTAGTAAAATTATTGTCTTTTAGATTGTCTGTTGGAACCAATCGTATTATGTAAGGAAGGTCTGTAGAAATGAAAATCTATTTTATGCAAGCAAGTATATCATGAAGTATCTGTGAGTCTGTAATTTTTGTACACCCATTGTTCCAAGAAATTAATATACAAGATTTGTTTTTTTTCATCTTCAGATCGTTTCATGTTATATGATGTTGATGATTTAAGATCTTTTGGATAAATCTGAATAAGGTTTGTTGCAATGTTTTATCGCCTATTGTTATGAAGATAACATAATTGTTTTTGTTGTTCTTATAACATACAATGAAGTCATTGCAGTGATAGTCTTGTTTCTTCACACTGTCTCCAAAGATTACAAATATTTGTCCATTAAGTGACATGTAAATTGTCGGATAAGGCACTGGTTTGTTATTGGTTTCCTATGAGTAAATTAAGTGTGCACAAAGTCCTTTCATAATTACTCTAAGTTCCAACAACATTCTATTATAACTTTTATTCATATTCAATTATACTCAATTTTTCAAATTAAAACAAGTTAAAAGCATATCATAAAGCATAGTTGCAGGAAATTATTTGTCATTCCTGTAAACAACTAGATTCAATAATTTAAATTCACTATAAAGAAATATCTTTATGCTTTGGGGATTGGGGTATACCAACCTAGGTCTAGTGGAGCCTAAAGTGTATTGGAATTTCGTCTTTGACCATTCCTATTCGTTGGCCAAGGCTGATTGGATAAATTAGGGATTTGGCAAGTCCCTTTGATTTCCAATCTGTGGTTTTGGGAACCAACATATTGGCGACTTTGCTGGGGAGTTGTCACAAGAAGTATTCAAGTTTTTTGGTGGTCCTATTTAAGACTCTGCTGGAGGAAGTAGCCTAGAAGATTAATAAAAAAATTATTCATCTTAGGAGGCGGCGACTCTACATTTAATCTATGAGTAATAATTGGTATTTTGAGAAAAAAAGAGAAACCTCTAGAAATTTGTCATTAAGATTAATGCAGGGGAGAAGATATCTGCACAAAGGACAAGAAAATTTTGTTCAGTTGAGTCCAAAGAAAAGAAACAAAGATAAGAAATCAAACATGGCATTTGGGGGTTATAAGAAGTTTTCTAGTAGAGAGGATGGTTTTTCAACTGGTGACAGATATGAAAATAGAGAAGAAAATCCTTTCTATAACTTAAATACAAAAGATAATAAAGGTGGCCATGATGAAACCCTGACTGTTGAGGAATAGGAAGAAAGATAGTGGGATGCAATTATTCTTAGAATGGTTGACTTAAATGGAGATGAATCCAAAATGGCAAAGGCACTTAAGAGACAACCAGATTGGGTGTTGCAAAAACTTGGATTGGAGAGAAATTTTATTCAAAGCCCTAAGTCAAACAGGGTGGAGGAAGAGAAGGGAACGGGTGAGGTAAGTAGACTAACAACTCCTAGGTATAGTCCCCCTCACCTAAGAAACTTGGAACAACCATTCAGGGTTTATAATAATCCATTATCTGATGTTGTGGAAAATAATTATGAAAAGAGGTATAAATGGAAAAATATACCCTACAATGAAAATAGAAATCACTATAATTATGGATAGTGTAATAATCATAATGATGAAAGAAGGACTAACAATGGGGAAATTGCCGGCAACTGGAATGGTAGAGATAGGATCAACAATGTAGGCAATAATAGGGGGAATTATGGTAACAATGGAAACCATGGCAACAATGGTAATGGGAATGATCAAAATGGAAATAACAATAATGGTGGAGGTAACAATGGAAACAATGGTAATAATGGAGGAAACAAGTTGTAGACCACCTATGACCATCAAAAGGTACAAATAGTTGGATTTCAGTGGGATAGTTGGATATCCTAATCAGATTGCAAATGATTTAAGGTCAGCTATCCCTAAATTCATAGGAAATGGAACTGACTCTACAGAACAACATGTAATAAATATAAAAAATACCATTGAGGAGTTTGAAATCCCTCATGAAGATGTCTTTATGAAACTGTTTGTTCAATCTCTAACAGAGGATGTAGGAGAATGGTATAGAAATATTCCCGATAGATGCATTGGTAGTTGGCAAGAATTTGTGACAATATTTTTGGAAGAATTTGGAGAATATAATGATACTTCATTTGCATCTCATGAATTGACCAGCATAAAAAAGAATCAAAATGAAACAGTTTTTGAATTTAATAAAAGGTTTAATAAAGTACTTAATAGAATACCAAGAGACATCAGACCCGTTGACTCATTTTTGATTGATTTCTATTTGAGTGCTTTTGAAGGTAAGACTCATTATGAGATTCTATCTCACAAACCTACTACTTTGTAGTAAGCTTTTAAAATAGCTGCTACCATTGAAATTAACAAAAAGGCTGCTGGAAGAATTTGAAGGAGAGACAATCCAAAATTATATCATCCCAAAGTAACAAAAAAGGATGAGTTTGGCCAAATCATGGACATGTTGAAAGACACGAAGGGTAAGAAAAGTCAAAATGAGAAGCCACCCCCATATAGGAGTAACAAGCCTATAATTTATAATAGACCAAGATGGCATGACATGTTGTACAATACAAACTGGAAAGATGGTAAGCTGGTAAATGCAAATCCAAGCAAAGAAACTCCTGATCCATTGAAGAAGGTAAACAATTTTGTGGAATAATATCCTTGGTGTGAAGTCTGCAGTTTACCCCGTGTTGCAGAATAATGTATGATTGCTCAGAGTTTTGCAGAAGAGAAGGACCATGAGAGTAAGTATGAGCCCACAGTAAATGTACTATCATCAGATCCATTCTGGGGTAGGGATGAGGATTCATCTGAGGATGAGCAATCATCAGATGTACAATGGAGAAGAGAAAGCCAACAACATAGTGTACAACAAGTTTTTACTGATGATGATGCAGATATCCCATCCCTGAGGAGATTGTTCCATAATGGAGAGCCAACACATTCCTTGAGAAGCTTAATGGATGAAGAAAAGAGAGCTTATACTATGGCAGCAGTAGCCCAGCACAAAAAGTAATTATCAGTTAAGAAATAGAGTAGTGAACCCAGAGTAGGGTAAGCCATCTGGGATATTTGCAAAGGTTCCTAAAAATAGTGGAAATGAAGACACTGTCGCTAACAAGGAGAAGGAAGGCACAATAGAAAAGATCAAGCAAATAGAACCTCTTAAATTAACAAAGCCAATTGAAAAGAAATAGATAAGTAAGCCACTCTCAAATTGTGGATCATTTATGTCTCAGGCTTTGTCACAGGTGAAAATATTTGTGCCCTTGCTTGAAGTAATGAAATTTTCTGATTACAAACATGAAACAATCAAGATTTTGTCTAACGTTGGTGAAGTTAATAAAGAGGATCATAAGCCAAAAGCTGAAGATCCACCTGTTGTCTATTTGGGAACTTCTATCACTAAGAATCTTACCCAGGTTGATCCTTTTTATTTAAATTTGATGATTCACAATAAAATGGTCAAGAATTGTATGATAGATTCAGGTGCAGTTGTAAACATAATGCTAGAAGATGTCATGAAAGAGCTTGGTATGCATGTGGACACTCCTTATGGAAATGCTATGCAATGGATAACAGATCACTCCCGGTTGTTGGAATCATGAAGGATGTGGAGTTTTGATTTTCATCATGCCCTGATACGTCCTATAAAATAGACATCTCCGTTGTGCAAGTTCTGCCAAATTATGGGATGCTGTTATCAAGGAAATGGTTAAATTTGGTGGGGGTCATGTCCAGCTAGATCTTTCATATGCGACTATCCCAGTAAAGGGGCGAATGTAAGGATTGATAGAGAACTAAGATCATTCTACCTGATAGAGGAAGTTGATCTGAAAGAGACAATATGTTTTCTCCAAACAAATATAGATAACTTTCAGGTATGTATTTCTAAACCCATTCAGTACAAAACTGATAATTTTAAAAATACTATTGAATTGCATGAGGATAAGATTTGGAAAATGTATTTTGATGGTGCTTGCAGTAAGGAAGGAAATGGAGCTGGTGTAGTTTTTATTTCTCCTAATGGAAGATCATTCAAATATTCTTTCTTGTTAGCCTTTGAATGTACAAACAATGTCATTGAATATGAAGCACTCTTGTTAGGCCTTAGAATGGCAATTAAATATGGCATTAAATTACTAACAATTTATGGTGATTCAAAGTTAGTCGTATCTCAAGTAAGGGAAATATTTGCCACTAAAAATGTAAGGCTTCGAAATTACAGAAATGAGGTGTGGGATTCAATTGAATTTTTTGATGCATTTTCTATAACATGGATTGAAAGGTCTAACAATATTTTGGCTGATTTTATGGCTAACTTAGAAATTAAACATAATGATATTCCTTTTGATGACATCACCCAAGTTGAAATAAAAACTAGACTTGCAATACCAGATAACATAAAAAATTGGCATATATTTGATGATGACAGGGATCTTTTTAAATTCTTGTTTTGTGAAGATCAATATGAAGGCCAACATATGGGTTGGAATGCATATGTGGAAGAGGAGAGTGGTAAGGAATCTCTATTTGGAAAAAATATCTTACAGTTTAAAACAAATAAGATTCCAAAAGGGTTGGTGGAATTAGAAAGGATGTTTGACAATAAGGACATGACAAATTTCAAGCCCAACACTGGAAGTTGTGAGGAAGTAGAAAAAATAAAATTGGGAAGTGAAAACAATTCTAGAGAGGTTTACATTGGGAGGAAGCTTACAACAAAAATTAGGACTACATTAATAAATCTGTTAAGAAAATACAGACATGTTTTTGCTTGATCATATGATGATCTCAAGGCATACAGAGAAGATTTGTTCCATCATGAAATCCCACTAAAATCAGATGCAAAACCATTTATGCAAAAACAAAGGCCTATAAATCCCACATTATCTCCCAAAAGAAGGAAGAGTTGATGAAGATGAGGAATGCAAGAATTATAGAGCCTATAAGGAATTCTACATGGGTGTCAAATTTGGTGCCTGTTAGAAAGAAAAATGGTGATATTAGATTATGTGTTGACTGTAGGAATTTAAATATATCATCTTTAAAAGATAATTATGCTTTACCTAACATGGAAGCTCTGTTGCAAAAAGTGACGGGGAATGAATTACTTTCCATGATGGATGGGTTCTCTGGTTACAACTAGGTGAGGGTTAAAGAATCAGAAAAATACAAAACAACCTTCACTACACCATGGGGCACATATGTGTATGTCAGGATGCCATTCAAACTTACAAATGTTGGAGCTACTTTTCAAAAGGCCATGGATGTAGCCTTTGAAGGCCTCATTGATCACATTTTAGTTGTATACCAGGATGCTTTGACAACATACTCCGAGAAGGCAGAAAACCACTATAATGACCTAGGGAAGATTTTCATTAGAGCATTGGAGTATGGTATCTCTTTAAATCCAAAAAAGTGTCACTTTGGGGTCACTGAGGGTAAATTGCTTGGTCATATTATATCTTAAGATGGAGTAAGGATTGACCCTGAGAGAATTGTAGCTATTGACAAAATTCAGATCCCTAAAATAGTCAAAGCTATCCAATCATTCCCTGGACAAATTAATTTTGTTAGGAGATTTGTGTCAATTTTTTTTGAGATTGTCAAACCTATTGCAAAGATGTTAAAAAAGGGTGCAGAGATAAAATGGACTAATGAAGCAATTGAGGCCTTTGTGAACATTAAAAGGGCCATCAAGGAAGCACATGTATTTAAACCTCCTGATTTTTCTAAACCTTTTCAAATGTTTTCTTTTGCTTCATTTCATGCTATTGTTGCAGTAATGTTACAAAAGAATGATGAAGGTCATGAAAAACAATCGTATTTTTTAGCAAGACACTACAAGCTTCAGAGTTGAATTATGATATAAATGAAAAACAAGCATATGCCCTGGTAAAAGCTGTAAAATTGTTTAGACCATATTTAGTGGGAGATAATGTCATTGCCTATGTTCCTAATGCAATAGTCAAAGATATTTTCTGGCAAACTGAAACTACTGGGAGAAGATGCAGATGGATCAATAAAATGGTAAGAAGTCAAGGATTGGCTACATTAATGACAAAAACAAATTTGGCAGCGACACAGATAAATCAGGTAGAGTTAGAAAAGGCTCAAATGAGCAATGAGATGTGTCCTTGGTACAAGAATATTGTTTATTATTTGAAACACATGAAATGTTCGGAAAATTTAAATGATAATCAGAAAAGGACCCTTAAGATTCAGTCATCAAGGTATGTATTTCTTAAAGGATATTTATACTAGAAAAACAGAGATGGTATCCTCTTATTTTGTTTGGATGTTTATCAGTCACAATCCATTTTAAAGGAATTGCATGAAGGTGTATGTGGGGGACAATTTTCAGCAAAAACTAATGCCCATAAAATACTCAATGCTGGTTATTATTGGCCACAAGTCTTTAGGGATTGTCATACCTATATTAGAAAATGTGAGGCTTGCCAAACAATTTCAGGAAAACTTAAATATCACTGAGCCCTTCCACTTAGACCCATGCAGATTGAGGAACCTTTTCAAATGTGGGGTGTTGATTTCATAGGAGAAATTACAAACAAATCCAGTGGAGGACACAAATGGATTTTAGTGGCCATAGAATACTTTACCAAATGGGTACAGGCAATTCCTACAAGGCAAGCAACAAGTAAGGTGGTAAAAAAGTTTCTTTTGGAAAATACATTGACAAGATTGGGGTACCCCATAAAATTGTTGTAGATAATGGGATGTGTTTCAGATCCAAAGAATTTGCTGACTTTTGTGAAAGTTATGGAATTACATTGTCATATTCATCACCTTATCACCCCCAGGGGAATGGACAAGCAGAATCTAGCAACAAAAACTTATTAAAAACCATTAAAAGGATGCTAGGTGACAACAAAAGGGCATGGGATTCAAAGTTAAATTAGGCAGTATGGGCAGATAGAGTAACAATCAAGAAATCCATAGGGTTTTCTCTTTATCAGCTTATTTATGGTAAAGAGGCATGATTACCCTTGAACAACTTGCTCCCAGTATATAAATTTGTCTCAGATGAATATTTAGAGGATGTTGATTTCATGGAAGACAAGTTGATACAGTTAGTTGAATTGGATGAATACAAAAGAGAGGCTCAAGAACAAAATATATAGAAGCAGAAGATGGTAAAATCATTACATGATAAGAAAGCTTCTATTAGGACCTTTGAGGAAGGAGAGTGGGTGCTCAAATAGAATGCAAAGGATCAAGACAAGGGCAAGCATGGAAAATTTGAAGCACTTTGGCTAGGACTGTATGTCATCATGGAAAAGAGAGGGGAAAATTCATACTTCTTGTAGAATGTTGATGGTGAAATTCAGGAATTTCCAGTACATGCTCAGTACCTCAAACATTTTTTCTCTTAAGGAGCGGGGAGTATTTCTTGTACTATAGTAGTCTAGTTTTCCTTTGTGGTTTATTTTTGTTTATTGTTTGGTTTGCTTTCCAGAGATAGCTGAGATCTTTCTATGTCCCTAAAAAGAACATACATCCCCAGAAAGAGCCACTGTTAGCACATATTTTTGCAAAATATTTTGTGCTATTTCTTTGATGTTTTATATATACATTTTCATCATAAGAGCATTTTATTGCTGATTTTATGTGTAGGAAGTATAATGCAGTACCAGAAAAATCCTATTGTGACCTATTTTTCAGAATTGGACAAGTACTGCTAAGGCATGCTAAGGGTTGTCACTGAATAGGGACTACATGAGGAATTTGCATCTTGACAGTATGGGGATCCTTATAAGGCATTTTATGGGCCTATTTGATAGTCTTTGTCATTTATTAGCACGTATGAAGTTTCCTTGGAGGGTTGAAAGTGCAAATGATATATGAAGAGGAGCTTGATTATTTTAATTATCAAATTTAAGCTATTAACGTAAGTTACCCTGACTATACCTACTAGCATAGACAACGAAAGAAACTATCAGCATAACATTCACATATCGGGGGCATGCATAAAATATTATGTTGATAACCGATGAGATTTTTGGTATATCTTACACCGATGAAGGAGAATGCAAAGTAGAGGTCAGTGATGTCATCGGATCATCGAAAAATGTCATCTCATGCTACTCCGACTCGATGGGCTAGGTGGAAAAGGCGATTTCATCGACATGACTTACTCCGATGGGGAAATACCAAAAGGTGGAAAATACTAAGTCATCGGGATAACCTAAACCATCGGTGAAAGGTATTTTTAGTTACGCTGATATCCGATGAGAAAGATAAGATAGGCACAGAGAAGGAAACTTGATCGGGATGAGTTACACCAATCGAAGACCAAGTCATCAAGATATCATCACCTCATCAGGAGAAGACACTTTTTGTTACACCGACACCCGATGAAAGAGCAAAGATAGGTGGGATCAAGGAGATCTTATCAGGGAAATGTATGCCGATAGACCAGAGCAATAAAAGACACATAAGTGTGAAGGTGATGTTATCGGGTCATTAGTGAAACATAAAGTGAATTGTTTTGATGCTTGATAAGGTGATCCGATGTAAAAAAGCAAGATGCGGACCAAATATGAGGACTCATCGGGATAACTTAAAACATTAGAGAAGTGTATTTAGAGTTATGTCGATACCTGATGGGCAGAATGCCATAGAGGAAAAGAAGGAGGGTATATCGGAATAACAGACGCTGATGAGACATAAAGGTAGAGATAAAGCCTAGATAGAAGGCAGAGCCATCGGGAAGTTATATCCATTAGAATTATAACAAATGAGATATGTCGATACCCGATGGAGTGATCGGTAAGACTTATGCCGATGAAAAGGATGGGTGGCGCCAAGTATTTAAATTATTGGGAGGAGTTATGATGACTAGTTGTTGCAAGATCTGATCTTAACGAATCCACTTGCCATTATTAATATAGACAACAGATAGCTCTCTACTTACACGATGCGAGCTGCAACACCATTTCAATTGAGTAAATGCCCCTGAAGTATTAAATCTATATATAAAAGCTGGTATAAGGAATTAGCATAAGTAAACTGAAGCAAAGCAGGGAGATTTGAGCAAAATTAAGCTACGTAAATTTGAATTCAACAAAGCTTGAGGTATTCAGATATGGAGGGCTCTAGTTCAAAAGGCAAGAGAAAGGTTACTGAGGTTTCTGAAAGTGCCTGAAAGAAGTCTAGAGGTGGAGAGGGTGCACAGAGGTGAAAATTAAACCAAGACATGATTGATCAAATGAGCTCACTAGGAGCCAAATCCTGGAGATCAAAGGCTAACCTACCCATTTGTGACCAGTTAGAGGATGATTTCAAGGAAATTGGTGATGTCTAGACCAAGATTAGAGGTCACAAGTTGTTCTTGTATCATTATTCAAGGAGGAGTAAGCTGACCCCAATTTCAAACCCATGGATGACTGGATTGGGTAAGCTTGTAGTTCCTAACGTCTTTGTGAATGTCCAATTGATGAAAACATTGGCTAGGGCTTACAATGCTGCAAAAAGATGTATTAAATTATCCAATGGCGATGCATTCATCCATATCTCAGTAGCCACCATTCAAGAGGTTTTTAATTTGGCTTTTGAATCTGATGTTCCTTTGTCTTTTGAGAAACTTCAAGAAGAGTATACAAAGATGGACACCGTATACAATGGGTGGAATTTGGCCATTCATAAGGCTGAGAAGAGAAAGATGACAGAATAAGACGGGCCCCCATTTGATATCAATATCTTCAGGTAGTATCTGCAATATACATATATGGTGTGAGGTCAAGTGGGAGGATTTGAAGTCCCAGATATAGCTCGGATAGGACCTCTGGTCCTTGCTACCAACACACAGATGCATGAGCCGAGATAATTCGACTATGCTACTTATATTGTTGAGAAGATATATGAGGCTTTCTTAAGCCTTCATAATAACCCTAACAAATCTTAAAGCCTTCATAATAACCCTAACAAATCTTTTAAGTTTTATTCTTTGTTAATGCATATTGTCTTGTTCTATGGATGATTTAGGGGATTGTGGTCTGAGGAACTAAAGCTAAATGTTCATGGCTAGAATGGACATGAGCAACTTGTACAGTTATGGTGGTCACTATGGGATTCATGATTCATGAGATCTCACTATATCAAATTTGAAGAATTCCTTGTGCAACCTTTATTTAGAGCTTTTGGAGTCTCTTTTGATGGGTCATTTTCAGAGGAAATCAAAAGATTCCTTAGACCCCATGAACATGGGGATACGAGAGTAAATCACAATTGGGGTGACTAGTATGTGTGCCAGGACTTCACCTATGTTAGATTTTTTAGATTTGAAGGAGGTCCTTATGTGCTGCCGAAGCCTGCAGCTGACATAATCGCCTACATTGAGATTGTGAGGCAAATGAGTGTCTCAAATGAACAACATTTTGGAGGTGCTCACAAGCAATTTTTCTTGCCTGGAACCTTACATTTTGGTGATTTCACTATTGTCTCCACAAAGGCATATGAGATCATTGACAAGAGGTTGATAGAATATTACAACCTCTATGAGCACAAAGGTCAGAAGAATTATGATCCTGAGGGCTATATCCACCAGAGGAGAAAAAGGCAAAATCTAGGTGATTATTTTCATGAGCATGTTGAAGCCTAGGAATCTTCAGGAACAAGGAATCTGAGGAGGCTATGTAGATAGTCCAATATCTAAACCAAAAACTGGATGAGAAGAGACAACGACTGGAGGAGATGGGAGAGGAAGAAGAAGCAAAGAGTGAGTCAAGAGAAAATGAGGCTATTTCAAGATTTAGGAGGCCTGAAAGGGAGGAAGAGCCTGAAGCACATGACCTAACTGTTGCAAGACTGAATGCGGACATAGATGTTAGGTTACAGGAGCATACCTCTTTTATATCTGATGACGAGTTCATTGGATAGAAGGAATTTATGTCCTTCTTATATCACTTCAAATGAAAGAGGCTAAGAGAGGTCATGCCTGATGTAACACAAGAGAATGAGGCATAGAGATGGTTTGAAAACTGAAGGCAGACATAAATGCAAAGTTGGGAGGCATTACCCCTCAAAGTAAAAAGGCAACTCCTAAGATAAGCAGGAATAATTCATTTTCCAAGCTGGGACCTTAGTGCGTCCTTCATTTTTGTCAGTTTATTGCATTCGGATAAGAAGGATTTCAAATTGGATATCCAAGGTGTGGATGATATTTTTATTGGATCAAGGTATGATCTAGATGATGCAGCCATGCGTCTATGGGCTCTTTGTCCGCCAAATAAAAGGCCGAAAATCATAGATGTGGACAAAGCTTTTGGACACATGATGAAGTTAAAGGTCGGTGAGGTTGATCCCATGGTCACAATAGATATGGGAGTTGATATTTTGAAACGAAATAACGCACAGATGAAGATGTTGGTGAAAGAGGCATGAAAGTATAAAGCATTGTATGAAGAACTCTTAAGAAGTAGGGGACAACTTGTACCCCAGATAGCGGATGAATCCAAATTGAAAAAGAAGTGCGAAGAATTGCACGAGGAAAACAAAAAAATGAAGGAAAGGATGCAGAGTATAAGGACAGACACAACATGTGTTTTATTGACTAAACGATTTGAAAATATGTAGAAGATATTGGAGGAATTATGGACCGTCTACCAGAAAAATATGGATAACACCGTGTCGCACCAGAGGATCCTTGATAGGTTAAACATGCTCATGCAAGATTAGACACTAAGTAACAAAAGGATCAATAAGGTCAACAAACTAATTGACACTCATTGAGGATTCACAACAGAGTTGAATATTGAGTATGAGGAGTGTAAAGGGATCATTAATCATGGATTTACAACTGTGGTAGATGATACATGGGTCATGAAGGACAAACACTAGTGGATTACCGAGTGCAGATCTCTACTCAATTCAACCCTTAGTGTTGCCTGTGTGGATACATCAGACATGAATGAAATAGGGGAACAAGTTGAAAGTTTTTTTACAGCATAGATAGCGGTTAGAGATATTATCTTCAATGCCTGCACATATAAGGATGAAGGATATCTTTGACATATCCAGAAATGTGGTCAGCGACTGGATGGAAAGAATTAGTCTGTGATATAGTAATTTGTTATATTTTTAGCAATTAGGGAGTCAATTAGTTTTCTATTAGTTCTAGTTTGTGCTAATGAACGGGTGTGTCCTTTCATTCATATGTTTTGAGTCATGTATATATAATGAGTCATTTTGTATTCTGGAGGGGACGTAGAAAAATTATTATCTTTTAGATTGTCTATTGGAACCAGTAGTATTATGCAAGGTATGTCTATAGAAATGAAAATCCATTTTGTGCAAGCAAGTGTATCATGAAGTATCTGCGAGTCTGCAGTTTTTGTACACCCATTGTTCCAAGAAATTAATATACAAGATTTGTTGTTTTTATCTTTGAATCATTTCATGTTATATGATGTTGATGATTTAAGATATTTTTTATAAATCTGAATAAGGTTTGTTGCAATGTTTTATCACCTGTTGTTATGAAGATAACAAAATTGTTTTTGTTTTTCTTATAACATACATTGAAGTCATTGCAGTGATAGTCTTGTTTCTTCACACTGTCTCCAAAGATTACAAATATTTGTCCATTAAGTGACATGTAAATTGTCAGATAAGGCACTGGTATGTTATTGGTTTCCTGCGAGTAAATTAAGTGTGCACAATGTCCTTTCATAATTAGTCTAAGTTCCAACAACATTTTGTTATGACTTTTATTCATATTCAATTATACTCAAATTTTCAGATTAAAACAAGTTAAAAGCATATCATAAGGCATAGTTGTAGGAAATTATTTTCCATTCTTGTAAACAACTAGATTTAATAATTTAAATTCACTATAAAGAAATATATTTATGCTTTGGGGATTGGGGTATACCCACCTAGGTCTAGTGGAGCCTAAAGTGTAGAGGAATTTGGTCTTTGACCATTCCTATTCATTGACCAAGGCTGATTGGATCAATTAGGGATTTGGCAAGTCCCTTTGATTTCCAATCTGTGGTTTTGGGAACCAACACCTTGGATGTATATACTATTATTTTTCTATATAATAAGCACTATACTCTCACCTTCACTAGTTCAGTGATAGCTCAGTGAGAGTCTTTTCCAAAATTCTCTTCTGTCTCTCTTTTTTCTCTCTCTCATATCAGATTTATCTTCATTTAGCTATTTTGATCTTTGATCATTTTTTGCTTGGAGTTGCATGTGATCTATGATCGACATCAGATCCTGGCTTGGTTCTCGCTTCTCTTAGAATCTAACATGGTATCAAAGCCATGTTTTCTGGTATAGCTCATTGATTTTTTGGTTTATTTAAGAGATTTGAGACTATTAGATAGCTAATATTTTCCTTAAAAACCAACTATTCTCTTCTCCTACATTCTCATGTTTCCTAGAGAATCAAAACAGTTTAAAGGAAAATAGCTTCTAGTTAAATCTGATTTTATATGTATTTGTTCTTGTAAGATTTGGGTGATTGTAGCTTTTTGGTAATATTGGAAGCTTATTTAGCATTTCTAGAGTGTCTAGAAGGCTTGAGAAAGTCTAAAGTGACTTTTGTTTTACCAAAATCAGAGTTTGGAGGACATAGTAAAAAAAACCAAAGTGATTTTTTTTTACTGAAGCTGTTTTCATTTTGGCTTTAGAATTCGAGTTTCTTCTCATTTTCAAGAAAAATGATTTCTGGGTTTTCTTCCTAGCATTAAAAAACTTCTATGTTTTTTTTCTTGGTAATAACTTATATTTTATTAATATTCAAATATAGTCATACAAAAACATAATAGTATCTTCCATTAAAGTTCACAGTTTACCCAAAAAAGACAACCCCCACACCTAAGTGGAGTCATTACAAAATGCTCCCATATGAAAATGATAGCTACACTTTCAAAAGACAAACTACCTCATTCCACCTCTAGCCTGCCAATCTAAGAAGTAAACATAAAAGTGGATAACCAATACAAATAAAATTAACCCTATCAACTGCAGGTTCATCAAATCATTGTCTTCGCTTGCGTCACAAGTCAGAATCTTCATCAAATTTTCTCTCCTCTATCTCCCTTCTCTTCCTCGAACATAGCACTCTCCTCGTAGTACCCTCCACTTCGGCTTTAACAATTTCTATAACTGCATCCAATTCTTTGTTTTTCACCATGAGTTTTAACGCTTCCCAACCACGCTTTGCCTCTTCTCTATGATGCACCTGACACAGACCTCTTAGACACCTTAGAAATGGAATCAAACCTGTTTGGTTATCATTCACATCCACCTCCATTCCTTTTTACACATAAAATCCTACACCGACACAACCCACTCCATAAATGATTCCATCCCTACCAAAAAAGCCTCATGAACTATCATCTCCATGACCCGCCTCATCGTTCTTGTTTTATCCCCCAATTCTAATCCCCATGCCATGATCAATGAGTAAATGTCCATTCTTTTCTTATATATATGAATAACAAGGTTAAAAGCACCACCCACAATGATAGCCATATGTATTTTGGTAGTAGTTCATCCAAAAACCTGAAAATTCTCCCGAGCCTTTTAATTGTTGTCCCCATAGAAAGGACATAACTGCTTCTTGCTTCTCAATGTAAAATTAGCCCCCATTTCTACTCCCTGCACCGCTCCACCATCGTACACTTCTCTACTCAAATTCACCCCTGCAAAAACCCTCTGCAAGAAGCTCAACTTTCTTCATAATAAAGCCTCGATGGAATATGGGACATTAACTTAATTTCTTGTTCGTCGACAACCAACATTAATACTCCTCCAAGTTTTAAATGTTCGCCACCTCTTACCACCTCAACTCTACTCTTCATACTTATCCCATGCACTATAATCATTATATTTCAAAATCCTTACTCAAATAAAAGCTGCTGAAAATCTTCAAGTTTTAAATCTCCAATCGCATTAAAGGACAAAGTCCATTTAGAAAGGATATATGCTTCCACATTTCTTTCTCTCCTTACATGAATTACTTGATAATCATAAATAAAATTGAAGTTCTTCGATTATACTATTAATCCAATTTTACAAATGCCACACCTCTATACTTCCCTTCATTATAGCTTGAATGATGATCAAGGAACCCCCCTCTAGATGTAATTTCCTGACACCCAACTTCTTACCGATTCTAGCCGCTGACACTTCTGCTTTATTATTTGTGCCTTCATCAAGATTTTGACCACCTAAAGCTACCACCTCACCCTTCCAATATCGTACAATGACCTCTGCCCCAAATGGTCCAGGATTACTTTTAGAGGCACCATCAAAATTAAATTTTTACCACCCCTCCAAAGGTCTCTCCCACCTCTCACTAGAAAGACACATTTCTAGATTGAACCCAACTTTGCCCTTGAACGTGCCTAAAGTGAATGCCAAGCCATTGAGATTGTACCCATCAATCCGCTATAGTAAAGGAGACCTTCAAATTAAAAAACTGGGATGTTGATGCACCTACCATTTCCTCTATAGCATGGTTGATTCTCAATTTTAACCTTTCCAAATATTTTGTCTTATCCATGAAAATGTGCCTGTTCCTCTCTTTCCACAACTCTCAAATGACTAAAGAAGGATTAACCTTCCAGATACAAGAAAAGGTCAATTTTGGTCACCTCAATGGCCAACTCTCAAAAACCTATTTTAGTGTTAGTGGCATTGGACTCTTCCACCCCAATAAACCCCTTCCCATTTCCCAACAAGAGAGAGCAATTTTTCAATTTACTAATAGGTAGTCCATTATTTCTTCAACTTCACCACTTATAACACACTTTGATGGTTCGTAGAAACCCAAGTGTTTTCTCTTGTCACCCATAAGAATGCACCCTCTATACGCCAACCATGTAAACTCTCCTACTTTAGGCATAACTTCCTTCTCCTAGAACAAATCCACTGGCCAATTTTCCCCATTAGCACCTATTTCCAAAAAATGGTAACCCAATTTCACTGAGTACTTACCATTAACAACCCCACACAATACCACTCTATCTTCGCTATTCACCCTCTGAATATTTCTGGAATTGAAAATCCCCTTCATAAGAACTTTCAAACAATTTGGAATCTCTAGATCCTGAACATATTTCCACTTCCAAAGACCACCTAAGGGTCACCCTCAAAAGAAAGGTAATCACAAACATTTTCCCCCCAATGTTGTAAGAACCACACCCTTAATTCCTTATATTTAGGATCATCCTTTAAGATTGGCTAACCGTTCCAAGAGTCATCCCAAAATTTGCCTTTCATACCGGAACTGACCTGCTAAGTAATATGTTCAACAATGAATTTTTTGCAAGAAATGATGAAATTCCAAATTGTAGAACCCTTTGGGGGATTACTAATTGTGAAGATCCTAAAATTATCCATAGAGTCCAAATACTTAGCTTTTAGAATCTTTACCCACAACTGAGATGGCTGAGAATAAATGCTCCATACAAGTTTTGCCCCTAAGGCTTCATTCATTAGGTTTAAATCCGTAAGACCCACACTCCCTATATTCTTCGCCAAACACATTATGTCCCATGCAAGTAGAGGTATTTTATCTTGATAATTTACCCCATTCTAGAAGAAATTTTGCATCCTTTGACCAATAGTCTTAACAATCTATTTAGGAATTCTAAGGCACATCATTGAAAAAATTGAAATTGCTAATACCACTAATTTTAGCATCAAAATCCTTCCTGTCGATGTTAACCATTTAATCTTCCAACCATCCATTCTTCAATGTAGATCTCAACTAAATCCTTCCACATAACTGATTTACTAGCACCCCCAAAAATCAGGACACCTAAATACTTTCCCAGTAAAGTGGCATGTTTTATACCTAGAATGGAGCAAATTTCCCTTTGTTTTTTACTACTAGTATTAAAAAATAAGATCTCATATTTTCTCCAATTTATACATTGTCCAGAAACTCAACCATATCTCTCCAACACATCTTTCATTAATCTTGCCTCCCTGAAAGAAGCCTCTCCCATTAATAAGGTGTCATCTGCAAATTGCAAATATGATATATTCTCTAAACCTTTCATCACCTTGACACCACTCGAATTCTCATCTCTTTTTTTTTTTGAAATCAATCTTCTAAGGACCTCAACCATTATGATAAGGAGGAATGGAGATATAGGATCAGCCTATCTTAAACCTTTCCCAGTCTCAAAAAACCCTTGTGGGATGCCATTAACTAAGACTGAGAATCGAGGAGTCTTAATACAAACTTCCACCCAATTCACCCACTCTGAAAAAAAATCTAATTTTTTTGGGTACATCAAGAAGGAAGTCTCTCTTCACTTCATCATAATCCTTTTTTAATATATAATTTTACCAACATTTTGTTCGTTCATGAGGTTCTGATCGAGTGAATTGACTCATGAGCTACAATCACACCTTCATAAATAGAGCGATTGGGAGAGAAACCACTATGCTCCAAACAAATGACCGAATCCAGGATCACCTTCAACCTATTCGCCATTACTTTAGAAATGATCTTGTATATTGTGTTACAAAGTGAAATAGGTCTAAAATAATTAAAAGACTGTACATCTTCCTTCCTAGGTATGAGGCAATAAAGATATTGTTGAAATATTTTAATACAAAACCTCCCATCCTAGATTCTTTCACTACCTCTAAGAGGTCATTTGCAAGAACCTCCCACATTTGTTGGTAAAAGAGAGTCAGAAAACCATCTGTCCCTGGAGCTTTCTCTCCTCCCATGCTAAAAAAAGCAACTCTCACTTCTTCAAATTAAACTGTTCTTGTTAGGAAAGCATTCTAAGTATCTGTAATTGTAGTTGGGATCACATTTAAGATACCATCCCTTTGAGAGTTCGGTAAAATATTTACAGAGGGGCTAAAAAAAGCCAAACAACTTCAGAACATATATCCTCCTCCGTGAGGACAAGACCATTAGCATTTTGAATGGAAAATTTTGTGTTAATTGCTTTCCTTACCTTGACTGAACTGTGAAAGAACTTTGTGTTGTGATCCCCTTCCTTCAACCATGTTTCTCTAGATTTTTGCCTCCAAAAGACTTCCTCTCTAGCTAACACCTCCGAGTCAAAGTTATGAATGATTTTAAGGCATTTGTCCAAAACAATGCACTCATTGATGTCATCCCAATTAAGGGCTCATTTACTTGGACTAATAAATGACAAGATTATTTTCACATTCTTGTTAGGCTAGATCATTTTTTGTCATCTGCATTATGGATTGCAAATAAATGTGCTTCAATATGATATTTTTCCATGGTCAAAATTTGATCTTCTGATTAATTTATCTCTGCTCATTCCCAATTAGAACTCGGGTTCAAAGGCTTCTTTCAAGTTTCAATCCATGTGGTTTAGGCATCAAGATTTCTTAGCTCTCTTGCAAACATGGTGGCAGAAAGCTCCTAGAGTAGAAGGAACCTTCCAGTTCAGATTCCATCAAAAGATGAAATATATTAAGACACGGGGTAAGTGCACCAAGATGGTGTGTAAAAACGTGGTCACCCTCTTAAAAAAACATCTAAAAGATACTAATGTGTACATGTTATTTTTAAATTTAAATAACCCATTCGCATTAAGTCTTGTATAACCAAGCCAAAATCCAAGCCAATCCAAGCCAAACCATTTTTGCATTTTTAAAAATTAAAAATGTGTATGGGTTTTTGAAAAGACAAAACACGTATGCGCTATGTTTAGTTAAAAAAACACATACAGGTTTTTCTTACGTAAAGTCAAATTAATAATATTGACTTGTATGCAATTCATTTAGCATTCCATTTGGCTTTTCAACAAGATATATACATAAAATATAACATTTAAAATGTAACTTATGCTTTAAGTTATATTTTATGTATATATTGTCAGGATGTTTGAGAGTGGTTTTAGATCTCTAGGAGTCATAATGCAAATTCTAGATTTTAGGAGATCTTATAATTTTTCAGATAGTCAAATTTCAGTAATCAATGGACTTGTATCATCATTCACTTGCTATCTCTCTATCTCACTCTCTTTGTCTCCCCTAATCTCTAGACCTATCTATTTTCCTATCTCTCTCATCCTCCATTCACCTCTCTTTATCTCACTCTCTCCTCTCTTCCCAAGCTTTAGATCTTATAATTTCTTAGACATAATCAAATTTCAATAATCACTAAGCTCACTCTCTCTCTAGATCTATCACTCCCCCTCTTTCCCTTCTCTCCCCCGTCTATCTATCTCATTCTCTCCTCTCCTCCAATATTTAAACCTATCTCTCTCACCCTTCTTTATATCTCCCTTATATTCCCTAATTATGTGACACTCTCTCTCTCTCTCTCTCTCTCTCTCTCTCTCTCTCTCTCTCTCTCTCTCTCTCTCTCTCTCTCTCTCTCTCTCTCTCTCTCTCTCTCTCTCTCTCTCTCTCTCTCTCTCTCTCTTCTCTCTCTCTCCATTTATCTTTGTCCCACCCTCTCATGCTCTACCTTTACTTCTTTATCTTCTCTCTCTCTCTCTACATACATCTTCTGTTCTTCCTTCCTAGCTCTATTCATCTTCATAAATCTTGCTCTCTACTTTTGTCTTTCTCACTTCCTCCCTCCTTCCTTCCCTATCTATTTTTTATTGTATCTCACACTCTTTATCTTCCCTCTCCCCTCTACCTACCACTCTTTTCATCCCTCACTACTTTTAACTCCCCTAACTCTCTACGTCCTTCCCTTCATACTACTTTCTCTCTCTAGATATCACCTCCACTTCTATCTATCTAACCTATCTATATCTTTGTCCTTCTCTTTGCACCTCTCTCTCTCTCTCTCTCTCTCTCTCTCTCTATATATATATATATATATATATATATATAGGTATTTAGATAAATATTGTATGGGGGGAGTGCAAAACGGTAGGTAGATATATATAAGTAGAGAAAAATAAAAAGAGAGAGAGGTAGATATATAGGTGGAGAGAGAGTGAGACTGATAGAATTGGTAAGGGAAGGTTTGGGAGATAGAGGGAAAGATAGAAATAGAGGTATTTTAGGGAGGGAGATATATATAGAGAAAGAGAGAGAGGAAGATGGGAGATAGTGATAATTTGAGAGGGGGAAAGTAGATAGAGAGAGGTGGAGAGGGAAGGAGAGATACATAGATAGGTGATATACACAAAAGTGGAGGGGAGACTTGGAGTGAGAGAAGGAGAGGTATTTAAAGAGAGGTCCTGGGTAGATAGAGATAAGTATCTAGAGAGAGTATGGAGATGGAAGGAGGGAGGGAGAGAAAGGGAGAGCGAGAGAGAGAGAGGTGAGATAAATAGTAGAATGGAGGGAAGGAGACACATAATTAGGGGAGATAAAAGTAGACAGGGATGGAAAGAGAGGTAGGTAGAGAGAGGGAGAGGGGAGATAAAAAGAACATGAGAGAAGATAGATACCTATAGAGAGAGAAGAGATAAATACATAAAGGAAGAGGAGAGATAGAGAGTATGGATAGATGGGTAATTGATAGAGAGGTTGAGTAAAGAGTACCTCTCCTTCCCTCCCTCTCTTTGAATGCCTCTCCTTCTCTCACTCACTCCAACTCTCCCCTCCACTTTTGTATATCTCACTTGCCTCTATCTCCTTCCCTCTCAGCCTTTCTTTATTGATTTTCCCCCTCTAAACTTATCACCATTTCCCCTCTTCCTCTCTCTTCATCTATCTCTATTCATAGATCCTTGCCTCCTTCCATCCACCTCTCTACTTACCCCTCAAGACACCATATGAAGCGCTTTAACATCCTAGTACATGGCATGACCCCTTAAGACACCATATGACCCCTTAGGATAATATGATGTCCTAAAGGGTCATAAGATGTCCTAAAGGGTCATAAGGTGTCCTAAGTGGTCATATGGTTTTTTAACACATGTGTGGCCCCTTAGGACCTCATACGACCCCTTAGGACATTATATGACCCTTTTTAACATCCTAGTATGTATGACATAACCCCTTAGGACACAATATGACCCTTTAGGACAGTATGATGTCTTAATGGGTCACATGGTGTTCTAACAAATGTGTGGCCCCTTAAGACCCCATATGATCTCTCAGGACAACAAATGACCCTTTTTAAAACCCTGGCATGTACGACATGACCCCTTAGGACACCATATGAGCCTAAAGACACCATATCACACCCTAAGGGGTCACATAGTGTTCTAACACATGTGTGGTACCTTAGGACCCCCATATGACCCCTTAGGACACCATATAAACCCTTAGGACCATATGATCTCCTAATGGGTCATATGGTGTCCTAAGGGGTTATATGGTATTCTAACACATGTGTCCCCCCTTAGGACCCCATATGACTCCTAATGATACCATATGACCCCTTATGACACCATATGACCCCTTTGGACACCATATGACCCCTCAGAACACCATATGACCCCTTAGGTAACTATATGACCCCTTAGGACACCATATGATCCATTTTAACATCCTAGTACATGATATGACCCCTTAAGACACTATGCGAACCCTTAGGACACCATATGACTCTTCATGACAAATATGATGTCCTAAAGGGTCATATGGTGTTTAAAGGGGTCATATGGCGTTCTAACACATGTGTGGCCCCTTAGGATCCAATATGACCCCTAATGACACCATATGACCCCTAGCAATACCATATGACCCCTTATGACACCATATGACTTCTCAAGACACCATATGACCCCTTTAAACATCCTAGTACACGACATGGCCCCTTAGGACACCATATGATATCTTAAAACACCATATCAACCCATAGGACAATATGATGTCCTTAGGAGTCATATAGTGTTCTAACACATGTGTGGCCCCTTAAGACACAATATGACACCTTAGGATACTATATGACCCCTCAGGACACCATATGACCCCTTAGGACACCATATGACCCCTTTTAATATTTGAGTACACAACATGACCCCTAAGGACACCTTATGACCCTTTAGGACACCATATGACCCCTTACAACAATATGATGTCCTAAGGGGTCATATGATGTATAAAGAGGTCATATGGTTTTCTAACACATGTGTGGCTCCTTAGAACCCCATATGACCCCTGATGATACCATATGACCCCTCAGGACACTATATGATTCCTCACGACACCATATGATCCCTAAGGACACCATATGACCCCTTAGGACACTATATCACCCATTAGGACGCCATATGACCCATAATGACACTACATGACCCCTAACGACACCATATCACCCCTCTTAACATCCTAGTACATGACATGACCCCTCAGGACAACATATGAGCCCTTAGGACACCATATGACATCCTATGGGGTCATATGGCACTCTAAAACATGTGTGGCCCCTTAGAACCTCATATGACCCCTAATGATATCATATGACCCATTATGACCCTATATGACCCCTACCGACACCACATGATCATTTAAGACCCCATATTACCCTTAACGACACCATATGACCCCTTAGGACACCCTATGACACCTAACAACACCATATGACCCCTTATGATACCATATGACCCCTTTTTATCCTAGTACATGACATGACCCCTTAAGATACCATATGACCCTGAAGGACACCATATGATATCCTGATGGGTCATATGGTGTTTTAAGGGGTCATATGTTATTCTAACACATATGTGGCCCCTTAGGACCCCATATGACCCCTAAGGACACCATATGACCCCTTAGGACACCCTGTGATAGCTTAGGGTACCATATGATGTCCTAATGAGTGATATGGTGTCTTGAGGGGTCATATAGTGTCCTAAGGGGTAATATGGTGTCTTGAGGGGTCATATGGTGTCATTAAGGCTCATATGGGGTCCTAAAGGACCACACATGTGTTAGAACACCATATGACCCCTTTAGACACCATATGAACCCTTTGGACATCATATTGGCCTAAGGGGTCATATGGTGTCCTAAGGGGTCATGTGGTGTCCTAAAGGGTCATATGATGTCCTAAGGGGTCATATCGTATTGTTAGGGGTCTTATAAGGCCCAAAGGGACCACCCATGTGTTAGAACACTGTATGACCTGTTAGGACACCATATGACCCCTTAGGACATCATATTGTCCTAAGGGGTCATATGGTGTCCTAAGTGGTCATATGATGTCGTAAAGGGTCATATGGTGTCATTAGGGGTCAAATGGGGTCATAAGGGGTCACACATGTGTTAGAACAACATATGACCCCTTAGGACACTATATTGTTGGTATTATGGATGACTTCGTCATGTGCTGCATTGGTTTTGTCATTAATGTCAACACTTATCCTTCTGGAGGTCTACATTATTGATTTGGCACTCTAGCTATATTGGTTTATTGTTGGACTGACACATTGTATTTACCGGTATGGTTAGTGTCTTATGCACAGTCACCGGTATATGCTTCACCGATAGTGATGATAACTTGTTATCATCTGGAGATCATTTGGTTATGTCGAAGACATGGATTGGATGTTTGGATTTGGTGTTTTGCTTATTGGTCTAATTGGGTTGACATATTTTCCTTTACCGACAGATAGGTCTAGGCTATGGACCGGTGTAAGATATCATGTTCCAGATCAGCACAACACGTTTTGTAAATGGTTTATTGATTGTGATGCACTGCGAAATGGATAAGGTTAGCAAATGACAAACAATACAAGACACAAGAAATCGTTAGTGTTAGTCAATCAAAAACTAATCTAAATAGGCATATCAAAAGAGATACTAAAATCATGCTAATATATCTAACAAATGAAACAAAGATAATAAGGCATCTGCAAATGCCTCTTAGCATGCTCTTAGCTCCTCCTCCCTTGTTCCTCTCCTCTCCAAGTTCCAAAATAGTGTAGCTCTCAGTAGCTTTTTGCACTATGGATGCTTATGGAGGATTGAGATTTTAGTATTTTGCTCCAAATGTAAAATGAAAAGATAAAATACTAGATGCTATTAAAATGATTGATTTTAACCAAAATAACAAGATTTTAGTTTGCTATGCTAAATGCTCTCTAAAATGCCTATAGGTTAAATGCATACAAGTTTTCAGGATCTGGATTATGAAGAAATGAGCTCTATTTATAAGAAAAATGGAGCAATGGATGGTTGAGATTGAGCAATCTCAACAAGGGTCAAGATTGAATGATTTCAAATCCATGTGAGGGCTTTCAACCCAATCCCAGGATGACAAGTGTCAATGTGAGATAGGTTGAGAGGAGAGGGAATAAGCATTAAATGCTTGATATGACCTTGGGAGTTAAGGTCAAGGTTAGTTGAATGAATAAACTCTTTATTCAAAGAATAAAGATTTTATCCAATGGATAAACTCTTGTGCAAAGGGCAAGAGGGATAAACATGGTCAAAGCAATAAATGTTTGGGGAGACAAGTTTGAAATAACCATAAATGGTTATGTAAGAGCCATAAATGGTCATGTAAGATCCATTAGTGGTTTTGGAAGACTTTGGAGATTAATTTGTTGAACGCACAAAGCATTAAATGCTTTTCAAAGACTTTTGAAGTCTTTGAGAAGTGACTTCATTTTGTTTAGGAATGTGACAATAATTAGGGGATGGATTAGGTTAATTAGGAAGGGGTTTAGAAGAATCTAGAAGGGGATTAGATTTGCAAGTGGATTTGGTGGGTGAGGGAAAATAGGATTTTATTAAAATAAAAATTTATTTATTTCAATAAATGTGTGCAAGTTGCATTTGTAGGAAAATGCAAGTGGGGGGGGATAATGATTTAAATAAATGTTTTATTTAATTTATTTAAAAGAGGAAAAGGGGGATTTAATTAAATAAATAGATTTTATTCATTTAATTGATTGTGAATTTGGTTTAATGAATTAATTAAAATAAATTGAATAATTTATTTAATTAATAGGAGAATGTTTGGAGATGAATTAATTAAATATTAATTTAATTAACTAATGGCTAGTGGATTTTTAATCAAATAAATAGCGAATATTTATTTAATTAAGCTGGACAGATTTGTGTGACTACATTTGCCCTTCTTTGAGACGGTGCAGTTTATCATGTCGTTTCGAAGAAAGAAAAATAGGTGTGAAGAAATGCCCCATAAAATATTAATTTAATGGGTGGTATGCCCCCTCGAGAGATGGGCCAAAAAATTTCAAAAAATCGGGCGATCTCTCGAAAAAGAATGAAAATTGACAGGGTGTTAGAAGAGAAGAAGTGAGCAATATGGGTGAAAAATAGAAGAAATTGGGGGAAAATGGAGAAATGGGGGGCTCGGGAAGTTCACGGGGACCACGGTGGTGAGCGGGGGGAAGTTATGGTGACGACGAAGGGTTTAAATGGGGTGAAAGGGATGACAACATGATCATTTGTGACCGTGACCAGTGTGAAACCAGAGCTCTGATAGTGACATTTTGGAGGAGTGAGCAGTAGTCAGGATCCGGTACCGATTACAGAGCACAGATTTGAGCGAGTCCATCGGTTCCAGCGGCCAGACGACTACGAACCAGCGGTACACAAATTTGAATTTTGAATTTTTATGCATTTTTGATAGGCTTTTTGTTGAGTCCAAGTTAAGTCAGAGCAATAGCGCTAAAACTATGTTTTGGCGCTATTGCTTAATTAACTAGCGCTACTGTGCCACAATGGCGCTATTGTCCTATTGTTTGAGCGCTTTTGAAATGTGTTAGCGCTATTGTATGCATGTTTAGGTGCTATTGATTAATAAGCGCTATGGAGTTCTTAATTGAGCGCTATTGTTCTGAATTAGCGCTACTGTGTGGTTGTTTTAGCGTGTTTGTAGTTTGAGCACTGTTGGATAGCTTATTGAGCGCTTTTGTTAGGGGTTTAGTGCTATTGTTGATAAACTAGTGCTTTTGTGTTAGGATAAATAGATGCCCCAGTTTGTATGAAGAAAATCTCCCGATGCAAATGATGGATGGATGACTATGTGAAGTGGGAGTTGTTTTGAACCATAGCAGTCTGATGAGACTTAGGTCATTTTTAAGATAAATTCCTGTTGAAGTCGAGGTTGCCATGATTGCTTACTATTGAGACTTGAAGACACCTGATCAAAGTATCTGTTGATAGTCTAGGTTTAAACTTAAGAAAGTTTGAAACAAAACAACTGATGATGATTGATGAATGTCCATGTGCAGGAGGATCTAGGCATGTTGCAGTTACGCGAGAGACATCCGGTGACACAGGGATTGCGAGATTGATTGACAGAGGCAGAGATAGATTGTATTGCCGCGACTGGATTGTATGAGGTGATGCACATGCTTGTGATTCAGATGAATCATAGATTGATTACAGCGTTAGTCGAGCGGTGGCACAGCGAGACGTGCACCTTCCATCTGGCACAGGGGGAGATGACAGTGACCCTGGAGGATGTGTGGCGCATCCTACGGATTCCGATTCGGGGGGAGCTGGTCACGTATGACAGATCCTGGGGGACCCTTACAGTTCAGAGGTTCTTTGATGATGATGTTTTTATTGATGATGACTCTATTGCCTGGGAGGAGATAGCTGCGTTATATGAGCCTCTACCAATAGTTCTATCAGGTATCGTGGGAGGACTTCTGTGTCCTGACAAGCGATCACATGGTTTGGCCATGGGGTGGGGGCAGGTGATCGAGATGATGATTACCGAGGGGACCCGATTTGCTTGGGGGTCATGCGTGCTAGCGCACCTTTACCAGGAGTTGCATGAGGTGGTTTACCGGGGGAGGGGTTCCTTAGCAGTGGGAGTGACGCTGCTTCATATTTGGGCCTGGGAGCACCTACCAGTGAATCGACCAGTGAGTCTGAGGTTCCGCGCAGTAGATCAACTATGTATAGTGGCATGATGAGTCAACCCCACCTGGGGAAGTTAGAGTGGTGGCGGTGGGCATTAGATGATCTAGATGCAGTCATATGGTGACCATACCTGGAGTGCGAGCCATGGGATGATGATGCAGAGGCATTGCCCTATGTATTTATGACCCGATTCCTCATTGGGAGGACCTTGTACCATGTAGAGAGATAGGTACCAGGGAGAGTGATGAGGTAGTTTGGACGGCAGTAGGGACTGCCTAGTGGATCAGGGGAGTATGCTCGGGTGATTTGGGAGAGGTATGCATGGGGGCTAGTGCTGCCGTATGATCAGGCACTGGCAAAGTTTTGAATGCTACAGGCGAGATCATGGGACATACGATCGAGGGTCATGGATGCAGGAGTATCAGATGAGTATACGCAGTACCGGGTGGTGCACCCGATCCTACAGATATCCGATCTAGTAGAGCCGATTCCTGATTTTGAGGATGAGAGGGGACGGAGACGGAGGAGGGTAGGAGGTCAAGGACCAAGGGCAGGTGGAGGAGGTGGAGGAGAGGGTGGAGACAAAGGAGGTGGTGGTGGTGGAGGAGGTGGTGGAGGAGGTGGTGCCTTGGGGATGCGGATTTAGCGGAGAGGGAGAGGTGGACTGCCACTATGGATAGCACAGGGACCACTGATACAGGGAGGAGTTCGACTGGGTGGTAGGGGTATGGAGAGGGAGATCCCGATGGACAGAGGGGAGAGAGCTACTGGAGAGGGTGGTACAGGTGAGGTTGCTATGGATATCGGGGAGGGAACCACTGGAGATTTTCAGGATCACATGATAGCACATTTGCAGACCCGGGTAGAGGATTTGGAGGCGGAGGTGACGGCTAGGGATGTGCAGCTATTTGCATGGGAGTCAGAGCTGGTTGTAGTGCTGCAAGAGAGGGATAGTGTAGTGGAGAGATTAGCAGAGCTGCAGGAGAGAGTTTGGGTTGGAGTAGGAGTACAAGGGCCTACGGGGGAGGTGATGAGGGAGATATGGTGAGCACAGGCAGAGATAGACTACAGGCGGGGTTTATATGAGCAGGTGGTGCCAGCTAGTCAGCGAGCTCTTAGCTATTCATAGATGCGGCAGGCCAGATCAGAGTGATCACAGAGGGTGCAGAGCAGTGGGGGTGTGACGGGTCCTCTGCGGAGGGAGAGATCAGGGGATGCAGGAGTGAGTTGGGGTTTGATGAGGCCTCCACGGAGAGATGGATCAGGTGGTGTGGGTACCAGTGGGGGAGCAGGTGGTGATGGTGGTACAACATTTGGCCAGAGTGGCATTTGAGAGAGCATTTTTGCATATATGTATTGTATCATTGTTTATTTTTTGGACTGTATCTTGGATGGCTCTTGGTAGCCGATTTTGTAGACTTCATTGTACTCTGATATATGAGATGATATATATGAGGAGATCCCATATTTGATGATATGCAGTTGATATGTATGAATGTTTATGCAGGATGATGAGTTATTGCTTAGATGGATATGTGTACATGTATGCATTTGATGAGATGTTTCTTATATGCATGTTTTTATGATGATTTATGATGTTGGATACTGACATATGAATGCAGGTTTATATATGTATGATTTGTTTGATTTTTGATGTAATGCTTTATGTATGTAATGCCATGATGATGATGTATGTTTATGATGATTTTGAGGAACAGGATTTTGGTGTTTTCTATTGTGATATAATGATGAGATAATTTATGTGATGATGTTAAGGCAATGTTTGAATGAATGATGTTTATGTATGGATATGTATCTAGATGTTTTTAAATGAATGGAATATGGATAAAAAAAATGTAAAGTACAAATGTTTATATGATAATGTCTAAATGAAGGCATATGTATAATGGATATATAAAATGATATGAACCAATGTTTGGAAACAAATGGATTTATGATTCTAAATGCTTAAATATGATTAAGTAAAAATGATAATGTGATGATAATGCGACTCCTAGTTTTAATAACTGCACCTTAATGCAATTAAAAAGAGGATTATGAATGCAATGTGAATGAATCCTAAAAATGAGCATAATAAGATACTTAATAATGGATGAATGAATGAACCTTTTAACTATAAATGAATGCATGCAATG
This sequence comes from Cryptomeria japonica, assembly GCF_030272615.1. Taxonomy (NCBI): domain Eukaryota; kingdom Viridiplantae; phylum Streptophyta; class Pinopsida; order Cupressales; family Cupressaceae; genus Cryptomeria; species Cryptomeria japonica. The sequence continues at coordinate 54,780,289 of NC_081411.1, forward strand.
ATAAATGATAAAGGATAATGAAATGATGATGGATAATTGACACTAAATGAATGCATAGTAAATGGCTTAATACAATCAAGGACAATTTGATCCCACAAATGAATCTAATTATTTATGATTTATGCAATGATGCAAATGATTAATGAAAACTAATGTCAAAAATGAACTATATGCAATGTTAAGTTAAAAATGACATGAACGTACTTAATGCAAGATGCAACTAAATGCGATGATGATATGACCATGAGGAATGCAAGGTTTTTGAGACTTTGTATGATGCATTGATGATGTATCAGAGTACTCGGTCGTGATTGTATCCAAGACTAGCTCAATTCTTACATAACTGTTCATACAAACTTTGTTCACTTTTGGCATATAAATCATACATATGAATGAGTGAATGGATGGGTGATATGCAACAGAATGCAAGATATAAACAGATGAGATGAAATGACGATCCTTAGTGCTCTATTTTCATCATTGAGCTTTAAAATGTTGGAAGAGAATACAAGCATCTTGACATAATGATTCAAGATGACCTGAGTATTCCTTACATGGATTTTATATAGCAAGTTAATACCAACGACTTGATATAAGGGTCAAGTTGACTAGAGTATTGCTTGCGAAACAGACAAGGATTATCTCCGTTCATGCATGACTTGGATCGTCCTCCTTGATCTTAGGCTGATCATATCCTGAGACAAGTGCATACCGTAATAAGAGATAAAACCTTTATCCAAACTGGATGAGGGGGGAAGGAACCAAAGGAAGAGCAATGTTCCTGCAAACAAACAGTATATACAGAAAGAATAAAGAATAAGGATCCTTGGTAATGGTTCATGCTCATATGGTCGAGGTATACGCTGTAGTCAACAAGCCATAATGATCTATGACTGCATTTTGCATAAGATCACGTAGCTTGGTGAACTTCCCACGTAGACACCATTAGTACATGCCCCAGTACTTCATCGGAAATAATGCGCAGACAACACAAAAAATAATGCTAAAAGATCCCAATACAGATAAATGAATGATTTTACTCACAAATCAACCAAGTATTTGATAGCTTAACATAATTTTCTTGTCAAAGAAAATGTCACTTTTGTCTTTGTTTTGATAAGGAAGGATGCATCCTTGTTAAAGACAGTTTTGATTTGTTGATGTTGATTGTGTGGTTTGATTGATAAGTGGTCATCGTGTGAGTATTTTGTCAATGTTTGTTTTGTATCTGTTCAGATGAGTATGTACAAGGTGTTGCCATGGTTTTGTGTGATTTTCGATGTTTTCTGTTGTTTTTGGATTTTGTGAGATGTTTTTGAATGTTTTTGGATTTTGTGAAATAGTTTTAAATGTTTTTGGATTTTGTGAAACAGTTTTGAATGTTTTACCCAATGAAGCACAAGTAATGTAGAATCCACTGCCATCAACTAGATTTTAAGGGCATTGCCCCCAAGTGTAGACATGACTATGACAAAGCGGGATGCAAGACGCATGAAGTACTGTCTTTGATTATAGATCAAATAACAAGCCATGGTTTAGATGGATGGATGTGTGGATGCATGAATGTGATCGCAACGAGCCTGAAAGATACTGGAGCCATAGTCTTTATGAGTGGCACCTATTTGCCAGGTTTTCACCATCACACTTACCCAAGGTGCCACCGGAGTGGTTGTTCACCATTTGGATGCATGATTTTTCTTTACTTTTTTGATGTTTTTATATTTTCTTTAGGATAGTTTTCTGAATGTTTTTGGATTGTTTTTCTGGTATGTATGAGAGCCTGATGCTCTGTGCAGCTTTACGTATAAAACCGTTTGAGGTGCATGCTGTTGATCGGATCTGCTAGTGGTTCTCCTTCTAATGTAGCCAACTGATATGCCCCAGACCTGAATACAACAGTGACAACATATGGGCCCAGCCAGTTTGATTCAAACTTTCCCTGATCTTCTCTGTTTGGTTGGTTGCAAGGATTCTCTCGAAGAACAAGATCACCCACCTCGAAGGTACGAGGCTTAACTCGATGATTGTAGCTTTGGCTCATGCGCTGTTGATAGGCTTTGAGATGGTTGTATGCAGCTTGTCGCTTCTCATCAAGTAACTCTAAGTCCTGAAGATGGGATATTCGATAGGCTTCGTCATCAATGAGATTATGCAAGGAAACCCGTAGTGATGGTATCTCGACCTCAATAGGCAAGATAGCTTCTGTACCATAGACCAATGAATAAGGATTTGCACCTGTAGGGGTTCGAATGCTAGTTCGATATGCCCATAGCGCTGGATTCAGTTGAACATGTCAATCACAGCCGACATCATTGACTGTCTTCTTTAGGATCCTCAATATGTTTTTATTGGATGCTTCGGCTTGACCATTGCCTTGTGGGTAATAGGGAGTGGAAAAGCGGTGTTGGATATGAAATTTCTCACAAAGTTCACGGACATCCTGATTTTTGAAAGGAAGACCATTATCTGTGATGATGGACATGGGCACACCATACCGACAGATGATTTAGTTGAAGATGAATGAGGCGATCTGCTTGTCGGTGACTTGGGTAAGTAGAACAGCTTCGATCCACTTTGTGAAATATTCGGTGGCGGTAATAATGAATTTATGGCCATTGGATGAAGATAGATGAATCTTACCCACAAGGTCAAGGCCTCATTGACAAAAAGGCCATGGTGTTGTGATTGGTTGTAGTTCCTGGGCTGGTGCATGTATCAGGTCGCCATGAACTTGACATTTCTTGCATTTTCTGACAAAGTAGTAGGAATATTTTTCCATAGATGGCCAATAGTATCCATTGCGCAGGAGTTTCTTGGCTAGTGACGAACCACTTGAGTGGGTTCCACAAATTCCTTCATGGACTTCTTCCAAAGCCTTTGTTATCTCACCTTGTTCCAGACATCGAAGGAGAGTACCATCAAGACCGCGTCGGTATAGGGTTTCAACAATAATGGTATATCGAGCAGTTTGGCGAATGAAGGTTTTACGTTGGTTATTTGATTGGTTGGGAGGAAGGGTGTGATCGCAAAGATAGGTGTAGAACTCACCATACCATGGGGATTCAAAACTGACAAGGCAACATATCATTTCGGATTTGGGGATATCATAAGCGGGAATCCAAAGCTGTTCTACCAAGAACTTGTAGCGTGTTGAATTCTGTGGAAGATCTAGGAGAGATGCGATGGTAGCCATAGCCTCAGCAACTCGATTCTGATCTCTTGGTATCTGCTCAAAAGTGATAGTAGTAAATGATGTCTTTAGATTGTCCACCATTTGCTTATATGGCATGAGTTTATCATCCTTGGTCTGATATTCATCTATTGCTTGTCGAATGACCAGTTGGGAGTCGCCATATACTTGTAGTTCTTGTAATTTCCATTGTACAGCGAGCCTGAGTCCTGTGATCAAGGCCTCATACTCTGCTATGTTGTTGGTGCATGGAAATGTGAGCCTGTAAGACTTCGGGATGCTATCACCTTGAGGTGTGATAAACAAAATGCCTGCCCCCGAGCCATGCCTAGTGTATGAACCATCAAAGTATAGTTTCCATGGTTGTGTTGTTGTGATCATGAATATCTCTTCATCTGGAAAATCGGAAATGAGAGGATGATCGCCTATGAGAGGTGCATCGGCCAACTGATCTGCAATAATTTGACCTTTGATAGCTTTATGGTCCATGTACTTGATGTCAAATTCACTCAAAATCATCACCCATTTGGCCAAGCGGTCTGTCAATGCTGCTTTGCTAAGTAAATACTTGAGTGGATCAATCTTTGCAATGAGCTGTACCGTGTGTGTTAACAAATAATGCCTCAATTTAGTGGCTGCTAAGATTACTGCTAGGCAAGCTCGCTCAATAGGTGTGTAATTGAGTTAATAGCCCACCAGTGTGCAAGAGATGTAGTAAATAGCACACTCTTTTCCTTCTGCATTATGTTGTGCTAGTAGTACACCCAATGCTATACTTGTTGCTGAGATATAGAGTAACAGAGGTCTGCTTGGATCTAGTGGTATTAGCAATGGTGTATTCATGAGATAATTTTTAAGCATCTGGAATGCTTGTTGGCATCTAGCATCCCATTGAAAGCGGATGTTTTTGTGTAGCTGGTGTGTGAATGGGTGACACTTATCAGCCAATTGTGCAATGAATCTTCGGATGGATTGAAGCCGCCCTTGTAATGTCCTTAGCTGACTAATATTCTTTGGTGGTGGCATGTCCATGATTGCTTTTACCTTTGCTGGATCGACCTCAATACCTTTGCTTGAGACAATGTATCCTAGAAGCTTCCCGGAGGTTACTCTAAAGACACATTTCTTTGGGTTGAGTCGAACATGGTATTGTTCCAGTCTATCAAAGATTTTATCTAATATGTTGAGATGCCCTTCTCTGGTGAGTGATTTTGATAGTAAGTCATCAACATTATCTTCCATCATAGTATGCATCATGTCATGGAGGATGGTGGTCATTGCTCGTTGATAGGTCGCTCCTGCATTCTTAAGACCGAAAGGCATTACATTCCAGCAATATGTGCCCCATGGACATGTGAAGGCTGTCTTATGTTGATCTTCTGGTGCTATCTTTATTTGATTGTATCCTGAAAAGCCATCCATGAGTGAAAGCATGGCATGTCCTACTGTCAGATCCACTATGATGTCGATATTTGGTAGGGGGAAGTCATCCTTAGGATAGGCCTTATTCAGATCTTTGAAGTCAGTACAAATGCAGATGCCCCCTTTTGGTTTGCCAATAGGCACAATGTTGGAAATCCATTTTGCATAATCAATTGGTCTAATGAAACCAACATCTAGGAGTTTCTTGAGTTTTTTTTTGACTAGCACTGCAATTTGAGGATGCATCTTGCGAAGCTTCTGCTTGACAGGTTTGGCTCCTTCTGCGACGGTGAGGTGATGCATGACTAAATTAGGATCAAGCCTAGGCATGTCTTCATATGACCATGCAAAGTTGATCTGATGCTGTTGAAAGAACTCTATAAATTTAGGTTGTTCTTCTGGAGTGAGAAGAGATGCCAGATGTATGAGATGAGGATTTTCATGAGTCCCCACATTGTATTCTTTGGTTTCCTCGATGAGAATTGTTGATCGTTCTTGTTGTGCACTAGCAGGGAGAATGTCAAACCCTTCATCCTCAAGCGCCTCAGAGAGGTTTTCACCATTGGATACACTCTTTCTTTTTACTTTTGTTGGATCAAACAGTGCCACAGTGTGGTTTTCATTGGAAGATCCATGTTTTATTGTTATATTTTTGCAGTTGAAAGGTTTGGCATCCGCCCGAAGTATGCTGCGCTATTTAGTTCTATGGTGAATCCAGCTTTGTGATCCCCGCTTGGTAGGTTATCCCTTAATTCCAAAAAGTCAATGATGGCCTCATCGTTTTGGAAGAAGTCAAGACATGGGGGATTGGGTTGGTTCCATTCGATGAGTTCAAGGTGAATAATGGGCATTACTTTATCAATTAGGTTAAGTGTGTTAGATGTATTAGAGAGGGTTAAGATGTTGTGGTGAAGGTCGTTAATGGTACTCTCCCTGTCAGAATCAGGCATAGGATGAGACGTAGGGTCTGTGGAAGATGTTTCCAGTTTAGGAACCCAAGTGGTCTTTATCTATGCTTCTCTGTAAACAGGGATGTCTTTGTGTGGTGGAGGTAGTGATGTATCTTCCTCATCTGAAGTGTTAAGCTATACAGAATCAAATTCCCACTCATGTGAGTCAGTCTCTGAGTCACTTTCTAGCATTCGATTACTATACCATACTGGGATGGCCTTTGAGTTAAATACTACAGGTGTGATTGGTTGATGTACCTTTGTAGTGATCGGTGCTACAGGAATGTCAATGGGATTAAAGAATCTGGTATGGGGAGTATCGGTAGTGTTGACTCAATTGCTTCTGTTGGAATTGCTGGTGCCATAGATGCTACTGCAGGTTTTGATACAGTTGTTGCTACTAATGGTACTATTGATGTGATGGCTGCTGCGGATGGGATTATTGGTTTGATTGGTGGGATGATTGGTATTGTAGATGGTGGTGTTGGGGTTTTGAGCCTCAGTGGGGCAGTTGGGATGGTGCTTGAGGTTGCTTTGATAATAAAAGGTGTCCTTTTTGCAGTAGGCTAACATAATGGTTTGCTGGGTTTTCCTTTGAATTTGAGTTTAGGAAAGATCTCTTTTTCAAAGCCTAGGCCTGTATTACCTTTGGGTTTTAATTCTGGCAGCAAAGGTTCATGTCATCCTTGTTTGCAATACCCCAAAGCACTCTGACCATCATACCCCATTCTTTGCATAATGAGGAGACCTTTGCCATACTGATCTGTAGGCAGCTTAACTTGCGGTATATCAGTGGTGATGGGATCTTTATAGATCCATTCTGCTAAGTCCTCATCTTGGGTTTCTTCTTCTTGACTCTTTCCAAGGATGAAAGGCGTCAAAGCACATGCGGGCGTGGTTAGTGGTTGCTAGAGTAACTGCTGTGGTTTACCAAGTGTTCTAGGAGAAGTGGGCATTTGTCCCACATAAAAGAGTTGACTCAAGTTGTATTCCCCAGGACCTTCCTCTGCTATTTTCATTTTAAGATTTTCTTGCTTTGGTATAGTGGTGTTCGAACTGGCAAGAGAGGCAGGACTTATATATGATGTGGAGGAAATGGCTTCTCTATTATTAGGAACGGTAATCTTTGGTTGATGGCTGATATTATGGCAATACGCAAAAGGATTTGCATCGCTCAGGATTGTGATCTCTACATTGTTATGTGGGAACTTGATACATTGATGGTAGGTAGATGGAATGACTTGCATGGCATGTATCCAAGGTCTTCCTAACAATAGATTGTATGACAGAGGAAGGTCCAAAACCTGACAGATGATGTGCTTTACCACAGGGCCCACTTAGATTGGTAGTACCACAGCTCCTTTGGAGGAACGTTTCGCATCGTCATAGGCTTTGATTGTGATCTTCTTACGAGGATCCACTGATTGTATGGCATATCCAAATGCTATGACCAATTGTAGTGTACAAATATTCAGGCCTGCTCCATTATTGATCAAGACTCGCTTGATCCTATGCTGGTTGATAAAGCCTTCAATGTGTAGTGAAGCGTTATGAGGTTGCTGGAAGGAAGAGTTGTCACTTTCGGAAAAAGTGAGACAAGGTGATGACTTTAGACTTCCAACCATGGCTTGAAATTGGCCTGTATTCAGGTTTGTAGGGACTGACGCCTCTTGGAGTGCTTGATCCAAGATAGTTTTATGAGATGGCGATAGGCGCAAAAGCTCTAAAATGGATATAAGCGCAGGTGTTTTGTCTAATTGTTCCACAAGATTGTACTGCTTTGGGATGGAGGTGGTGCCTTGTGGAGCTGCCTTTATGGTAACCTTGCCGTGACGTGTAACAACATTGCAATTTGAGTTGGGATTTTTGAAGGTTATAGTTGCAACTTGTTCACTGGCATTATATAGATGATTTATAGTGTAATTATATGCAGCCTGTGTATAGTCTATGGTATCAGTGCCTCGCCTAGAAGTGGAGGACCCCTTTGATCTTGTGATGGAAGTGGATTTTTGAACATCAGATGATCATTATTTGTTGTTTTTGGGTCATGTCCTTCAATTTCAATTTCTCCTTGGTCAATAAGATCCTGAATAAGATCCTTCAATCGGTGACAATTACTTGTCTTGTGTCCTCTCCCTTGGTGGAAATCGTAGTGTTAAGTATCTCGCCACCATGCGGGTTTGACCTGAGGCTCATAGTTTGATGTTTTAGGTAAAGTGACCAAAATTTGAGAAATGAGTTGTCGCAATATTGTTTCAATGGGTTCCCCTAAGGGAGTGTATGTTCGTTTTTGTTTTTGCTGACGAGGTCTAGGTTCATCATGAGATGTGATGCGACCTTGATTTGAAGGAACATTTGTGTTATTCTGAGGTGGAGGATTCTGTCTTGCAAATCGAACCACATATTGTGAACTTTTGATAGTCCTAGCATCCACAACCCCATCATTGACGATATTCTTGTTTTTGTTCCAGAAGCTTGGTTTATCACTATTGAAGCGTGGGTGAGGACCATCCTTTGGTTCATTATAGATTTTGATAAGTCCTTTCTTGATGAGGGCCCGCTCACATTTCAAACCCTTGGTGATCATATCATTAAAAGAGTCTGTGTCTTTGACATCTAGGTGAAATTCCATTTCTTCGTTTAAGTTGGAAATGAATATTTCCACTAGTTCTCATTCAGGTAACTGAAGAGAACATCTGCTAGACATTTGATGCCATCATTGCAGGAATACTGAGAATAGTTCACCTGGTTTTTGTTTAGTCTTGCACAGATCAACCATGGTGATGTCGCGTTCAATGTTATGAGAGTAATGAGATAGGAACTTCTGGATGAGTTCCTCAAATGTTCTAATGCCACCTGATAGTCAAGAAAACCATGATGTGGTTGTTCCTCCCAAGCTTTGGGGAAAAAGGCACATTAGGTATGTGTCTTCATATGCCACTTCGAGACAAGCGGAATGAAATTCTCTGACATGATTGCGGGGATCTCCCTTTCCTCTTTATTTTTCGAATTTGGGTGTTTCGAATCCTCGTGGAAAGGGTGGCATATAAAGATTCCGATCAAAAGGATAGGGACATATGTCATTGAGTGAGAATTGGTTAGTTTTGACACCACTATGAAGTTGTTGGGAAAGATTCTCGACTTGTTGCCGCAACATCTCCATTTCATTTGGAGGAGGAGGTGGTGGATTACCTCGAGGAATGTTATATCTGATGGGATCTCTACCTCTTTCCTCTTCATGGTGACTTTGTCATTCTGATGCTTGTCTTAATTGGGCAAGATCAAAGTCAGAGGGGAGTTTTGCTCCTTCTTGAGCCAACTTTAAAAAGTGAGCATCCGCATTGCTCCTGAGTATTTCGTCAAAAAGTCTATTAAAGAGAGGGTTATGCTGGGCCCTTTCTATTGTTGCAGGAGTGGGAGTACTTGGGTTTTCATCATTTGCATTTCCTCCAAGTGCTTCTTGAAACTCATTGAGATTTTCCTCTTCTTCTTCTTCCCTTTCTATTTCTCGTTGCCTTGACTGTGATCGGGTTTGGGCCATTTTGCTTGCAAGCTTTTGTTGAAGTTGTGTGAAAATGATGATGAGTTTCTGATGAAATGAGAGATTGAGGGTTGGTGAATTGTGTTGTATGTAGATCTCTTAGCACTTTTTAAGGTAGATGTGACTGAAATTCTTTCTTTGAATTGCTTGTTTGTTTTGATAAGATTTGATGTGATAAGGTGTAGAGAAATCTAAGATGTGTTACAGATTTAACTACCTAGTAATGAGAGGATTCACTCATGAACTAGTTTTAACCTGCGTAGATGTGTCTCTTAGGATGAGTTTATCCTAGATGTAGAAACAATCTAAAAAGTGATGTGATGCGTTTGATTCAAGCAATATCTAAAAAAAGAGAACTTGGGACAAGAACCTCTTAATGTTTTGAGAGTTGGAACAGATTGATGATGAAGTGATGATGTATGAATAAGATGATAGATGAAAATGTTTTCAACTTCAATAAAAACTTTGTGTCACAAATGGGACAAACTCTACCTCTTCCCTTTCGGGTGTTGGTGGTATTTCTTGAGCTACGTTGTATGTGATACAGACGTTTGGGAAAAAGTTGGGATTAATCTTACCTCCTTGGTTTTTGTGATAACTCAGAGCTCTATATTGCACAAAAGCTCTGCAGTTCAATGATTCTGAATCAGATTCGTTTGTTTTGCCTTGAAGGTAGAGACGCATGTGACACAGAAAAACTCTATGAGAGACAAAGATTTGTCTATTTAGATAGAAGAATTTCCTCCTTTTGATCAAAGATTTTGAGCTCAATGGTCTTCTTTTCAAGTTGATATTTTGATGACGCTTCTTCTTTCGCAAGATGTGAAGAATGGTCATAAAATTTGACTCTTTGTTGTTTGCACTTTGTTTTTGATATTTTTGGTTGTTTCGAAAGGTGTTTGGTTGGATGAATACTTTGTTTTTGGAAGTGATTTTCTTTTGATGTTTCTTTGACAAGAAAACAAAGCAAGCACACAAACACAAGAATGTAGCCTCAAAGACACAAATGAGTATGGGTCTAGATCAACCCAATCCTTGGACTTTTTATATGACTCTTCCTTTAGATGTATTTTAAGGTGTATTTTCAAAGCCTGAAGTCGGCTCAATTTGCACTTGGTCTTGACTAAAACGAACACACTTCAAACACTTTTTATCCCTAAGGTCAAATGGCCAGTTGTGATAAATTTAGCCCACATCTTGATATTTCTTCGACTTTGGTACTACATACCTTATGAATCCCGCCTTGGCAGGTAAGGATGTGATATACTAAGTCTTGCATGAGCATAACAAATAGATGATCCCTATGATGGGGGAGTCACCACTTTTATCAAGCCACAAGTGACTTTTCAAAAAGCTATGTTTCTACTCAAGGAAATATGTATGGTGAGTATCTTGGGAGCAAAACCATCTATGCTCTTGCACTAAATTATATCGCAAATATCCTCAATCAATAGAACGGGTGGGCTACTACTTAAAGGTGTTTAGTCATGTTCGATGTTTTTGGACATAAGTTCATTTTGCAGTGACTCACTTAAGAGCCTTGTAACTAGTGGTGGGGCCCATATGTCCTTTCGGCCAGTTACACTGTAGGAACAACTATACCCAAGGCTACAACTTTTGCTCTCACCTGATTTCTATAGCGGCTCGAAGGATTTACCACGCAAGGTCGTTCCCAAGAGTGATGTGTCTCTTGGCAGGCCTCTCTTAAAAAGATAAAAATTTTGAGTGTTACTAACACTTTTCTCTTGCACCTAGGACCACGAAAGCCAAGGGAGAGGATAGTGTGTGTTAGAAGTGGGACCACTCGACCGACTTTTTGCACAAGTGTGCCAAGCATGAAAAACACTTGTTCTTTTTAATCTGCCATTGCAATGTGATCTAACTATTTGGAGATGTTGCTCCAACAATCATGGTGTTCTTTTAATCCTTCAATGGCAAAATGTGTTGTAATCTAGAAATTGGAAATTCTGGTCAACTGAATTTGAAGCACGTATGCATGAAAAAAATCGCTTTGTAAAAAGTTTTAAACAAGTTGATTGTGTATTTTATGTGCACCAAAAATAGAAGTGTGGATTGTAAATTCTTTTGATGCAAGAAAAATGGAAGTGTTGATTTTAAGCACCAAATGAAGTGTGTTTCCTAACTTGCAAGAAAACAAATGTTTGTTTTGTTCAATTTTAATGCACCAAAGAAACAAGTGACCCTAACTAGAAAGCAAGGAAAGTTTGTTTGTTCAAGTTTTAAAACACCAAAATAAAGTTTGTGATTTTAAAGGGTGAGTTTTTAAACCTGCACAAACAACAACCGGTTAGTAAAATCCATGTCTAAGGGGGGTTTCCACAAGCCTAAAAACTTTCACTTTTTCGGTTACAAGGTCCTTTTTACAACGTTCTGTTACAATAGTGCTAGTCTGTGTTTGAACAGAGGTGCTATTTAACACAAACACACTAAAAGAAAAAGAAAGACAGAGAAGGCAAAAGCACTAAAAAAGGGTCAATAGCGCCAAAAAAGGGTCAAAAGCACCAAAATAGTGTCAAAAGCACTAATCTTGATGCAATAGTGCTATTGTAAGAACAATAGCGCTAGAACAACAAGTATCAATAGCGCTAAAGCACAACCTGTGTGACAATTTCAACATTCAAACATGTTATTGGTTTAAAAAAAAATGATCTCTTGGGTGTTTGGATTCGCGTCGGGTTCACCAAATGATGCATTGCGAAATGGACAAGGTTAGCAAATGACAAACAACACAAGACACAAGAAATCGTTAATGTTAGTAAATCAAAAACTAATCTAAACAGGCATATCAAAAGAGATATTAAAATCATGCTAATATATCTAACAAATGAAACAAAGATAATAAGGCATCTCCAAACGCCTCTTAGCACGCTCTTAGCTCCTTCTCCCTTGTTCCTCTCCTCTCCAAGTTCCAAAATAGTGTAGCTCTTAGAAGCTTTTTGCACTATGGATGCTTATGGAGGATTGAGATTTTAGTATTTTGCTCCAAATGTAAAATGAAAAGCTAAAATACTAGATGCTATTAAAATGATTGATTTTAACCAAAATAACAAGATTTTAGTTTGCTATGCTAAATGCTCTCTAAAATGCCTATAGGTTAAATGCATACAAGTTTTCAGGATCTGGATTATGAAGAAATGGGTTCTATTTATAGGAAAAATGGAGCAATGGATGGTTGAGATTGAGCAATCTCAACAAGGGTCAGGATTGAATGATTTCAAATCCATGTGAGGGCTTTCAACCCAATCCCAGGATGACAAGTGTCAATGTGAGATAGGTTGAGAGGAGAGGGAATAAGCATTAAATGCTTGATATGACCTTGGGAGTTAAGGTCAAGGTTAGTTGAATGAATAAACTCTTTATTCAAAGAATAAAGCTTTTATCCAATGGATAAACTCTTGTGCAAAGGGCAAGAGGGATAAACATGGTCAAAGCAATAAATGTTTGGGGAGACAAGTTTGAAATAACCATAAATGGTTATGTAAGAGCCATAAATGGTCATGTAAGATCCATTAGTGGTTTTGGAAGACTTTGGAGGTTAATTTGTTGAACACACAAAGCATTAAATGCTTTTCAAAGACTTTTGAAGTCTTTGAGAAGTGACTTCATTTTGTTTAGGAATGTGACAATAATTAGGGGATGGATTAGGTTAATTAGGAAGGGGTTTAGAAGAATCTAGAAGGGGATTAGATTTGCAAGTGGATTTGGTGGGTGAGGGAAAATAGGATTTTATTAAAATAAAAACTCATTTATTTCAATAAATGTGTGCAAGTTGCATTTGTAGGAAAATGCAAGTGGGGGGGGATAATGATTTAAATAAATGTTTTATTTAATTTATTTAAAAGAGGAAAAGGGGGATTTAATTAAATAAATAGATTTTATTCATTTAATTGATTGTGAATTTGGTTTAATGAATTAATTAAAATAAATTGAATAATTTATTTAATTAATAGGAGAATGTTTGGAGATGAATTAATTAAATATTAATTTAATTAACTAATGGCTAGTGGATTTTTAATCAAATAAATAGCGAATATTTATTTAATTAAGCTGGATAGATTTGTGTGACTACAGATTGAATATTGTGTCAATGTATTGAGGCCGACATATTGTATCGCATCAAAACTTATTTTGTAATTCATTTAAATGTAATATCTTTAGTGAGCCGACCTCATGTTAAGGTCTTAGGTTTTGTATAAATAATTGTAAGATCTTATTGAAGATCATATTATGAGTGTGTGTGAATATTGAAGAGTGATAATAAGCAGATCCTTGTACGAATCACACAAATATTATCTGAAGGTTGAAGGAAGGTTATGAAGGTGTTTGGAACTCATGTTAAGAGCTTAAACCAGTACCGAATCCAGCATTGAAGATGCTTTACTGAAGTAGTACATTATTATTGGATTTAACCATCTAACTATAGTCAGTGTGACTCCTATATTGTGATTGAGCAGTGAGCTCTAGACAGTTGGCCTTTCTGCATGTGCAGACCCCATTTGTATACACTTACTATTTCCAGTAGTATTATCTGATTGTGGGTAAGGTTTCCCACCGTTGTTTTTCCCCTTATAGGGTTTCCACATCAAAATATTTGTGTCATGTGTTGTGGATGTTGCTTCTCTTTCTGTTTCATTCATTAAGTTATACCAGTACTGCTATAACTATTAATCTATTTTACCAGCATTTTAGTTTACCGGCACTAATTTTTAGTTGGAATAATTTGCATCTGGATTATAGTTTATTGACAACTGGTTTATAACTAATTCACCCCCCCTCTCAGTTGTCCTTCCGGTTCCTAACACATATGACCCATTAAGACATCATATGGTGTCCTAAGGGGTCATATGGTGTCATTAGGGGACATATGGGGTCCTAAGGAGAGGTATTCAAAGAGGGAGGGAAGGAGAGGTACTATTTACTCCACCTCTCTATCAAGTACCCATCTATCTATACTCTCTATCTCCTCTCTTCCTTTATGTATTTATCTCTTCTCTCTCTCTATGTGTATCTATCTCCCCTCCCGTTCTCTTTATCTCATCTCTCCCTCTCTCTACCTACCTCTCTTTCCATCACTATCTACCTACCTCTCTTTCCATCACTATCTACTTTTATCTCTCCTAATTATCTGCCTCCTTCCCTCCATTCTACTATTTATCTCACCTCTCTCTCTCTGTTTATCTCTCTCCCTCTCTCCTTCCATCTCCATACTCTCTCTCTCTAGCTACTTATCTCTATCTACCCAATACCTCTCTTTAAATACCTCTCCTTCTCTCATTCCAAGTCTCCCCTCCACTTTTGTATATATCACCTATCTCTATATCTCTCCTTCTCTCTCGACATCTCTCTATCTATTTTCCCTCTCTCAACTTATCACTATCTCCTATCTTCCTTTCTCTCTTTCTCTATATATATCTCCTTGCCTAAAATATCTCTATTTATATCTTTTCCTCTATCTCCCAAACCTTCCCTTACCACTTCTATCAATCTCACTCTCTCCCCACTGTCTCTCTCTATCTCTCTATTACCTTTTTATCAACCTCTCTCTCTCTCTCTCTCTCTCTCTATATATATATATATATATATATATATCTTTTCATTTCTCTCTACTTATCTATATCTACCTACCTTTTTGCACTCCTCCCATAAAATATTTATATAAATACCTAGATAGATAGAGAGAGAGAGGTGAAAAGAGAAGGAGAGATATATAGATAGGTTATATAGATAGAAGTGGAGGTCATATTTAGAGAGAGAGAGAGAGAGAGAGAGAGAGAGAGAGAGAGAGAGAGAGTAGTATGAAGGGAAGGAGGTAGAGAGTTAGGGGAGTTAAAAGTAGTGAGCGATGAAAAGAGTGGTAGGTAGAGAGAAGGAGAGGAAAGATAAATAGTGTGAGATAAATAAAATAGACAGGGAAGGAAGGAGGGAGGAAACAATAAAGACAAAAGTAGAGCTCGAAATATTTATGAAGATGAATAGAGCTAGGGAGGAAGAGAAGAGGTATGTAGAGAGAGGGGAGATAAAGAAGTAAAGACAAAGCATGGGAGGGTGGGACAAAGATAAATGGAGAGAGAGAGAGAGAGAGAGAGAGAGAGAGAGAGAGAGAGAGAGAGAGAGAGAGAGAGAGAGAGAGAGATTTGGGGAGGGGGCTAGAGAGGTGAGATACAAAGGAGAGAATGTGTGTCACATATTTAGAGAATAGAAGGGAGATATAAAGAAGGGTGAGAGAGATAGGTTTAAATATTGGAGGAGAGGAGAGAGTGAGATAGAGAGATTGGGGAGAGAAGGCGAGAGGGGGAGTGATAGGTCTAAAGATTGAGAGAGAGAGAGAGAGAGAGAGAGAGAGAGAGAGAGAGAGAGAGAGAGAGATTAGTGATTACTGAGATTTGATTATGTTTGAGAAATTATAAGATCTAAATCTTGGGGAGAGATGAGAGAGTGAGATAGAGAGAGGTGAAGGGAGTATGATAGAGATAGGAAAATAGATAGGTCTAGAGCTTAGGGGAGACAAAGAGCATGAGATAGAGAGATAGCAAGTGAATGATGATGCAAGCCCACTGATTACTGAAATTTGATTAAGTCTGAAAAATTATAAGATCTCCTAAAACCTAGAATTTGCATTATGACTCCTAGAGATTTGAAACCACTCTCAAACATCTTGGCAATATATGTACATAAAATATAACTTAAAGTATAAGAAAGATAAAAGACAGAGAAAATGTAACTTATACTTAAATGTTATATTTTATGTATATATCCCACTAAAAAATCTAATGGAATGCTAAATGAATTGCATACAAGTCCATATTACTAATCTAAATTTGTGTAAGAAAAACCTGAATGCATTTTTTCTTACTAAACATAACACATATGCATTTTGTCTTTTCAAAAACTCGAACACATTTATTAAAAAAAACCGGTTCACATTTTTAATTTAAATAAACCGTACGCTTTTTTCCTTATACTTAGGCTTGGATAACAAGGCTGAGGCTTCAAAGCCTTTTTTCCCTCCTTTTTAAGTGTTTTCTTCTTCCAGTCTGGTTTTTCAACTTCATCATCATTAGGTTCACATGTTATCAAGTGGTATTTCTAAAATTGCCACCATAATTTCACCCATCTTCTGAGATTTCTAACCATATAATTTTTTTAAATTTGAGCAACATTAACATATTAATCTTGAATTTCTTTTACTAGTGTCTCTATAGTTCTCAGAGACATATGTGTGCCATTGTTTTAATAAATTTTGATCTACTCATCCAAATTTTAAAAATATATATATTATTTCAGTGCACTTGATTCTTTACACTTAAAAAAATAAAATTACATTTTCGATTATTTTGGTGCAAGTTATGCTTTGCGCATGAACAAGTACCTGAATTTTAGGATGTGACCGTTTCAAAAAATCATAAAAAAAATATTCAACAAAAAATTACAAAAAAATACACAACTTCTAGTGCTCACTCTTTACTATCTTTCTACCAAATGATTTGTCAAAATAATAAATCTAACTATGGCTTTTTGATGCGCACGCTAGACACTATGTTATGTTTTTCAGAAATAATCAGGATCTATTTTTTGTGCGCAAAAGATTTGACCCCCTTAATCTTATCTAATTTTGAAAAAAAATAGTAGTTCGGAAACTTATAGATTAAGATTACTACAATCTTTTTTCTTTGAGTATCTTCATATTTTGAGTGGACGAGTCTCAAATTGCTCCTCCAAGTTTAGGTTTAGCTGATTTCAGAAAAAAAGTGTTCACTTATACCCCTCTTTTTTAACACCATCTTGGTGCACTTACCCCACAAATTAAAGAATGGAATATTAATGTTTTCAAAAACATATTTTACCAAAAGGAAATTGTATCTAAATAATTACATGCTATCAATGAGAAAATGATTCAAAATGAAATGGATTCATTTTCATTTAAGCAAACAAAAAATACTTCAGTCTGACTGGGAGGAGCTTTTAGCCAGAGAAGAGATTTATTGGAGGAAGAAATCTAGGGAACTTTGGCTTAAGGAAGGTGAGCAAAATACAAAAAATTTCCATTGATCAACATAGATTAAGAAAGGAAAAAAATATTTTTTTCAATTTCACATAGTATCTTGGGACATAGGCTTTTGGGAGAAGAAGATATCAAGCAAGAAGCAGTTAATTTTTTTCTCTCGGCCTCTTTTGGCTCCCCATCAGGAAACTGCTCAAATTACTAAGGCTAGACATCAAGTTTATAGATTCTATTCTAGCCATTATCACTAGTAGATAATTTATTCTTGAAAAAACCTTTCTCAATAGAAGAGTTGAAGACGATTGTTTTTTCTATGGCCCTAGATAAAGTTCTAGGACCTGATGAGTTCACTGCTCTTTTTTTCCAAAAATGTTGGGATTTCATATGCTTTGATTTTCTCAAAGCGTTAGAATAATCTTGTCACTTCGGTAAAATGCTTTCTTAGTTTAATACAACTCATATTGCTCCCATTTCAAAAGTGCACTCTCCGGTTTCTTTCTCGGATTTTAGACCTATTTCATTATGCAACACCATCTATAAAATTTTCATGAAGGCTATCTATATGAGGTTGCAACATCTGATTCCAAAATTTATTCCATCAAAACAAGGAGGTTTTGTTACAGGTAGGGAGATTGCAGAGGGTGCTATTATTGCCCATGAGGTTTTACATTCAATTTCTACTAACAAGATTCTTGCCTTAATCATTAAGTTGTACATGATGTAGGAATATGATAGAGTAAATTGGGAATTTCTTATGGATATTTTCTATAAGCTAGGTTTTGACAGGAAACTAGGCTGATGGATTTATGTCTGGATCTCGGGAGCAAGATTTTTCAGTGTTAATTAATGGATCAACAACATGATTCTTCTTCTCCTCTCAAGGAATCAAACAAGGAGATACTTTGTCACTATTACTATTCATTATTTTGGCAAAGACATTAAGAAAATCTATTTATACGACACATGATGATGGGTTTTCGAAAGGGGTAAACATTCCACACACACCTCATGATGTTACACATTCTCTATTTGTAGAAGACAATTATTTTTGGTTTGGCATTACACTAAGAAGCAAAGTATATCAAGGAAACTTTGGATACTTAATGTAATCAAAAAATAAATCTGCATAAGTCCAAAATCTTCATTTTAAAAGCTGCTCCCTTTGTAAAAAAATTAGTTCCGCATAATTTGGGTTTTCAACATGCTAAATTACCTTCACAGTATTTAGGCATCCCTTTCTTTGTTGGTACATCTCGAGTTTCTTATTGCGATAAGGTTATATAGAATACTCAAAATAGAATTGTATCATGGAAAGGTAGATGACTTTCATTATCAAGAAGAATCCTAATGATCAAATATGTCTTATCAACAATACCAAATTACTTAATGGCAGTCCTAAAATCCCCTCGAGATGTTATAACTATATTAGAAAAGTTAATCAGATCTTTTCTTTGGAAGGGTAACATGGATGGAAAAAAAAGACCCCTTTGATCTCTTTGCAAAAAAATGTTCAAGCAAAATAATAGGAGGTGTTGGAGTGTATAATTTAATAGCAAGAAAATTTTCTTTGGGGGCTAAATTAGTTTGGAATATGTATGCAACACCTTCAAAAACCTGGTGTACTACTTTGCAAGCTAAATATCTAGATTCTGATTCTCCAACCAGAATCTTCACATTAGAAAATCCTCCCTCTGGTTTTAGTTATGTGGAATTTTATTATGTCTTGTAGAAAACTAATCTCTCCCCACCTTACTTGGCAAATCCATAATGCGGAAGTAGAATCTTTTTGGTCTGATTCATGGAATGCATACCCCCCTTTGCAATCAACTCCTCAATTTTAAGAGGCTCAACAATATTTCAGTCCAATTATAGGCACCAAGGTTAAAGACTACTTTAGATCTATAGATAGAGATACAGGGAGAGTTTTATGGAAAAAGCTTATAGCTTCATGTTTAGCTCCTAATCTTCTCAGTGATGTTAATGCAACAATTGAGAGATGCCTTGTTTTTATTAATCTTCAAAGTGATATTCTTATATGGGCTCCTTCAAAATCAGGACAATATACATTGAAGCTTGGATACAAAGCTGCAATTACCTACCAAGGACAACTAGTCTCTCAAAGAGCTTTAGCATTTTGTTGGTCTCTAGGTATACTTCCTAAAGCAAGATTATTTAGCTGGCTAGCATTGAAACATAGAATTCTCACAAGTGATTGACTTGTCAAACTAGGGATCTTACAAACTCCTCTCACTTGTGTTCTTTGTCAATTGGAGAATGAGTATGCTGATCACCTTTTCCTTCATTGTCCATTTGTTTCTGCATGTTGGGACTTTGTAAAACCAAGCTTCATTGGCACGCACCATCGACACAAAATCTCTGGGACATGTTTTCAGCTTGGCCAATTTTATGTGAAACTTCATTTTTTGCAAGTATTTGGAGAATTGTACCCTCAACATTAATTTGGTGTATATGGTGAGAGAGAAACAAGAGGATTTTCAAAAGGGAAACTTCGTCTTTATCCATTGTAGTTGCCACATTGGAAAAGTCAATATGTGAAGTAACAAATGCTTTGTATCCAAAATAAAAAAATGTTGCATCCATTTTCATAGATTGGGATTCATCTCTAATTAATTCATGGCATAAGCTCTCATTGCCTTTCAAAGGTAGCCAACATTTTGGACCCACAACAAAGATTGATAGAAACAAAGTAAAATGGTTGTCACCTCCTCCTAATCAGGTAAAATTGAACTTTGATGGATCTTCCAAAGGAAATCTAGGCCCTTCTAGTGTAGGTTCTTTATTGAGGGATCATAGGGGATTTCTAATTCAGGATAAGGCAATCAAAATTCCAGATGGAACAAACAATCAAGCCAAAATTCAAGCATTGCTATATGGTTTGCAGATGGCTAGGGATTTGTGTTGGCATTTTGATATTGTTTTGTATGACCGGTAAATGATATGGTTGTCATTGTTGGCAACATCATTTCCTTAGTCTTCACAGTCCATCGGTAGTGAGTAGACTAGGATACTGAGGTCAACCGGCTAAGCAATAAGTAAATACGACAAGCAATAAGTAGACTGACAAGCAGTGAGTAGACTGACAAGCAGTAAGTACACCGGGTAGCAGTGAGTAGATCGGCATGGAAGAGGTCCATCGACTAAGCAAAGAACAAACTGGTATTCAGGAGGAAATCGACTAGATAGATCCATCGACTAAGCAAAGAACAAATCGGTATTCAGGAGGAAACTGACTAGATAGATTTTAATTGGTTCACCAGAAGAGTCTATAACCGACCGACTAGTAACGCTCAGTTGCATTCAGCTAAATTGGGAGTCTTCTCCAGTCAACCGATAGACTTATCGACATGTTCGACTGTATTGACAGAGATTCCTGCAATGTTTTCAGAGACGTGATTTAAGGCATGATAATAGAATTTTGAAATGAATGTTTTGGAGGGAAAGATGGTGACAGACTAAAGTGTCTCTAAATACACATATCTTATTTTTGAGATAGTTGTTGCTAAGGTGAATGAAGATAATGTGAAAGTGGACACAGGGGGAGTTTTGTAGAGTCGAGTGATAGAGGACAAATAAAGTAGAGTTTCACAAAGTGGCAACTCAAGTGACAGAGCACAGGCAGTGTGATATCCAAGGATTAGCAAATCGGTAGACGGTAGAGTTGAGTGCATTTTAGGAAATCAGAGTTGTGTAGAACAGACACAACTGATGCAGACCTAGTGTGATACTTCAGTGTGATCTGATTAGACTTATGAGTAGCAATTTTAACAGATCATCCATCTACTACTTTCTAACAATTGCAACATAAATCCCTTAACCGGGTGACATCTTAATTGATGTTCTTAAGTCCTTTAACCAGGCTATTCTTAACAGAGTAAAGACACTAACCGACCTTGAACAAAATCTCTTAACTGGGTGGCACCTAACAATGTCTTTGTAATCTCCTAACAGTTATGGCTCTTAACCGGATGTACTCCATAAGAGTACAAATATTGTGAGTTCCTACTCACACCGTGGTTTTATCCCTATTGGGTTTCCATGAGATAAATCTGTGTCTCATTGTGTATCTTTTCATGTATGATTAATATTTTGCTGTAAATGTTTATATTGATAAATGGTAAATTAGTTCAAACTTAAAGTAAAAGTTTCAATTGGTTAAAACCGGTAAAGTGTCGATTCACCCCTCCCCTCTCAGCACCATTTGGGATTAACAATTAGTATCAGAGCTTAGTTCCTCTGAAGTGAAGCTTGACAACTTGAGGATAAAGATCATGGACGAGTACTGGTATCAAAAGAAAATTGATGAAGCCAATGAAATAATTGCTCAACTGAAAGAGAGACTGAGAAAATATCTTGCAAAAAGGAAGGAATTAGCTCAACAACTAAATGAGAGTCAGGATATCATAGATCAACTCTTTGAATAGAGTGGATTTGAAGAAGCTGAAGAAGCAGTCTCAGAATGCATGGAAAATAACAAGAATATGACCAAAGAAATTATACATCTCAAAAGACAACATGAAGGTTAGGCCCTGAGAATGACTGAGATACTGGAAGCCAGCAAAAGTGCTAATGAAAGAAAAAGGGAGGCAGAAGAAGAACTGTCAAAAGATGAAAGAGCCAGGAGGCTTGCTGAAGATGCCCTGAGAGAAAATGATGAAATCATAATTGAGAAAGATGAAGAAATCCGAGTTCTCACTCAGGAGAATGATTACATACATAAACATCTAAATGACAATGCAAAATAAAAGGAGAAGATGATGAAAGAGATTGAACAACTCAAGAGTGAGTTGAAAACTGAGAATGAGAGAAATGAGAAGCTGAGAAAATTCAATGAAGGCTCTCAGAAGGTAGATAAACAATTGAAAGCTCAGAGAATAACAAAGGATACAACTAACCTTGGTTACCCCAGTCCAGGTCCTATAGAAACTGGAGAATCATCTAAATCCAAAATAATGAATGATGGCAAAAGAAACCATTCAGAAACAAAAGGTATGAAGTCTTCCAAATTCTCTTGTAATCATTATGGTAAATTGGGTCATAAGACCAATGACTATAGAAATAAACCGGTTATTCAAAATAAGACTTTCACTTTTGATGGTTATTGCCATAATTGTCATAAGTATGGCCACACTTCTTATGAGTGTAGATCTCAATCTAGTAGTATGTCAAATGGAAGAAGATTTAATGGACATTGCTTCACATGAAATAAGTTTGGACACAGATCTGAAGAATGCAGGTTCAAAACAAATGTATCAAGATCATGTTGGTCATTTTGGTCATTTTGCAGATAACTGCAGATTCAAGACAAATGTGAATAAGTGTGATAATTTTGGTCATGTTGCAAATAACTGCAGAATGAGAATGGGTCAAAGAAATGATTCAGGACCATGGAGGACAGCTGGTATGGCATGCTTTAACTGCCATAAGATCGACCACTTAGCCAGAGAATGCAGGAGTCGATCCTACAACCGATCTGTAGACAAGAACCGATTTAGCAAGAAGAAAGAGAAAAATGACCTAAAAGGAAAGAAGACAACTGAAGAAATAAGAAATGAAATGAAAAAAAAACATGGATCAAGAAGGATGAAGGAAAAGAAGGAGAAGGAAATTCTAAAACCAAGTCATCATCCATTGGTGATGATAGTTCCTCTTCTAACTAGGCATACCGATGCCCAGGGGGAAGCACATATGGTAAGATTACTTTTTAATCCCCTTTACAAACATAAGGTATGTTTATCTGCATAGTTATGATGCATAAAAGTTGGTCTAAAAGTTCTTAATTGAAGTAGGTCCTATGAGTTATTTATTTATGTGCCGGTTTCGACAACAAATAACCGGTAAAGTGAAATCGATGTACTTTAAGTTATAAGTTTCAAAATTGACCGTTGGATCATAGCACCAATAAATCTCAACGGATAAATAAAGAAATGTTAATATATTTTCACTTACACTGACTTCTTGTGAACTTTCTTGAGCTCCTGTGCGATCAAAGGCGATTTGAAACTTGCTAAGTTTTGTTTGTGCGAAAAATTCAATCTGAGCAACAGTGGTGTTTGATATTCTCTAAGAAAAGGTTTTCATCCTCATTTGAGAAAAGCTTGTTTTAAGGTCACCATGGAAGCGCTAATATCTACTCCTGTGTTGGTTGAAGCTATCAAAGAACCTCAACCCGAGTTCAAGCTGCACCCGATGAAAACTGGTGAAATTGACAAGACCGATGCTTTATCATTTGTGCCCTTCGATGTTTTGTTGGTAGAAGATATTCATTCCTACATTCATTGCAAGATTGAAGAACTTGGAGATAAGTTCATTCAAAATGAGTTTAATGGGTTCTATGACAATGATAAATTGAAAGAAAAATTTCTACTTTTGAAGACCAAGGGTTTGGCCAATGCTATTGACTTTCGTGATCAGTTTCATGATGATTGGGTTAGATATGTGCTGAGCAGGGTTCATGATCAATTTTTGTGGCTGGAAGCTAATGCACCAATCAAGATTTCAAAGAAGGTGACTTGGTCATTGATAGAAAGAAAATGACCCCCAAGCAATTGATGAAAGTCTCAGAAAAACCGAGAATCCAAGTTGAAAAGGCTAAACTGATAGGAAAGAAAAAGAAGGCAAAAATCCTCACTTTGGCCAAGACAATTCTCTCTGACCTCATCCTAGACATTACAGTTGATGATACTACACCCATTATTGACCAATTGGATACTCTTGTCAAAGCAACCGGTTTAGAGGAAACCAATCTAGAGAAGGTTGCAGTAAGACAATATGAAACAAAGTGAGGAGATAACTTAATGGAGCAAATAACAGTTGGAAAAGTTTCTCTTTCCACCAGAACATAAGAAGTTAAAAATACACTACAACAAGTTGGTCAACAACTGGTGAAATCCTCAAGTTTTTCTACTTTAATCAAAGACTTAGAAGACAAAAGAAATCAGATTCAAAAGGAAATTCAAGATCTGGTAAGCTCTTTTGATCCTCTTATCAGTTCAACATCAACCTTTACTGGAAAAGTCAAAATGCTAAATCATGAAATCAGAAGGTTGAAAGATGAAGAAGTCAAAAGAAGTCTTAGTTTGTTAGAGCTCCAGTGCTATTTAGCACCAATTGTTGATTTCATGCAACTCAACATTAAAGAAGCAGACCGCCTAATAAATGAACCTGATTGTAAGACAATGAATGATATAGAGGTCTTCATTGCAGTCTTACATGGCCACTTCACCACCATGAAATAGGTTCAATATTCATGGGAATCTTCCTTGAAAATGGCTCAAGAAAACTTCAAAGAGATTTTGGCTTTATTTTGATAAATTTTTTTCTATAGCTTTGTCATTGATGACAAAAGGGGGAATTTTGGAATCTTGTCTCAAACAGGGCCGACACAATTTTGTAGCAGTTTGTAGTATTTGCCACCAATACCTAAGGGGGAGTTTGTTGTCAATTTGATACTATTTTGTATAACCGGTAAATGATATGGTTGTCATTGTTGGCAACATCATCTCCTTAGTCTTCACAGTCCATCGGTAGTGAGTAGACTAGGATACTGAGGTCAACCGGCTAAGCAATAAGTAAATAGGGCAAGTAGTAAGTAGACTGACAAGCAATGAGTAGACCGACAAGCAATAAGTAGACCGGGTAGCGGTGAGTAGATCGACACGGAAGAGGTCCATTGGCTAAGAAAAGAACAGACCGGTATTCAGGAGGAAACCAACTAGATAGATTTTGATCGGTTCACAAGAAGACTCTATAACCGACCTACTGGTAACATTTAGTTACATTCATCTAAATCCAGAGTCTTCTCCAATCAACGAGCGGACTTATCGGCATGTTCGATTGTATTGACAGAGATTCCTGCAATGTTTTTCAGAGACATGATTTAAGGCATGATAATAGAATTTTGAAATGAATGTTTTGGAGGGAAAGCTGGTGACAGAATAAAGTGTCTCTAAATACACATATCTTATTTTTGAGATGGTTGTTGTTGAGGTGAATGAAGATAATGTGAAATTGGACACAGGGGGAGTTTTGCAGAGCCGAGTGACAGAGGACCGATAGAGTGGATTTTCACAGAGTGGTGACTCGAGTGACAGAGCACAAAAAGTGTGATATCCAAAGATCAACAAATCGACAAAAGGTAGAGTTGAAAGTGCATTTCAGGAAATCAGAGTTGTGTAGAACAGACACAACCGATGCGGACCTAGTGTGATTGTTTAGTGTGATCTGATCAGGCTAATGAGTAGCAATTTTAGCAGATCATCCATCGATTGCTTTCTGACAACTGCAACATAAATCCCTTAAACGGGTGGACTTTAATAGGTCCCATTGTAAAAATCCCTTAATCGGGTGACATCTTAATTGATGTTCTTAAGTCCTTTAACCAAGCTACTCTTAATAGAGTAAAGGCACTAACCGACCTTGAACAAAATCCCTTAACTGGGTGGCACCTAACAAGGTCTTTGTAATCTCCTAACAAGGATGGCTCTTAATCGGGTGTACTTTAGAAGAGTACAAATATTGTGAGTTCCTACTCACACCGTGGTTTTCTCCCTATTGGGTTTCCACGAGATAAATTTGTGTGCCATTGTGTATCTTTTCATGTATGCTTAATCTTCTGCAGTAAATATTTATATTGATGAATGGTAAATTAGTTCAAACTTAAAGTAAAAGTTTCAATTGGTTAAAACCGGTAAAGTGTTGATTCACCCCTCCCTCTCAGCACCAGTTGGGATTAACAATTTTAACATTAAAACATTACTTATTGAAGGTGATTCATTACTGGTAATCAATGCATATAGGGAGAAATCAAAGTGTAACTAGAATATTAGTTATGTTTTGAAACATGTTTGGAGGATGCTCACATTTTTTTGAGTCTTTTCAGATTACTCGTGTATATAGGGAAGCCAACAAGGCAACAGTTGCTTTAGCAAATATGTAATATGAACAAGGAGAGCCTCATAACACTTTTTTTATATATGATATCACTATTCCCTAGAGTCTCCTCCAAATCTTACAGGCTGAAATGATTCACTAATTCTCTTTGATCTATTCACATCGTTGCTATTAATGTGTTTTTTTTGGCAAGAATATATGCTAATCCTTTGTCGACAACTATCATTGATGACTTCACTTACCTTCGACATCAATATTGCACAAATATTTGTCATATTATGTGAAAGAAGTAAAAGCATTTTGAGACCATTCAAATCTTGATTGTCCCGCTTTTCATTTAGAGGATCTATTCGTGAAGTGATGATTAGGATCAAGTTTTGTGGTTGCTTTTCAGATACAACATTTATAAGTGGCTCCTCATCAACTCCTCCTATATGACATATCACACTGATGTGGCATGTACTTTTCAAATCTCATTTTTAAATGAGAATAAAAATATTTGTTACATTTATGATTGCTTCTTAAGTGCTTCGGGCTCCGATCAAAGGACACGTGTACCAACTCACTATAGTCATTTCCTAATTTGATTGCTTTTGTCGTTGCATGCATTGAGCGAAATTTTTGACAAGCTTTTTCACTAAAGACCTTAATCCGTAGCTACTCAACCAATCATTATATGCTGTGAGATCAAATGGACATGACTCCTTCAGTACATTTCATAAATATATCTGCAACTACCTTTGTAGAAACACTAATTATTCGACAATTTGTGCTTTCTCATTATACCAAACATACATCCCATATCTCATAATTATGGATTTTTATGGCAAAGTACAAAGCTTTCTATATTTATATACTCATGTATCCTCCGGTTCATTATCAAAGGCCTCAGGTTTGGTTATGTATTTTTGTGTTACAGTGCCTATCTAGGGCTTTAAAGATCTTATCAATGTATGGGTGATTTAGTGTCAGCCAAGGGAGGTTCATTTGTCTCAATTCTTGCTGTTTTTTCCAACCATCTTTTTGGGTAACTAGTATCTGTTGCATTGTATTTCTTTTGATTTGCAAAATTTCTCTGGTTTTGGTCTTTCAGAAATCTTTCTTCTGTAATAGAGTTTCTTTGTTGCTTTTCATTCTGGAGATGGAGCGTTATCTTAAAAACTTTAGGGTGCCTGTTAAACGTAGAAGAAGAGAATTCCCTTTTGCCAAACCTTTTGATGATGGAGAAATTATGAGGGTCTTTAAGTTTTCTTGTCCTGACCGACTTGACACAATTACAATAGTTATTGGGTCAGGGATACTTTCTCCCTAGGCTCCTAAACTTTTATTCCTATCGTAATTGTTATCTATTTTCCTTTCTAATTGCATGGATGGGTTATAGTCATATAATTTGCTAAAAAATCATTGTGGAAGATTTGGTTCAACCAGGTTTTCTTAAATAAGGTAAGTTGTTGAAGTGAGTGCAAAAGTACAATTTGGGTTCAGGCAATGGCTATATTCTTGGTGTTTTCCCCAAGTGGGATCTGAAACACACTAAGTCTAGAGATATCTTTGATGCGTTCATCCTTGCTCTACGAAATGATGACCATTGGCAACTCTACAGTGCTCTACAAACCTTCCGGCAAGAATTAGATGCTAACAGAGTTAAAGTCTTCAAGGATAAATATTTTGCTATTTCTTTCCTTCTGTCTCACCCACTTTGTCATGCTTCCCGAACTACTGATGAAGGGAAAGTGGTTCCAACATTTTCAAACAAATGGAAGCTAGAAGGGCATCATGGAGAGGATTCTTCCTCCAAAAGACATGATCATGGATAGCAATACAAATTATCAGTTCTTGTTACTAGTCTTTGGTTTTTGTAGCTTCCCCTGTTTATACCGTCATCTGTAGATGTCCATATTGTGAAATATATAGTATCATATTATGATGCATATATCACCCTTTTGTAATTAAGGTATTTACAAGTTATTAGATTAAGTTATGATGTAAATTGCAAACTCGTGCAAATCACAGATGCTTTGGCTAGTACTATAATTTCACATTTTGTAATTTTGTTTCTTTATATATATATGCATGCATATGTATATGTATATATATACATACATACATACATATACATATATGTATATATATGTATGTATGTATGTGTATGTATATGTATGTATGTATGTATGTACATATATACACACACACACACACATGTATATATATCTATACATACATATACATATACATATACATATACATATACATATACATACATACATACATATACATATGTATGTATGTATATGTATATGTATATATATATATACATATACATATACATACATACATATGTATATATATAGATATGTATGTATATATATGTATATATATACATATATATGTTAGGACCCGAAGGCAACTGAGAGGGGGGGGGGGGCGGGTTAATCACTTGTCAATTAATTTCAACCCAAATATAACTTAATAAAACTTGATACTTAATACCAGTAAACCAAACTTAATGCCAGTTAATAGATTAGCAGTTAATATTAATACCGGTAAAGCTTAATGTATAAAGCAGAAAGAGAAACAACATCCACAACACATAACATAAAGATTTGTACGTGGAAACCCTGTAAGGGGAAAAACCACGGTGGGAAACCTTACCCACAATCAGATGATACTACTGCATATAGTATGTGTATACAAATGGGGTCTGCACATGCAGAAAGGCCAACCGCCTAGAGCTCACTGCTCAATCACAAAATAGGAGTCACATTGACTACAATTGGATGGTTAAGTCCAATGATAATGTACTGCTAAAAGTAGCATCTTCTTTGCTGGATTCAGTACCGATTAAGCTCTGATAATCACCTTCAAACCTTCCTATGGTATACTCATATGATCTTCAATATTCACACATACCATAACCTTATTCTTCTCTACTCATACCATTACTCATCTCACAAATGAGACGTTACATATATACCCAAACCTAGGACCAAATGTGTAGGTCGACTTACTAAGAATATTATAATAAAATCAATTACAAACAAGTCAAGATGAGATGCATCATGTCGGCTCAATACATTTACAATAATATCCAATTAATAAATCATCTCCATAACATGTCGTGCTGATCTGGAATAGATAATGCATTCCAGTTCATAACCTAGACCAATTTGTCAGTAACAACAATTATGTCAACCTGATTAGACCAATAACCAAAATACCAAAACCAAGTATCCAAACCATGTCTTCGACATAACCAAGTAATCTCCAGATGATAACAAGTCATCCTCAGTGCCGGTGAACAATATAACCTGCCGGTGAACAGTATACCAGTGACTATGCATAAGTCACTAAACTTGCTGGTGAACATAATGTGTCAGTTCATCATAACCAAAGATCTCCATAAGGATAAGTGTTGACATCAATGACAAAACTAATGCAACACATCCATATTACCAACAATATATACAATTTAAGGAGGACCAGTACCAAGACAGTTTGAGTGATACGGTCCACCAAAAATAGGCCAGACAAGTGGGAGATCAGGGTGCATAGTCCAAGACATCAGTTTAGTTCTTCATGAAGACAAATGACATTAGATTCAAGGTAAAAAGGATGGATTCACTAAAGTAGGGCACAAAAGGTGGTGTAAATTGTGCAATGTTATAATTTACGATGCTAAAACTATTAGGGATTGCATGCATAAATTATTAATTATATGCAAATAGATATTGATTAAAGGAATGGAAAAACACATAAATAATAATAGAGAGGAGACAATTTTAACGTGGCTCACCCAAACTCGGGGTATGTCCATCAAGCATAGAGTCCAATATTATTATCTAGTAAATTGAATTGATTAAAACCAACAATTCCTTCCAACTCAATACTGCTGCAAAATGCTACATAAATTGTCTATAGAAAACCCTAACCCTTAGCCATTTTATCAAGACATGTCCGTTATAAAATTAGGGTTACAATATGTCAGCCAATAGAAAAATAATACTCGACACCTTTATAAGATAATAAAAGCCGGTTGTGCTACCTCTGGACCTCGCAAGGGACGCTGCCCTTGGACCTCACAAGGGATGATGCCCCTTGACGTTCCCTTGATCCTATCTTAGGGGTGATACCCCCAAACCCCCATTGATAAATTAGGGGGAAAATGGCATCGATAAAAGTAGGGAAAATTTAACCTCTGAATCTGATTAGGCTCCATATAACAACAACAACTCCATCTGAAATTCCAAGTAATCAGTCTCTTTGAGACCAACAACACACTTGGAAGGCATAGCATAAAGCTTGTAATCCTCAAGAACCTGTAGTGCTATATTGACATGATGTAAATGTTCCTCCCATCTCCCATGTCTTGATATAAATTAATATAGCATCAATAACACTGACCCAAACTTCATCAAAATTTTCTTAAAGATGAGATCATAAAACTTTGAAATGTGAACCATGTTATATTAAAAAGACCAAAAGACATCACCAAAAACTCATGATGACCCTCATGGGTCCTGAATGCTATCTTGAGAATATCTCTTTCTTAATATAAATTTGGTGATAACTCATTCTAAGATCTAACTTTGTAAAAAGATAGCTCCATTCAAATTTATCTAATAAATCATGAATGACTAGAATAAGAAACTTATCTTTGATGGTGTACATGTTGAGAACTGTATAATCTAGGTGCATGCATCATGTTTGATGCTACTTACACACTATTATCACTAGTGATGAGTAAGAAATCTGACTATTCTTGAAAGTCCTACTTCTAGCATCTCTTGAATAACATTTTCAATCTCACTTTTTTGTATATATGGGTATTTGTAAGGCTTGATGTTGGGTGGTTGGAATTTTGACACTAGTTGTATGACATGATCATGATCCATCTGAAGGGGAAGTTCTTTAGACATCTCTCTAGAAACCATCGAGTGATGATTTACAGTTGCTTGCAAATTTAGATGGTAGGGGCATTCAATTGATAGGCTTCTGAATGAAATAATTGGGCCACAAACCCATCAACTCCTTTCTTAAGAAACTTTTGCATTTGACGTGAGCTTACCATTTACATGGATTTTATACCCAAATATCTTAGCTCCACTATCCTTCCTTATGATTGATATCTCATGAATAGTACTTGGACTTGTTCATCTCAATCATTATCAAGATAGTAATCTACTCTACTCTTAAAACATCTACAACCCCCATGGAAATAGCAAACATTAGGAAATCAATATAATTATCTCCCACATATAATTTGATATTGTGGTATTTCCTAGAATAACTAATAGTACGTCCATCAATAATCAAGACCTAAAATTACAGAGATAGATATATAAAACAATTAAGATGTGTATCCAAATTTCAGTTGATGAAGTTATGAGCACCATTCAAGTCTGTCTAAACTATATTACTCTCCTTCAATAAACCCACTACTTTGATAGTTTGTGAGGTAGTAAAACCAACAAGTGCATGAAAATAAATGATTGGTTGATAATCTTGTGATTGGATATCTAACACCTTGCCGCCTTCTAATATCAATTGAACTCCTCTTCTTCCTCACTTAGACCTTCAATATGGAGCAACTTATTTTCATTGCATTTATGTCATCAACTATATTTACAATCATAATTAAAACATAAATATTTTTCTCTCTTCTACATAATTTTAGTGCGGTGTTAATCTAGTTGGTTGAGGAATCTTGAAAGTGTTGAGAATCCCTTTTCTCTTATCTTGCTAATCCCTATCCTTTTAGAAAGAAAATGTTTCTCATCTACCCTACATGCTAAGATAAAAACTCATTTATAGAGATAACATTAAACATGTGTACCTCATGTTGAATGTGATTCTTGAGATTGACCGAAATAATTCATTTAAGTTCTTTGTAATCAAGTCCATACTCATCGATAGATTTTGGAATTGTCAAATGCAATCATTAATAGATCTTGTTTCTTCAAGTTTATAGGTCTAGCTACTAGAAGAAGCTGCTAGTCATACTATTGCTATATTGTGATTGTGGCTCCTTTGTAAAAATTGACAATGAGACAATGAAACCCCTTTTCTATCATTGACTAAATATCCATTAATACCAAATGAATTTCTCTAGCTCCAGATATAGGGATGCCATAGTGACCTTTTTCACTTGGTATTTGAAACAATACAAAAAAATCTCCATTTGATTTATTCATGTTAGTGGATCATTGTCATCAAACTCAGGTATATCCACTTTTGGTATCCAGTTCTTAGATCCCAAATAAATATTAGAATTTGGATCAAGATTAGTTGACCTGGAATATTCACCTTGGTTTCTTGAGACATCCTTTCTTCATCCATTTATATAATTACTTAACATGCTTTATATCTCTGATATATTTCTTTGCAACCGATAAACACCCCCCTTCAACTTCATCAAGTTAGTGATGAAACTTATTCGTTAACCTTGTTATTTTCCTCACTCGTAACAATATCCTCAATTATTCCCTTATCCTCATCAAGATAATTTTCCAATGTAAAAAAACTCTTTATACCCTCCATAGAAGGCTTCGTCATGATTAAAATAATAATTTTACAATAAATCATACAAATAAAATATACATGATCTAAAACTTTTAGTGTAAATTTCTATGACCAAAAAAAAACCTACAAGGGAAATCTCCATGAAATTAGCACATTTGCAGTCTCAAGAGCGAAATTAATGGAAACATTGATTTTGCAACAAGTGACTTATTTTTGCTTCAATTTATTTGAATTGTTTACTATCAACTCTTCAATGACCTCCCAAAAAATCTTTAAAAATCAACAAAAAATTCACTCAAATAGAGGAGATATATGCTTCACAAAAAAATGACAAGAAATTCTAATTTTGCAATAAATCAATCAATTATGCTCCAATTTGTAACGCCCCACCAAGGAAACCTAGAGAAGATATGAGAAAAGTGCAGAAGAATACATGGAAATATTTTTTTTTAATGTAATTAAGTTTGATTAACTATAACACAGGTTGGAATAGTGCTCAAACCTCAAGATTAAAACAATCAGTTGTCAATCGACTATGCACATGTGGAAGGCAACATGCTCAAAACTTCATCCAAACATGGTAGTAGGTTTAAGGTACCATGGAGAAAGGTTTCTAAGGTGGTTAAGAATACACAAAATTTTCCCCAAGGTAACAAGATTTGGGTCGATTAATAGGTACAAAAACTAGGTTGTTGGTGTCACCACAAGGTTTTGACAAAACCTTGGTCACAATCGGACAACCTCTACACCATCCTAATCCTAGTATAACCTAACAAGTCACCTCTAAAGATTCCCTAATGTTTCTACCTTTTCAATGTATCTTAACATGGGCAAAGAACTGATGGCCAATTAGGAGATGACTAAATCAACCTTAAAATCAATACAAGAGTCCTCTACATGCTCATTTTAAAGCACCAATGGAAGTGTTCCTATGATAATTGCCATATTACATTAAGAATTGAGAGAATACAAGTTCCACACAAGTTCACACTTTGTGGTTGATCCCAACACCAGTCTATGTAAAGCTACACTAATTTATATCCATTATATTTCCAATACATCATTCTCCACTTGGAGTGTATCAATATGTAAAAATAAATGTTAAAAATGCTTATAAAAATTTATGTTTGTTTTACAATTTGCAATAAGGAAGGAAGATAAAGATCACGTGAAGTAGATTTCCAAGGTGCTCATGAACTAGGTCCACTGGTCCCCAATGGTGGTGTGCAATGCCTATTGGCATTATGTGAACCGGTATGAGGACATAATGATATTGTATGTTGTCATTGATGTCAATATGTGATATGAAGTGAATCAGCATATGTGATATGTGAGAAGAGAGAACTAACATATGTGTGAACCGGTATATATGCCAAAGTGAAGCGGTATATTTGTTCAAGGTGAACTGGCATGTCAAGGTGAACTGACATGTAGTTATGGGAACCGACACATGGAAGCATTGTATGACTACCGGTTGGTAGGTAGTTTCTACTTCAGGATTTTCGGTTCGAATATCTCAAGCCTGTGTGACTCAATTGGTGATCTTTGTGTGATGAGTTAGCAGTATAACGGAGAACAGATCATGTTTCCACGTAAGCCCTATGCGCATGAAGGATCTTGCATGAAGAAGACTATCCCTATCTACCTTGGGAATGTGCGAAGTTTGTTAAACAGTGATAACGCATGATGGGTTGTTAGCCGCCATGAAATCGGTGGATAATGGATGATGGAGAGTGTCTTGAGATCGTTTCAAGATTGTTGCATTTAATGTAGTATGATTCAATGGTCAGGATTGAACCATTTGAATTGCTTAACCTAACAAGTTTAGGGTTTAGGGTTTTTGCTATCGACCTGTGGTTGATGTTGTGTTTCTTTCTAAAGTTGTTGGCAAAAGTTGTATGTGTGTATCCAAGGCAAGTGATGCGTGATTCTTGCCAGACCAAAGGAGAGAAAAGATACTTGCAAAGTGAATGTTTAGAAGGTGAAGAGGAGCCAAAATGGATCTGCATTAGCATTGAGTGTTGTTACTAGATCATTGTAATTCCTGTTGATCTTTAACCACTTCAACAGTTGTGAAATCCCTTAACAGGGTAGCCTTGACTGGCTTGATACAAATCCTTTAACAGGGTAACTCGAAGTTATTGAGTTCTGGGAAGATATAGAGCTCTGGAGATCTTTTAGCTATTGAATTCTTGAAATCCTCTAACAAGGTAACCCTAACCAGGTTTAACCCTTAACTGGGTATTGTAGCCATCCCTTAACCGGGTGATCCCTAACAGGATTGGTTCCTAGCAGAACCTATTGTAATGTTTTTAACCGGACAAGGCTCCTAACAGAGTGAACTTCTAAAGAGTTCAAAAAGAAGCTTGTGGGTATTCATCCCCATCGTGGTTTTTCCCAGTTGGGTTTCCATGTGAAAAATATGTGTGTCATGTGTGATGCTTTTATCTTGTGATGCTTTGTTATTACCTGCTAAGCATATGATGGTTCTGTGTTTTATGCCTGCCAACAAAACATGTTGAACTAGCTGTTGTGAAGATATGATGATAGATTACCTATTCATACATAAGGGTGAAATGGTAGTGTCATTTTGAGTTGAGTGGAAAGCTCAGTGAGTATCTAGTTTTATGATTGTTTTAGCTATTCTGAGTTTTACTGGTTACACTTTGTCTCAAACCGGTGTCACTGTTTGCTAGTCATTTGGAGTGACTGCTGCTGAACCAGTTTAGGCCTGTATTTTGTCTGTACTGATTCACCCCCCCCTCCCAGTACCAGTTTGGTACTATTTGTTCATCATTGAGTTATCAATTGGTATCAGAGCATCCTCCAGGTCCTTTGTGTTTTAAGCTTAACCGCTTGAGGTAAAGATCCCAGTCAAATGATGAAGAGGGAAGGTCCAAAGTTTAACAAGGAAAATTTTGGTATATGGAAATATAGGATGAAGATATTCATCAGAAGCATGGGTGCTCAACACTGGAGTTATGTTGAGAATGTCTATGTTGTCCCTACTGGTACTCTCACCGATGACTAAAAGAGAGAGATACAAGAAAATGGGCAAGTCATGGAAGCCCTTATTAGTAGTCTATCTGACATTGAGTTTATTGATGTTCAGGATAGGGTAAATCCCAAAGAGGTATGGGATGCTCTTGAAAATATCTATGATGGTGATGAACATGTAAAATAGGCTAAGGAAGAAATCCTGAGAGGGAAGTTTGAAGATATGCGGATGGTTGAAGGTGAGACCATTTAGAAGTATGGAATAAGAATCAAAACAGTTGTTGGAGAAATCAAGAGTGCAGGTGGTAAAATAGAAGATTCCACTGTGGTAAGCAAAGTCCTGAGATTCCTATTGCTAGTCTATGCAATAAGGGTTGCTGGTATTCAGGAGTTGAGATCAATAGACAAGACTAAGGTATCCTTGGACTCCATCATAGCCAAGTTGACAACCTATGAGCTAAATAGTTCTGATGGCAGTATTCAAAAAATTGAATCAACATTTAAAGCCTCTACTATACCATCCAGAAAAGGAAAAGAAGCTAGCACTAGTGGTGAACCTAGACAGAGTAGAGAAATGAATGATGAGGAGATTCTAATGGCATTTGAAGCTCTCCTTGCCAGGAGGCTTCCTAAAGGAACCGATAACTACAAAGGTAAGCTACCTTTGAAATGCTTTTCTTGTAACCGGATAGGACATATTGCTATAAATTGTCCTAATGGCGATAACAAGGACAAACCAGAAAGGTTCAGGAAATTCAAAGGAGGAAACTGGAGAAACTATTTTGTGGCAGTTGATGAAGGTGTCACAGATGAAGAATTAGAGGATGAAGAAAATGAAGATATTGTGTTTGCTGCTGTCAAAGAAGATGTGTCAGACAAGAAGGCTCTTGTCTCCCGGTTTGATAATTCCAATGAGTGGATCATTGACAGTGGCTGTTCTCACCATATGACTGGTGACCGAAGCAAGTTTCTATCCTTGAAGGAGTATGCTGGAGGTGTGGTTCGCTTTGGTAATGATGCACCATGCATGGTCAAAGGCAGAGGGTCCATCTCTTTGAATGGAAAGAGTAGTGCTGACAATGTGTACTGGGTTGATGGTCTCAGACACAACCTTTTGAGTGTTGCCTAACTGAATGACAATGGCCTCACTCTAGAATTCAAGAATGGAGTCTGCAGAATCAAAGGAAAAGATGGTGAATTGGTGGCCACCGACATGCAAACCAAAGGTAACCTATTTCATTTGAATGCAAATATAAGTACATGTCTTATGGCTAAGTTTGATGATAGCTGGATATGGCATAGGAGACTTTGCCATGTAAACTTTGATAACATTGTGAAAGCTAGTAAGATCAAGGCAGTTAGAGGGTTGCCGGTGCTAAGCAAACTGGATAATACTTTGTGCAAAGAGTGTCAATTGGGGAAAATGTCTTCCTCAACCTTTAAAGGTAAATCTTTCACTGCTAACAACTTGCTTGATCTTGTGCATACTGATTTGTGTGGTCCTATGAAAACTAGAAGTGTGCAGGGTGATAGGTACTTCATGATTCTCACTGATGACTGCTCAAGAATGATGTGGGTCACATTCTTGAAAGACAAGTCTGAAGCCTTTGTGAAATTCAAAGCTTTCAGAGCATTAGTGGAGAAGGAAAGTGGTAAAAGGATCAAGTGTCTCATAACTGATCAAGGAGGGGAATTCACTTCTGGTGAATTCAACAAGTATTGTGAAGAATTTGGCATCAAGAGGCAACTGTCTGCCCCCCAGACTCCACAGCAGAATGGCCTAGCAGAGAGGAATAATTGGACTATGGTTGAAGTAGCTAGAACCATGTTGATTCAAGGAAAGGTAGCCCACACCTTTTGGAGAGAAGCAGTGAGCACTGTAGTCTACACAATGAACCGAGTACTCATCAAGAAAGGTAAGGACAAAACTCCTTATGAGTATTGGATCGGTAAGACACCTGTGGTTAGCTACTTTAGGGTATTTGGTAGCAAATGTTACATCAAGATGAGTGAACATTAGGGCAAATTTGAAGCTAAATGTGATGAGGGAATATTCCTAGGATATTCCACCAAGAGTAAAGCTCTCAAGTGTTACAACAATAGGACTTAGAGAATTATGGAAAGTATCAATGTAAGAGTTGATGAATCCTCTGAGAAAACTGAGGAAACTGGCAGTGAGCAAGCTGTAAATGAACCGGTTGCGATCTTTTGGGAACCGGTTGTCAGTCAACCAAGTACCAGTAACAGTGTTCCTAAACCGGTGAATGCTGATACTGATGAAGATGAGGATGAAGAGGAAAAGCGAGAAGAACAAGTCAAGACTATTCCTTGGTATGTCAAGCTGAATCATGATCCTAAGCAGATCATAGGAGATAAGGATGCAGGAATCCTTACAAGAAGAAAGATCAGAGAAAACTCATGTATGATCTCTGAATTTGAGCCTAAATCATTCAAAGAGGCTCATCAAGATGAAGACTAGATCAAGGCAATGGAAGAGGAACTTGACTAGATAGAGAAAAATGGTACATGGTCCTTGGTACCCAGACCGGAGCATAAAAATGTCATTGGTACCAAATGGGTTTTCAAAAACAAGCTGAATGAGGATGGCATAGTGATTAGGAATAAAGCTAGATTGGTATGCAAAGGATATGCTCAAGAAGAAGGAGAAGACTATGGAGAAACCTTTTCTCCTGTAGCCAGATTGGAAGGAGTTCGTATGCTTCTTGCATATGCAGCTTTTAAAGGATTCAAGGTATATCAAATGGATGTAAAATCTGTATTCCTAAATGGTGTACATGAAGAGGTGTATATAGAGCGACCATATGGGTTTTCCCTATCTGAAGACAATGATATGGTGTGCAGGCTACATAAAGCCTTATATGGTCTAAAGCAGGCACCTAGAGCATGGTATGAATATCTACATTCCCATCTTGTGATGATTGGATTTGAGAGAACAAGTGAAGATAGTAATATCTACTTGAAGTCTGAAGGAGATCAGATCTTGATCTGTGAGGTTTTTGTTGATGACATTATCTTTGGTGGAGATGACAAGATGAGTCATGAGTTTGCTAATGAGATGAAGAAAGAGTTTGAGATGTCACTCATAGGGGAGATTAAGTTCTTGATTGGACTGCAAATCCAGCAGATGAAAGATGGAATCTTTATCACTCAGTCCAAATATTTCAAAGAGGCGTTGAAGACCTTTGGCATGGAAGATAGCAAATCGGTTGGTACACCAATGGTGACCGGTTGCAAATTGTCAAAAGAGGATGATTCCGCACTGGTTGATGAGAAGGAATACCAATCAATGATTAGTAAGTTGCATTATGTAGTGCATGGCAGACCAGATATTGCACATGCAGTTGGCATTACTGCAAGGTTCTAGAAAAGTCCAAGAGAATCCCACTTGGTTGCAGACAAGCGAATTCTTAGGTATCTGAAGGGAACAATTGACTGTGGATTGTGGTACCCATACAACAATGATTTCATTCTGAAAGTATTCATAGATGCTGATTGGGCAGGCAATGTGGATGACCAGAAAAGCACAACCAGTGGTGCATTCTTTCTCGGAGGTAGACTAGTCTCATGGATGAGTAAAAAGAAGAGTTGTATCTCTCAGTCTACAGTGGAAGCGGAGTATGTTGCAACTTTCATGAACTGCACTCAGACAATCTGGATGAAGCATGTTTTAAATGGCTTGAAAATCCCTGTATCTGAACCGATAAGTATATTCTGTGATAACACAAGTGCTATCAACATTTCAAAGAATCTGGTTTTACATTCTAGAACCAAGCATTTTGAGCTTAAGTATCATTTCTTGAGGGAAAAGGTTCAGAATAAAGAGATTGCACTGGAACATGTTTCCAATAAGGAGCAGTTAGTAGACATATTCACCAAGCCTCTCCTAAAGGCTACATTTGTGCATTTAAGAGGTGAATTGGGGGTACTGCCCCTTCAGGAGGTGAACTAAAATTATTTGTTCCACATCAGTCAGATATTGCATAGTCAAACTTTTGTTGATTGATGTGTTGAAGGACGCTACTCCTCAGGGGAGCAGCATAATGGAACAGGGATGCCTTTGCCTCCACTTTGGCATTGTTGTCAAAGGGGGAGAAGAAGTGAAGTGGAGAAGATATTTGCAAAAAATGGGGGAGAAGATGTGAAGTGGAGAGATATCTTTGTATATTACCATCAATGCCAAAGGGGGAGATTGTTGGCATTATGTGAATCGGTATGAGGACATAATGATATTGTATGTTGTCATTGATGTCAATATGTGATATGAAGTGAATCGGCGCATGTGATATGTGAGAAGAGAGAACTGGCATATGTGTGAATCGGTATATATGCCAAAGTGAAGCGGTATATTTGTTCAAGGTGAACCGGCATGTCAAGGTGAACCGACATGTAGTTATGGGAACCAGCACATGGAAGCATTGTATGACTACTAGTTGGTAGGTAGTTTCCACTTCAGGATTTCCAGTTGGAATACCTCAAGCTTGTGTGACTCAATCAGTGATCTTTGTGTGATGAGTTAGCAGTATAACGGAGAACAGATCGTGTTGCCATGTAAGCCCTGTGCACGTGAAGGATCTTGCATGAAGAAGACTATCCCTATCTACCTTGGGAATGTGTGAAGTTTGTTAAACGGTGATAACGGGTGATGGGTTATCAGCCGCCATGAAATCAGTGGATAATGGACAACGGAGAGTGTCTTGAGATCGATTCAAGATTGTTGTATTTAATGCAATATGATTCAACGGTCAGGATTGAACTGTTTGAATTGCTTAACCTAACAGGTTTAGGGTTTAGGGTTTTTGCTACTGACCTGTCTGTTTCCTATAAGGTCGATGTTGTGTTTCTTTCTAAAGTTGTTGGCAAAAGTTGTATGTGTGTATCCAAGGGAAGTGATATGTGATTCTGTCCAGACCAAAGGAGAGAAGAGATACCTGCAAAGTGAATGTGTAGAAGGTGAAGAGGAGCCAAAATGGATCTGCATTAGCATTGAGTGCTGCTACCGGATCATTGTAATTCCTGTTGATCTTTAATTACTTCAATAGTTGTGAAATCCCTTAACAGAGTAGCCTTAACCGACTTGATAAAAATCCTTTAACAGGGTAACTCGAAGTTATTAAGTTCTGGGAAGCTATAGAGCTCTGGAGATCCTTTAGCTATTGAGTTCTTGAAATCCTCTAACAAGGTAACCCTAACCAGGTTTAACCCTTAACTGGGTATTGTAGGCATCCCTTAACCGGGTGATCCCTAATAGGATCGATTCCTAGCAAAACCTATTGTAATGTCTTTAACCGGACAAGGCTCCTAACAGAGCGGACTTCTAAAGAGTTCAAAAAGAAGCTTGTGGGTATTCATCCCCAACGTGGTTTTTCCTAGTTGGGTTTCGATGTGAAAAATATG
This sequence comes from Cryptomeria japonica, assembly GCF_030272615.1. Classification (NCBI taxonomy): domain Eukaryota; kingdom Viridiplantae; phylum Streptophyta; class Pinopsida; order Cupressales; family Cupressaceae; genus Cryptomeria; species Cryptomeria japonica. The sequence continues at coordinate 54,821,256 of NC_081411.1, forward strand.
TGTGTCATGTGTGATGCTTTTATCTTGTGATGCTTTGTTATTACCTGCTAAGCATATGATGGTTCTGTGTTTTATGCCTATCAATAAAACATGTTGAACTAGTTGTTGTGAAGATATGATGATAGATTACCTTTTCATACATAAGGGTGAAATGGTAGTGTAGTTTTGAGTTGAGTGGAAAGCTCAGTGAGTAACTGGTTTATGATTGTTTTAGTTCTGAGTTTTACTAGTTGCACTTTGTCTCAAACCAATGTCACTGTTTGCCAGTCATTTGGAGTGACTGCTGCTGAACTGGTTTAGGCTTGTATTTTGTCTGTATTGATTCACCCCCCCTCTCAGTACCGGTTTGGTTCTATTTGTTCATCATTGAGTTATCAATGCCATCTGACTGTGTGGTACCCATAGGTCCACCCCATCGTGCTTGTGGAGGTAGTCACAAGGTCCAAAAAATGACACAATAGAAGCAAGGCTACAATAGGCTCACACACACATCATGCACAACATATAAAGGTATACAAAAATGCAATGCAATAATAATATAGGTAGTACCAACTCATGATTCCGCATAGGGCCACTACTCAAGTCTAGATGGGGTTGGATATTAGATACAAAGAAGCGGGAGTGTCATCACATAGTTCAAAGGGATGACTCATGCAGAACTAAGTATTCTTTTCATGTAGACAAGAAAACTAGATCATGTTAGATCAATGCCACATGGACGACCCTGCCTTCCCAATACATCCTTAGCTAGGTAATGGAGCACTCAAGGCACACAAGGGGCATCCATAATTATCTTATTAGTGTTTTTAACCCATTATATTAGTTATGCTTCACTTGTTACCTCAAATTTCCAATAGGTTATCCTGGCAGCCACTTTGGGCTCTAACCCTTCTTAAGAGCCACTCCCCTCATTGAATATGATACCCACACCCAAGATCATGCAAAAATCAATGCAAAAGCTCTCGATACATCTATTACATATTTATATAATTAATCTCATGCATGGATGAGACACTCTGAATTGGTGATAAAGACAAGGTACAAAATCCAAATTAATCCCCTCATATAATTTACCAATTAGAAAGTTATTAAACCATAGTTAATTTGCCAAAATTAGCAACATAATCAAATGTGTAGAACTAGTGATCAAATGTGTATAACTAGCAGCCAGTTGTACAAAGTCAAATGTATAGGTCTTGATCAACATGTTTAGGTGTCAAATGCAAAAACACTCCAGTGGACTCAAAAGGGGCTGAAAACTAAAATTTCCTAAAAAATTTAAAGCATACAAAGCGAAACTAAAGAAACCTATTAATTATTGACTACTCAAGATCATAAAAATGAAATCAAAATGACATTACACCCATCCCATAAAATTTGGGCAACATTTCCCCATAGAAAACCCACATTTCCAAAATTTAAAGACATATATTGAAAGTAATGCTCAAACAAGATAAGTCAAATTGAAAGGATCTTTAAATTCATCCTATAAACTCCTTGAAACACACTGAGATCAATCAAATTGAGAAATAAGAGAGAAAACAAGAAAACGTACCTCAAGACTTTATAAAAACTTCAAGTTGAGATTGTACACCAAATACACTAGGAAAGAATGAGATTTTTGAACAACCAATAGAGATTTCCGATCAAAATATTTCATAACAATAACCATAAAATTCTACTCAAGAAAACTCTTAATTTCATTAATGCAAATTCCTCACATAGGGTTTTTTGAGAGAAAAATCAAGAAAATAGACTAATTGTTGTGCAAATGAGCTCAATTATAAAACCATATGCTCACTTTTTGAGTGAAAAATAAATAATGATAAAAACAAGTTTAAATTCAAATAACCATTAGACTCCCAAAATTCCCCCCCAAACTTAAACCATACAATGCACATTAAATCAATCACAAATATAGCATAATGCACATTTAAATATTAAATTGTCACAATAGAGAAATATCATTAATATAGGTATGTTATAATAGCCACAATTTGCAATTGAGAGAGTATGCACAAACAATATTTATTGGTCTTTCACAATAATGCATAAGGGTGTCTGGACATTACCAGAATGGTAACCCGACATGTGTAATCATAAGAAATAAGGGATAATTGTCCAAATTAGGAATGGTGGCTAGGGATAGGGTGACATAGTTGGTTATTGTGCTATCTCTGTAACCATTGTTAGGGATATGGACACACTCAAACCTATGGAGCTAGGTGGAGTTGATGCCTTGTACTTGCATCAACCAAAAAATACAAACACATCCACATACATGTATAATATAATATAACTGACATCATAAATAATCATTTCGCAAATTAAGGTCACATAATAATCATGGTTAGCAACATCATATCTCATCAAGATGATATATCATCATCAAAGATTCATTAGGTAACCACATCATACTCAATGCCAACAAAATATCTTCACAATATAATCTAGACATCATCATATAACATCATGTCACATCATCGTAGAGTCATCATACATATATACTCATCATTGAAACTACCAGTATAACCTACTATCCACATCAGTAGTGATATCATCTTTTGAACAAAAGTATAGTTGTAAGTAGGATTCACCACATGGGTGCCAATACAAAAGAATGATAGCACATAGTCAGAATATAACATTTACATCTTGTCACTTTCAGATCAAAACAAGCAAATGATAGAATGCAAATGCAAGAGGCTTTAGACAATTCCTCTAAAATTTGGATTGTTTATGCTTAAATATGTTCTTAAAAGACCCTCAAAATATTTTTAAAAATCATCCAAATTCGAAAGATATGTCCAAAACAACTTCCAAAAAAAAAAAAAATGGCTTGCCTTTACAATGCCCGGATCATGATTTGATATCACTTGTTATGAAATAAATTTTATAAGTGAGGAAGATAATATAAGATATGCTACCAATACTTTAAAAAGTTGAGAATAACAAACCACTTTGAGGTGGGGAACCTCCAAATATCCCCAACGATAACACAATTCATAATTTGATGATGAAATAAGACTCACTACCTCCTATATATATACCCTACTTGTGTAAATGATGTTCAATTTACATTCAATATGCAAGTTATATTCTATTTAAAATGATCTTGTTATATATATATATATATTACTGAATTAATATATGAATCTAACTATCGTCTTCTTTGTGGCAGGTGAGAGGAGCATTTGTTGTTTTTTATGTCCAATCTCACGAATGCCGTTCAATATAAGTATATAACAAGTGGGGTACAATCAAGCGATGCCTTGATCGGTCATGACCGATCAAGACATTACTTGATCGTGCCTCTTTGTTAATACCAAGAAAATGCATGTTCATTGCTAATGTCAATTGGTATGTAAATACATTAACACCTGATGACTATTGGTGTTTGCATAATACTAACAGCCGATAGTTATCGGCACGTGGTTAGCCATAACAACAAATAACTATCGGTGTAGGCTTAACAACTGATAACTATCGGTAACCTTTATCATGCCACTTGATATATATTGAATCATATATAACCCAATATCAATCAGTGTTTGATTAATCATTTATTATTATTATCAATTATGTTAATCGATACAAATCAGAATGCGAGATTCAGTAATCGATGAACATAAACAAAAGATATAGTTTGATTATCAATGTTAAGGGTTTGATCGAACTGAATAGGTTATTTATATGCAAATGTAGAATGGCTATCAAAGAGGAATTAATTGCTTGAAGGTTTTTATCATAGTTATTGATATGATAAATGATTGAACGAGAGACTTCATTTATCTCTCATTCATCGTTTATCTTACCAAAGCTATCATGCATTAACACTCCCTCTTAGCTAGGTAAGATGAATGTAAACAATATATTCAAGCATCATATTTCAAATGATAGTTAGCATTTTAGACATTATAGAAAATCATACCACCTAATCACATGATATGAAGTATCACCTAAACATGTGATATCAAAGTCCATCACGTCAATCTTGTGATGACAGGATATCACTTAAGCATGTGATATCAGTATTGCCTGCACACACAATACTTAAGGATAATCATATGAGGAGGATTAAATTCTCATCTTATCCAAGTTGTAATATGTGCACTAACACTTTATACAAATGTTTTATCACAACACAATCATGGCACATTCATGACACACCAGAGATCCAACATGATAACTGGTTTGGACATTATAAGATCGTCACCTTATAATGTCTCCATACAAGTGTTCATTATCTTGAGAGATCGTCACCTCTTAGATATGAACCCAGGGGATAAAATCCAAAAATGTCCTATCATGACAAATAAGTTTACACATTAAACATCTTATAGATATGCAAATATAGATTACAAAGCAAATTACCTTTCTATCATACCTAAAACTTTTTTGAAGTGATCAAGCTTCACTCTGGAAAGAGGTTTGGTTAGAATATCTATAGTTTGATCTCCCGTACAAACATATTCTAATTGGATTGCATTCCTGTCTACCATATCTCGCACATAGTGGTATGGAATCTCAATATGCTTGGATCTATCATGAAACACTGGATTTACTGAAAGTTTTATGCAGCTCTGGTTGTCACAGTATATAACAGTGGGTTTAATAGGTTCTCCAAACAACCCCACAAGAAACTTCCTAAGCCATACTGCCTCTCGTAGCCATATAAGCTGCAATGTATTCTGCCTCGGTGGAGATTTGAGCTACATAAGACTGCTTCATGCTGATCCAAGATATAATAGCTGAACCTAGATTGAAGGAACACCCTAAAGTGCTTTTCTTGTCAGTCACATTTCTAGCCCAATCTGGCTCTGTAAATCCATGTAGGTCTATATCAACTTTCTCATATTTGAGACCAAGGTTTAGGGTACCTTGTAGGTATCTCATAATGTGTTTTACTGCAACCAGGTGTATCTCCTTCGGTTCACACATAAACTAACATAAAGCATTAACTGCATAACATATATCTGGTCTTGTATTTACCAGGTACATCAGGGATCCAATCATCTGTCTGTATTGAGTAGGATTAGTGGGTTGTGACTCTGCTGCTGCTTCTTTAAGTTTATGTAAATTGGTTTCCATAGGAGAGGTCATGGGTCTACAGTTTAGCATTCTGAATCTCTTCAAAATATCCAAGGTATACTTTCCTTGGTTTAGTATAATGTTGTTAGGATATTCTGCCATACTTCTAATCCTAGGAAGTAATGAAGGAGTCCCAAGTCCTTCATATCAAGTTCTTTGGATAGATCTTTCTTGCATTGATCTATAAGGTGATCATTTCCTGTGATTAATAAGTCATCAACATATAAAATCAATATTAGCATATTACCTTTATTTCTTTTGTAGTAGAGATTAGGATCTGCATCATTTTTGGAGAAGCCTAGTCCTGAGAGATAGGTGTCAATTCTTTCATACCAGGCCCGGGGAGCCTCTTTAAGCCCATAGAGAGATTTCTTGAGTCTACACACATGAGACTCTGCATCATGAATTTCAAACCCTTCAGGTTGCTCTAGGTAGACTTCTTTTGAGATCTCACAATTTAGAAATGCTACCTTAACATCCATCGAGTGTACCTTCCACCCCTTTGTTGCTACAATGGCTAATACAACTCTAACAGATGTATATCTGGCAACAGGTGCAAAGGTTTCTTCATAATATATTCCTTCCCTTTGTGAGAACCCTCTAGCTACAAATCTAGCGTTATGTTTTTCAATACTGCCGTCTGCAACATGTTTGATTTTGAAAAGCCATTTAGATGAAACCTCAGATTTCTTAGTTGGCCTAGGAACAATTTCCCAAACATCATTTTTCATAATGGACTGATACTCTTTAGACATGGCATCCTTCCATGCTTGATGTTCAAGTGCATCTGATACATGGTTTGGTTTGGCTTTAGAGAGATCATTCACAAGGGCAACATAGCTAGTGAATTTATTAGGCCTTTTGCTTTCCTTGAAGGTTCCTAAAGGAGAAACAAACGTATGAGCTTCTTCTATAGTCTTGGTGGCCCATAGTGGTCTTTTCTTGAGGTTTTCTCTAGGTGGACTTTGATTTTCACTTATAGTTTCCTAAGGATTCTCCCTCTGAAGCTCAGGAGTAGGATCTCTATCTAAGCTAGGGTTGGGGATATAGACTTTAGGGTCTAGAGAGCTTTGGGCTCTTTTGAAGACTAAGTCTTCTTCAAAGATCACATCCCTACTTAGTTCAATATTCTTTTGACTAGGTATATATATCCTGTAGGCCTTGGAGGTTTCACTATATCCTACAAAGATTCCCCTTTTTCCAGAAGGCTCTAATTTTAATCTTTTCTGCTTAGGTATATGAATATAGACAGGGCATCCAAAAATCCTAAGGTGGCTAATATTCGGTTTTGATTTAGTAAAGACTTCCTCAGGGGTCTTGTCTTCAAGATGAGTGTGAGGACATCTATTTTGAATATATACAACAATGCTAGTTGCTTCTGCCCAAAGATTGATATTTAGATTTTGATCAAGAATCATAGCTTTGGCAACTTCAATGATTGTCCTATTTTTTCTTTCTGCCATCCCATTTTGTTGAGGGTTGTAAGGTATTGTTAACTCCCTCTTAATCCCTGAAGTTTTATAAAACTCTTTAAATAATTCTGATGTGTATTCCCCCCCATTATCAGTTCTTAGGGTTTTAATTTTGTTTCTTGAGTAGTTTTTTGTTAGTGATTTGAATTCTTTAAACCTATTAAGGATCTCTTCTGATTCTTTACATTTCAGAAAGTAGATCTAGGTTTTCCTAGAGTAGTCATCATCAAATATTACATAATAGAGAAATCCCCCCAATGAATTTACAGACATAGGTCCACATACATCAGAATGAACTAACTCTAAAATTTTACTTGTTTTCCTAGTACTACTCTGAAAAGAACCCTTTGTATTTTTACCTAGGGCACATCTTGTGCATGCTCCTGAATGATATTGATTTAGCTTAGGTAGATCTGTGACAAGGTCTCCCATTGATGATAAAACTCTAAAATTTAGGTGGCCTAGTATTCTATGCCAGATTTCATTGGCATATGTAGTTTCATGAATTAGGGCTAAGTTGGGCTCTGTGCATAGCTCATACAAGTAGCCTTGTCTTTGACCAATTGTTTTAGCTTTCTTGATGGATGAGTTCTTTGGCCAAGCCAATAATTTATTGTCCATGAAGGTCACTCTATATCTATTGTCCTCTAGTGCTGATATTGAGACTAGATTCCCCTTAATGCCTGGAACATATAGCACTCCTCGAAGTTGTAATGATACACCTGACTTTAGTTTGATGGTACAGTTTCCAGCTCCTTTGACAGGGTGTGTAGAGTCATCTCTGATGGTTACCTCCTCATCATTCTCCTCTTTCATGGAGTCTAGTACTTCTCTGAATCCTATGATGTGTTTGGATGAGCCACTGTCGATCACCTAGGAGTTCACTTTGTTTGATGCTTGATTTGTGAGAGCTGAATAGAGTACATACTTCTCGGAGTCCTCTTCCCTTTTGGATTTTCCTCTTTTGGCAAATGTGGCTTGTTTAGCTCTTTCTGGACATTTGGCAACATAGTGCCCAAATTTGTCACATTTGTAACACTAAATTTGAGAGAGGTCCTTCTTGAAGGAGTTCTTGCCGTGATGACCTTTTCTCTTCCTCAATTGCTTCTGCTTGCCTTTCTTGTTTGAGTTCGTATTTCGAACTTGAAGATCTTCATCTATATTCTTCTATTTGATCCCTTTCTTATTTTGCCTCGATTCCTCTTGGAGGCAGTCAGCCTTTAGCCTATCAAATTTTGGGAAGTTATCCCTTGCACTGATTCCTTGGACGAATGTTTCCCAGATGCTAGGCAACCCATCTAAAGCAATGAGGGTTAATTCTTTGCTTTGGATCTCATATCCAAGGGTTGCCAATTCATTCCTTAAGGTAGATATTCATATGAAGTAGGCATTGACTGATTCGCCTTTTATCATGGCTATGTGATTTATCTCTCTTTTTTAGAGCCAAGGTTCTACTGGCATTCGATATTTCAAAAGCATCTTCAAGTGCTTTGAACATGTTGAAGGTTGTTTCATGTTTCTTTATAATGGGCATAATGTTGTTCCTTACCCCATCAAATATGATTTCGATAGCCTTATCATTTCCTTCTTTCCAAATTGCTTTGTCAGGTTCAGTCTGAGGTTCTTTAGTTTCAGTCTTTACAAATGATTCAACTTTCTTTTCTTTTAGAACCATTTGAATTCTGAATTTCCATGCGGAGAAGTTGCCACCTCCTGCGAGTCTGTCTTCAAATCTAATAGCGCTAGCCATTAATAGGATTGTGATGTTGAATATATGCTTGATTTGAATTTTACGTAAAATTGAATAGCCTCAGGTTCAATTTAACTATAGCTCTGATACCATGTAAATGATGTTCAATTTACATTCAATATGCAAGTTATATTCTATTTAAAATGATCTTGCTATATATATATTACCGAATTAATATATGAATCTGACTATCTTCTTCTTTGTGGCAGGTGAGAGGAGCATTTGTTGTTTTTTATGTCCTATCTCATGAATGCCATTCAATATAAGTATATAACAAGTGGGGTACGATCAAGCAATGCCTTGATCGGTCATGACCAATCAAGACATTACTTGATCGTGCCTCTTTGTTAATACCAAGCAAATGCATGTTCATTGCTAATGTCAATCGGTATGTAAATACATTAACACCTGATGACTATCGTTGTTTGCATAATACTAACAACCGATAGTTATCGACATGTGGTTAGTCTTAACAGCCGATAACTATCGGTGTAGGCTTAACAACTGATAACTATCGGTAACCTTTATCATGCCACCCGATATATATTGAAGCATATAGAATCCGATAGCAATTGGTGTTTGACTAATCATTTATTATTATTATTGTAGACACCTAAAATTGTCATGTCTAATTAAATAAATATCTTTATTTATTTAATTATCTAAGCCTAATTCTTCTATTAATTGAATAAATCTTTATTTATTTAATTAATTCATTTATCCTCTTCTAGCCTTATTTCTCATTTAAATAAATACATTTATTTATTTAAATTATCCTTTTCCTAAATTAAATAAATATCTTATTTATTTAATTGATCCCACTTCTTCTATTAATTAAATAAACCTTTATTTATTTAATTAATTCATTAACCTTTTTCACCCATGACACATGTCATTCATCTCTTAATTCATACACTACCTACCCTTTCATTATTTTCATATTTTCTCTACCTACCCTCTAATCATAGCTGACCATTTATCTTTTACACCTCTCAATCTTATCCCTCCATTTCTTATAGTGTCTTCTATATAAGGAGATGCTTCCTTCATTATCAAACCCTAACTAACTCAATTGCGCACTTGACTACACTACGCCTTTTACATGCGATCCTACTTGCAACCACATTTTTGTTCTTTGTTGAGCTCTTAAGCACATAAAATTTGAGAGAAACTATATCAAGCAAGATCAATGGAGATAGGAAGAATGGAGATCCAAACCCTATTGGACAAGTGATGGTATAATCTTTGTGATTTCATTTGATTTGCATTGTCTTAGGTAATCTTCATATGTTATGGTGGATCTTTGTTGTTGTTAAGCTAGGGTTTTGTGGTTGAATTCATTTAGTCTTTCAATATTGTTGTTATCCATTTTCACCGTATACATTTTGGCACGCCCGGTGGGACTCTTGTGCCTTTTGCATTTAACATCTTTTGTTGCAGATTTTGTGCTTTTGAAGTTGTAGATCTAACATTTCTGACAACATTTTGATATTTTCATGTCTGCATACTTTCAGATCGCATTTTTGATTTTCTGTCGTGTCTGCGACATCTGGAATCGTGTCTGCATCCTCGACAATATTTTATTTTTCTGCAGATTTTGAAATTCGCTTCTGTGTGCCTTAGTCGCGTCTATGGAGTTTTTAGGCGCGTCTGCGTCCAGGAGCCATGTCTGTGTTCTGGAACTGCATTTGTGTCAACTTTAGGCGCATCTGCAAAATTTTATAGCGTTTGTGTTTCTGATAACCACATCTATGTGAATTTGTTACATTTTGGGGTTTTCTTTGATTCGGTTTTGTGTCATTCAGATTTCAAATTTGGTTTATTTTGAGCTAACATCTTCAGATCTAGCTAACAAAATTGGTGCAGCTTGTCTTGAAAGCAAAATCATTTTGTTGAAGGCCCCTATTTTCACAAAGTCTTTTGGATCTAAAATTTGCCTAACTTGTGTGCTTGCAGGAAGGGGTGATTATTTCAAACAATCCAAACTACTAATAGATATTTGTTGCAGGACCTTGGCAAGGGTTTTTGATCTTTATTGTGTGCCTTGTTTTCATAGATTAGCAAACACTTCAATTGGTGCACTAAAATTGAACCATTGTCTTTTGTGTCTTGAGCAATAGGCTCTTTTTGTTTAATCTTTAGAGGGCTTGTCTCCCCGTGTGGTCATTATTACTACTAGTGAGGAGAGAATGACCCATGTGGTAGCAAAAGAAAAGCCATCTTCTTCCAAACCACTATAAATAACTGTATCCATGGTGAAAACTATGGATAACGTGTGCTGATTAGTTCATACCGACACTATGTCTACCCATAAACCTATTTGATCAAATTTATTTGATCATTTGTAGGGCGTAATCCTTACTGGCTAGGAGCCTTCTGTATTTACAGAGCTGAAAGTGCCACATGTATGGCCACACGAGTGGATTCCCTTACTAGCACCTTTTTGTTTTAGAAGCCAAAATCCTTCTAGTTGTTGGGGCAGGAGGTCGGACCTCTGGTAGCGGCCCACACACATATAGTTCTTAGTAGAGATACAAAGTTCACCACGAGGAGTTTTCGTGGGGACTGATGCTTGGCTGCCCCGAGAAGTGAGTGCCGAGGGTGGAGCTAGTGGGATCAAGCATCTAAGTATCCGCATTGAATAGTGTAGCCTCGGGGGAAACTCCATGTGGGATCAACAACTATTGTCTTGGCCAGCCATAAGAATTGTGCTTGACTTATTTTGAACAATTAAACATTCAAGACCAAACACCAAAACATTGTGTCTTTTGTATCTTCAAGTGTATGCAAAACAATTTTACATCAAACAACACACTTTTCTTTGAGTCATTTTGAGTCTAAACACTTGCAAACATTGAGTCATCATCAACACTATGTTCTCTTGTCACGAAAAATAGTCAAACATTTAGATTTGGTCACAACAAAACAACTTCATAGATTGGAAAAATTGCACAAAGTTTGTAGAAACGCGTCTATGTCTAACAGACCCACATCTGTATCATCTAAACGCGTCTATGAAGGGCAGAAACACGTCTGTGTCTTTTGAGCAACATTGCAGCATCTTAGAAATGCGTCTGTGTCTGACAGACCCGCGTCTGTGTCATCTAAACATGTCTGTGAAGGGCAGAAACACATCTGTGTCATCTAAACATGTCTGTGAAGGGAAGAAACACGTCTGTGTCTTTTGAGCAACATTGCAGCATCTCAGAAACACGTCTGTGTCTGACAGAATAGCGTCTGTGTCCTTTAAGCGCGTCTGTGAAGTATACAAGCACGTCTATGTTTAAGATTGAAAACTTTCATAATTCAGCAAACAAGAACAGTCAGTTTAAGACTTATTGAGCTTCCTAGGTTATCTCTTTGGGGTTTTCATCTAGCATTCAACCTGTCTTTGGGTCTCATAAATTCCATCATTGCTTTACACCTTACATTACATTCACATTTGTCTAAACTTGAGTCAAAAGGTCACTTGCTTGTCCTCATCTTATTTTGTCAACATACTACATACAACAACATTTTGCTAAGTGGTCCCTCATCAAGGTCTATCACCTTTGGGTCTCATTTGGTCTTACTTAGAGTCAAGGTCAACTTACCTCATCAAGAGAAACTATCATCTCTTTGGAAGTCACACCTACTCTACTACATACATACTTGGTCTTACACTTTGGACATTGCAAGTACACCTCAGATTCATTTACATTCCATCCAAACTCATGGTCTTCCATACTCTTTCCATTTTCATCTAGTCTCACACATCTTGGTCAATACCTAGTTCATGGTTGAAACCCATTTCCAAAAATCTAGGAGAGAAGCTAAAGAGGCTCAAGAGTCTGCGAACATGAGTTCCTATGAGTATGACAATGATATATTTTTCAATTCTGATCATACTACATTACCTGACATGGATGCCTATAGAAACATTCCAAATGTTGAGCACATGGACACTACAAACAACAATGATACACACAATGACAATATGGACAACTTTTCCGTACATTTAGCAGAAGTGGAAGACACCATTATGTATCCTCGTTTCAATCAATTGGTTGAGGAAATAATGAAGAGAGATAGACAATATTTCTTACAAGTGATGGCACATAGTGGAGCCAAGATACCTCATGATTTTGACATGTTTCAAATAATGGAAAATAGACCTTTGCAACAACCTCACCTTAACATGGATCAAAGGAGGCCTAATAGTGGAGGCAATAGAGGACCACATATGGTGCCTGAATCACCATCATCTTTATTTCAAAAACTAGAGGTCCCATACACACATGGTCAAGCATATGATACTCACCTTCGCAGACCATTATGGAAGTCTTATGTAGAAAAATATACTCAATAACATACCAATGCTAAAGACCAACCACCAAAGCAATTGGATATCCAAAGGCATTTTCAAAATTTGGACACAAGGAAACCCTGCATCAAATTTGGGAGCAACACACTAGAACAAACTCATGACATGCCTATAGAGTATGGTATACATGGACAAAATAGATATTCCATTCCTCAACATGACTCCATACCAAGTGGTCCATATACGCAGCATCACTATAGACCTCCTCCATATGAACATGTGTATGATCAATATCATCCATATATGCAACACGCTCCTCTTCCACCCGATGGTTTAAGCATTGGATATGGTCTAAGAAGTCGATCTCCACCTAAGAATAATTTGGAACAACAAATTAAGGACTTACAAAAGAAAATTGAGGACATAAATACACCGAAGCCAACATACACAATGAGAGACATATGTCCCTATCCATTTGACAAAAGCATTCCAATGCCTCCATTTCCTACACATTTCGTGACACTTAAGTTCGATAAGTACATAGGAAAAGGGGATCCTAAGGCACATATAAGACAATTTTTCACAGCTTGCATTGAAGTAGCAACAGAAGAGACATATTTGATGAGATTATTCCCACAGAGCTTAGGTGATCAATCTATGGAACGGTTCTCCCAACTTCCACCTGGTATTAAGTCATGGGGTGACTTAGTAGAGGCATTTATCCAACATTTGTCATACAACATAGAGACCGACATATCAGTCACTACCTTGTGCAACACCAAGCAAAAGGATGGAGAATCTTTTTCATCATTTTTACAAAGATGTAGGAATCTAGCCAGCAGATGCTCTTGTGAAATTCCACAAAAACAAATGGTAGAGATGTTCACCCAGAATGTCAACAAAGACATTGGTTATGACCTAAGAAAAGCTTGTTTGTCCACCTTCAAGGACGTCATTGAAAAAGGCTTAGCAACAGAGAAGGTCCTAATTGAACAAGGAGTCATTAAGATATTCAAAGAAAACAAAGATGACTTTAAAGGAAAAGATAAGCCAAGATTTTGGAATAAAAACAAGAACACAGTCAATGATGGTGTTGTTGATGCCAATACAGTGCGACCCAAAATCATTTTTTTTGGATCAAGCTCTACAAACAATCAAGTGAATACTCAAACAACTTCCAAATCACGAAGGAAGTACACCCCATTGGGAGAACCACTTGAGTCAGTTTTCAAAAAGCTAGTGGCAAACAAAGTAATACAGTTCCAGATTTTCCTCCATATGAGCCAAAAGTTAAACCAAATTGGTGGAATGATGATGAATATTGTGAATTTCATAAGAGCAAAGGACATAAAACATGAAATTGCCATCGACTGAAGAACATCATACAAGATCTCATTGATAGAGGTGACATTGAGATTGAAGGACACTCATCCAACCAAGAACATGAGATGTTTAAGGAACCATTCCCAAAACATGACAAGGGAAAGTCTAAAGCCATAGATGACTAAACCAACTATACCAGAGCATCTTATAACTATGATTCAACTATCAATCACATCTCGATGGACAATTATGTCTCTACCATTATCATCAAGGACAAAACGCCTGAGAATTCTACCCAAAGACCCAATATTGTCCTAAAAGGCATTGGATCTTCTTTCGAACCTACCTCGGAATGTAATATTACAACTCATTGAGGTAAATTCACTTTTCAAGGTGCTCCAACCAAAAACACAGCTTCCTCATTGACCAAGCCTGAGTATGACCTTGTAGAATAGTTAGGGAAGACACCCTCGCTCATCTCCATCCTTGAGCTCTTACGCATATCCCCCGCACATAAAGCCATTCTTGATAAAATCTTAAGAGACACTATTGTTCCTAGTGATTTGAATGTGGACTCGTTTCAAGCCATGGTGGGATACCTTTCCATTCCACACTCCCTTACATTCACAGAAGCTGATGATGCCTCTATAAGTTAGCCACATAACACACCTTTACACATTGAAGCCTTCATACACAAACATAGAATAAAATGAGTCTTGATAGATGGAGGAGTAGATCTAAACATTTGTACATTGAGCACTATTAAACAATTGGGATATTCTGATAAAGCTATGAATTCTACAAACAAAATTACCATCAAGGCATATGATGACAAAGAGCATTCATCTAAAGGCACAATCACCTTACCTCTCAGAGTTGGGCCAGTTACAAAGGATGTGGTTTGTCAAGTCCTAGACCTAGATCTCACATACAATATATTACTAGGATGTCCTTGAATTCATGAAATGAGGGCAGTCCCATCTACATATCACCAATGCATTAAGTTTCCTCACAATGGAGTTGAAATAACAGTTAATGGAGATCCTAATCCATTCATATACTGCAATAACTTGAGACTGAAAACTGAGATGATCATTCCCAGTAATCGCGAAGCTGTTCCTTCTTCTGCATACATTGATCCTGAGTCATTAAAACCTTCGACATCAAAAACAAGGTGAGCTTAAAGGCAAATTTTAGGACAAGGGCATGGGTGAATACACTTTGAATCAAACCATGTACTTACAACAAGTCATGAGTTCACCAAAAGAATATGGAAGACCACATCCTAATAAGCATGTATCTATCATTATACTCAAATGGGACCCTACTATCTTTCAAAGATGGGGTGAACTAGAAGAGGAAGACTTATACAAAATGCTTTACAAAGACCTTGAAAATGATACACAAGATCACATCAACATACCATGTGAAAAGTATGGCAAAGGGTTCAAGATCCTACAAAATTTTGGGTATGATGGCAAAAGCCCTCTTGGCTTAAGAAAGGAAGGCATCATTGAACCTTTACAACCTGAATTGACATTCAAAAAGGAATGCTCGAAGGGACTTGGTTTTGTGACTTCCAAGGTCCACACTCAAAGGACAGAAGAAGCATTACAAATCAAAGTTGCCAAAATTCAACAAGAGAATCACTATTCCGCAGACTCCAATGAATGGGAATGGGGTTCAGACAAATCTACCAGTGACTACGAGCTCACTGAGACATTCAAAGAGCCAGATGAACCCACAGAAGAAGAGGAATTTTATGAAAAAATCAAAGTTGGCCAAGAAACAACCTCGGAGGATCCCATACAGTCCTTGCCTCTAGGTCCTAGGTTGAAATCACATAGAATGAGAACACCTAACCCAGAATGCGCTACTAGTGATGATAATTTGGATTTGTTCACGATCGAGATTGATGTGGAGAGTGCCAACGATGACCTTGATAACTACCTCGACATACCTAAATACAACTACATCTTCACTCTTAGCCTTACTAACTTCGAAGACATCAAAGGCCTTCCCCTTGTTCACCACCAACTTATTGACTGGGACCATGAAGGACCTGTATAGTTTGACACATTCCAAAATGATGAAGCTTTTATTGACTATCTTGGCATACGAGATGATCTTCCCCCTGGGGACCATAAAGTGGGATACACTATAGAACTCAATAGTGTGGCATATTTTGGTGAGGGTGTCGGGCCTTCTAGTCGCAAAAATATAAAAATAAAAACAAACCAAGGGTCTTATGGTGAAAACCACATTGTGGTGCTCTCTGACCTTAAAAAAGTAAAAAGAAAGAACGTATCTGAGGGCAAAAACCTCTCTGAGGCACCCGAAGATGGAAGACTCGACATTCTCCCAGCATCATATGAGGAAAAGTCATCCATGTTGGTAGAGGAGACTATCAAAACAAACATTGGCACAGAAGAAGTTCCACACAATATATTCCTGGCTCAATCTTTGACAGAGTCAAAAAGGTCAAAATTCATAAGTTTCTTCACAGAACGACAAATCAAGTTTGCATGGTCATACGCTGATATGCCTGGATTGGATTTGGATTTGGTAATGCATCATTTGACAGTTAAACCGGGGGCAAAACCAGTGAAATAGAAATTAAGAAAGATGCATCCACAAGTCGCATTATTAGTCAAAGCAGAGCTTGAGAAATTATTGGATGTCGGATTCATATGCCTAATTGATTATCCCGAATGGATCTCCAACTTAGTGCCTGTTAGTAAACCAGATTGTAGTATCAGAATATGTACAAATTTTAGAGACATCAACAAAGCTTATCCTAAGGATGATTTTCCATTACCAAATATTGACTTGATTGTCGATCTCACAGCAGGTCATGCGATGTTATCTTTGATGGATGGATTCTTTGGTTACAATCAAATAAAAATCGCATCCTAGGACTAGCACAAAACATCATTCACTTGTCCTTGGGGAACTTTCTGTTGGAATGTTATGCCCTTTGGGCTAAAATATGCAGGTGCTACATATCAAAGAGCCATAACTACTATCTTTCATGATCTCATGCATGTGACTATGGAAGATTATGTTGATGATCTCTTGGGTAAATCAATAGATAGAGATACACATTTGGACATACTTTCAGTCATCTTTGATCAGTTGGAAAAGTATAAAGTAAGATTAAACCCCAAGAAATGTGTCTTTGGAGTAACCTCCGGGAAGCTCCTAGGATCCATTGTATCAAAAAGAGGAATCGAAGCCGATCCTGCAAAAGTCAAGGCCATCCTAGAGATGCAACCACCAAGAAATATCAGTCAACTTCAATCTTTGCAAGGGAGACTCCAGTCCATACGAAGATTCATAGCACAACTTGTAGATAAGTGTAATCCTTTTCAACACTTACTACATAAAAACATCAAATTCAAATGGGATGATAATTGTCAACGAGCTTTTCAGACACTCAAAGATTATCTTCTTAATCCACCAGTTCCAAGCCAACCTCTATTACTATACATATCAGCTAATTCAACAGCACTGGGGGCACTCTTAGCACAAGTTGCTGAGGGCAAAGAAAAGGCAGTATATTATATCAGTCGCACATTGGTGGGATATGAGCTAAACTACACACCAATTGAGCATGCATGTCTCGCTGTGGTCTTTGCTTCGCAGAAATTATGACATTACATGCTAACTCATAAGACTAAGTTGGTTGCAAGGATCGATCCATTGAAATACCTTCTCAATAAAGAAACACTTACTGGGCGACTAGCCAAATGGGTGATGCTCCTGAGTGAATTCGACATTGAGTATGTGGATAGAAAAGCAATAAAATGACAAGCTATCACATATCAGTTAGCAGATGCTCCCATGTTAGATGATGTTCCTCTAATTTTAGAATTTCCAGATGAATCCATTTTAACAGTGTCACATGCAAAGCCTTGGCAACTATACTTTGACGGCTCATACACACAGCATGGGGCAGGAGCTGGCATCCTCTTCATAACTCCTCAAGGGAATTCTATACCAAAATCATATCGATTATCATTTCCCTACACTAATAACATAGTGGAATATGAGGCATTAACAACTGGATTATGGATTGCAGTTCAGTGGAAGATCCAGGAACTTCGTGTTTTTGGGGACTCTCAACTTGTAATTCGTCAGGAAACTAATGACTACCAAACAAAGGACAATAAATTAATGCCTTACAAAAAATGGTGGATGACCTGAAACAACATTTCACAAAGATAGACTTTGAGCAGATACCTAGAGAGCAGAATCGAGTTGCGGATGCCATGGCTACAATTGCTTCACTAATTGATCTACCACCGAATGAGACCCGCTATGAGTTCTTGGTGGATAACCTTTTGGTTCCCTCATATGAAATCACTCCTACTGAGATGATATGTGTTGTTGGTCCTGAGTCCTAGTTATACGGTTCCATTTTCGCATACCTTCATGACAATATCCTACCTCCTAACCTATCCAATAACCAACGTCGCACTTTCACTCGCCAATCTTCTCGATATATCATTTTAGCCGATATCCTATACCATCATGGTCTAGATGGCACTCTTCTTAGATGTTTAGAAAGTGACAAAGCTCAGATTGCGTTACATGAAGTACATGAAGGGATATGTGGTCCACATTCTAGTGGTCCTACCTTAGCCAAGAAACTCATTAGGACTGGATATTACTAGCCCAATATGGAAAAAGATTCATATCAGTTTGTCAAGAAATGTAAGCAGTGTCAACTTCATGGAGACCTCATCCATGCGCTAGCGCAAGAACTTCAACCAATTGTGACTCCTTGGCCCTTTTGTCAGTGGGGACTCGATCTCATTGGCAAGATTCACCCTCCATCTTCCAATGGTCATAAATTCATCATCACTGCCGCAAAGTATTTCACAAAATAGATTGAAGCCGTGCCTCTCACACAAGTCACTGGAAAACAAATTGCTACATTCATTCTCAACTATATCATTTGTCGATACAATATTCCTATTTTGCATCATCACCGATAATGGGTGTCCCTTCAAAAATCAGGATGTTTGTGAACTCTATGACTGCTTCCATATTACCCATCATTTTTCCACATCTTATTATCCCCAAGGTAAAGGTCAAGCTGAGGCATCTAATAAAACAATCCTTAAAATCTTGAAAAATATAGTCGACGACGCTGGCTGTAATTGACATATCCAACTTACTCCCGCACTTTGGGCTTACCGCACAAGCGTCCGCACACCTACAGGAGCTACACCCTATTCACTTGTCTACGACACTGAAGCTATCTTTCTTATTGAGGTCGAGTTACCCTCTTTACGAGTCTCTTTGCACAACATTATTAGTGATGAAGACTACATGGTCTCTCGCTTACAAGAACTTGAACTATTGGATGAACGAAGACAAACTGCTTTTAATCATCTCAAGGCTTATCAACAACGAATGAGTCGCAACTACAATCATAAAGTCAAGCCTCACACATTTGAGGTAGGTGACTTGGTTCTTAGAGAAAATCCTAAAAATCAACAAGACAGAGAGAAGAAGGGCAAGTTCGAACCGAACTGGCTTGGTCCCTACATTATCACATCAGCCTATGGATCTGGTGCATATCAACTCTCAACCACAGAGGGTGAACCTTTGGAGGATCCTATCAATAGCTTACATCTTCATAGGTTTTACACATAGTCCTTCAGAGTATCCTAATTCAAAAAAAATAAAAAATCATGAAATTAAAAAATACAAAAAAATCATAAAACATAAAAAATTGTTACTTGGTGAAAACCTAGCAAATAGGCGCCTTGTGACAAAGAAAAAAAGAAAAACAAAAAACAATTCGTCCAACGGTGAAAACCACTTCGGTGGCACCCTGGGCAAGTACCATGGTGAAAACCGGGTCACCGGTGCCATTCGTAGAGACATTGCTCCTCCCTCCTTCAGGATTCCATTTCATCCTTTCACTTTGCACACACTCACGACCTATCCACCCATAATAAACTTACCCATTCCCATCATGGCTTGTTATTGATCTACCGAAGATTGGTTAGCCATTCATAATAACCCCCTTTTTCCCCCTCTTTCCATCCATAATAAATCAACTCCTATCTGTGGCTAAGGCAAATCCTACGTCTAGTGATGGGTGTGGAACTGAGAGCATTGCTTGTTCTGAGGAGTATAGTTTCTTCTACTTTTCTTCAGTCTATCCGTGCACAATCCGCAATAAAGCAGCACTTGCATCGCCGATCCACAATAAAGTTCTGTCTTCTTTGCAATAAAGTATCAGTTTCATGGATTCAGTCAGTTTCAGATGAGACATCAGCAACAATGGACTTCAACAAATCAAATCTTTCAACAGACTCAGACAACATATTGTTCAGTGCTATCTATCCTTTTTGTGAAAGTAAACATTGTGACCACAATCAAATAAGAGTTATACAAGTGACAAGAGACACTAAACTTGAGGACTACAGTGGATGTTAATGTCGAGTCTTGGTTTTCTTTGATTTTATTTTCTGGTGACATGTCTTTTAGCTTTTCCAGGATGTCTCTGACTAGAGATTCTATCTCCAGGATGTCTTTGACTGGAAAGGCGAGGATGGGGTATCGTCACCTATTTTCTTTTGTTGTCTGCGGATTGTCTCTTAGTAATGCTATGACTTGTCCAAGGGTATGAGGACACTGAGAGTCTAGTATGAACTGGGGCATTCCTTGTTTGCAACTGTCTTATCTCCATGCAAATGGGTACAATGACATTTTGGGTCAAACATATGCCTTGATTGTCATAACCTACTTGCCATAATAAAGCTCAATCACTTTCATATCTTTTGTCTTCCATCCCCCTTCTTGATTGACTTCCATCATCCTTCTTGAGTCCGTGTAGCCTACTATCACACGACTGAGTATAATGACACGCCAAAAACATTTGTATCTCATGTAGTTGCACCTGCATTATCATATATTAAGCGTTTCATACATACATATAGGTATCACAATTGCATCACATCCTGCACACAACACATGTTAGCACATTTTACATTCTCATCATGTAAATAATCATTTGCATTATCATATTCATCTACATTTCATACATTCACATTGGCATCATGCATAACATATTAAAATCATAAAAGAACAAAAATATTGCATTTCATCATGTACATATTTGCATCCATAATATAAGCATCACATAGGTACACATGCATATAGCTATCGCAAAGATGAATCATCTCATATATATAATAAAAGTGTCATGATACAATGATATCAAAATCATATGGCTACAATCACCCGAAGGTGTCTACATCATCATACAAAATGGTACAAAACTGATACAAAGAAACCCATTGATCACTTCTACCAGTACTGCTGGTAATGCTAATCCAATCTATGTTATCATGTCCTATGCCACATGTCCAACCCTCATCTCCAATCCCGGATCCTAGAACACTCGTCTCAAGACATCCCTGTCTCTGTCTCGATCGTAAGGAACTAACTCCCCATCGATCGGTATCCTCAGAATCCTGTACACATCCTTTAAGGTGATTTTCATCTCACCCATCAGCAAATGGAATGTGCATGTCTCTGAGTGCCATCTCTCAGCCAGCGCAGTCAGCAATCCCATGTTCATTCGAAAATCAGGCACATATAGAATGAATCACAAACCCATAACCTCAATTGCGGCTCTGTCCTCAAATATTAGCTCTGGTCATAACCTTTGAGTCGATGGGAATCCCTCCCATGACTCCAGCATAGGTAGGTACTCCTGCAGTCAAGCAAATCAATCATGTCAGTCCTAGTGACACTCATTGTTCATCACAAAGTGTTGCTTCTATCCTAGTGACACTCACTGTTCATCACAAAGTGTTGCTATCTATCCTAGTGACACTCACTGTTCATCACAAAGTCTTGCTTCTATCTAGTGGTACTCCCTGTTCATCACAAAGTACTACGTGTTTTGCACTCCTTGTTCATCACAAAGTGCTTCTCATATTAGTACTCCCTGTTCATCACAAAGTACTATATCTTGGTACTCACTGTTCATCACAAAGTGCCTCGATCTATCCTATCCTAGGGCCTCTGCTTGAGTGTATCCTCTTGAGTAGTTTCCTAATTGGTAACGTATGTTCTATCATAGAATTGTCAATCCTAGTCCTATCTGCTATCCTAGTCTTCCCTAGAGGACCTGCTTGAGTGTATCCTCTCAGCAGCTTATCCAATCGATAGCATATGTTCATCATAGAACTGCCGATTTGACCTAGAAGACATAAACGCGCTCTCATTACATAAACGCACTTACATATTGCACAGACGCACCTGGCACAAACACAGACGTGCCTAAGCATTTTTTGACCTTGTTTGACATATTCTAAAATGCATCTAATGTGCTACCTAAGATGCATTAATGATAATATTTGTTACAACAAAGTACAAAGAGGTTTTACGGTACTTACTGGCTCTCCTGTATCTACTAGCCTCTGAAATCGGTGAACACGATCGAATCTGTGAACCAATGCCATCGCTGCTGACTGCTGCTGCTCTATTCTCTCTCTGCACTCTGATCTGTTGGATGTGTGGATGACAATGAGGATGTTTTCCCCTTGTAGTCTATCTTATAGACTTCCCTACCCCTAGTCTTCCATGTCAGTATTCGTTATCCCGTGACTTTGTCACTCTATCCTATCCGGTCAGTCCATTCTAGTCTTTCTTTCTTATTGAGAGATTGTCTGCGATCTTTCCAGACATTTTCATCCAATCTCTTGAGGGGGAATATCATTCCAGACATTTTCATCCAATCTCTTGAGGGGGAATATCATTCCCATCTTGGGGCAACTTTGTATTAGTTCATCTTATCTTCTTTGAAACAACGCGACAAGCTGCGTTGTCTCAAAGAGGGGCAAAATGTAGACACCTAAAATTGTCATGTCTAATTAAATAAATATCTTTATTTATTTAATTATCTAAGCCTAATTCTTCTATTAATTGAATAAATCTTTATTTATTTAATTAATTCATTTATCCTCTTCTAGCCTTATTTCTCATTTAAATAAATACATTTATTTATTTAAATTATCCTTTTCCTAAATTAAATAAATATCTTATTTATTTAATTGATCCCACTTCTTCTATTAATTTAATTAATTCATTAACCTTTTCCACCCATGACACATGTCATTCATCTCTTAATTCATACACCACCTACCCTTTCATTATTTTCTTATTTTCTCTACCTACCCTCTAATCATAGCCGACCATTTATCTTTTACACCTCTCAATCTTATCCCTCCATTTCTTATAGTATCTTCTATATAAGGAGATGCTTCCTTCATTATCAAACCCTTACTAACTCAATTGCGCACTCGACTACACTACACCTTTTACATGCGATCCTACTTGCAACCACATTTCCGTTCTTTGTTGAGCTCTTGTGCACATAAAATCTGTGAGCAACTATATCAAGCAAGATCAATGGAGATAGGAAGAATGGAGATCCAAACCCTATTGGACATGTGATGGTATAATCTTTGTGATTTCATTTGATTTGCATTGTCTTAGGTAATCTTCATATGTTATGGTGGATCTTTGTTGTTGTTAGGCTAGGGTTTTATGGTTGAATTCATTTAGTCTTTCAATATTGTTGTTATCAATTTTCATCGTATACAATTATTAATTATGTTAATCGATACAAATCGGAATGCAAGATTTAGTAATCGATGAGCATAAACAAAAGATATAGTATGATTATCAATGTTAAGGGTTTGATCGAACTGAATAGGTTATTTATATGCAAATGTAGAATGGCTATCAAAGAGGAATTAATTGCTTGAAGGTTTCTATCATAGTTATTGATATGATAAATGATTGAATGAGAGACTTCATTTATCTCTCATTCAATCATTTATCTCACTGAAGCTATCACACATTAACAACTTATGCCTAGGATATCACCCAAGACAACTTAGATATGATTGTATAGGCCCTAGGCCAACATAATTGAATAAATATCAATATAATATTGATAATATAATTTAATTAAGAGTTAAGATAGCCACAAGATGTTTATTCATAACCCTATTTATATTCTAGGATCAAGGACATGTAAAAAAATAATATTTATATCATCCCTTATATTTCCTAATGTTGTCTCAAGCTATTACACACAAACTTCTCCTCTAGTGAAATCTAAATACAAAGGTCTTGTAGCAAAAAAGTACATTTTACCATTAACGCATTAATGCATGAAACTCCATATATAAAATTATTAAATTAACCTTGAAACTTATAAATACCATGTAACATAGCTACAATTGGATCCAAACATGTATTAAAGTTTCATTCTTCCTACATAGAACACCCAAGAAAGTAAGTTGACATGAAGCTACCAAGCAACAAACACACCAAAATTAAAAATAATTGGATATACAACTTACTATTAGTTTTGGTAATATGTGATTGCTTATGGACCTAAATGCTCTTGCACCACTTGAATATTTTGTATGAACATATGTTTTAATATTTATTAGCTCATATTCCTTTTAGGAATGGGAAGATATACAACTTGATATGATCAAATTTTTTGTTTAGATTTCTAATTGATAAATCTAAAAAAAATTAAGAATCTAAACAAGTTGTATGCGATTCACTCAATCATGTGATCATTATGAGTCTTTAGATAAAATATTTTAACTTTTCCCTACGACCAAAGGTGTTTGGGCTAGATTTATGCACTCATGATTTCATTCAGTCTTTAATCATTAGCTTACTAGATTTTTTTTGGGATTATTCTCAATCTTGCAAAAGTGATGACAATATAGCATCTTCTTAAGATATACATTCTTTTTCAAATTTCAAAAGAAAGATATTACAATATTATTTCTCTTAAAACTTTAAAATCATGAGTATTTATAAATAAATAGATTTAATATCAAATTAATAGATTTTATTTTGATCTTTATTATCTATAATAATTCAAGTAAATTTTATGACTATTATCGATTGCACTACTAAGTATATATCTCATAAGAAAGAAATTCTTCTTTCTCACAAGCATTGTAATCATGATCTCAAGGGATTGTGTATTAGAATAGACCCTACGAGCAAGGGAACTCCATGCCTTTTAATTGTAGGTATAATGAAGACAAGTTTTCCTTGTCCTACATTAGCTACTTCGTTTCCCAGAGTTTACGTTCATTATTTAAATATATATTTAATTTTTAACTATCTATCAAAAATTTATAATAGGGTCCACAACTGCGTAAAATACAACACATAATCCATTAAAGACCGGCATAAACAAGTTTTCTTGAACTATATTCAGAGTGATTTGCCGAAATAACGAAAGGGCTATGCTAATTTATTTATTTACTGTAATCATCATGGCAAATTTCTGTACCGTCTTCGCGGGAATGAATTTTTGGACTGGCTCATGAAAACGGATTTTCCTACGCTTCCACTGTAAAGAAAGTATAAAAAAATAATTTCGTATTAAATCAATTTCAATTCTTGAGAGAGAACCTTGGCTTAATTTATCCATGTGAATGACAAGACGATGATTGATCCCCGTTTCGTGGTTGTTACAAGGCACAAGCTGGGGACTGCAATTGATTTTTT
This sequence comes from Cryptomeria japonica, assembly GCF_030272615.1. NCBI lineage: Eukaryota > Viridiplantae > Streptophyta > Pinopsida > Cupressales > Cupressaceae > Cryptomeria > Cryptomeria japonica. The sequence goes on from NC_081411.1 coordinate 54,846,778, forward strand.
TTTTTTTTTTAGTTATCACACAATCATGGTTTATTTATTTGTTGCTACCTACTCTGAATTACATCCACTGCACTCTCTTGCCTGGTTTTAATTTTCTTACAGTTTTTTTTTTTGGTAGATTCAATTTTGGCCTTTGAGTTCCAGTCTCTTCTTTCATGGCATCTTTTTCTTCATCTTTTCCCCGGGAAATAGTGGAATATGGTGGTTTGAGTAAGATTAAGGCTTACTCCAGAGGGAAGAGATCGGGTTGTGCCTCAAGATTGTATGATGTATTCATCAATCACAGGGGCCCTCATTGCAAACATACTCTGGCTCTTCAACTTTGCAGTTCAATCGAGAAAATTGGTTTCCGGCCATTTCTTGACTCTCAGGAGATAGAATTGGGAGACTCAATTCCCACCACTCTTGAAAATGCCATATGCTCTGCATTAGTTCACATTGCTATCTTTTCTCGGGGGTATGCAAAGTCGGCTTGGTGTTTAGCTGAGCTTGTTCTCATGCTCCAATCTGGGGTAAATATTATCCCTGTGTTTTATGATGTGACTCCTTCTGATCTCCGCTACATCGAAAAGGGTGTGTATGCAGAAGCATTTGCCATGTATAAAGAGAAAGGCAGATACCTCAACCAGCTCGAGGAGTGGAAAAAAGTTCTCCACTCTGTTTCATTGATTTCTGGCTATGAATGCAACACGCTTAATAAGTAAGATAAACTTTTTTATTTTCCATTCAAATTTTGTAAATTGTTTACATCTTTTTTATTCGTCGAAGTTGATTGGCTTTAGCCTAGCACAATGATCTTGTGATTAAGTACTCAATTTCCTTTGTCAATTAACAGTGATCGTGATAAGGTATGTAAAATCATCACGTCTGCTGTGGTGAAAGAGGTTAAAAGGATATCTCCTTTAGATGTTGCAAAACATTCAGTGGGATTGGATGAAATTGTGGATGATTTTGAAAGCAAGTGTGGGAGGGACAAGGACAAGACGATTTTCCAGATCATTGGGATCTTTGGAAAAGGTGGGTCTGGCAAAACTACGTTCGCCTAAGAATTCTTTAACCGCAAACGTTCAGAGTATGATGGATCTAGTTTTGTGTTTGATGTCAGAGAAGCGGCTGCACAGGGTGAATTGCCTTGGTTGCAAACTAAGCTCCTCAAGGATCTTTTCATGGAGGACCGCCCCAAGTTTCAGAATACAGATGAAGGAATAAATTATATCAGGTCTCGTCTAGAAAAGGCCCCCTTTTCCCGTTTCCTTATAGTTGTAGACGATATTGATCAAATAAGCCAGTTAGATGCTCTACTAGTGATAGATAGGCTGAACCCTGATAGTTTGGTGATTGTCACCACCCGTAATGAAGAAATGCTCGTTCAGGCCTCTATTGCTCTTAGATACAGGATGAAAGAAATGAATGAGAAGTACAGTAGAGAACTCTTCTGTTGGCATGCATTCCAACAACCCTATCCATCCAGGGAATTTAAGGATTTGGTAGAGAGCTTCGTGAAAAAGTGTGGAGGTTTGCCTCTATCTCTTCTAGTGTTGGGCGGCCTTGTTTCTGGTAACACAGACCTAAGTTATTGGCAGGTCCAATTACATAATATTTCTAAAACGCCTGGAGACATAAGACAAACGCTTAAAATAAGCTATGATTCACTGGACAGAGAGGAAAAGGAAATTTTTATGGATGTTGCATGTTTCTTTATTGGAAAACTGAAAAGCATAGCTATCAGAGTATGGGAGGGATCAGGATGGAGAGCAGAGCATGCACTTCAGACTTTAAAGATAAGTGCCTTGTTTTTGAAGTTGAAGCTGAAATGATCGATTGGGAGGATAAATGGTTGATGATGAACAACCCTGCTGCTGCTCTGGGAATGCATGACAATGTCCGTGATTTTGGAAGAGAAATGGCAGATGCACAAAGGCATCCTTGTCAATTCTGGTGCTCCCAAGATCTTAAATCTATGGTATGATCCTATGTGGACATGTACACTCCTTTTGCTTGTGTTCATTTCTTTAAAAGCCTTTTGAACATTTTCTATAGCATTAATTCAGCACATATTTGAATACAGGAATTAAAAGGATTCCGAAACATTCTCAGTGACACCAAGTACCTTAGTTTCAGGTGTCTCCATTCCTTTTAGATTCATCCGTTCGTGGTCGAATTACATTCTTTCTAGGGAACTCAGATGCCTGTGCGGAGACATCAACTGTTTTGCTATCGCTTGAGATTTACCTGTGGGAAGACCCACTAATGAGCATCCCTTCATTGCAAGCAGAGGCAGAGGCCGAGGTCATCCTAGGAAGCAGCTGCAACAACCCGACATTCCTTCTTCAAGTTAGGCTTTCTGTGGATTCCTCATTTTGATTATTGGATACTAAATTATATATGTATATTTTTCTTAAGTTTAATTTTAAGCTCAAAAACTCTGTTCTAGGCAGGTGGAAATCTGCCTCTATCGTTAATAGTCTGTTTGCTTTCCTAGACTATGAAACCCTTTGATGGTTTAGAAAAACGGCTAAAACATAAGTTTAAAGTTTTTTAGGTTTTGGTGAAATATCTGTGCTCTCAAAGAGCAGGGATTTTTGAATGTCTGAGAATTTTGTGACAAACATATGTATTTAAACTTATTAATACAAATCTGGCTCTGCCTTTACCGATAAAAAAAAATAAGCATCCCTTCATGGATTCCTTTGCAAAAATTGCAACGCCTCAGAATTGTCTTTGGATGTCTCAAAAGATTGTGGTATGATAATGTGCAGGTATTCTTTTTCCTTTATTATAACTGTTGTCTTGAATAAGAGTTTACTACGCCTTTTGGAAACTTTTTAGTTTCAAGTTTCTTAAAAATTCAAATTTAATAATTTGAGTTGAATTACGCCCAATTTCAGATTCCTTTCCAGTTGAAAGAGTTGGTGCTTCAAGAAATCTCATTGGACAATATTTCCAGCTCATTAGAAATGTTAAATGAGTTGCAAGACCTAGTCATAAAAGGGAAAAATGGACAATGGAATTACATGCTAACTACAGGGAGATCCATATCAGAGACCCTCAGGAAGCTTACCAAACTTAAAAAGATTAATTTTATGCCAATTCAGATTAAGTGGCAGGGTGTCTTTGAAAAATAGTGGAGTGTCAACTAGTTTTGATTTCCTTACAAGTAGCCTCCAAAGAATTCAGATTTGTGACCAGCAACTTGCATGCCGGGTATCAATTAGTGGAGAGCATTGTCCCAATCTTGAATCTCTCTACCTCGAATCCGTGGAAAATCTGATTCAACTGTATTTGAGAAGTGTCAACACACTTCAAACTCTCACATTGAAGTTTTGTGGTGAATTGAGAAAGATATCAAGAAGTCTTGACATGAATGCAAAGCCTGCATCGTTAGACATAACTGAATGCAGGGAGCTTCGATTAATGACTTATAGCAGGAAGTCGAAAACACTCTCAGGAAGCTTCGATAAGGAGATATCTGATCTAAAGACATTTGGTCTGAGGATTTTTGAAGAAGATTTCAGTGGGCTTGAGAGGACTATCATTAATGGATGTTGGAATTTGCTGAACGTGAATGCTATTTTCTTGAAAAGATTGAAATCTTTACATCTTTCAGGCAGAGGAGGAGGTGTGTCCAACATCTCAATTTCTGGAGAGCACTGCCCCAGTCTTGAATCTATCGACCTTGAATCCATGGAAAATCTAGTTGAAGTGGATTTTATGTGTGTAACAACATTGAAGTCTCTTACATTCAGATCTTGTAGAAGATTGCTAACAATAACGAGGAGCTTTGATATGGCTGAAAAACTTGCAACGCTGAAAATTGAGAAATGCCCACAACTTATGTTGTTTCCAAGTCTTGCAGGTCTGAGTTACCTGGAGAGGGTTATCATTAATGGATGCCTAAATCTGCAGAGTATAGATGGTATCGATGTTGGGATTATTTGTTTTTTTGAGCCTGCAATCAACTACCTGTCAGAGGACAGCTGTTAGAAATCTTCTTGGGATCTATACCCATCTTTTCCCCTCTGGCGTAGCAACAATAGTTGATGGTTTAGGTAGAGGACTTATTGCAGGCAGATGATAATGGAACCAAAGAATATGGTATTTTGTATATTGCAGTAAATGAGTTTAGACTGGTTGGATATACAGATAGAGATTTAGTAGGAATTGTAGATGATAGGAAGAGCATATTGGGATATGTGTTCCACTTACATTTGAAAGCCATCTCTTGGGCTTCCAAGAAACAATCTATAGTCTCTTTCCAAAGTTGTAGCTGAGTATATAACAACAAATGTAACGACATGTCAGGCTATTTGGCTATGGAGAATCCTATCAGACTTGAAAGAACAAGAAAATAGTACTATATTTGGTAACAATATATCATCAATAAATAGCCTTGACAAAAAAGTCCAATCTTTCATGGACAAAGCAAGCATATAGAAATTAGTTATCATTTCATAAGAGAGTTAAAATTGTGTTATAAAAGTCAAGTATTGTAGGCCTGAGCAGCAACTTGTAGACATTTTTACAAAGCCCCACTTGATAAAGACACTTCTAAGTGCCTGAGAAGTAGTTTGGACATCATAGATCTATTTGCATATTGAGCATGGAAACAGATCAGGACAAAAAGGGAGTGTTGGAATTTAACCTGTAGTCTGTAGTCAACCAAATGTTAGAGAATACCTCTTTCCCCTCTGGTGTAGTAGTAACAATTAATGGTTTTGGCAGAGTTATTGCAGGTACGCAAGTTTGAATTTTGTATGAGAGGGAACTTTTGGTAAGGACAGCCAAAAAAAAACTAAAGGGAAGAATGCTTTAAGCAGAGCGAAAGGGAATGTTGCAGTAGCAACAACTAGTTCCAGACATATAGAAGAACAGGGATTTGAGGGCAACTCTAGAAAAGGAAAGATTCGTATGAAGTTTTCCAGATAGGGCAGTGACAGTTGTTGGTAGCAGCTCTAGAGTGTTGTAGTAAGATTTTTTTGTAATCATTTAGTGTAATCTGGAAATGGAAGTTTTGTAAATGATTTTATTTAGTGATTAATAGAAAAAGTTTATTTGTCTCCAATCATCTTTGTTGTTGTTTCTATTTTGTGCTTTGATGGGAAAATAGAGCAGTAGTCTCTATGTGTTTTGTCAGAGTTTTATTCCATCAATTGAGAAGTTAGAAGGATTGAAATCTTTTCATCTTTCAGGAAGAGGAGGAAGTATGTCCAAATCTCTCAATTTCTGGAAAGCGTTGCCCCAATATCGAATCTATCCACTTTGACTCCATGAAAAATCTCATTGAAGTGGATTTGAAATGTTTCAATACACTTCATTCTCTTACAGTAAGGTTTTGTGGTGAATTGAAGAAGATATCAAGAAGTTTTGATATAGTTGCAATGCCTGCGATATTGCATACACAGAAATGCCAGCAGCTTGGATTAATTGCTTATGGTAGAAAACTGAAAAAACTATCAGGGAGCTTTAATATGAAGAGGGGGAGATTTATTGATGAAGATTTTAGTTGGCTTGAGAGACTATAATTAATGGATGCTGGAATTTGCAGAAAACGAACGGTATCGAGTTAGATGAATTGAAATATTAGCATCTTTCAGGCCGAGAAGGTAGTGTATCCAAGCTTTCAATTTATGCAGAGCATTGTCCCAGCCTTGAATATCTCCACTTTGAATCTGTGCAAAATCGGACTGAATTGGAACTGAGACTTTTGACAGAACTTAAATATCTTACAGTAAGGTCTTGTACAAGACTGAAAACGGGCAACAATGACTTTTGGTATGGCCTCAAAGACAATAATATTGGAAATAAGAAACTGCCCTAAGCTTGAAGAGTTGCGAAATATGGTCAGTACGATCTGCCTAGAGAGGGTTAGCATTCGTCATTGTTGGAAGCTGCACAATTTACAAAGGCATGAAAGAATTCAAACGATTGAAATTTTTGGATTTTTTTATACTATATATAGAGTACAAAACAGAATACTATATGAGGAGCTGTGTTCCATCAGTCCAAAATGATAATCACCTTTTCGAAAGTTTCAGACTAAGCCATAGTAACGGATATCAGATTAACTCAAAAAGACTATTACATAACACATTTACTCCCACAACCCTTTGATATATAAGCTGGTTTCAGCATAAGCACACTCATAAGTACCAATTGGAGGATCAATTTCAGGATCAACATCTTTCACAATGGACTCGTAGTAGGTTCTTACTCCTCTTTTTGGTTTAGGCTTGTCAACGTCTGGAGACTTAGCGTTATTCTTTTTGTCCATGTAGTCTTTCAGCAAAGCCAGCTCCTCTTCATTCGGTTTGTCTTTCCCCTGTGGCTGGGAGAGAAATGAAGGTGAACACTTGTTTGATATTATTGATCCTATATATTCCCAACTACATAATCATAACTATAGTAACTGTAAAATCTGCATAATCACACCTGAATGTAATATGCCAACATTCCCCTTTTATTACATTGATCCTAAAACATCAAATTCACCTTGCCTTACAGACCCCCTTTAAGGCTTACACAACAAAACTTTACTGATAACATAAAATAAATAACAATTTTTTTAGAAGATCTTTTCTTGAAGAAGTAAATCTTGAACCAAGTGGGGCTCCGTCAAGCTGTCTCTTGACCCTCAAAAAGGTGTAGGTTCGAGTTGTGTTCTTGAGCTCTCAAACCCAAATTCTCAGATCACAAAGACTTGAATTATTCAACAACAATCCCTAAGAGATATGGCAGATCTCTATCATTGTCTAATGCCCACGAAAGGGTATAATTCTCGAACGTATACTTTGAAGCTCACTAGACAACAATCCATATTGTAATCAACACTAAATCCCAAACCTATCTTCAAAACATAACCTTCACAATATATGTATTTTTCAAATCTGTCAGCATTGAAAAAGAAATAAAAAAGACAACAAGAAAGGAAATTCAAAAGTGCTTCTCATGCAAAGCATCATCTCAAAGCGAGAAGCTAACTTGAGATGATGGAAATTCCTCCATCCTTCAATGCCTCCAACCTCCATGTATGACCCTATTAAACTTTATCCATTTGATATCTTTGATGAGTATTTGGAGGCCTTGTTAGGTGTAGCAAAGATAGCCTTGAATGTCCAATCATAACTCTTTGAAAATCCATGCAAACCATAGCTATTGGAAGATCTATTCAAACATTCAAAGGTCCTGCCAAATGTAGAATGAACGACTTGAAGAGCACAAGCAATGTTTGACATATGTGTAGTCAAGATCAAAGCATAACAATGACAACTTCAACTAAAGATGAACTTGGATATATTTCCAAAAATACAACACACTCTTATTTACCTTATTACTCTTAGAAAAGAAAAACAAAACTCTTTATATCTCCATTTAACACTTTAGACAATAGTATATAATAGAAAGTAAATCAAAACTTTAACATTTCTTTTAATTACTTCAACAAATCAAACTAACAACATTATTTCCAAACCCTAGCCACTTATGTTGAAAAATCATGCAAATATGTATTGCATCATGTACCTAGATATACTTTGTCACTTGATTCAATATTTCTTTGGGCATTAGATTATCATGTCACATATAATGTACCACTTATATAAAATAGTGCCAAGTACTATCTCTTCAATCTTCCATGCGTTAGTACCAACTCCAAACCATGTCATATACAATTTGCATAGCAAACTCCCCGCACTATCTCCATTTTGACATTCCCGTGCAAAATGACCCCATTCATTGCATTTCCGGCATTGGATCATAGGTCATCCTTTTGCATTGTATTGAATTCTGCTCCTCAGCGTGTTATTGTTGGAGCACTTGTTACCCTGCTGGTTGTTTCGGTACCCTACAGGAGAGGCGTCCCAGTTTGCTGCCAGCTTCAGAGGTGTCGCTGGTGGTGTGACTTGGTCTAGCTGGGTGATGAGAACTTGGGTGCTCCGTGCTTGTAGGTTGTACAGGTATTCCTTAATGGAATCTCCCATTACTTGGCAGATGTCATAGAAGGCTTTTAGAGGACAACTCCCCTTCATGTGCCCTTCTGTCTTACAGTCAGTGCACCACAGTTCCTTTCCCTCCTTTCCATTTTCTTTGTCCTCCTTTAGTTATATCATTATTCTTATCATATCCCTTCGGAGTGCTTGTATGGTCTTAGATTCCCCGTTGATGTCTTCATCCGTACTATCACCATCACTCATCCGATGCTTCCCTCAGGATGTCTTATTTTTGCTTTCAATATCCATTGCACAGTTGTATGCTTCGTCATATGAGGACGGAGGGACCACCTTCATCTTCCATATGAGAGATGGTACCAGCCCTTCGACAAACCATCTTTTCTTCAGGTCATCAGATGGCTGGTTCTCCATTTTGTTCGGTAATTCCTTTAGTGTTCGGTTGTAGGCCCTCACACTTTCGCTTTTTCCTTGCTTGGTATTGTAAATCTTCGCCACAATTTCATTGTCATCATATAAGAGTTTGAACTCCTCCTGGAAGGCCTTTTTCAAGTTGTTCCATGATGTTTTATACTGGTCGTGCAGATCCGTATACCAGTCAATTGCTATTCCTCGCAGGGTGGCCGGAAACGTCTTCAACCAGTAATCCTGGTCATCTTGGCCATTTGCCTCCCAGATGGTTACGCATGTCTTGCAATGTCATACAGGGTCCTCCGACCCGTCGCCCATCACTAGTACATTTGGAGCAGTTTTTCGACGAGTGTTCATCGGAACTTAGACAACTAAATGTCAGAATTCAGATTTATTCGGGGAGAAAATCCTTGTCACTATTTTTTCATCAGTGATTTTGACGATGAGATTCACGCGGAAATTCCGACGATCCCACATCGGAAATTTCTATGCACTTGTGGTATGTTTTTTTGACGAGGACATGTCAAAATTCTGACCTCGTTGCATCCTTTATCGCCATAACCTTTTCCGATGACCCTTTATTTATCGTCGTCACTTTTGTTGATGCATTTTACTTTTGTCAGTGTCCATCGGGATGTCTTTCCAATAGCCTCATCGGCTATCGACAAGACAATTTCTCCATTGCCTCTAGGTGACATGTTTGTTTGACGAGACGTCAAAATTACAACCTCGTTGCATCCTTTATTGTCGTAACCTTTGCTGATGATCCTTTATCGCCGTAACCTTTGTCGATGCATTTTACTGTTGCAAGTGTCTATCGGGATAAGTCTTACCAATAACCTCATTGACTATCGACAAGACATGATTTATCCATTGCTGCTAGTGTGTGTTCTGTTGATTGACCATCTTCAAGGAGATGTCAAAATTTTGATGATTACGATGATGGACGAGGCTACATTCTGCGACATTTTTGTCATCGTAGGTATGGAAACATCATCGGTTGTCTTGTGGTGTTCGTCAAAATTCTGACCTTCCCCAACATTTAAAAAAAAAAAATCCTGACTGCTTTTGTCTACGCTGATGATCCTTTATCGTCGTAACCTTTGCCGATGCATTTTACTTTTTGTCAGTGTCCATCAGGATAAGTCTTACCGATAGCCTCATCGACTATTGGCAAGACAATATTTCTCCATTGCTGCTAGTGTGTGTTTTGCCGATGGACTAAAACAATGTATGCTATTCCGATCACATGCTTCTACTTGTCGATGTTACCATCGGGTTGACTTTTGTCGATTACAAAGGATTAATATCAGCAACATTAATATCAGTGAGCTTACAAAGGATTAAGCGCAATAGGTTCCTCATTATTAGGAAGATAAAGATGAAATAGCTACAAGAATGCATGAGAAAACTTATTATAAGGAGTCATAATAGTAAATGCCAAAAATGTCTTGCAGCTAGTACATAAAGAATTCATAAATAGTCATATAGAGTCATATTGTTGTTTAAAAATACTATCAAAGGAGGGTAATATAAAGATAGAGACCTAGAACTTAGTATGCAGTCATGGATAACAGTGTAGGGTTAGGTATAGTCCTAGACCTTGTTTAAAGGGCAACATGTGATAGTGGACATGCCTAAGGAAAACTCTACAAAATAGTGAGCAGCAAGACTATCAAGAACAATATTTCAGTCTTAGGCATACACAACTCAAGGTGATAATGATTAACAAAGAAAACACTTACAAAGATATATCTAGTCATAAAAGATAATCATTTGAGTTGGAGACATGAGAATATTGTAGAACACAAAGTAGACATTTCCATCATAAGGCGTACACTCCATTTAAAGGCTCTAAACTTAAGGGCAATACAAGGAGATTCCATCAATACCAATTGTAGTCCATAAAAACCTTGTCGCAAAGCAAATCAAAGACAAAGTACAATCATAGAGAGATAAGAAGATCAAGTCTATCAAAGAAAAAAAAGAACTCAAAGGTATTCAAAGATGTAATAGTCATAAGGCATGCACAAAGGCTCAGTACAATGGTGATACAATGTTGCAAACTAGTAATGAGGAGTGAAGAATAAGGATTGTGATAGAAATCAGGTTCTAAATACAGAGGCACATGACAGTAAGTTTGAGATTAGACAATGCAACATGGAGATATGATCACTTTCTATGAGAAATGAAAGTGCAGTCATGATAGTATTTTTTAGTAGATTGGACTATCATAAACATGCACATGGAAATGGCTAAAGGGTGGGGGTTTCAATTAAGTGAACTTCAAGTTAGAATGCAAGTTCCTAGTATCATTCATCATTTTAGGCATTAGTTTTTAGAGAAAATCTGGATTTCTAAGTTCATCATCAGTTTGAGGCCTGAAAAGGTGGAGTTTTGAGGACAATTTCATCAGTTCTATATCGATCAGAATCCCCTCATAGGTCATACATGAGACAAGATGGCTTTTAGATAATTTAACAACTAAATTACCGATTCGGGTACGCATATAGATACAGAATTGGGTACGGATTCACGAAATCGACAAAAAAATTTCGCGCACACACAAACACACACATATATGACATAAAATCTACTCTAATGATATAAAAACAACTGAGAGAAAATGTAATCTTGAATTTATTTAGTTTATGACAGATTGAAATGAAATCAAAGTAAACACTCATACAATGAATTGCATAGATGCAAAAACTGATTTGATTAATGATGCTCAATTAGGTCTTGAAACCCTCAAAAAATATTGACAATACCATATCTAGTCATCAAGATTGTAGGATGGCAAAATCTAGTGATAAATAATGGCACTATAACTTTTGGAAGATCTCAGAGCTGATTAATAATCAATATGATAACTAGTTGACCAATAAGATCACTAATATCAGTTTCACATCCTTATGACAGTATGAAGAAATCAACAAAATAAGAAATAAAGATCAGATTGCACCAATGATGACAGGTTGTGTATTTATGACAATTGCAATTTGAATAGTAGTTTGGGTCAGATCACACCCCTTACAAAAGGTTGCAAAGTATATGAGATAGAAATTTAAATTGTACACTTTGCAGCCAACACTACTTTATTAATTTGCCCCAAAATTAGACACAATTGATGATGAATAATCACTGAGGACCCAACCACCTAAGAAGGACCTTGGAGGAATCCAAGGGGAATCAAGCTCAAACCAAGACCCAGATAGAATAAGAATCAGGATCCAGGGGTTTTGGTGAAGAATTAGTAACATAGTTTAACAGTCAATTTCCAACAGTTCCACCTCCTTTTATGGATGCTCTTTCTTCAAATTCAACCCAAAATAAACTCAAAATGAACAATGAATGAACAAAATGAGGAAGTGTGTCTATTCTAAAACAAAATGAACAAATGTTAAGGAATGAACAGAGAAAGTATGTCTATTCTAGAACAAAATAAACTCACAAAACCAATGAGGCATGCATTCACTTGTAATGGGGAACTGTCTCGTAGAATCATGTTCACAACCTACAACTCTGAATATGTAATCTACAAACAAGATTCTTAGCATCAATAAGATTAACAATGGAGCATAATGAAATATTGAAAAGTGCATTACCTTATTAATCTTCTCTTTGTTTCAAGAATAGTTTAATATTCTCTACTTAACAAGGCCAACCACGCGAAGGTGGAAGCTCATTTGGCCCCTCCCAAACTAAGAAAAATGATGTCGCAAGTACGGAAGTCTTCTTAGAACTAGTTATAAAGAACTTGAAATGTTAGTTATGAAATGATGTTTTAGTATAATATACCAAATTGAAATACTTAAACATAGAAAAATTGCAAAATGAACCAAAACCATTGATTCTCTAGAATTTGCAAACTAGGCCAAGCTAGAAGTCAAGAGTAGCTACATTTAAAGGAGCTTGAAGGTGACCAACTCCCATCCATCTGTGATTTGGCTCCTATAAACCAACCATCAACTGGGCAACTTGAAGGTGGCACTAAGATGAGACAAGGCAGACAAAGATCCTCTCAAGGTTAAGATTGGAGGATAGAAAGCTTATCAAACATTTCTTGGAGTGATAAAAAATGCAAATGTGATTGTGGCTATTTATCAAAAGGTTTTCAAGATTCCTTTGAAGCAAAAAACATGTGTTGTTATCAGATGGTAGATATGGATTAGCTTTCACTTTGACAAATTTTGCCAAAATGTATGCTTCAAAAGCATCTTAAAGAATAACTAGGAATAGTGGAGTCCATTTTTGTGTTAGAGGTTTTGTTCAGTTTATATTGAATCCATTAAGCAGATTATAAACATTTGTATTCATAAGGAAAAGAAAAAGTTACAATTTTTTTGAAATTTGCACTATCAGAAAAAGTCAACTTGATGGTAATATTTAAGACAAGTAGAAGCATGTGATCGGGATAGAATACACCGATAAAGTCCATCAACATAACACACACAAGCGGTAATGGAGAAATCCTGTCTTGCCGATAGCCGATGAGGCTATCAGTAAGACTGTTACTGATGAGAATGTTGGCAAAGCTTATGCTGAGACATAATGTATCAAGAGGATCTACGCCAAGGGAAAAGACATCGGGGAAATTATGCCCATCGCCTGAACACATTTTAAGCTATCCCGATGCCCGATGAGATTAGCGAGATAACTCTCACTGATCAACAGGAAGAGAGGTCATCGACTTAGGTTATCACGATGCTTAAGAAGAAATCAAGAAGCTGTGAAAATCATCGGACCAACATGTAATCTCAATGTATCGAATAAAGGGAGAGAGTTATTCCAATGGCGCCAAATTAAAATTACATCGGGGAGACCTATTCCTATGAGCCGTTGTCAAATCAAATTTCAAAACTGAAGCAGAGGACTCTTATTAAATGCTTGCATCGGGTTCACATGAAGCCAATTTATGGGATGTTAATCATTGTGAGTTTGTCATTGAATACATTTGTTATATAATTGAAGTTTCCTGATATAAATCTCACACAATGAAGGAAATTGGTAGAATAAAGACTTCTAATTCGTAAAGGGTAGAGTGAGAAATTGCAGTTGTAGAAATGGAGGCATCTAGCTCTACAAGGAAAAAGAGATTAGCCAAGAGTTTGGAGTCAGGAGCCAAGAAATCCAAAATAGGAGAAGACATCCCAGTTAGAAAAAAGAGATTAGCCAAGAGTTCAAAGTCAGGAGCCAAGAAATCCAAAACAAGAGAAGATGCCTCTGTTAGAAAATTGAACCAAGATATGATTGATCAAATGCAAGCACTTGGCCCTAACTCTAGAAGATCAAAACAACATCTACCTAGCCAAGATCAATTGGAAGATAGATACAAGGATGTTGGGGATGTTTGGAGTAGGGTAAGGGGCTATGAACTATTTTTATTCCATTACTTGAGGTGAAATAGGGAGGTGCCACTCTGCAACCCCTAGGTTACAAATCTAGGTAAGCTAATTGTCCCTAATGTTTTTGTAAATTTGAAAGTTTTAGAAATTCTAGTGAGAAATTATAATTCTGTGGGTAGATACATTCAAATTCCAAATGGAGAAGCCTTCATAAGGTTTTCAGTAAGCATTATAAATGAAGTGTTCAACCTAGATTATGGTTTTGATAAGCCTTTGTCTTTTGGGGAATTGGAAGAGGAATATTCAAAGAATGGACACTACATACCTTGGGTGGAAACTATTTGTCCATAAAGAAGAAGCGAGAGAACTTACAAAACATGATGAGCCACCATTTAACATTGATTTGTTCAGACATTACCTTCAGTACACCTATATATCTTGTGGGCAGTTAGGAGGCGTTGAGGTTCCAGACCTCATGAGTGTTGGGCCATTAGCTTTAGCTTCAGACATTTAAATGTATGAACCCAAGCCATTTGATTATGCATCATATTTGGTGGAGAGATTGCATGAGGTTTTTTTGAACCTCATGGATAATAATTTCCCTAATTTTAAGTTTTACTTATTGTTGATGCATTTAATCTTATTCTATGGATGTTTTAGGGGTATGTGGCTCGACGAATTGAGGCTTAACATCAGAAACAGGCAAGGGGAGGGTCAACCTGTTCAATTATGGACTTCTTTTTGGGATTCTCGTTATACATGATCAAATTATATCAAATTTGAGGAATGAATAGTAAAGAAAATCTATCGGATGTATGGATTTCCTTGTGATGGATCAATCTTAGATGATATTAAAATATTTTTAAGACCTGAAGATTTTGATGATAGAAAGATAGTGATTCATAACTGGGGAGATTGGTATGTCCATAAGGACTTCACATGTGTTAAGATATATGTGTTTGAAGGAACTCCCTATATATTTCCAAAATGTGTTCCTGACCGAAAAACATACTTGGAGATTGTCAGACAATTGAGTGTCTCAAATGCTAAAAAATTTAGGGATTTGCGTAAGCAGGCTTTCTTGCCAGGTACTCTCAGGTTTGGAGATTTCATAATTGTTTCAACAAAAGCCTATGATATAATTGACAAGAAATTGATGGAATAGTTTAATTTATTGAAACATTTTGCAAGAAAGAATTATGATCTGGAAGGATATATCCACTGTTGCAAGAAAAGGCAAAATCTAGGTAATTATTTGCATGTGAGTTTGGAAGTGGAAGGTATATTTAGGAACATGGAAGATGCAGAGGCTCAAGAAGTGATTGATAACCTAAATAAACAATTGGACGAGAAAAGATAGAGGTTAATGGAGATGGAGTCAGAAGAAGAAATGTCAGAAAAAGAACCAGAAGACACTGAAGCCATTTCTAGGTCACAAGCAAAAGATGTGGAAGAAGAGTTCAATGAAGATGATCAAATTTTAACTGAAATGGAAATTTATAAAGATGCAAGATTAGATGGACATGCTTCTTTTGTGTCAAATGATGTATTTGTTAGATCCAAAGAATTTAAGTCTTTTCTTTATAATTTCAAAGACAAAAGGTTGAGGGAGTCTATCCCAAATGTGACACCTGAAAATGAGGTAGAATTATTGAAGAAACTAAAAGAGGATATAGAAGCATAATTGGTCATAATGACTCCACAAAGAGGGAGACAATTACTGATAGAGGCCGGAGTAATTCTTTTTCTAGGATGGGACCTGAGTGCCTCTTTTATTTTTGATAGTTTATTGCACTCTGATAATAAGGAATTCAAATTGGATATTCAGGGAGTTAATGACATTTTTATTGGGTCAAGTTTTTATCTAGATGTGGAAGAACTAATGCTATGGGCACTGTATCCACTAAACAAGAGACCAAAATCATTGATGTGGATAGGGCTTTTGGACACATGACAAAATTAAAGATGGGAGAAATTGATCCTATTGTCTCAGTAGATATAGGAGTAGATATTTCCAAATTCACAGGGCGTAGACAGTTAGAGTGGTAAGGGGAAGGAATTAGTGCAAAGCTATGTATGAGGAGGCCATCAGAAGAATTGGATAGTATGAGCCCATGTTGCTTTCTTATGAAAATTCAAAATGGAAGAAGAAATGTGAGGAATTGCAGCAGGAAAATCAAATAATTCTCAAACATATGCAAAGTGTAAGAATTGACACTGCTTCTTTCTTATTGAATAAAATGTGGACAATGCAGTATTACATAACAAGATAAAAAATAGATTGGGGGTCAAGCTGCATGAGAAGAATTTGGAGGGAGCAGATGCCAAAGAGATTGGGAAAATTGAAAGTCTACTTGTAAAGCATGATAAATTCGATACAGAATTACAAAATGAATATGATGAGTGTAAAGATGTAATCCAACATGGTATTTATGTGCTATTTGACCAGAAATGTGAAATTAAGGATAAGAATAAATGGATTGCTGAATGCCAGAGTCTCCTTAGTGTTGCCCTTTTTTAGCCCTCACAATTGGAATGTTAACTAGGTTATAAAAAAATAATTTAGCGATTGGACATCCTTAATAAACAACTAGCTTTCTTATAGAAAAGGCTCATTTACTTTACCAACCAGGGACACAAACTTGAAATGGGCCAGCACTGTATGTGCACTAAGTTCAAATTGCAACCATTCTATCCTACTGCTGGAAAAGGAAATTCTCTGAAATAAATATGCAAAAACATGATGAACTAATACTTTATCAGAAATTACAATTGAAAGTAACTTAAGCAACTACTACTAAATGACAATGTTCTGGCTAGCGGATAGGAACTACTCTGCCTGCTGTGGCTGCAAGAACTGTTTCCAGTGGCTGTAGGAACAATTGAATGCCAAAAAAAAAACTATTGCAAGATGGAAATTAACTGAAAAAAACATAAAGGTACTACTCACCAAGTGGTCCCCCTTGAGTGAGTATATCCAGAACTCTAGATAACAACTAATAAGCTCAAAAATAACATTGTCTTCTTTATTTCAAATTGACTGCAAAATACGTAAGTCTGGAAACTGGATACTACAAATTCTATATCGTTCCATCCCCCTTGAGAGGAGATAAATACCTTTTATTTATAAGGAAACTTTATAACAGATTCCTAAATGATCAACCCACATCCCAAAGGAATAGGTTGTTGGCATTTCAGTAGAAAGAAAGATTGTTAGCATTTCAATAAGGATATTGAGAAGGTTGTTGAAGATTATTTGATATAACTGAAAAAGGATGATAACTATCTTTATAACATTATTTTGTCATTGATGTCAAGAAATTGATTTTCTGATTCAGTATGATGTTGCCATATCTTGAGAAGATTGATTTGAAGAGAATTAAGATGTCAGTAAAAGACACCGAAAGAATGTGCTAAGAAAGAGGAGAAATAAGATATTCAATGGGCAACTATTATCGAGTTAGACAATGATGAGATCATGATGTTTTTGATATCCTACATATGTTGTTGATTGTAAGGTTAATACTATACTATGTCACCGAGCAAAGAACCTAGTCGGTAAACCCTAAGGAACTTAGTTGAGAAACCCTATGGTTATCAATATCAGTTAATGAAGGTGGAATGTCTACCGAGTAAAGTTTAGTATTTACCGAGTTGAAACTGAGTTATGATAGATCACATTGGATGGATAAAAGCATTATTTAATAAAGGATGCTGATGAGTTGGAGATGTATAAATGATTGGTATGCCACGCATGAAGTTTGTTAAGGATCTACGGCAATGGAAAATTAGGAGGAAGATCTACAACGCAGATTGAACCACAATAACCTTGTGCAAGTTCCAAGAAAGGAATGCAAGTCCCTAGGCAAGGTAAAACATTTTCAGATCGAAGGATACATTGAACCTAGTCAAGATTGAAGATCTGATGGCTAAGATTGATCATGGGAAATGTGATCAAGGAGATTCAGCAGTTAGCAAATTTTTTATAAATAAGGAATTGTTGATAAACAATGCATGCGAGCAGGTGTAAGCATAGGGATGCTACATAGTGATTACTGAGCACAGAAGCTTGAAGACCTGTTTGAATAACAAGGTAGGGAGTCCAACAAAGGGACAAGATAAGTCCTATGACAAGATTGTTTTGGGAAAATAAGAATCTAATTTAGCATTTTAGATGTGAAGTTGTAGATATATTTTTACTACTGTTATTTTGTAAGTGACAAAAAATCTCTTAACCGAGTGGACTTAATAGTCTTATTTGTAAACCCTCTAGCAGGGTAACATTCTAAATGAGTGTTTGAAATCCTTTGACAAGGTCACTTCTAACAAAGTGAAGATCCTAACATATCTGAGGGAAATCCCTTAACCGGGTCACATCTAGCAATGTGTTTGTAATCTTTAACAGGATTTGCTTTTAACCGAGCATACTCTAAAAGAGTATATTTCTTAGTGGGTCTGAAATCCCATAGTGGTTTTTCCCTATTTGGGTTTCCACGTTAAATCTGGTGTTATATGTGTTATGATGATTATGTGTTTATGAGTTAGTATGTTTAGTAGTTTTTGATTATATTGCTGAAGTTTAAGTTACCGAGGTTGAATCTGTTGAAAACATTGAAGATTAAGTTTGTATAACTCACCCCCCCCTCTCAGCTTGTTAGCTATTGGCATCAGAACTTTACATAGGTGAATAGGTTTATTATATTAAAAAAGAAATCAACATAGGAAAACATAACAACATGTGTCCTGCAGTTGAGAATATATAGCTCGACTTCCTTCCTGGATTTAAGCTCCACTAGGAACAATTATGAGTTACCCCGAAACTACTCTGCTAAGGAAACGATGAAGTGGTTATGATCTTCTGCAATGCTGCTCCACTTTGACTGGGTCTGGATCATAGCGATATGTTCATGTTCCTCTTAACCGCCAGCTTAGTCTCTCTTTCATCTTGGCTAACCCTGCATTATGACGTTAATATGCACAAAAGCATGTGTATGTATTGATGTTAACATAACATAAATTAAACCACATTCTAAGATTGATTTAGATAATTTGCATAGATGAACCATTTAAAAAAAATCATTAGATAACAACCTTAGGTATATGATAAATCAGTTCTAGAAATACTTAAAAAGGTATCAACTAGGAAAGTCTTCTAACCCAAATATTATCTAGACACAAAACCTAAGCAAGAATTCTATGACAAAAATCTATCAAAACAGAGCCATTATTTCAGCTCATCACCCTTGATGCCGCCCGGACAGATGGAATAGAGTTAAAGGAAACCACTGCACAGATGGAGTGGTTTGGAGATAATTTTCAGGGACATGATTTATGATGCGGATACCTATAAGTCTGAAAACTATTTGGAGCATATTAAGAATTGTGGCAAAGTTCTTGGCAATTAGATCTTTTTCCAAATGTTTCAAATTGTTGTCTTTTAAAGTCTTATGTAATATGCTTGTTATGTTGGTAGTTGTGTTAGGGTCAGTTAGTTGGTTCTTTTTAGTTAAGATATAAGTTAGTGTAATTCTAAATAAAGGGGTATGCACTTTCATTTTGAAACTGAATCCTCATCTGTATATATAGATGATCTTTTGATGAAATGAGAGATAGATTCAGAGATGCAATTATATACAATACTCTCGGGGTTTATTTTCTGGAAATGCCAAACTGGTGAAAAGACATTGTGCTATATGTAATCAGTTGATTATTTTATTTTTATTTCAATACAAAGATCAAGTGTTTTTCATCACTGATGGTATTTATCTTTTTGATTGTTTGATTAGTTCCCTGTGGTAAATCTATTCATTTAGATTATTTCAATGTGCTATCCTATGTTATTATAGTTTGGGTTAAGTTTCAGTTTGATTATCAGTTTGAAGGATTGGATGTCAAGCTTCATTCTATCATATTGGTCTTTCAGAGCACAGTTAAATTTAGTAAGACTAACTGCAACATTATGTTAGGGGTGAAGGCACTGGTCTACTATTGTTTGAAGACTGCAACCCTCATATTAATCTCTTATTTTCTGGTATGTATTTTTGTTTAGCACTTGCTTTATTAATCTCTGTATATTATTGGTCCAATACTTCTGCAATAATAATTTCTTACAATACTAATAATAACCTTTATATATACATATATATTAGAACTATCACTGATATTCAGTGGCCAATGCCACTTGAAGATAAAACCGGAAATAATCTGAAAATTTCTAATTCTCTAAAATTATTTGCTGATGGATAAACTAGAATTTAATAACCATTCTAATTGCTGGTAATAGATTAGACAACTGATGATATTTTGAGCACTGGTAACAAAGTAAATAACTGGTAATAATCCGAGTATTGACAATAACTTCAACAACTGATAATAAATCTGAATGCTAGTTATGATTCAAATATTGATAATTTGAATAAAATAAAATAATTCATATGGAGTAGGGAGAACTACTAAAGGGCACTCTACAAGATCATTAAGTGGGGAGAACTGCTCAAGGGCACCCTACCTAATAAATGGGTAGCGAGAACTACTATAGAGCACCCTACAAGATCATTAAGTGGGGAGAACTACTGAAGGGCACCCTACTTGATAAATGGGTAGGGAGAACTGCTATAGGGCACCCTACAGGATCATTGGGTAGGGAGAACTTCTATAGGGCACCCTACATGATAATATTGGGTACTCAGAACTGATGTGTAAGGTACCCTACATGGTTATATTAGATAAGGGGAAATGGTCAATCAAGACAGCCCACCAAATCCTGCATCACAACTTGCTTGAATAGATCCTCTTCTGCGCACTCAAAACTGCATCACCAACATATTCTTCAATGCCTTCAACAACTTAACACTTCTATCTTTGCATCAAATCATCTCATATCATATCCTCCAAATAGTTCATCATAATATCATTATATAGACATTTAGATTTCATGTCGGCTTTAGAAATCATACCACAATTTCCTAGGTGCAGTGTATCTGGACAATCAAACATAACTCATCACAAATTACCACCAAAATTTGTCAGTTAGGGCAAATCATCACAATCGGTGATAACTCATCACACAATCAGTGAATACTGGTTGGAGCACCGATACCAGTTAGAGTTAACCATTTTCAACATGTAAACCGATTGTCCTCCATTGCTTCTTTGATGGTCTATCTTCGAGCTGGTGTCAAGTCATTCTTGCATATACTGGTTGTCTACATGTATCGGTTTAACACTCTCTAAACCATCATAAACTAAACTTCCAATACCAGTTGCAATACAAGTAACTTTAGAAGTAATACTGGTAGACAATGTGAACATATGTGTGTGTGTACATGTTCCATCAATGACAACATATGAAGTCATTCATTACAATCATCATCAAGCCAACAATTTCCCCGTTTGGCTTTGATGGAAACACTTAAGAAATTTTTACAACTTTACAACTAAGCGTGCTTACAAAAATTGTATACATATATTTCTACTCCCCCTTAAGAATACATACAAAATTTTGACAACACATACATATTTCTATTCCCCCTTTGATAACAATGCCAAATTGAAAAGTAAAATACACACACACACACACACACATAGAAAAATTGCATCAAATTTTTACATATAAAAAAACTTAAAAGTTTGTATTAAGGAGTGTTCACTTCAAATTGCAAGAAAATGTCAGTGCAAGTAATCTTCATTTGAGAAAAATCATTTTCCCATGTTTCCAGTAAAGTGTCAGAAATCTCAATGGTTGTCATAATCTGTGCTGAAAATTCTTCCATTGCATTGTACTCATCTTTGGAGTCACCAAAACTGGTTTTGCATCCTTGTATACTCGTTGCAAGATGTCCACCTTTGGTCTCAATAAGTTCTTTAACTCCAATGATTGGAGTCTCTTTGCCTGTTCAAAATTATAGACATCTAACCAGTTTTGCAAATCATCCACAGTTTTTCCAAAAGCTAAGACCAAGTCCTGTAAAGGTATGTAGGCATTACATATCTTTGCCAGTTCTAGTTCTATCTTTGTTAGCTTCTTAACTATATCAGCATAGAAAAATGAAACATTAGATGTGCAGGATAGAATTCTGCATCCTAACTCAATAGCTTTTCTCAAAAGATCTTTGTTCAGGGATAAAACAATCTTCCTTATATCAATATCTTTTATTATTTGTTCTCCTTGTTTCTTCTTGTAGTTTTTCTCAGCCATAGTCTGAGCTTCTTCCTCAAGGGACTTAAGTTGGTCAGAAGCATCTCCAACCAATTGTCCAAGCTTGCCAATAGGAGTGGACAAATTCCCTATAGCACTCTCCGGTAGAAGACTTGACAAAATCTCCACAACAGTTTGGATGGTTTCTACATCCTTCCTCTATTCCTTAAGCCTCTTCTTCTGTGCTCAGGATTGCATCACAGTTGCAAACTCCAATAATTCTGATGCACTCATGTTGTCAACATCTATAGGCCCTTTGATGCCAAGTGAGTCATCATCATCATCATCATCATCATCATCATCATCATCATCATCATCATCATCATCATCATCATCATTCTGATGCTTGACTAATGCCTTTTCTGGTTCAATAGATTTCTCCTTCTCAGTTTTGTCTTCCTCTTGTTCTTTCTCCTTTTCCTGTTCAGAGGACTTCTCTGCAACTTTCTATGTAGATTTCTCCTGGGTAGCCTGTGAAACCGGTGGGTTTTGTGTTTTCACTGGTTGATCATTTACCAGTGGGGGTGGAATATCCACACTTGGTTGAGTTGCTAGTATATCCACTGCATTAACTTGTGAATAAGTATTTACCGGTGGTTGCATATCTGATTCTATAATGTTCCCATATAGATCTATGGTATCCTGTATTTCATCAACAAAGATCACCGGTTGGGAAGTAGTGTCATCTTTCGTCTTGATAGGATAGACAATATCAACTTGTACTACTTCTTCCTCATCCATTTCTAATTGTTTTTCAGGCTCTATTTGCTCATCATTATAAGAATTTGAATGCTTATGCATCTGTTGAACATTTTGAGCTATCTAATGAGTCTAAACTTCAACAAATTGAGTTTTCCCATTTATTAACTTCAATCTTCTTGCCATAGAGATAATCTGTCCTTTGTAATTATCAAGTAAGACAACTAATTCATCTTTAGATAATTTAGAAAAATATTGAATAAACACATTATCAATAATCTCTTAATCTTTGTCAACAACAATTTGCCACTTATTTGCAAGAATAGAGTACAAAGAATCAGAAATATCATCTTTAAGGTCATGAGGTAATTGATTGTATTTACATAAATAGTTGATTACCTGTTGAACAATTTGTTCCTTATGGTTTTCATCAAATGAATCAAAACATTTCTTGATATTATCAAATCTATTCCTCCATAATGTTTTCAATGTCTTCTCAAAATCAGTCAAAGGCTTGTAAGATAAGACATTAATAGGAATAATTTCCTTTGGCACTTCTTGTACTGGTTTAGCTATTTTTCCAGTTGCTTTCATTTTCTTGGGTTCCTCCTCAATGTCAGTATCAACAGATTCTGCTTGAAGAATCAGTTGACAACCTCTCTTCTTTGTTGTAGTCTGCTTTGTAGCAGTTACTTTACGTACCTGTTCCTTTTTGACTTGGATACTTCATGTCACTCTTGTATTAGTAGGCACAAAAGATGTTGAAGATGCTTTCTCAACCTTCTTCTTCTTTCCTTTAACATTACTAGGTTGAGCACTACAGGTTTTAGCTTTTACAGTTTGCTCCTCAACAACATCCAGTCTTTTCTTCTTCTTGTCCACTGGAAATTCCAACAGGCTATTGTCATAACCAATCAATAAGTCATAATTGACTTCATAGCTCATGTCTTCCATTTCATCTTCTCTTGGTTCAATAGCTTCCATCAGACAAAAATTAGTGGTAACTATGAAAATGATGTTCTTAGCAAAGTTTTTTACCACATCCTCAGGTAGCCTTACCCTCACACCCATTTTCTTTTGATATTCAATGGAGTAATTGTTTATTGCACCAGAGAAAGTGTTCCTAACAACCTTAATGATGTTCTTGATTTGAACAGTTATCGGTAGGTCTTTAGACCATTCAATGTCACCAATTCCTAGTAGGAAATTCTGAAAGTAAAAGAATAAACCAATCAATAACTGACCAAATTTCAACTTCTGACTGTTGTCCTTCTTAATTGACTATAGATTCAACATCAATTGACTCCTTATGGCCTCAAATAGGTCTTAATTTGTGTTCTCAGCAATCATTTTATAGGCTCTATGCACTGCTGCAGATGGCACACTGTTCATTCTACTGGAATAGAATATCCTGTAGCCTATAACCATAGTAGATAGTTTAAGCACTGGGTCCTTAATGTTATTAACAAAAAATGCACACCCATCAGAGGTAGACGAGGTTAAAGTGCTTATAGTTTCTTTAGAAATTCGCCTCAGCTTGGGAACTTCACCAGTTGACCAAAAACTAGTCACAGCTTGGATAGCTTCCTTGGTTATAGTGTGTGTCCTTTCCAGATACATGTTTTCACCATGAACATGGCTAAGAATGATTCTTATGTGTTCCTCTTCAAAATCCTTAAGAAAATAAGTTGCATTATGAAAACCCTTCTCATAAACCTTGATATACCCAGGTTAAATCTTTTTGCTCTTATTGCAAAGGGATTTCAATTGAGAATAGATTGATAGTGATCCTAAATCTTCGATTTTCCAATCAATATAGCTAGACAAAACACCTTTTACAATGACACTTTCAGGAACTTGAGATAAAGCATTGTAAGACACTATTCGTTCTGATTCCACAACCTCAATAGGTTCTGATGTGATCATTAGCCTCTCTACTTGCTTAGATGACGAAGCCAATCAGATAAAATTGATTTGAAAAGGGATTTACAAAGAAATACCTTAATTATTGCGTGTTGCCTCAGTTATCGGTTGATTATTCAAATGCACAACAGTTCCACCTTCATTAATCTTCGAATAAGCTTCAATCACACAAATCACGACATAAATTCGACTAAGACTAGCTAGAAAAAACTCTCTTCTCTCTGCAAGTGCTCAATATTTCTCTTTCAAATTCATTTAGGGTAAAAATAACATAGTAAAACTTGCTTTTATCCTTTTTACCTACTGCATTAAATGTTTGACCGCTAGGGTTACAAACCCTAATACACCACTTAACGATGCATACAATATTAACAAGTGTAAAACCAGTTGATAAAATTTTGAAAAACCGATTGACAAAAGATATCAAGATTTCACACATAACAACTCAAAAATGCAAGCTCTCTTGCCACTCATCTTTCAAGGGGTCCGGAAGTATATTTACTGCTATGTTCCCCTTAGCCTTGTTGAAAGGCTCAATTCACCGGTGTAGGATTCTCCACACTGGGTGAAGGATTAGGTTCTTCTACATGTATATCATCACTCTTCTTTTTCTAGATTTGGTTCATCTCTTCTCTGGTTTCCTCAACATTTACCTTCTGCTTACCTTTTTGATCTTTAGAATGATTAACCGGTTTGTTCTTTCTAGATCTACAGGACTTCGCCATGTGTCCTAGTTTATGACAATGATAGTAGGTCATTCTAGATGATCTCTAGGGTCCTGTTTTGCTCCTTCCAGTTCTCCTTCTACAATTCATAGCCACATGACCATAATTGTTACAAATTGTGCAAATGACATTAGTTACCTTTTCCATCTCAAATGGATTGAACCGGTTGACATAGGGTCTCTGCCAGTTCATGTTACCCCGGTTGTCATAGGTTCTCCTCCAGTTATCATTAGGTATTGGATTCATGTGAGGTACTAGATTATTTGCTCCATATTTGCATTCAACTAATCTATGCCCATACATTTTGCATGTAAAACAATGACCTTCAGATCTCTTAGATACATACCTAGTATTTGCATTGTATCCTGTATTCCTATTGGGTCTGTTTCCACACACATTTGTAGTATGTCCAGGTTTATGATAGACAAAGCAAACAGGTTTAAAAACTATCTTACCAGTAGGCTTGTTAGCCTTAGGAGCAGTTTTGTCCTTGTGAATGTTGCTCTTTGTTCCAAAAGATTCTCCTTTCTCAGATGTGTTAAAGCCTAGTCCAAATGTATCACCTTTCATCCTTTGTGATTGTATCTGGTCATCCAACATGGTAGAACTTTTATTGAAATTTTCCAGCTTTCCATTAGCCTCAGTGAGCTCTTTGGTAAGATCATTGTATTTTGTAAGAGTCTCTCTTAGGGATGATGCCATTTCAAGATCTAGCTGCAAAGCCTCTTTTTCTTCTTTTTCTGCATGCCAATGCTCATGCAAAGTTTCATTCTCTTGTTTGATCTTAGCAATCTCATTATCTCTTTCTTTGACAAGGTTTTCAACTGCCCTCCTAGCTTCCAATTCTTGAGTCATGCAGATAGTTAGGGCTTCTAACTCTCTTCTCAGATTTAGCTTTTCACCATTCAGTTTTTCAACTTCTTCAGCTAATGCATAAATGTTAGCTTCATCTGAAGAACTATTATCTGATATTTCCAATAGTTGTTCAGTCATCTTTCTCCTTTTGACTTATGAAGCTTTAAATCTGACCCTTAGGGTTTCAAGCTCTTCCTTGGTAGCTTCAAGCACTCTAGCCATCTCAAAGTAGCTCATATCCCCCATGGTGGCTTTAGAGTTTCCTTCCAAGAGATTAAGCCTTAAGGAAGTTAGGTTGTGATACCAATTGATAGATTTATAAAGCACTGAGAGCGGGGGGGGTGGGGGGGGGGGGGGTGAATCCATGACATAAAAAAAAATACCACTTTAAACACTGACCAATAGATATACTTAATAAGTTTACTCAATACTATGCATGCAATCCAAAATGATATTAAAGCATCCACAATAAGTAAAACATCCACCATAACACAAGTGTTTATACGTGGAAAACCCAAATGGGAAAAACCATGGTGAGATGGGACTCACAAGTTAACTATCTGTAGTAATAGGTAATTGATCGATTAAGGTCTACAAAAGTGCTCTGCTAGGAGCGAATCCTGTTAAAGATCCCAAAGCTCTGTTAGGAGCTATACCCTGTTAGGAGTAACCTTGGTAGAGGATTTCTGAATCCAGACTACTGGATCACCTTATTAAAGGATTTGTACAGTGAAGCTTGTTAGAGCTTACTTGATTAAGGGATTTGACTATTGTAATGATTAGAAAATAATAGGTGGTGTGATCTATAAGTAGCACAACTTGCTTGAATAGATCCTCTTCTGCACACGTAAAACTGCATCACCAACATATTCTTCAATTCCTTCAACAACTTAACACTTATATCTTCACATCAAATCATCTCATATCATATCCTCCAAATAGTTCATCATAATCTCATTATATAGACATTTAGATTTCATGTCGGCTTTAGAAGTCATATCATAATTTCCTAGGTGCAGTGTATCTGGACAATCAAACATAACTCATCACAAATTACTGCCAAAATTTGTCGATTAGTGTAACTCATCAAGGCTGGTGATAATTCATCACACAATCAGTGAATACTGGTTGGAACACCGATAGCGGTTAGAGTTAACCATTGTCAACATGTAAACCGATTGTCCTCCATTGCTTCTTTGATAGTCTCTGTTGAATCTTCGAGTTGGTGTCAAGTCATTCTTGCATATACCGGTTGTCTACATGTACCCGTTTGACACTCTCTAAACCATCATAAACTAAACTTCCAATACCTGTTGCAATACAAGTAACTTTAGAAGTAATACTGGTAGACAATGTGAACATATGTGTGTGTGTACATGTTCCATTAATGACAACATATGAAGTCATTCATTACAATCATCATAAAGCCAACAATATGACCATTCCTTAATGTAATTTGTAGCACCTTCTAAGTTTATTTTTGCAGGTTTTTTACTACAACAGAGGCTAAGGTATTTTATCTTAACCCCTACACTAAGAACTGAGATCCATAACTGGGATATTTTAAGGTATTTTATTAGGGGAAATTACAAAATCATACTTATAATAAAGTAACCTTTTATTAAAGCATTCATTTACAAGCAATCAATTCAAAGTTTTCACTAATTATTTAATTGAAGTGACAATCTCAGGAATCATTTTCCCTCTAATGCACATAAACCTTGGAAACATTCAATTCCAATCAGGCATACTTGACAACAATGGGATTAATACCCATCAAAAGTCTCTTCTCAATCTTCAAAACACCCTTACAAGACAACAACTTAATAGACACCAACCATACTTTGAGGAAGGCAAACATGACAAAGGGTGCCCTTACCTTGTAATGAATCCAATCGCTCTTGTCAGTCTCTTAATATCATTGTTACAGACTTATCCTCCAATTTATAGAAAGATCCAACAGTTCAAATGAAAGATGATAATTATTCCAAAACTGCTACAGGATACAAGAAAGAAAATATTAAGATAAACTATACAAGATACACATTATGATGAAAACTAGTCAAAATTATTGATAACAACAAATGAAATATAGTGTTTGATTAGATTCTACTTTCTTTTAAAGTTCTATATAATACCCATATTTCTATTAACCCATAACAAAATACGCAACTAACAAATAAAATAAAAAAATATTCATATTTCAAGCCTCCAACTCAAAACGATTCTACATGATAGAACCAATATCCATTAGGACTCATTTCACCTTGTGTTTTATGATGATGAATTCAATGTGTAGGGAAAAAATTATGGGTTGGATCAGTCGGTATCATATAATTTTGATTTAAGGCTAGTTGATAAGAGGGTGATAGATGGCATACTAGTGCCTGGTGAAGAGGGGAAAAGACTTGTGAGGTGGATTAGATAACAAATATGCAGATCAAACATATAATCACATGAAATCCAAAGACATAATTTGAAATGCTCAAAACAAGAATGAAATGCATATACCTCACAAACCAATACCTTCTCCTTCGGATGGAGCTTGATGAAGTGAAGGCGCCCTTGGATGATGCTCCACTTGATGTGCTCCTTTGATTGCTTGATGTGGATGGCTCTCCAATGTTGTGCAAAATATGAAATGGATTCTAGGAGGATGATATGGACAAAATGGTTAAGTGTGGATGAAATATGATTTGGACAAAATGGCTCTCCTCTTGCTTGCTAAGA
The DNA here is from genome assembly GCF_030272615.1 of Cryptomeria japonica. Taxonomy (NCBI): domain Eukaryota; kingdom Viridiplantae; phylum Streptophyta; class Pinopsida; order Cupressales; family Cupressaceae; genus Cryptomeria; species Cryptomeria japonica. The sequence goes on from NC_081411.1 coordinate 54,875,609, forward strand.
TGACTTCCTAGGCTCAAAAGGGCAGCATAAGATTACTGAACTTGGAGATGATCAATGAAGGGATGGAGTCCTCAATTTATAGGAAGAGGAAAGGAGGAATGGATGGTTGGGATGGATCCAAGATGGAGGGATAGGATTGCTTGTGAGCCCACATAAGGTCCAAGAGAGGGTGTGGAGACCAAGAGATATGTCTTAAAGGCATTTCTTGTCTCCACACTCGTCAAGGTGCATTGGGAAGACTTCCCAAGGTACCATGAGAAGAGCAAGGTGCATTGGGAAGACATCCCAATGTGCCTTGAGAGGAGCAAGGGACGTGACATTCCTTAAAGAATGGAGAGGAGGAATTAAAAATTCTCCAAAAAGAGGTGATCATGGGGATTAGAGGAATAAGAAGGAATTAAAAATTCCTTGGGAGAGGAGATGCCTAGAGGATTGTGAGATTTTGAAAATCTCACATTCACCTAGGAAAAGAGCATTAAAAGCTGGTGGTTGGATGGAAGGGACAAGGGGTTGACTTTGTGGCTAATCATGATGATTAGCCACTAGCAACTCATTAGGAGGGGATTAGAGGAAATGTTAGGTGGGATTAGGAGTTGTAGGAGGATTTGATTAGGAGAGAGAAGGAGTGGAGGGAATTAAAAATTAGAAGAATAAGGTTAAGTGAGTTTAGGGAGTTTCTAGAAGAATTTATTAGGTTAATGATGAATTAAGAAGATGATTTGTAGGAATCATGTAGGTTAACTAATTAATTGAAATTAATTAGCCAAGAGGAATATTTGTGAGGATTTAATTTTTTAGAAGAATAAAGAAAGGGATTGATTTATTAAATAAATCAGTCACATACTATAGTGACAATATTAATTACATTTAATTAATATTAAGGAGAATTTGAATTAACATAATTAATTAATTAATTATGTGAGGAATTAAAAATAATTAAAAGTAATTATTTTTAAGTGTCTACATTTTGCCCCTCTTTGAAGCGAGGTGTGATGATGCGTTGATTCAAAGAATAATCTCATTTCTTTGATGATGATATTGATTTGATAGGATGCCCCAACTCTTGATTGCTAAATTCTAGTATGAGCTTGATGGCTTAGGTAGGTAAGATTGAAACATCTTGTTTGATTCGATTGATAAGATCTAGATTCAGTCTAGTTTCAACAAGGATTCATCCTATATAAGACAAAGATGATCAAAGCATCTGGTTTCAGGAAGGATTCATCCTTCATAAGACATGATTGATCACAACGTCTGGTTTCAGGAAGGATTCATCCTATATAAGACATGATTGATCACAACGTCTAGTTTCAGGAAGGATTCATCATGTGTAAGACATGATCAAAGCGTCTGGTTTCAGGAAGGATTCATCCTGTATAAGACATGATTGATCACAACGTCTAGTTTTAGGAAGGATTCATCCTGTATAAGACACGATCAAAGCGTCTAGTTTCAGGAAGGATTCATCCTGTATAAGACATGATTGATCACAATGTCTTGTTTCAGGAAGGATTCATCCTGTATAAGACAAGATTGATCATAACATCTGGTTTCAGGAAGGATTCATCTTGTATAAGACATGATCAGAGCGTCTAGTTTTAGGAAGGATTCATCTTGTATAAGACATGATTGATCACAACGTCTGGTTTCAGGAAGGATTCATCCTGTATAAGACATGATTGGAGCATATGGTTTCAGGAAGGATTCATCTTGTATAAGACATGATCACAATGTTTGGTTTTAGGAAGGATTCATCCTGTATAAGACATGATCAGAGCATCTGGTTTCAGGAAGGATTCATCCTGTATAAGACATGATCAGAATCAAAATTAATTATGTGAGGAATTAAAAATAACTAAGATAATTATTTCTAAGTGTCTACATTTTGGCTGTGTGTAGAAGATAGAAGAAGAAAAGGGGCCTAGCGTAAAGCATGGGGGGTGTATGCCCCCTCGAGAATTTTTTCAGAAAAAGGATGAAAATTCTCAAAAAAAGAGGAAGAAGAATCAGGGTGGAAGGGATAAACGAGGAAGAAATATGAAGCAGTCGTGAAGAATTTGGAAAGAAGAATAGGAGATGCGAGATCGCAGAGGAAAATGGGTCATCACGGGGGCCCATATAAGCCACAACGGACCCCATGAGGGGTCATTGTTACACACAAGCCTTGGAGCCACTTAGAGAAAAGAAGAAGAGAGGAAGAGATGGATTGCATTCCAGTTCATGATCATCGCGCCAAGAGGATCTGACGATTCGACTGACTGAGGAGCTATGGACCATTGGTGATGTCTATCTCTCATTTGGGAATTTTTAATTTTGGCTAAAATTAGGGTTGGAAAAGAGGGGGGGGGGCTATAGCAGGATTACAGGATGCTCTTCGTCGACAGGATGCCGAGTTAGAGGGTTACAGGCCAGAGTGTAGAGGGTGGAGGCAGATGTGACATGGTTGCAGGGTGAGAGGGATGTACAACAGAGGGAGGTGGAGAGATAGGTGGGGAGAGCTAGCTCCCTGTTTTGCTTGTGTATTATATGTTGACCCTTCAGGGCGATCATTGTATCATGAAAGACACATTTTCCTCTATATATATACATGATTTGATTGGTGGCAGATGATGTGTAGCATTTATTGTGATGGATTATTTTTGTTTTTCTTATGGTGTCCTATATGGATGTAATCATGGATGTGCTATGCTGAGCTATTTTATGATGCAGAGTGGATGCTTATATATGTATGTTTATGATGTGTTGCTGGCATAGTTTTTGGATGCAGGATGAATGATTTTTATGCTTTATGTATAAGTACACATGCATGAATGATTTATAATGTAGTCTAAATGTAATGCTATATGGATGAGTGTATCTTTTATTTATGTGATGCAATCTTATATGGTAAATGTTTTGTGGAAAATATGACTGTCTAAGAAATGCACTCTACCTGATGTGAATGATTTAAAAAGAGGGAACATGCCAATAATAACATAATGATCTTAGATAGAAGAATATGGAATAGATGGGAAGTGGGGGAAATTAAGAACTCCATGGGATTATTGAGTTTAGGATTTGATGGAATGATGATGAGATTTTGTGCACAACAAATGTGGAGAGCCAACCTATTTTGATATTGCCTTGGGTGACTTGCACCACTGATTATAGAAATCAGGATGCCTTGAGAAACCCAAGGCGTGGACTGACTCTCAGATAAACAGGAATTTCTTACACACAGCTATGCAAGTGGTGCATGAATTTTGTCGCCATGTTACTGGCAAGGGATGCATTTCTTCACATAATTATATGCATCTAACTCCATTTTAGGCCAATAGTATCCTGTTCTCAAAAGATTTTTAGCCAATGTGAGCCCACTTGAGTGTGCCCCACAGATACCCTCATGTACTTCGGGTAATACCCATTCCACCTCTTGTTTATCTAAACACCTTAGGAGGGAACCATCAAAATGCCTTCTGAATAGGGTGTCTCTGAGGATGGTGTAATGAGCACATCAGCGGATGAAGGTTTGTTGTTGGGTTTTTGTGAGATGTGGGGGAATGGTGTTGTCTTTGAGGAAAGTGAAGGTTTCTTGGTACCAAGGGGACTCTGGACCAATGAGAACACACACCATTTTAGACTTTGGTAGGTCATATGCTGGTATAAATAATTGCTCGACCAAGAACTCGCACTTCTGACTGTGTGCTGGCATTTGAAGGAGGGAGCCAATGGTGGCCATTGCATTTGCAGCCCTGTTGTTTGTTCATGGGATTTGATTAAATGTGATTGCTGTGAAATGTTGCTTAATATCTTCAACCATGGTACGGTAAGGAAGGAGTTTATCATCTTTTTTCTGGTACTCATGATTGACTTGTTTTATAACGAGCTGAGAATCACCATAAACTTGTAACTCCTTTATTTTCCAGTGGATAGCCAGACGCAAACTTGTAATGAGTGCCTCATATTTTGCTATGTTATTGGTACATGCAAAGGCTATTTTATATGATTTGGGGATGCCATCTCCTTGAGGTGTAACCAATAATATTCCTGCCCCCGATCCATTTTGAGTGCAAGAGCCATCAAAGTATAATTGCCATGTGGGGGATGTGGTGACAACCATAATGAACTCATCTGGTAATTCTGTAAGAAGAGGATAGTCACCTGGAAGTGGAGATTCAACTAGCTGATTTGCAATAACTTGTCCCTTGATTGCCTTTCTGTCCACGTATTCAATGTCAAACTCGCTCAAGAGCATGACCCATTTAGCGGTTCTGCTAGTGAGAGCAGCTTTAGATAAGAGATTTTTAAGCGGGTCTATCTTGACAATCAGCTTTGTTTTGTTGTTCAACATATAGTGTCGAAGTTTTTATGTGCTAAACACTAATGCCAAACATGCTCTTTCAATGGGGGTGTAATTTAGTTCATATCCTACCAATGTTCGACTAATTTAGTAAATGATGTGTTCCTTCCCTTGATCATCTGTTTGGGTCAGTAATGCCCCCAATGCCACTGTAGTAGCACATATGTACAAAATGAGGGGTTTTCTAGGGGTAGGTGGCATCAAAATTGGAGGTGATGCTAGATATTCTTTTAATTTCTCAAAGGCCTTTTGACATAAGCAATCCCATTTGAATTTTGTGTCTTTACGCAACAAGTGTGAAAATGGATGGCACTTGTCTGCTAGCTGTGAAATGAAACTCCTGACAAACTGGACTTTTCCCTAGAGACTGCGCAGTTGTCTGAGAGTTTTTGGTAGAGGCATTTCCATAATAGCTTTTACCTTTGCGGGATCAACCTAGATGCCTCTACGGGAAACAATGAATCCTAGTAGTTTTCCCAATGTGATGCCAAACACACACTTTTTGGGATTTAGGCGTAGCTTGTATTTTTCCAATCTTTTGAAGATCTATTTTAGAATAGGGATGTTCTCTTGTCTTGTCTTGGATTTGCCTAGCAGATCATCCACGTAGTCCTCCATAATTTTGTGCAAGAGGTCATGAAAAATTGTTGTCATTGCACGTTGATATGTAGCTCCAGGTTTTTTAAGGCCAAAAGCCATGACCCTGTAACAAAAAGTACCCCATGGTGTTGTGAATGTGGTTTTATGTTGATCCTCATCTGCTATCCTGATTTGGTTGTATCTAGAAAACCCATCCATTAGCGATAGCATTTCATGTCCTGCTGTAAGGTCCACAATCATGTCTATATTGGGGAGTGGGAAATCATCTTTAGGACAAGCTCTATTTAGATCTCAGAAATCTGTGTAGATGCGGATGCCCCCGACAGGTTTGCCGATAGGTACAGTGTTAGAGACCCATTCAATGTAGTCTATGGGTTTGATGGATTCTGCATCTAACATCTTTTGGAGTTCTGCCTTGACAAGGAGAGCAATATGCAGGTGCATTTTATGCAGTTTTTGTTTTATAGGTTTTGCATCTGGGCAGATAGCAAGATTGTGAACCACCAAGGTAGGATCCAACCCTAACATATCGGCATAGGACCATGCAAAATTAATTTTTACCTTTGTAAGGAAGTTGATGAAATCTTGTTTCTCTTTTTTTGTGAGGGACTTGGCAATGAACACATTTTGTGGGATGGCTTCGGTGCCCATGTTGATGCTGTCTGTTTCTTCTATCAATAAATTTGATTTGTCCTGTGGAAGGTAACCAATGGTAGGGAGGTCAAATCCCTCATCGTTAAGTGCCTTTTCCACGTTTTCACTTTGAGATACACCCTTTGTTTTTATTTTTTGTTCATCCAAAGGTGCCTCGGGGAGGTTTTCACCTAGGGAATCATGTCTTTTCCTTTTATTATCTTTTTTGTGGCTAAGGGGATTGTCCTGATTACCAAAGTATCCCTTTTTGTGTAGTTGAATACCCTCGATTCTATTACAATCTTCCAGAGTTTGCACCGTCAGGAGAGCAATGAGAGCATTATTGTCGGCACAGATATCCAAAGTGGGTTTGTCTCGTTGGCCCTAGTCAATGAGTTTAGGATGGACAAGATGTAGCTCGTGTGAAGTGGGAGGGGTTAAGGGGGTGATGGTATTGATGTAAGTGTCAAAGAAGATATCTTTCTCATATTTATAAGGCATTTCGTGGAATTCCTCTTCATCAACGCTTTCAATATCCAAAGAAGGACTAGAAGGGGCACCGACGATAGTAATCTTAGGCACTGGGGTGTACCCTAAGCCTCTATTGTATTTGTAGGAGATAGGATTTATGGGTGCTTTTCTTCCTTTCTCTTCTGGTCCCAGGTTGTGTCCTTTGTAACCCATTTTTTCAACTATGGCAGATGCTTTTGGGTACATTTTTTTGGATACCTTTGTTGGATCGTCATCCTCTTCCCAGTACAACCAGGAAGAGACATCTGCTTCAAGGCTCTCCTCATTAAGTGTGCCCCATTGCTGGAAGGTGGTATTTTGGCATTGCATGACTGGTTTTAGGTCCTTTTTGAGCTCTTTTGGTTTGCCAAATGACTTAGGAGAGAGAGGGAGGTTGCCTATTAATAAGCCGTCCTCCAATTTGTATTCTCCATAGCCATTGTCCAAGATCTTGATTTGATTATCTGGTTGGGATGAAGTGGAGGCAACATTTGATGTGTCAGATGGAGGCATTGGCAAGGGTCTATTTAGTGGACAATGATATAGATGCTTCCCCTCTAATAGTTTGCAATATTGAAAAGGTTGGGGATCACCTTTGATAGTGATCTCTCTTCCATTATAGGGGAATTTGATGCATTGGTGATAGGTGGAGGGTACAGCCTGCAAGGAATGACTCAATGACTGCCTGAGGAGAATGTTGTAGGGGAGATCAAGATCTAGTACTTGGAAAGGGGTTTCAATTGTAATGGGACCCACTTGAAGAGGTCAGGTGATCATGCCCTTTGAAATTCTTTCCGCATCATCATATGCCTTTATTGTGATCCTTCCTGATGTGTCTATCAGATCCTTAGAAAGTCCCAATTGCTTTATTAATTTGTATGTACACAGATTAAGCCTAGATCCACCATCTATCAAGATACGTTTGACCTTATGCTTGTGGATAAGAGCTTCGATGTGCAGAGGTTTGTTATGGTCTTCATCTGCGGGAGCATCTTTGGAGGTAAATACCAGGTGCTGTTGGGTAGCAAGGTTTCCAATGAGGGCTTAGAACTGGGTGGCATTGATGTTATCAGGAATGCATGATTTGAGAAAGGCTTATTCCAAAATTTCTTTATGGACTGGGGAAGTCTTAAGAAGTTCCAAAATGGAGATTTGAGCGGGGGTCTTCCCAAGTTGGTCCAGGAGGTCATATCGGTGGGTGTAAGACATGGGTGGTGGATTTGGTCGGGGAGGGACTCCTTGGATGGTGACTTTACCTCGGTATGTAGTTACATTGCAGTCATTCTGGGAATGGGAGGTGGAAGGCGTGGTGCCTTGAATGACCATCCTAGTAGGATTTGGTCTGCTTTGGGAAGAAGGAGGATTAACTCCTTGGATGGTTATGACATTGACATGATTGTCTGCACATTCAATGCAACCTACTAAAAACTCAAAGCCGGTTATGTGATTAGCGTAGTCATAACCCATTGCGTTAGATGATGAGCCTTTTCCTTTATCATGCTTCGGGAAGGGTTCCCGGTACATTTTGAGTTTGTCATTGTTATTACCAGGTTTTGCATTTGCTACTTCAATCTCATCTCTATCAATGAGATCTTGTATGTAGATCTTTAGTTTCATACACTTTCGTGTATCATGTCCCTTGATTCGATGGTATTTACAATACTCATTTTCATTATACCATCTTGGTTTAGGTTGATTGGGGTCAAACGGGCGAGTTATTGGAAAAACCACTACACCTGCTTGGACAAGTTTTTGAAACACCATTTCAATAGGCTCAGCTAGAGGACCGAAGTCTCTTGGAGTCCGGTTATTCGATCGGAGTGGTCGTCCCTGGATTGAGACATTGTTGTGAGGTTTTTGGGATTGATTTTGAGTGTTTTGATTTTTGAATTGATGATTATTGGTGGTGGATTTTGGGGGAGCGGCCACGGTTTGGACTCGCTTTGTATCAGTTACACCATCATTGACCATGTTTTTGTTTTTAGACCAGAATTTTGGCTTGTCATTGTGATAAGAGGGAGAACTTTGTGTCGACTTCTGGTAATGTTTCAAGGTTCCTTCCTCCATCAAGACACGTTCGAGGGCGAGGCCCTTATCAGTTAATTTTTGGAAGGATTTGATACATTGGGATATTAAGGGTCTCGAAAGTTCAGGCACCAAGTTCTTTTGAAATAACTCAATTTGATGTTGTTCTAGCATGTCCCACTGGAATTTTTTGATAAGATGTCGCCATCTTTGTAGGAAATTGGCAAAGGTTTCTCCAGGCCTTTGTTTTTTATTGCATAGGTCCATCATAGAAACATCATTAACCAAGTTGTAAGCATAGTGGGCCACAAATTTTTCTACCAAGTCTGGAAAGGAGACAATGGAACCTCGTGGTAGAGATGAGAACCATGCCAGGGCGTCTCCCATGAGACTCTTGGGAAAGAGTCTGCGAAGATAAAGGTCACTATAGGAGACTTCTTGGCATAAGATGTGGAATTATCGGATATGGTCGCGGGGTTCTCCTTTTCCTTCATACTTGGTGAATTTTGGGATCTCAAATCTCGGGGGGTAGGGTGCAACTGATATAGATGGGTCGTAAGGACAAGGGCAAAAATCTTTGAACGAGTAAGTTTTTCTTTTATTAGTCCTTTCTTTCATGTCCTTGATGATATTTTTCATGTCTTGAATTTCCTTGATGAGGTCTTGTTGTGGACTTTGATAATGATGAATTGTATTTGCCCCAAGAATTGGATGAGCCAAAGAAGGTGCACCACCACCAATATATTGATATGATGAGGAGGTGGGAACATGGAATGTGAAGACCGATGTCGCAGGGATTTGTGTGATAGTTGGTTGTGGTCCACAAACTGTTGTGACGAGATTGAGTATGGCCTGGATAAAACTTGTGACATTGTTGGCGGGAAGGGAAGTTTGTGGAATAGAAATAGGTCTTTGAATGGAAGGAGGTGGTATAGAAGTGCATTGGAGAATAGATGAGATCGGATGTGATAGTGGTATAGATGGTAAGGGGGAAGAAGGTGGGATGGAGACCATGGTGGGAAGTGCCGTGGGTGGCATTGATTGAGCTTGGATGATTGATGGGGCTGCAATTGATTGAGTTTGAATAATAGGTGCAACACTTTGTGTGAGAGCGAGGTCTCCTTGTGGTTGTTGGGTGAGAGTGGATCTATTAAATTTAGGCGGAAGTTGAGCTCCACTCTCAAGGAGAGTTTTTCAGAAGTGCAGTAGGATTGTGTTGAATAAACTTTTCCATCATCACTTGGTTATAAGAATCCGCTAGGAAAGTTTGCACTTTTGGAGAGAGTTCATCTTGGCTAACCATGTTAGGGTTTTGACTTTGATCTTGATTGCTAGGTTGCCCACTTTGTGTAGGATCTTGCATGGGATCTTCATATAGGGCACTAATGTCCAACATGCCATATTGTTGTTCCGCCATCTTTCTCTTTTGGGATCGAGTTGTGACCATACACGAATAACCTTGGAAAAGTTTGGAGGGGGAAATTTGTGATGAAAGGACTTAGCAAGATATTTGTGGAATTTTGGATTTTGTCTTTTATGACAAAGGATTTTGTTGATTGGTATGGTTCTTGGATTAGAGCTTGGATTTGATTAGGATTTGACACCTTAGTCCTTGGATGAGGATTTTAGGTGGTGAATGCAACCACAAGTAAGATGATGGCCAAGTTGTGTAGAATTTAGACCTTGGAGTGATGATTAAAAAGCCTCTCTTATACCAAGGGTTGACTAATGATCCTAAGCAAAGTAAAGACGTGAGTTAAGAGTCTTGATTGACTCAAAAGGACTAGGCAAAAGGTACTTGGAGAGGAGTCCCCTTCAAGCACGAGAGCCAATTGATTAATGATGAGGTCTAAATGGAATTTCACAAGGCATGTAACCTTAACGCGAGGTTAAATTGGATTAGAGGATGATTGGATTTGAATTTGGATAATTGATTTGATAGTGGAGGGAGATTGATTTGATGTGCTAAGTCCTTGGGAAATTTGAGGATGATTGATGGAGGAGGTATGGTAGTGATGGCTTAGAATAAACTCGATGACTAGGTTGTCTTTGGCATGAACATGATTTAATGGAGGATCGATTCAAATGGCAAGTTGTATGAAGGGATACGACCACCCTGATTTGGATGATAGTAGGTGTTTCAAAGGACAAACTTGAATGTTGATGGAGAGGATGAACTCTTAGCTTCTCTCTTGGGCTTAAGAAACATGGGATGGATGGAGTTTTGACGCAATTTCAGACTTTGTGTGGGTAATGACTTGGACAATTGTTTGTGTCTTGACAAGTGTTTTCCAAAGTGTTTGAGGATAATGACGCGTTTTTAGTCTTCTTTTGGCAAGTATGTATCAAAAAAAGCAAACACAATGATAAAATGCATATTATCTCAAAACACTCATGCTCATATACAACATTCTTAAGGCTGGCAAGGACAATAGTCATTGGATCCCAATTGGTTTCCCAGCTACGCTTACCCAGAGCGGACACTTAGATGCTTGACCCCACTGGCTCCCCTCCATGACACTCACTTCTCGGGGCAGCCAAGCATCAATTCCCATGAAAACTCCTCATGAAAAACTTTGTGTCTCTACTAAGGGCCGTAAAAATATGGGCGGCTTCGGAGGTCCGACCTCCTGCACCAATGACTAGAAGGTTTTTGGCCACGATGAACAAGGTGTTTAGTAAGTCTTCCTGTTAGGAGCTACCCTTTGAAGTTGCGCAAGCACAATTGAGGCCTATAGCCCAAAAAAGCACCAAGAACTTAGTAGTCATGCAAGCGTGATCGAGATCTCTAGGATCCTACTAAGCACCTAATATGAGAGTGAACTCTCATATAGCCGCAACCATTGACCCTTTCGTAGTCAATGGCCTATTTATTATAGTGAGTTGGGAACCCTAGGTCTGGGTGTACTCACTTGGGTCGTTCCCCTCTTACCTTCTCAAAGATCAAGTTGGGAGGGCAGACCCACTAGAGGTAAACACGCAATCAAACAAGAAAAGGTTGGAGGGTCTGGATTTCTGATCGTCTAGTAAGACGAGAGCATACTCTCCTACCTTTACGCTTTTCTTAAAAACACATAAGACAATGGTTCATTCCATTTTAATTAATATCTAGGTTCCTAATTTAAATAAATGCACAATATTTGGTTGAATCAGCTAGGCAACCTACAAAACAACTTGATTAGTAGTTTGAAAAATGGAGTCTTCAACAAGCGTCCTGCAAAAGTCAACAAAATGACAAAAATATTAATTTTTTTGAATTTTATAAAAACTTTTTTTACTAATGACAAATGTGGATTTGGAGGAAGCTTTGATGGGTAAATGGGGTTTGACTAGGTTTTTGCCACTTTCCAAGGGATAGGCAAACATAAAATGAGGATTTTGGAGGAGAGGTGAAGGAATAGAAAAATTTGTCAAAGAGGGACAAAGAAGAAAAAGTTGGAGATAGAAATTGTGGGAAAATTTGGAGGTGATTGGGTAAAAGTGGAAGGAGTTACGACAAACCCTAAAAATAGAGGGATGTGGGATTTTAGGCTTCAAAAAGTGGATTTTGGGATAAGGTCCTCTAGGAAGGAAATGTGCAAAATGGAAATGTGGGGGATCTAGTGAAGTTTGGAGGAAAATGGAGTGAAGATAAAGCAGATATGGTGAAAAAACAGAATAAATTTAATAGCAAATTTGTAGACAGTCGTGCTAAACAGATAGAAAAGTGCCAAAGGTTTGGATTTCTGATTTTCTAGATAGACAAGAGCATACTCTCCTACTTTCACACTTTCCACAAACACAAAAGACAATGATTCATTTATTTCCCTAATTAATCCTAAGTGCCTAAAAATAAAAAACACACGGTTTAATCGAATATCCAAGGCAACCTGCAACACCACTTGGTTAGTAGTTTCAAAATGAAGTCTTTAACAAGCGTAGATTTGATTGATGAATCCTTTGACAAATGAGATCTGCAAACACTTGTTAGACTGTCAAAACATCCAAAAACTCCTGATCTTGCAAAAGCCCTGAAATTTGACTATATTCCATATATAAAACTGCTAAAAAAAACTTTGTTTTTTATATGAGTAAACAGAAACAGCAACTCGTACGAGTTATTCCACCGGCTCGTACGACAAACCCCAGACAACTAGATGATAGAACACAAAAATCGCACTACGTAAGACAAATTCGTATGAGTTTCAGTACATAGGACAAAAAAAACTGCTAAAAAAAATTTCTCTGTTTTTATACGAGTAAACAGAAACTCGTACGAGTTATTATACCGGCTCGTATGAAAAATCCCAACTCGTACGAGTTTTCTTGGTGGCCTATATGACAAAACAAATAGAGTTGTTCAACATTAGATAGGAACTCGTAGGAGTTTTCGTGCTGAAGCGAAACCCGTGACAAAACACAAAAATTTGCAAAAGAAGGTTAAATTCAGGGACATGGGTTCCACCGGGCATGTCAGAATGAAGAGGGGAAAAGACTTGTGGGGTGGATTAGATAACAAATATTCAGATCAAACATATAATCACATGAAATCCAAAGACATAATTTGAAATGCTCAAAACAAGAATGAAATGCGTATACCTCACAAACCAATACCTTCTCCTTCGAATGGAGCTTGATGAAGTGAAGACGCCCTTGGATGATGCTCCACTTGATGTGCTCCTTTGATTGCTTGATGTGGATGGCTCTCCAATGTTGTGCACAATATAAAATGGATTCTAGGAGGATGATGTGGACAAAATGGTTAAGTGTGGATGAAATATGATTTGGACAAAATGGCTCTCCTCTTGCTTGCTAAGATGATTTCCTAGGCTCAAAAGGGTAGCATAAGATTACTAAACTTGGAGATGACCAATGAAGGGATGGAGTCCTCAATTTATAGGAAGAGGAGAGGAAGAATGAATGGCTGGGATGGATCCAAGATGGAGGGCTAGGATTACTTGTGAGCCCACACAAGGTCCAAGAGAGGGTGTGGAGACCAAGAGATATGTCTTAAAGGAATTTCTTGTCTCCACACTCCTCAAGGTGCATTGGGAAGACTTCCTAAGGTACCTTGAGAAGAGCAAGGTGCATTGGGAAGACATCCCAATGTGCCTTGCGAGGAGCAAGGGATGTGACATTCCTTGAAGAATGGAGAGGAGGAATTAAAAATTCTCCAAAAAGGGGTGATCATGGGGATTAGAGGAATAAGAAGGAATTGAAAATTCTTTGGGAGAGGAGATGCCTAGAGGATTCTCACATTCACCTAGGAAAAGAGCATTAAAAGCTGGTGGTTGGATGGAAGGGACAAGGGGTTGACTTTGTGGCTAATCATGATGATTAGCCACTAGCAACTCATTAGGAGGGGATTAGAGGAAATATTAGGTGGGATTAGGAGTTGTAGGAGGATTTGATTAGGAGAGAGAAGGAGTGGAGGGAATTAAAAACTAGAAGAATAAGGTTAAGTGAGTTTAGGGAGTTTTTAGAAGAATTCATTAGGTTAATGATGAATTAAGAAGATGATTTGTAGGAATCATGTAGGTTAACTAATTAATTGAAATTAATTAGCCAAGAGGAATATTTGTGAGGATTTGATTTTTTAGAAGATTAAAGAAAGGGAATGATTTATTAAATAAATCAGTCACATACTGTAGTGACAATATTAATTATATTTAATTAATATTGAGGAGAATTTGAATTAACATAATTAATTAATTAATTATGTGAGGAATTAAAAATAATTAAAAGTAATTATTTTTAAGTGTCTACACTTGGAATTGGGTAGGATGAATGTTAGTAGGCACATGGGCATATTTTAACACTTTAGTAAGGATCTCTTGATGGATAGATGATAATTTTAAAATATCAAAAACAGATTAGTCAATTCTTCTAGGAGAAGAACATCTACAACAGGGATTGTGAGGCGTGCTGTGGCTTTTGGTCGGTTTCTTCTAAATCCATTAGCTATGGTTGCAACATTATGTGGTCCTGACAAAAAGATATTATCATTGAAGCTTCATTCACTGGAACATTTCCTTAGTCCAGATGACAAGTATGAATTTGTTGAATAGGTAATGGTTACAGTAACCAACCAAGTTGGTGTTGACATAAACCTAGCAGCATGACATGAATGGATGTTTTCTCCTCTGCAATTTGTAGCTAGCCTTGGACCTAGAAAAGTTGCTTCCATACAAAGGGCTATTTTGAGGGCTGGATGGGTTTATAATCGCAGAGAATTGTTGACCCCTCTAGAAGCTATGAAGCGACTTGTCTTTATAAATGCTACTAGTTTTTTAAGGATTAGAGGGACCAGGCAAGCAGCTTCTGGGAACCATGTTATGGATCAACTGGATGATAGTAGAATTAATCCAGAGTCATATGAACTAGCCAAGAAAATGGTTGAGGATGTATACTTTGAAGATGCAAGACATGATATGGATGATATGGATGAGGAAACACAAGAAATGGCAGTTGAACTTATCAAAAAATATCCCCATGTGTTAAAAGCCCTTGATATTGATGAATATGCTAGAAGTGTGGAACAACAAACATCCAATAAGAAGCCAAGAACTCTTGCTAACATAAAGATTGAATTGGTATATGGATTTAAGGATTGGAAAACACCATATAAAGAGCCATACCATGATGAGGAATTTTATTTGCTAACTGGAGAAAATGAAGAGACCCTTTCAGTGGGGGAAATTGTACAATCAACTTCCCATAGAGTCTTAAATAATCGTATAAAATTTTCTTCCATACAAAGGGCTATTTTGAGGGTTGGAAGGGTTTACAGTCATAGAGAATTGTTGACCCCTCTAGAAGCTATGAAGCGACTTGTCTTTATAACTGGCAGCCACAGAATGGAGAGGTTAAGGAGGTTGAGGATCCATATTTTACCAAAGCGGATACCATTAAACAAAGTGAACAAGAGAATGCAAGGAAAGAAAAGCAACTTGCACAAACATCTTAATGACAAGAACGAAAGGACCAATCTTTTGTACAGTTGCTGCCGAGCATCTATCTGCAGCAATTGTGCCTGCTTCCTCCCAATTTTTCCACCCTGAGCCCGCGCATAATGATGGCGCGTAATTACTTTTAAAAAAAATACCACGTGTTCATTGGAATTCTGATGTGAAATACGAAATCTGCACTATCAACAAAAGTCAACCCGATGGTAACACACAAGTAGAAGCATGTGATCGGGATATAATACACTGACGAAGTCCATCGACAGAACAAACACTAGCGACAATGGAGAAATCTTATATTTCCAATAGCCGATGATGCTATCGGTAAGACTTATCCCGCTGGACACTAGCAAAAGTAAAACACATCGACAAAGGTTATGACGATAAAGGGTCAAAGCTTATGCTGAGGAGACATAAGCTATCAGGAGGAGCTACACTGAGGGAAAAGGCATCGGGGAAATAAAGCCCATCGCCTGAAAACATTTTAAGCTATCTCGATGCCCGATGAGACTAGCAGGATAACTCGCATTGATCAGCATGAAGAGAGGTCATCGACTCATGTTATCCCGATGAGTAAGAAGAAATCAAGAGGTTGTGAAAATCATCTGACCAACATATGGCGATCAACAGGTAAAATTTTTTGTTTGTCGGAATGCCGACGTGAAATTTCAACACGTTTGAATTCCGACAAACATGGGCTATACTTTTAAAAAAAGAAAAAATAATCCGAAAAAGAAAAAGAAATCCCATAGCCAGTGGGAAATGTTTGTTGGTTTTTTGTCTGAATTTATTCCTAAACATTAAAAATAAATAAAAATGAAGATAAATTAAATTCATTAGATTGCACCAAATGTTTCATAGTTGAAAATATTATATATATAATTTACGTTCTATAATAAAATTAATTAATTTATTGCTTTTTTATATGGATAGTGCTTGATTTCCTCTAAATATTTTCCTTATTGGATTGGCTGATTAATTTCAATTATGTGTTCCAAGCTTTAAAATATATTTCTAGGAAGTTTAATTAAACATATTTGCATGTTCTGTTTGATTTTATTTCACTCGTATGTTTCTTTCTAAATCAACATGTCTCATTTCAAGATATTAACACCTACCTTTATTTTATGGGATCTTCTCACTCATCTCCTTAGCACAAGGAAGAGTTTTTGAATTAATGGTTGATAGAGACTATTTGAGAAAACAAAGAAAACCTTAAGGTTTTTTTCAACTTGATGAGAAATGTTTACAAACACCTAATTATTATAATTAAAAATTTGTTTACATGTCATAATAAAATACTAACTAAACATATTATATATTTCTTATTTCTAAACCTTTCCTAAAATAATTTTTAAATTATAATTCCATCTTTATTTAATAATTTGATGGGAGACATAACATAATCAACCACTACCTCTTGATTTTTAATACTAATTGTTTATCTTTCATAATACCCATATTCTATCTTAGGTGCTTAAAATTCTCCTTTTCTAATGCAATTGTGAATATATCTTCTAATTACCCTTCATATATACAAAAATATAGATAGTTTTTTTCGTGTGTACTAATTTTCTTATGAAATGGTACATGGTATTAGTTGCTTACTTCTCTTATGAAAAACATAATTCTTTGAAAATACAATTTTTGATTTGTTATCACAAACAATGCTTACTCCTTGTGAACTTGGTTTAATACTTAATTCTTTTGATTGTTCTTTATTGTGAGCTATTACTATAATAGTGATTGATTTATCAATATATAAATCCATGCAACTTCTTCCTTGAACTCAAAATCTCTACTAATAATTACCTTGTTTGTAGTTGGATTGCACCACATGTGATTCTAATTGTAAATCCATGCTTCTTATGGAAAATTGTCTTTGAAACTCTTTATAAGACATCTATTAGTTACATACACTACTCAAAATATTGCTTGATCCTACTATTCATTAGGTAGGTGCATGGATTTCAACATGCTCTTAGAAATATCAATTATTTTTTTGTCCATTTTTGTAACAACATTCTTCTATTATATGTATCTTTTAGTAACTTGATTCTTGATTTGATTATGCCTACATAAATATAAGAACTAATCTGACTTATATTATCCACCTCTATCCAACTTAAGTACAATGATATAACAAATAGTTTGTCCTTAAGCCATTAGATTCAAATATTTGAATATTTATTTAGCCTTCTACTCAAGAAAATAGATTTATTTTTCTTACTACGAGGTTAGGAAAAACATTCTTGTACCTAATGATGAAGTTTACTTTTTTTCACACAAATAATTATGAATAAACTCTAATAGTGCCCTATCTTTGTAAGACACTCATATTGGAAAAAATTTACTATACTGTTATTCGAAACTACAACTTTCACAAAAATTCATCGATTCATAAATTAGAGGTAATTCTCTCACCGTCTATTGTTTTGGCAATAAACATAATAATTCATAATATATTGTCCACATCTTAGATTTCATAGCCATGTCTAGTCCAAATATGCTATTTTGAAATACTCTATAGGTTCCACTTGGGTCATCTTCTTATACTTGGGAATATTTGATTCGTAGTCATCCCAAATTGTCATTGAAATCTATCTACTATAGTACACGCATTATATCTTAAACATAATCTATGAACTATATGTACAAGTTGTCTAACACTCATCCTTTCCAAAATGGATTAGAAAAGGGGATTAAAATGGTGTGTCACCAAGAGAGAATGTACCTCGGTTAGCACCACAACATTGTTGGTTTAAGCTTAATTTTGATGAATCATCTAGAGGGAACCTAGGTATCTTCTACTATAGTACACGCATTATATCTTAAACATAATCTATGAACTATATGTACAAGTTGTCTAACACTCATCCTTTCCAAAATGGATTAGAAAAGGGGAATAAAATGGTGTCACCAAGAGAGAATGTACCTCGGTTAGCACCACAACATTGTTGGTTTAAGCTTAATTTTGATGAATCATCTAGAGGGAACCCAGGTATCTCTTGGTTGGGAATAATAATAAGAGACTAGAATGGGAACATGACCAAAGCCTCATCCAAACCCCTCGCGAGTGACATTAATAATTAAGCAGAATTCAAGGCTCTAGTCCAAGGATTGAACTTATGTAGGGATTTGAGAATTAAGAATGTGGCAATTGAAGGGGACTCTGAACATTGCTATAAATTCAATCAGGATGAGATCTACAAAAAAATTGGAAATCGAAAGCATTATTTGTAAAGGAAATTCAAATCACTTCAAACTTCAAAAAATTCAATATAAAGAAGGCAATAAAGAGGCCGACAAAATCGCCAAAGAGGCGGTCGATGAGATAGATAATCTAGTGAGTCAATTGGACAGTGACATCAACCTTTCTCATTCTTAATTTGGAACGTACACGTCCAGGGCGAAACATCATATCTGTTTGGTGTTCCATTAAGAGAAATTTATCCTTTGTCAAGTTGGAGATGCCTTGTTACTTTGGTGTCGAAGGCTACATCATTGGTGGCAGTTTATGGTTTCCCAAGGACTTAATGTGTTCTCTTCAAGAACAAAAGAATTAATGAAGCATTGGTTGGCAGCATGTGTCAGATGAATTTATATACCTCCTCGGATAATGAATTTCATCACTCGAAAATCTTGGTAGTTGAGGTAGCATTGCTTGAATCTCAGAGAGATGGATTCCTCGATAAGAATGAACAGTGACAAAAGACACATGATGTTCCTTGGATAGAAATCAGACTTGCACCTGAAAGACAATAACCAAAGGTCACGCGATTCCATGCATTTATCAGTTGATGATTAAGGTAGTTAAAATGGTGATCGACCTGGAATTTTTGACAAATAAGGATCAATACTTGATCAATTTTGATATCTCCTCAAGATTTCTTGCCTCAGTGCACTAGACTTAGGAGGCATGAAAGTTGACATCCCTATTCGTCTACGAGAGGTCGTCAAGCCAAATATCCTCGTTGATGACATTGACATAGTGGTTTGGGCAAAACTTGGGGTTGGGATACCATGACCAAAGGACATCCCCAAGGTATTCGACCTTGGTGTGATTGTCCCTTTGCAACCTTCACAGTGAATATGGATGATCGGGCTGTTCGATGCAATTGACACTAGGCTACCGTTGGGCGTGACTTGCTCTAAATGGTGAAGGCAATTGATATGGAAGGAAATTTGGATTGGCTCTTCCATTTCGTAGATATAGTATTGACTGCTGACATTTTTAAAGTCGAATAAAGAGTGGTCGTCTTTTTGGCTCTTGGCTCCTACGGTTCGAAGTATGGTGTTTTTAATGGTTTTTGAACGTTTTTGGTTGCCTTCGTTACTGTTAGTGGGCAGAGGCAAAACAAAACACATAAATTAATGCACAAAATTTCTAATTGTATTGCTTGTATAAATATGTTTTCAATTTCTCTCTTTTATAGAGGAGTTTAGAAACATATAGAAAATTCCAAAATGATCCAACTTACAATTTTTTTAGTAAATATTATGATATATAATTGTATATGATTGAAAGAAGGAAATACCTAAAAAATTAGCTAATCATAAACTCTGGTAGAAACTTCCTAAAAAATTACAACAAAAAAACAAAATATAGAAATTTTCTAGTCTCATAAAAATTAACAAAATCATCTAGAACTTTCTAATACCCCCCCTAATTTCTACCACTAATTACATCAATATTTACAATGTCCAAAATTCCTCTCAAATACTCAAATTGTTCTTATGCTAATGCCTTGGTGAATATATCTGCAAGTTGCTCATTTGATTTGCAATATTGTAGGATGATCTCTCCATTGTTCACCAACTCACGAATGAAGTGATATCTAGTGTCAATGTGCTTTGTCTTTTTGTGATAAACATGATTCTTTGAAAGTGCAATGATGGACTTGTTGTCACAACAGATTGTAGTAGACTCTTTTTGTTCATGCATTAGGCCCTTCAAGATTCATCAGAGCCAAACTACTTGACATGTTGTTGATGTTCCTGCAACATACTCTGCTTCTACTGATGAAATCCTCACTATAAGATGCTTCTTTGATGCCCATACTACAATACCTATTCCAAGATGAAATTCATATCCATATGTGCTCTTTTTGCCATCAATGCTACCAACAAAATCACTATTTGTATATCCAACCAACTGAAAATTATCTGAAGTGGAATACAATATGCCATGCTTCATAGTTCTTGCAATGAACTTCAATAAACTTTTTCCATCTTGTTGTTAGGTCCCGGAGGCTACTGAGATGTGGGGGGGGGGGGTGTGTGAATCAGTTGTCCAATAAATACAAACCAAAACTAACTTAACCAAACTTAATGCTTAATACTGGTAAACCAAACTTTACTGTCGGTAGACAGTTTAATAGTTAATTGCAGTACCGATAAAGTTTAATGCATGAAACAAAAAGACAAATAACATACACAACACATAACACAATTATTTGTACATGGAAACCCTGTAAGGGGAAAACCCACAGTGGGAAACCTTATCCACAATCAGATGATACTACTTCAAATAGTATGTGTGTACAATATGGAGTCTGCACATGCAAAAAGGCCAACTACCTAGAGCTCACTTCTCATTTACAAAATGGGAGTCACACTAACTACAATTGGATGGTTAAATCCAATGATAATGTACTACTCAAAATAACATCTTCATATGCTGGATTCAGTATCGGTTAAGCTCTGATTTGCCTTCTTCAAACCTTCCTTCAATCTTGAATGATGTCTGCATGTATAGCTCTGCTTATATTCGTATATACCTTATTACAATCCTTTTCCACACTCTACCACATAATCTCATAAATGGGATCTTACATTTATACCAAAACCTAAGACCAAATGAGTAGGTCGACTCACTAAGATATTACAATAAAATAAATTACAAATGAATCAATAAGCAATGCATGATGTCGGCTCAATGCATTTACAATAATAATAAATCATCTTCATGACGTGTCGTGCTGCTTTGGAATAGATAAGCTTGTCAGTGCATATCCTGGACCTATTTGCCGGTAATAGCAAATATGCAAACCTGATTAGACCAATGAACAAATCACCAAGATCAAGTGTCAAAATGATGTCTTCGACATAACCAAGTAATCTCCAGATGATAACAGATCATCCTCAATGCTGGTGAACAATATAATCTGCCGGTGAACTGGATATCAGTGACTGTGGATAAGTCACTGAACATGCCGGTGAACATAACCAAAGATCTCTAAGTGTTCTCAAGTGTTGACAAGTGTTGACATCAATGAAAAAACCATATCAAAATACCAAAAATACCAAAAATCTCCCCCTTTGGCATTGATGGCAACACAAGATGGAAAAACCATCTAAGTGTCAAAGTAGAAATGCCAAAAACCAAAAATCAACAATTTCCCAAAGAGATCATTAACCAGAAATCAAAATACATAATATCTCTCCCCCTAGGAATAATCTCTCTCCAAAAGATAATGTGTTTTTCCATAGATATCTCTCCCCCTTTGACATCAAATGCCAAAGTAATACAAAACCAAATACAATCAGTTCAAAGAACTTATCACAAAATACCAACTTATCAATTTATCCAACCACTCCCCCTGAGAAGTAGCTCTCCTCATCAAAGCCCGAAAAAATATTTGTCTGTTAATTCTGCCGATTGATGACAATCATCAACCGTCTAAGTTTCTACTGGTGAGGGTATAACTCCAAGCTGATCTCTAAGATATTCAAAAGTTTCCTTAGGCAAAGGTTTAGTAAAGATATCTACAATCTGCTCTTTAGTATTCACATAAACCAATTTCACTTCTTTTGCTTCAACATTCTCTTTTAGAAAATTGAATTTGATAGATACATGTTTAGTTTTTGAGTGAAATACCGAATTCTTTGATATATCAATTGCTTCCATATTATCACAGTAAATGATTATAGGGGTATCTGCACCATGTTGTGGTACCAAAAGGGGGTCTTAAGATGCCACTTTTTTTTGAAATCAACAAAGTTTGAACTTCAAGGACAAATTGAAGATAGTTAGACTCCAAATTTGAAGATGCAGCAAGAACAAGAGTCAGAGTGCTTCGAGTCTACTTTCTAAACTACTAATTTTTTTTGAAAATGGTGCAGATTAAGGGCTTCAAAAAGGGGGGCCACAAAAATTGGTCCCGTTTTTATGCAAAAAACATAACATAGCGTTTGTTGTGGCCCCCCTAAAATGTTAACTTTTTTTTGAATTTTTAAAATCGCTTCAGTGAGAAATTAGCTAACACCTTGTAGTTTATGCTAGATTTTTCACCTAATTTTTTAACGAGTATATGATTTTTTACTAATTTTTGAAGTGGACACATCCCGAAAAATAGAAATTTGAGCGTGCTCCCCCCTAAAATCATTGATAACTAATTAAAAATCAAAACTTTTTTTAAAAAATTGTGTAGAATGGAATCTAGTTTCTAAAAATGTAAGTTTCTTCAAAATTCGATGAACGTGTAAAAAACTATACCCAAAATAGTGCATGTTGGTTTTTGACCAGAAACAAACACACTAACAAAATAAATTATAGATGAAAGCCTTAACAAAATTAAAATGTGAAAAGAATTACATGCTTGGATAGCTAAGAGAGAGATCGAGGTCTCTATGGTATTTTTTTTCAGTTTTATTGAAACACATGCAAACCTGATGGAGAGCACGACCAAAAATATGTGAAAATTTTCTAATCCTCTGTTAAAAACATGTCTCAGGCCTGAAATGGTCATCCAACCCTTTGACTTGGATGCCCAAGTACAATCCAACCGAAAGGGTTGGTAGTTCCCAATGCAAACCATTTGGCGAGCGCCAAATATGGCACTCGCCAAATGAAAAAAATTGACTTTTCCCATTTGGCGTGCACCAAATTTGGCAACCGCCAAATTTGGCACGCACCAAATGTCCTGCATTGTCCAATTTGAAGGTTTTGTGATGCAAAATTTTCAACTTGGGTACAAGTTATACCCATCATGAGAGGAGAATATATACATGAAATATAATATTTAAGTATAAGTCACTTTAAGTTATATTTCATGTATATATTGGTAGGATGTTTGAGAGTGGTTTCAACTCTATTGGAGTTATAATGTAGATTCTTGTTTTTAGAGGATCATATTGACTTTCATACTTAGTCAAATTTCATTAATCAACATTCTCCTATTAGCGCTCTTTAGATCCGCATCTCACTATCTTTATCTTCCCTAAAATCTACACCTATCTCTCTCCCTCTTGTGTCTCTCTCACTTCTCTCTCCCCTCTCTAGGTATATCCCACCCTCTCTACCTTTCATCCCTTCCTTGTACCCTAATTTATATCCTTGACTCCCTTCCTCTCTCTTCTCTCTCACTCTCTTATTATTTCTCTCCCCTGCCACTCGTTTCTCTTGTTCACTACCAATCCCTTCTATCCTCTCTCTCCCCATATCTAGGGCTCTCCTTCCCTCCCTATTCACCTCACTACCTCTCCCTCCCTATATTATTACCCACCTCTCTCTCCCCCTCTAGGTTTCTCACTTATCTAATTGTCCACCCTCTAGTTATCTCCCTCCCTCTCCACCTTTCTCCCCCTTTCCCTTGCCCCTATCTATTTATGAACACTCTCCCTCTCTTCTCTCTCTCCAAACCTAGATCCATATCCTCATTCTCTAGGTCTCTCGCTCCCTCCATTTCTACCTCTCCATCCATCCCCTCTTACTCATCTCTTTGTTCTTCTATCTCTTCTCTTCTCTCTCCCTTCCCTATCTAGATCTCTCCCTTCCTTTCTTCCCTTCTCCATTTATATATCCTTCCCCCACTCTCTTATTATCTCTCTTCCTCTCTTATTCTCTCTCTTCATTGTCTAGTTCATTAAATTTCCAACCCACCCTCTCTAGGTTTCTCCCTCCCTTCCTCTCCACCTATCTACCTTTGCATATAAGTCTCGTTATCCACCTCTCTTTATCCCCCTCTATCAATCTCACTCCTCTCTCGAATTCTAGGTCTCTTGCCTATCTATATGTCCACTCTATAGTTCTCTCTCTCCCTCTCTATCTCTCTCCCCCTCCTCCTTAACATACGACCCACAACAACAACAAGTGGTGTCCTAAGGGGTCACAAGACACCATATGACCCCTTAGGACATAATATGACCCCTGACAACACCTAAGGAGTCATATGGTGCCCTAAGGGCACACCATATAACACCTTAGGACACAATACAACCCATAATGACACCATATGATGTCGTCAGGGGTCATATGGTTTCCTAAATGGTCATAGGACACCATATGACCCCTTAGGATACAATATGACCCCTAATGGCACCTAAGGGGTCATATGGTGCCCTAAGGGGTCATATGACACCATATGACCCCTTAGGACATAATATGACCCTTAACAACATCTAAGGGGTCATATGGTGTCCTAAAGGGTCATAGGACACCATATGACCTCTTAGGACACCATACAACCCGTAACAACACCATATGGTGTCCTAAGAGTCACAAGACACCAGAGGACCGCCGAGGACACCATATGACCCATATTGACACTATATGCTATGCTAAGGGGTCATATGGTGTCCTAAGGGGTCATAAGACACCATATGACCCTTTAGAACACAATATGACCCCTAACGACACCTAAGGGGTCATATGGTGTCCTAAGGGGTCATAGGACACCATATGATCCCTTAGGACACAATATGAACCCTAATGACACGTAAGGGGTTATATTGTGTCCTAAGGGGTCATAAAACATTATATGAGCCCTTAGGACACCATATAACCCAGAACGACACTATATGACATCCTAAAGGGTCACATGGTGTCCTAAGGGATCATAGGACACCATATGACCCCTTAAAACACCATACAAACCATAACGACACCATATGGTGTCCTAAGGGGTCATAGGATACCATATGACCCATTATTACACAATATTATCCCTAATGATACCTAAGGGGTCATATGGTGTCCTATGGGGTCATAGGGCACCATATGACTCCTTAGGACACAATACTATGCATAACAACACCATATTGTGTCGTAAGGGGTCATATGGTGTCCTAAGGGGTCATAGAATACAATATGACTCCTTAGGACATAATATGACCCTTAACAACCCCTTAGGGGGTTATATGAAATCGTATGACCCCTTAGTGCACTATACGACCTATAATGACACCATATGGTGTCCTAAGGGGTCATATAGTGTCCTAATGGGCCATATAACAGCATATGACCCCTTAGCACACCATAAGACCCATAATGACACCATATGGTGTCCTAAGGGGTAATAGGACACCATATGACCCTTTAGGACATCATACGACCCATAACAACACCATGAGGGGTCATATGGTGTCCTACACCATATGACCCCTTAGGACATCATATGACCCATAACGACACCATATTGTATCCTAAGGGGTCATCAGACACCATATGACCCCTCAAGACACCATACAACTCATAACGACACCATATTGTATTCTAAGGGGTCATATGGTGTCCTAAAGGGTCATAGGACACAATATGACCTCTAACTACCCCTTAGGGGGTCATAGGACACCATATAACCCCTTAAAACACTATATAGCCCATCACAACACAATATGGTGTCCTAAGGGGTCATACAACACCATATGAACCCTTAGCACACCATACGACCCATAAAGGACACCATATGGTATCTTTCATCTGACACCATATGACTCCTTAGGACACCATATGACCCATAAAGACACCATATGGTGTCCTATGGGATCATATGGTGTCCTAAGGGGTCATATGACACCCTATGACCCCTTAGGACATAATATGATCCCTAACAACACCTAAGGGGTCATATGGTGTCCTAGGGGTTCATAGGACACCATATAACCCCTTAGGACACAATATGAGCCCTAACGACACCTAAGGGGTCATATGGTGTCCTAAGGGGTCATAAGACACCTAATGACCACTTATGACACCATATGACCCATAATGACACCATATGGTGTCCTAAGGGGTCATATCATGTCCTAAGGAGTCATATGACACCATATGACCCCTTAAGAATAGAGAGAGAGAGATGGTGACCTTGAGAATGGAGAGAGACAATAAGAGAGTAAGGAATATATGAGAGAGTCATATGGTGTTTTATGACCCCTTAAAACACCATATGACCCCTAACTACACCATATGGTGTCCAATGGGGTCATATGGTTTCCTAAGGGGTCATATGATCTCCTAAGGGGTCATATGGTGTTCTATGACCCCTTAGGACACCACATGACCTAACATGACACCATATGACCCCTAATTACACCATATGGTGTCCTAAGGGGTCATATGGTGTCATTAGAGGTTATATGGTGTCCCATTGGGTCATATGGTGTTCTATAACCCCTTAGGACACCATATGACCCCTAACAACATCAAATGGTGTCCTAAGGGGTCATATGGTGTCCTGTAGGGTCATATGGTGTTCTATTACCCCTTAAGACACCATATGACCCGTAACATCATCATATGGTGTCCTAAGGGGTCATATGGTTTCCCAAGGGGTCATATGGTGTTATATGATCCCTTAGGACACCATATGACCCCATACAACACCATATAATCCCAAACAACAACATATAGTGTCCTAAGGGGTCATATGATGTTCTATGACCCCTTAGGACACCATATGACCCTTAGTGACAATATATGGTGTCCTAAGGGGTCATATGGTGTTCTACAACCCCTTGGGACACTATATGAGCCCTCGAGACACCATATGACCCCTAAAAACACCATATGGTGTCCCAAGGGGTCATATGGTGTTCTATGTCGCCTTAGGACACCATATGACCCCATACAAAACCATATGACCCCTCACAACACCATATGGTGTCCTATAGGGTCATATGGTGTCCTAAGGGGTCATAGAACACCATATGACCCCTAACAACATTAGATGACCCCTTAGGACACCATATTGTGTTGTTAGGGATCATATGGTGTCTAAGGGGTCATATAACACCATATGACCCCTAACGACACCATATGACCCCTTAGGATACCATATGACCCCTAATGACACCATATGGTGTCGTTAGGGGTCATATGGTGTTATAAGAGATCATATGGTGTCCTAATGGGTAATAGAATATCATATGACCCCTTAGGACACCATATGATTCCTAACAACACCATATGACCCTTAGGACACCAGATGATTCCTAACAACACCATATGACCCCTTAGGACACCATATCACCCCTAACAACACCATATTGTGTCTTGAGGGGTCATATGGTGTCACAAGTGGTCATTGCATGTACTAGGATGTTAAAATGGGTCATATAGTGTCCTAGGGCGTGATAGAACACCATATGACCCTCAGGACACCATATGACCCTTTAGGACACCATATGGTGTCGTTAGGGGTCATATGGTGTCCTAAGGGCTCATATGGTGTCATTATGGGTCATATGGTGTCCTAAGTGGTCATATGGTATTCTATGACCCATTAGGATGCCGTATGACCCCTTAGGACACCATATGACCGCTAACAACACTATATGGTGTCGTTAGGGGTCATATGGTGTCATAAGGGGTCATATGGTGTTCTATGACCCCTTAGGACACCATATGTCCCCTAAGACCACCATATGGTGTCCTAAGGGGTCATATGGTGTCGTGGTGTCGTTAGGGATCATATGGTGTCATTAGGGGTCATATTGTGTCCTAAGGGGTCATATGGTGTTCAATGACCCCTTAGGAAACCATATGACCCCTAACGACACCATATGGTGTCCTAAGGGGTCATATGGTGTCCTTAGGGGTCATATGGTGTCCTAAGGGGTCATAACTATCTGACCCCTTAGGACACCATATGACCTCTAAGAACACTATATGGTGTCCTAAGGGGTCATATGGTGTTGTTAGGGGTCATATGGTGTCCTAAGGGGTAATATGGTATTCTATGACCCCTTAGGACACCATATGACCCCTAACGACACCATATGGTGTCTTAAGGGGTCATCTGACATCGTTAGGGGTCATATAGTGTCCTAAGGAGTCATATGGTGTTCTATGACCCCTTAGGACACCATATGACCCCTTAGGACACAATATGGTGTCGTGAGGGGTCATATGGTGTCGTATGGGGTTATATGGTGTCCTGAGGGGTCATATGGCATCCCAAGGGGTCATAGAACACCATATGACCCCTTAGGACACCATATGTTGTCATTAGGGGTCATATGGTATCCCAAGGGGTCATAGAACACCATATGACCTCTTAGGACACTATATGGTGGCGTTAGGAATTATATGGTGTATGGGATCATATGGTATCCTAAGGGGTCATAGAATACCATGTGACCCCTTAGGACACCATATGACCCCTTAGGAAATCATATGACCCCTTAGGACACCATATGGTGATGTCAGGGGTTATATGGTGTCTTAAGGGGTCATAGAGTACCATATGACCCCTTAGGACAACATATGACATATCCTAAGGGTTCATAGGGTGTCTCAAGGGGTCATAGAACACCATATGACCCCTAAGGATACCATATGACCTCTTAGGACACCATATGGTGTTTTTAGGGGTCATATGGTGTCCTAAGGGGCATAGAACATCATATGACCCCTAACGACACCATATGACCCCTAACGACACCATATGACCCCTCTAGACACCATATGGTGGTCTTAGGGGTCATATGGTGTCCTAAGGGGTCATAAAACACCATATGATCCCTTATGACACCATATGACCCCTAACGACACCATATGGTGTCATATGCTGTCCTAAGAGGTCATTTGGCATCCTAATGGGTCATAGAATACCATATGACTCTTTAGGACACCATGTGACCCCTAACAACACCATATGACCCTTTAAGACAACATATGACTCCTAATGACACAATATGGTGTCTTAAGAGGTCATATGGTGTCCTGAGGGGTCATATGGTGTTCTGTGACCCCCTAGGACACCATATGACCCCTTTTAACATCCTAGTATATGACATGACCACTTGTGACACCATATGACCCCTAAAGACACAATATGGTGTTGTTAGGGGTTATATGGTGTCCTAAGGGGTCATATGGTGTCGCTAGGGATCATATGCTATCTTAAGGGGTCATATGGTATTCTATGACCCATTTGGGCACCATATGACCCCTTAGGACATCATATGACCCCTAATGACACCATCTGACCCCTTAGGCACCATATGACCCCTAATGACACCATATGGTATCGTTATGGGGCATATGGTGTCATAAGGGGTCATAGAATACCATATGACCCCTTAGGACAGTATATGGTGTTGTTAGGGGTCAGATGGTGTCATTA
This sequence comes from Cryptomeria japonica, assembly GCF_030272615.1. NCBI lineage: Eukaryota > Viridiplantae > Streptophyta > Pinopsida > Cupressales > Cupressaceae > Cryptomeria > Cryptomeria japonica. Next base: position 54,905,008 of record NC_081411.1, read on the forward strand.
GGGGTCATATGGTATCCTAATGGGTCATATGGTGTCCATAGGGGTCATAAAACACCAAATGACCCCTTAGGACACCATATGACCCCTTAGGACACTGTATGGTGTCGTTAGGGCTCATATGGTGTTCTAAGAGATTATATGGTATCCTAAGGGGTCATAGAACACCATATCACCCCTTAGGACACCATGTGACTTGTAGTGACACCATAAGACCCCTTAGGACACCATATGACTTGTAACGACACCATATGTTGTCCTAAGAGGTCATATGGTTTCCTAAGGGGTTATATGGCCCACCATGCTCTTGCACATACCCAGATAGGTTATAGAGAGATATAAGATACCTAGAGTGGGAGAGAGGCGTGAGAGACCTAGATAGGGTCAAAGAGAGAGAGGGTTGAGATAGATGGAGGGGGGCAGAGAGAGAGAGAGTTGAGATAGATGGAGTGGGGCAGAGAGAGGTTGGTAATGAGATATGGATGGAGATATAGAAAGGTGGAGAGGGAATGAGGGAGAAACCTAGAGAGAGTTAGAGAGGGTGTGATGGAAAGTTGATGATGTAGACGGTAAAGAGAGAATAAGAAATAGTAGGGAAGGGAGAGAGAGAGATGGGATAAGGAGGGAGAGGGGAAGAAAATAATGGAGATGCCTATAAATGGGAGGGAGGGATAAGAAGAGAGATGAAAGAATAAAGAGAGAGAAGAGTATGAGGGGATTGAGGGAGAGGTAGACATGGAGGGACTACAAGACCTAGGGAAGGAGATGATGCAGAGGTGGGGGGAAAGCGAGAAGAGGATGAGAGAGTTCAAAAATAAATAGGAGTAAAGGGGGAGGGAGATATAGGAGAAGAGAGAGGGAGAGAACTATATTGGGAAAGAGAGATGAGAGAACTAGATGACAAGAGAGAGGAATGAGATAGATAGAGGGGGGGAGAGAGAGGTGAGTAATGAGACATGATGTAGAGGTAGATAGGTGGAGAAGATGGAAGTGGTAAACCTAGAGAGGTGAGAGAGAGTTGACCTAGAATGTAGAGAGAGAGAATAAAAAAGTGGGGGAGTGAGATATATATGGGGGTATGTATGGATGGGGAGGTAGAGAGGGAGAGGGGAAGAAATGAAGGGAGAGACCTATTGAAGGGAGGGAGGGAGAATATAAGAGATAGAAAAAAAAAAGAGAGGAGTAAGAGGGGATGGATGGAGAGGTAGACATGGAGGGAGTGAGAGACCTATGGAAGGAGGAGATAAAGAGGTTAGGGGAGGAAGAGAAAAGGAGGGAGGTTATAAAGGGATAGGGTTAAGGAGGAGGGAGAGAGAGGTAGAGAGGGACATAAAGAACTATAGAGGGGGCATATAGATAGGTGAGAGACCTAGATGGCTAGAGAGGATTGAGATAGATAGAGGAGGATAAAGAGAGGTGGGTAATGAGACCTATATGTAGAGGTAGATAGGTGGAGAGGAAGGAAGGGAGAAACATACAAAGGGGAGATAGGGTGGGATGGAGAGGTAATGACCTAGAAAATGAAGATATAGAATAAGAGAGGAAGAGAGAAGATGAGAGAGTGGGAGAGGGAGATAAAGAGGGAGAGAGGAAGAAAGGAAGATATAGACCTGGAGAGGGGAGGGAGGGAGAATAGAAGAGATAGAAGAACAAAGAGATGAGTAAGAGGAGATGGATAGAGAGGTAGACATGGAGGGACTGTGAGACCTAGAGAATGAGGAGATAGAAAGGTTTGGAGAGAGAGAAAGATAAGAGAGGGAGAGAGTTCATAAATAGATAGAGGTAAGGAGAAGGGATAGAAAGGTGGAGATGGAGGGAGAGAACTAGAGGGTGGACAATTAGATAAGTGAGAAACCTAGAGGGGGAGAGAAAGGTGGGTAATAATATAGGGAGGGAGAGATAGTGAGGTGAATAGTGAGGGAGGGACAACCCTAGATATGGAGAGAGAGAGGATAAAAGGGATAGGTAGTGACCAAGAGAAAGGAGTGAGAGGGGAGAGAAACAATAAGGGAGTGAGAGAGAAGAGAGAGGGAGAGAGTCAAGGATAAAGAAGCGAGAGAGACAAGAGAGGGAGAGATATAGGTCTAGAGTTTGGGGAAGATAAAGACAGTGAGATATATAGCTAAAGAATGCTAATTGGATCATGTTGATTACTGAAATTTGACACATCGATTATTGAAATTTGACTAAGTCTAAAATTTTATATGATCCTCTAAAAACTAGAATCCACATTATAAGTCCTATAGAGATATACTTAAATTTTATATTTCATGTATATATTCTCCTTCGGGGGTGGATTTAACTTGTGCCAAGATTGAAAAATCTACACACTCACAAAACCTTCACATTGGACAATGCAGAACATTTGGCGATCCCCAAATGTAAAAAATTGACTTTTCACATTTGACGAGTGCCAAATTTGGTGTGCGCCAAATGTGAAAATTCAACTTTTACATTTAGCGAGCGCCAAATTTGGCGTACGCCAAATGTGAAAATTGAAAATTTTGCATTTGGCGAGTGCCATATTTGGCGCTTGCCAAATGGTTTGCTTGGGAGAATACCAACCCTTTGGGTTGGATTTGCCTTGGGCATCCAACCCGTAGGTTTGGATGACCTTTTCATGCCAATGACACATTTTTATGAAAAAGTAAGAAGTTGCACCTTTTTGGTACCACAAATTGGTGTACTTACCCATAGGTTCCTTGAATTTTACCTTTATGTCCTTCAACATTTTCAATCCATTATACTTGTGTACAATTAGTTGCTGCTGCAACATATTCTAATTCTGCTATTGATAAAGATGTGTAACTTTGTTTCTTTCTCAAAAAAAGAGATTAATCTACTGCCAAGAAATAATTCTTCGCCGGTGGTGCTTTTTCTGTCATCTACATCTCCTGCCCAGTTTGCATCTGTGTATGCACATAAATTAAAGTTTTCATCTCTAGGATACCATAAACCAAGATTTGTTGTGCCTTGTAGATATCAGAAAATCTTTTTCACTGCTGATTCATGATTTTCTTTAGGATTACTCTGAAATCTTGAAACAATACATATTGCATTTATAATATCAGGTCTTGTTTGTGTCAAATATAGTAAACCTCCTATCATAGACTTGTATCTAGTCAGATTAACAGTTGTTGATTCATTATTCAAAGATAGCTTATCAGTTGTAGTCATAGATGTTCTTACCGGTTTAGAGTTTTCCATGCCAAATTTCTTTAGTAATTCCTTCAAGTACTTTGATTGAATTATGAATATACCTTTATCAGTCTGTGAAATCTGCAATCCTAAAAATAATTTTATCTCTCCAATCATAGACATTTCAAATTCTTCCTGCATCTTATTAGAAAAGTCTTTACATAAACCATCTTCTCCTCCAAATATTATATCATCAAAAAAAACTTCAATAACCAAGATGTCATCATTAGTTACTTTGTAATATAGATTGCTGTCAGCATTACCTTTAGTGAAACCAATCTTCAAAAGATATTTTTCCAATCTAGCATACCAAGCTCTAGGAGCTTGCTTCAATCCATATAAAGCTTTCCTTAACTTGCAAACCATATCTTGGTCATCTGTCAAAGAAAATCTATCAGGTTGTTCAATGTAAACTTCCTCTTCTAGATCTCCATTCAAAAATACACATTTAACATCCATTTGATATACTTTATAGTTCTTGTGTGATGCAAAAGCTAAGAATAATCTGATTGCCTCAATTCTAACTACCGGTGCAAAGGTTTCATTGTAATCAATTCCTTCTTTATGTGAATATCCCTTACACACTAATATTGCTTTATTTCTGAATACCCATTTAGTTCCAATTACATTTTTGTCTTTAGGCTGGGGAACTAATGTCCATGTGTTATTCTTTTCAATTTGTTCCAATTCATCTTCCATAGATTTAATCTAGTGTTTATCTTCACATGCCTCATTAATAGTTGCTGGTTCAATTTGAGAAATAAGACACACCTCTTCATTTTCTAGTCTACCTCTAATCCTAATTCCCAATTATCAATTTTTCAGAGTAATTCAATCTTACATACCTAGGTGTTTTTACTTGCTGCTATTTTTCAGTCACTGTGGAATTCTCAGATGATGCCGGTGTGACTGGATCAACATTCTGTACTAGTGTGCTCATAGTAGGCTCATTTGTGATTATCTCAACTACCGGTTCATAGTCTATAGACCTTCTAAACTATTTCTTCAATCTTCATATTTGCACTTTCAATGATTTTCTACAATCTTTTATTAAAACATTTATATGCCTTTCTCTTAGATGAATAACCAAGAAATATTCCTTCATCACTTCTAGGATCAAATTTGCCAATATACTCATCTCTTCTAATATAGCATTTACTTCCAAATATTCTGAAATATTTAAGAGCATGAGTATTACCAAACCATAGTTCATGGGGGGTCTTACCGGTTTCTCCTTTGATGTGAACTCTATTAAGTGTATAAACAACTGTATTGACTGCTTCTCTTCAATACACATGAGGTAGGTTTTCTTTTGATATCATGCTTCTAGCTGCATCCAAAATAGTTCTATTCTTTCTTTCCACAACTCCATTCTGCTGGGGTGTGCGAGGTGCTGATAACTATCTTTTAATTCCATTCACTTCACAGAATGTATTAAATTTCTTAGATGTTAATTCACCTCCTTGTTCTGATCTCAAGCATTTGATTTTCTTACCAGTTTTATTTTCTACCATGACCTTGAATAGTTTGAACTTCCCAAAAGCTTATGATTTCTCCCTGAGAAAAGTAACCCAACATATTCTAGAATAGTCATCAATGATTAGCATAAAATACCCATCTCCTTGTAAACTTCTAATTCTTGTTGGACCACATAAATCAGTATGAATTAAGTCAAGGACATTATTGGATTTTTCTGGTATACTCTTAAAAGTTGCTCTAACTTGTTTTCCAAATTGACATTCCTTACATACCGGATTGTGAGGCTTAACAATCTTAGGTAAATCTCTTACTACCTTAGTTGTATTGATTTTCACAATGCAATCAAAATTTACATGACACAGTCTCTTATGCCATAGCCAACTTTCATCAATATGTGTAATCAAGCATGTCTTCTCATTGTTATTCAAATGAAAGATATTACCTCTAGTCTGATTACCGGTTGCAATTTCTAAATCAGCTCTATTCATGATTTTGCATTTACCATTCTTGAATTGTAATTGAAATCCCTTTTCAACTAATTGACCAACACTCAAAAGATTATGCTTCAAACCTTCAACAAAGTAAACATTATCAGTATTATGCTTACCATCAAAAGATATAGTGCCTTTTCCTTTGATCAAACAAGCTTTATCATCTCCAAATCTTACTAGACCTCCATTGTATTCCTGAAAGGTTAAGAATTTACTCTTATCACCAGTCATATGATGTGAACATCCGGAATCAATGACCCATTCATTCTTATCTTCTTTCAATCTTGTATGTCTATTAGGACCACCTAGAAGCCATATGGCCAATCTTATTGCATTGAAAACATGTAAATGGTGCTTTACTTTCATACTTACTTCCAACTGGACCTTTAGGCATTTTCCTTGCAAATAATGCTTCAATCTCTTCCAGTTCTTCATTCTCCTTTCTAATTTCTTCAAGTTCTCTTGCATAAAAGGCTTTCCAATCCAATTTCTCAGATGATGATGATGATGCTGTAGATGATGATGATGCCTTGAAAGCTAAAGCTATCTTAATAGTAGCAACATGACCAAATTCCTCAAGTTCAAAAGCTAAAAGTTTTCCAACCAAAGTGTCTCTAGACACTGATGCATTAGGCATTGTTCTCAATTCATTAATAGAAGTTACTTTCATTTTATATGCTGGTGGAAAAGTTCTTAAAACTTTATAAACAATTTCATCTTCACTTAAGGTTCCTCCACAACATTGTATACCCAAAACAATTTCATTTAAATCTTTCCATAAAAGCAAAAATCCTTTAATCTTCTTCCATTTTCAGATTTTCATACCTGACTCGGAAGCATTCCAGTTTTGCAATTTTGACTGTGGTATGACCTCCATTCAATGTCTCCAATTTATCCCAAATAGATTTAGCATTAGATCTATTTGATAATCCCATGATTTGGTGATCAGACAATGCGCTCAAAAGTGCTTCTCTTTCTTTGCAATCATTTTCTTCATCTTTAGCCAAGGTTGGTGGATTAGGTTGACCTTGAGTAGGAATAGTATAACCATTCTTTGTAACATCCCATATGTCCTTTCCAATTCAATTTAGATGTGTCTTCATTCTAATCTTCCATATGCCATAGTTGGTTCCATCAAGCTTCGGACTATCCTTCCTGAAATAGTTAGTAGACATTGGATCTCCTCAAGTTGTTAAACTTCTACAAAAAGAGGACTAAGCTCTGATACCAATTTTTAGGTCCCAAAGGAAACTAACAGGGGGGGTGAATCAGTTGTCCAATAAATACAAACCAAAACTAACTTAACCAAACTTAATGCTTAATATCGGTAAACCAAACTTTAATGCCGGTAGACAGTTTAACACTTGATTGCAGTACCGGTAAAGTTTAATGCATGAAACAGGAAGACAAATAACATACACAACACATAACACAGTTATTTATACATGGAAACCCTATAAGGGGAAAAACCATGGTGGGAAACCTTACCCACAATCAGATAATACTACTGCAGATAGTATGTGTGTACAATATGGAGTTTGCACATGCAAAAAGGACAACTGCCTAGAGCTCACTGCTCAATCACAAAATGGGAGTCACACTAACTACAATTGGATGGTTAAATCCAATGATAATGTACTGCTCAAAATAACATCTTCATATGTTGGATTCAGTACCGGTTAAATTTTGATTTGCCTTCTTCAAACCTTCCTTCAATCTTGAATGATATCTGCGTGTATAGCTCTGCTTATATTCACATATACCTTATTACAATCCTTTTCCACACTCTACCACATAATCTCATAAATGAGATCTTACATTTATACGAAAACCTAAGACCAAATGAGTAGGTCGGCTCACTAAGATATTACAATAAAATCAATTACAAATGAATCAATAAGTGATGCATGATGTCGGCTCAATGCATTTACAATAATAATAAATCATCTTCATGACGTGTCATGTTGATCTGGAATAGATAAGCTTGTCAGTGCATATCCTGGACCTATTTGCTGGTAACAACAAATATGCAAACCTGATTACACCAATGAACAAATCACCAAGATCAAGTATCCAAACAATGTCTTCGACATAACCAAGTAATCTCTGGATGATAACAGATCATCCTTAGTGCCGGTGAACAATATAATCTGCCGATGAACCAGATATTGGTGACTGTGCATAAGTCACTGAACATGCCGATGAACATAACCAAAGATCTCTATGTGTTCTCAAGTGTTGAAAAGTGTTGACATCAATGACAAAACCATATCAACATATCCAAAATACCAACACTTGTCAATGTGATTTCTTTGATGAATCCATGAATCCTCAAATCAAACTCACTCCATACATTATATCCGACCTAGTTGTAGTGAGATACATCAAACTACCAACCAATTTTTTGAATATAGTTAATCAAAATTTGTCTCATTATCTTCTCTACTTAGTTTTGTGCCTATTGCCATAGGTTTAGAAGATGGACTGCAATTTATCATTCTAAACATTTTCAAAATATATTTTGCATATTTAATCTGACAAATAAAAATTCCCTTATCATTTTGAGTGACTTCAATACCAACAAAAATGCTTCATCAAACCCAAATATGTCATCTCAAATTATTTCTTCATTGCATATTTAAACATGTCTATAGAAATATTTCTAGTAAAAATCAAATCATTAACATATAAATAAACAATTAAAATCTTACCTTGCTAATTGAGTTTGGTGTATAAAGTAGGTCCACTAGAGCTTTTGTTGAATCCATTGTTCACCATGTATGAATCAATCCTTCTATACCATGCTCTTGGTGCTCGCTTCAATCCACAAAGTGCCTTCTTCAACCTGTAAATTATATCTTCAAAGACTCTTATCTCATATCTTGGTGGTTGCTCCACATAAACTTCTTCTAAATTTCCATTCAAGAAGGTTGATTTGACATCCATTTGATAAACCTTCCAATCATTTTGAGCTACAATATCTATTACCATTCTAACAATATGAAGTCTTGCTATGGGTGCAAACATTTAATTGTAATAACCCCATATTCTTTTGCATATCCCTTAGCTAATAATCTTGCCTTAAATTTGTCAACTTCTCCATTTGTGTTATAAATAGTTTTATAAACCCATTTCACACCTATGTATTCTTTATCCTTAGGCATATCAATTAATTCCTATCTATATTTTTTCTCAATTGATTCTATCATCATTCATTGCATCAATCCAATGTCTTTTCTTAATTGTATCTTCAAAATATATAGGATCTTGACCAAATAAAGCAAATTTTTAATAGCAAATCAGTCCTATCTCATTGATCATAAATTTCTTGCTTCTAATTCTTGATATCAATGATGCAAGTGTTGGCAACAATAATGAAGGAAAACTGAGAGTGGGGGGGGGGGGGGTGAATCATTTTTCACTGAAATCAACAAATTCAACCACAAATATAGGTCTGATTAATTACAACAATAACAAGGATAAGAAAAGTAACAACAAAACACATAACACCAATATTTTGATGTGGAAAACCCAGTCAAGGGAAAAACCATGGTGAGATCTTATGCACAATAAGATGATACTCTACAGTAGTATGTGAAAATATTATAATGGGGAATGCACATGCATTTAGGCACACTACTTAGAGCTCACTGCTTAAAATACAATAACTCAGAAGGATACAACCTTCAAGGAATGTTCACTACCTTACAAGGAAGTTTCACTGACTTACAAAAATATTTGGACAATAATCCGGAATTAGATGAATGGAAAGAATAGCATCTACAAATGTCTGATGACAGTTTTGGTTAAGCACATTTGTCTACTCTGCCACACTTCAATATCTTCTGAATCACAACACCGAAGGATGTATTTTTTGTACACACCTTTACAACACTTTGATAATGTAGACACTTCACCACATATCGAATTACACAAATGATACATCTATATATACCGATCATCAACCTTGACAACAAGGTTGGATAAACCAAATAAGACCTAATTACAAAATTTTATCACAGGATACAAAGATTAACTACCAGACTAATATTATGACATAAATAACATAACATGGACCCATAACAAATGCTCAAACATGCAATACTATTGAAATCATCTCCAAGATCAACCACAACATGCTACACCACCAAATAGGTCATATATCATGAAGAACACCACTGGATCAACAAAACCACCAACATCATGCATAATGATCAATGCAGACCATCAAATCAAATAGGACACAATTAGGAAACACCAGCAAGAATGTCAGAATACTCTGTAATAGTTGCACCAACACCACTTATCAATTCTTCATCGATCAACATCTGAAACTCAAGAACACTCAAATAGTAGTAATTTCCATGTGGAAAGATAACTTGTGGAGCACTAAATCATGAACCATCTGACATGAAGATACACATGAACATCAAAAAAATTATCCCAAAACCACAACTCAAGATCTAATCACACCGGAATATATCAAAGGAAATACCAAACTCTGCAATACATAATACTTAAACACAAAATCTCAAACTGGATAAAATGATATGATCAAGCAAGCTCCTAGATCATTGAAATCAATACAAAGTGATACAAGGATACTAGAAATATTCCATTACTGAATCATAATCTCAATAATGCAATTCAATCAATCTCATCAATTATCGGAACACTAGAACACAAGAATATGTTGACATCAATGACAACAACATATCCTAGCAAGCAACAATATCCATCAATCTCTCTCTTTGGCATTGATGAATGTGAAAAATAATTAATACAAAGAAATAAATCATCTCTAACAAACTCCCCCTATGATCAAGCATGTGAACAATAGATAAGGTAGTTTTTCACATGCTTCCCTCTTCCCCTTTGACATCAATGACAAAGGTTCTTAAAAAAAAACCATACTCACTTTCCTCTCTTTAATAAATCATTCACTCCCCCTAAAATACATAATCAACTTAACTAAACCACATACTAACTACTCCAGCAGAGTAGCAACACTAACTCATCAATCTGGATAGGAAGATAAGATTGTGAATTCCATCGGATTGATGCAATTAAATGCATCTAGTTCTCATCAAGAGGGGTAGATACCCCTAACTTGTCTCTCAAGTAGACAAATGTATCTGCAAGAAAAAGGCTTAGTAAAAATATTTGCAATTTGTCCCTTTGTAGACACATACTCTAGCTTCACTTCCTCTTTACTGACTTTTTCCCTCAAGAAATGATACTTAATTGATACATTCTTTGTCTTTGAATTTTGGGCCGGATTCTTTGACATTGTAGCATTGTAAATTGTATGCCCTTTCTAGGGTGGTACAATTCCACACTTAGTTTAACACCTACCTTAGTGTGTTTTGCATCTTGCATTATAATTTCCCTTTAAGAATTTAATTAAATCTAAAGTCATATTTCATTACTCCCCACATCATAAAATTGGGCCCTTTACCCTAAGTGTGCCCCTTTTTATTTATTCCTCCAATAAATCATTAAATCGTAAACCCTAATTATGTCTTATTTCAACATTTAAGGCCCGATTTTGCATATCAAAACATCTCACAATCAATTATAACTTTGGGATTCACTCTAATATCGTCATATCTAATGACCCTCAAAATTTGGTGAAAAGTTGGTCGGGCCGGATGCACTTTGTACCTGGTTCCTGATATTTTTCTTGAAATTTCGGGAGCATAATTCTATGATATTATAATGCTTAACCCCAAGAAATTGGTGGGAAATTCAAATCATAGGTAGGTTTAAAGATGAGATTAATATCTAGGGTTTCATACTTAAGAGCTCTCTTTCTTCATTTGAAGGCAATTAAGATCTATCAAATCTAAGGAGTTTTTAGCAAAACGAGATAGTGAACATAAGTCTAGACTTTTATGTAGTGAAAGAGAAGTGTATGTGGAGTCTTCAACAACATTCATCAAGCATACATCAAGTATTTTTCAAGCATTCACCATCAATTAGGAGCCTTGAAGACATTGAAAAATAATAGGAGATCACTGACTGGCGATTGGCTTGTACCATCCCTTAGGGGTTTGGTACGATTTCATTTTTTTTTCATGTCTTTGCATGATCTTCATTGCATTAATTTTCATATTTACATTCATTATTTAGATCATTTACCACATTTAATTTAGGGCATTCTCATTTATATTTACATTTACATACATTTAGGGTTTACTCTCCAAAGCATAGGGTAGCTCCACACACACAAGATTCCAACACACACTATTTACTATACAAATCGGCTATTTGCTGAGGTGGAAAACTGGGGTTTGACTAAGGCAAAACCCTACATAGCCACCCAAACCCTCTCTTTTCAATTGTAGGTGTAGGTATAGGTACCCGAGAGACTTTCAGATCAACATAAGACACATGGACTGTCCTAAATCTTCAGATTTTCCCAAATCCATCAGGGACAAGGGTGTGGCACCTTGGTCCCCCTCAATCTCAGTGGTTTTCAGTAGGTTGAGGGCTCAAGATCTCAGGATTGCGTTCTCTCAGTTGCAGCTTCCTATCAGACAGAACAGGACTAGAGCATAGAACTCCTGTCCACATCAGTTTGGCTCATTTTTCAAAACTAGGTACACATCTTAATTCCTCCTCCTTCTCTTCTTTTAGTATCTCAGTTTCATAGCTACAAGTTTCCACAATTGTAGTTCATATATGCTTCTTTGTTCATCTCCTAGTCTAGTCAATCAATCTTTCACATCTTGTCTCCATATACAACAAGAGGAATAAAAACCCTAAGAGATAATCCTTGGCTCTCTCTTTCTCACAAGAAGTAGCCAAAGTGAGCTATCTCTCTAGGCTCTTTTGTATTCCCAATGTGTTGGCTAAAGTGGGATTTTTTTCTAGTCACTCGATCTCGCTTTTCCCCCTCCACAGACATATTGATAGCACTAGAATTATCACAATATATGACAATAGGCTCATCATAAATAACTCTTATATCCTTTAACATTTGTTTTATTCCAACTACCTGAGTGTAATTACTACCAGTAGCAATGTAATCATCTTCAACAATAGATTGGGAAATTGAATCTTGTTTCTTAATAGCCCATGAAACCAATTTCTTACCCAAAAAGAATGCACCATCAAAGGTACTCTTCTATTCATCAACATCACCAACCCAATCAGCATCAGTATAAGCACATAACATGAAATCATCATTCTTTGGATACCATAAACCATAGTTCACTATTCCTTCCAAGTATCTAAATATCTTCTTCACAACAATGACATGACTTTGTTTTGAATCAGCTTGAAATCTAGTAGCCATGCACACAACATGCATAATGTCAGGGCTTGCCTAAGTCAAGTATAGAAGTCCACCAACCATAGATCTATACATGGTCTTATTAGCTTTTGGAGATTCATCATTCTTAAACAACTTACAACTATTTGCCATAGGAGTTCCAACCGGTTTGGAGTCATCCAACCCAAGCTTCTTTTGTAATTCCCTCACATATTTAGCTTGAGATATAAAAATTCCTTTTCTAGTCTATGAAACCTACAAACCTAAGAAGAATTTCATTTCTCCTATGATAGATATCTCAAATTATTTCTACATATCATCGGTAAAATTCATACTCAAGTCATCATCTCCTCCAAAAATAATGTCATCAACAAAAACTTCAACAATTAAAATATTGTCATTCTTAATCTTGAAGTATAAATTACTCTCAACAATACCTTTACTAAATCTCAATTTCAGCAAGTACTTATTCAATCTAGCATACCAGGCTCTTGGCACTTGTTTCAATCCATAAAGTTCTTTCTTCAGTTTACATAGCATTTCTCCATAATTTGATAATGAAAATCCATCAGGTTGCTTAATGCAGACTTCTTCCTCAAGATCACCATTCAAAAAGGAAGACTTGATATCCATCTGATATACCTTGAAATCTTTATAAGTAGCATATGCAAGCAACAATATTATAACTTCAAGTCTAGATACCAAAGAAAATGTATCCTCATAATCAATTCCTTCATTTTGTGAATAACCTTTACATACCAATCTTGCTTTGTTTCTGACAACTTCACTAGCTTCATTCAATTTGTTCTTGAATGTACCCATTTAGTTCAAATCACATTCTTGTTTTTAGGTCTAGGCACAAGCTCCCATGTGTTATTCTTTTCAATTTGATTCAATTCTTCTTCTATATTCTTTATCCAGTTTTTATCTTTGCAAGCTTCAACAACATCTTTATGTTCGACTTTAGAAATCAAACATGCCTCTTCAGCAACAAGTCTTCTTCTAGTCATCACACCTTTAGTCTTATCACGAATGATCTGATTTTCAAAATGATTCAATCTTACATGTACCTCAGAGTCTTTTGGTTATTCTAATTTTTAGGTTCCTACACTTATTCACCAACAAGAGTAATATCTGGATTAACTGTCTCCACCGGATCATTCTTCTTCAACTCTACAATTTGATTTTGCTTTGAAACAAAATTCTAATTATCATCTTCAAATCTGCATGCCCTTATTTCTTTTCCATAGTTTTCATCAACCTTCACATTTGTACTTTCCACTATCTTTCTCATTCTCTTATTGTAGAACCGGTAGGCTTTTCTCTTTGTAGAATATCCAAAAAAATTCCTTCATTACATCTTGCATCAAACTTTTGTATATCTTCATCTCTCTTGATATAACACTTGCTTCCAAAAATTCTAAAATATCTCACAGTAGGAACATGACCAAACCTAGCTCATAAGAAGTCTTACCAGAATCACCTTTTATATGCACCCAATTGAATGTATAAACAACAGTGCTAATAGATTCTCTCTAGTAGATCTTCAACACATTCCCTTCAATCAACATAGTCCTTGTAGCATCCAAGATAGTTCTATTCTTCCTTTCAACAACTCCATTCTACCATGGGGTTCTAGGAGCAGATAACTATCTTCTAATTCCATGCTTCTCATAGAATGAATCAAACTCACCAGATGTAAATTCTCCTCCCTTCTCACATCTCAGACATTTTAGCTTTAATCCCGTCTCTGTCTCCACCTTAGCTTTGAATATCTTGAATTTGTCTAATGCTTCTGATTTCTCTCTCAGAAAGGTAACCCACACATCATCCTGGAGTAATCATCAATCAACAACATGAAATATCTATCACCCTACACACTTCTCACTCATGTAGTCCACATAGGTTAATATGCACAAGATCTAGCAATCCATTAGATGTATACTACTTACTCTTAAAATAAATTCTTTTTTTCTTTCCCATTTGACATTCCTTACATACCAAATTAGCAGCTTAACAATTGTAGGTAGATCTCTAATAGCCTGACTAGAACTGATCTTAATCATGGAATCAAAGTTAACATGACACATTCTCCTATTCCATAACCAACTTTCATCAATCTGAGAAATCAAGCAACTTTTTTCACCAGCATTCAAATGAAGGATATTACCTTTTGTCTCAGTTCCTATTGCAATCTCTATACGAAAGGCATTTAGGATCTTGCAGGTCGTAACCCTTGTCAACCATTTGTCCAACACTCAAAAGATTATGCTTCAAACCTTCAACATACAAGAAATCATTAGTATTATGCTTACCATTGAAGGAAATAGATCCTCTACCTCAGATCACACAAGCTTTGTCATCTCCAAATCTTACTATTCCACTATCATATTTTTCCATATTCACAAATTTTCTTTTATCACCAGTCATATGATGTGAATAACCGATGTCAATCACCCATTCATATTTCTCTTCAATAATGCAGCTTCTGGAATCAACAGGTAGTGAACTATCTTCCTTAATAGCAATAAACACAATTTTATCTCCAAAATTCCATTCTTTGATTCTTCATCTATAACACCTTCATTAGTAGAATAATAGAAATTCTTTTGATATTTATACTTCAGATTATGCTTGTAGGGATTATCATAATTCTCATGCTTCTCAAATCTATCATTCTTATCATGCTTATCAAACTTATCATGCCTATCATACTTAGACATTCTTTCAGGGAACCTAGAAGAAAAATGTCCTATCTTATTGCAAGAGAAACATTTTAAAGTAAATTTTCCATCATACTTACCGTCTCCCTTAGGCAATATCCAAGCAATAAATTCTTCAAGGTCATCCAATTATCTTTCTTGCTCTTCCATTTTTCTTCTTTCTCTTTCATATCTAGATATTCTGCATGAACTCCCTCCTAGATCATATTTCTGCTGAACCTGGATATAGATGCTCTAAATGTAGTCTTAGACTTTCCATGGGATTCACCGAATTCTCTCAATTAAAATGCATCAATCTTTCCAACCAATATATCTCTTGTTATAGTAGTCATACTCTAGATTTCATCAATAGCAGCTACCTTATGTTTGTAAGCAAGAGGCAATGATCTCAGCACCTTAGCAACAATTTCATCTTCTGTAAGAGTTCCACCAACACATCTAATTCCTAGGACAAGCTCATTCACCTTATCCATGAAGGATGTTATGTTCTGATCTTCTCCCATCTTCAGCATATCATACTTTCCTTTCAAACTCTGCAATTTTGCAACTTTGACTTGATTATCTCCTTCATACAAGGTCTCCAACTTCTCCCAAATCTCATGTGCAATCTAAAGTCCCATCACATTTGTCATCTCTGTATCATTCAAGGCACTCATCAATGCTTCCTTAGCTCTAATTTTATTTTCAACATCTTTGATCTCAACAGTAGTAACCAATCCTTTCTAAGGAACAAAATAGGCATCCTTTGTAATCTTCTAGTAGTCCTCTCCAAGACATTTCAAGAGCACCTTCATCCGGTTCTTTCATACTAAGATATTGCTTCCATCAAATCTTGAACTCTCCTTTTTGAACACATAAGTTACCATCTTGGATCTCCTCGAGCGATCAAGCTTCTTCTGGAGGACCTGGCTTTGATACCAATTGTTGGCAACAACAATGAAGGAAAACTAAGAGTGGGGGGGGGTGCGGTTGAATTCGTTTTCACTGGAATCAACAAATTCAACTACAAATGTAGATCCTATTAATTGTAGCAATAACAAGGATAAACAAAGTAACGGCAAAACACATAACACCAAGATTTTAATGTGGAAAACCCGATCAAGGGAAAAACTATGGTGGGATCCTACCCACAATAAGATGATACTCTGTAGTAGTATGTGAAAATATTACAATGGGGAATGCACATGTATTCAGACACACTACCTAGACCTCACTGCTCTCAATACAATAACCTTAAAGGCTACAACCTTCAAGGAAGGTTCACTACCTTACAAGGAAGTCTCACTGACTTACAAAAACATTTAGACAACAATCTAAAATTAGATGAACTGAAAGAATAGCATCTGCAAATGCTTGATGATAGTTTCGGTTAAGCATATTTTTCTACTTAGCCATGCTTCAATCTCCGCTCAATCAAAACACTGAAGGATGTATTTGTTGTTCAAACCTTTACACCACTCTAATAATGTAGACACTTCACCACATATTTAATTACACAAATAACACATCTATATATACTGATCATCAACCTTGACAACAAGGTCGGCTCAACCCATTAAGACCTAATTATAAAATTTCACCACATGATAGAAAGATCAACTACCAGACTAATATTATGACATAAATGACATAACATGGACCCATAATAAATTCTCAGACATGTAACACCACCAAAATCATCTCCAAGATCAATCGCAACACGCTACACCACCAAATAGGTCACATATTATGAAGAACACCATCGGATCAACAAAATCACCAACATTGCGCACAATGATCAATGCAGACCATCAAATCAAATAGGACATAATTAGGAAACACTAGAAATCATGTTAGAATCATCTGTAATAGCTACACCAACACCACTTATCAAATCTTCATCGCTCAACATCTAAAACTCAAGAACACTTAAATAGAAACAACTTCCACATGGAAAGATAACTTGCAAAGCACTAAATCATGAACCATCTGACATGAAGATACATATGAACATGAAAAACAATATCCCAAAATCGTAGCTCAAGATTTGATCACACCGGAATATATCGGAGGAAATACTAAACTCTACAATATAGAACACTGAAACACCAAATCTCAAACTGGATCAAATGATATGATCAAGCAAGCTCCTAGATCACTGAAACCTGTATAGTGTGATATAAGAATACTAAAAATACTCAATTATTGAATCACAATCCCAATAATTCAATCCAATCAATCTCAACAATCACTAGAACACAGGAATATGTTGACATCAATGACAACATATCCTAGTAGCAACAATATCCAACAACAAGTGTAGGATTTGAGTCATTACTTACTTTTGAACCTGATGATTCTCCTTGCTCAACTTTCCTTTGTGAGTTTTCTCCTTGTGGACTTCTTGGTGGACTTCCTCCTTGTTCATTTGATTGTTCTCCTTATTCTCCTTGGTCTTTTTCTTCTTGTTCATCATATGGTATTAGTGCTGCACCTCAAATTGTCTTGTCTATATTACCATCCCATGATTCTTCTTCTTTGAATACAACATCTCTACTTTCAATGACTTTCTTGGTTATAGGATTAAACAACTTATATGCATTTGATTGTTCATCATAACCAATAAAAATACATTTTTCACTCTTCTCGTCCAACTTACTTCTTGTTTCTTTAGACATGTGCATATGCAATACAACCAAATACACTAAAATGAGAAATACTATGATGCTTACCACTCCATGTCTATTGTGGAATTTTGTACCTCAAAATATTTGTTGGACTTCTATTTTCTCTTCCTTTCCTTCTGCCAAATGTCATCTGTGTCTTGAATGCATTCTCCAATGAAGTATTGCTATTCTTGTTTACCCTATATTTATGAAGTAACAAAGATCCAAACAATTCATCTGTAGATATTTTTGATATATCTTTAGTCTCCTCAATGGTTACCACAATACTATCGAACTTTCTTGGCAAGCTTTTGAGAATCTTTTCTACAACCCTCTAATCAGATAACTCATCACCATTTAGCCTAATTTGATTAACGACATTCATCACATGAGCTGAAAATTGATCTATTGAATCCGAATCTTTCATTTGAAGATTTTCAAAGTCTCTTCTAAATGCTTGCAACTAAGCTATTTTAACCTTAATAGATGTACCTTGATATGCATTTTCTAATATCTCCCAAGCATTTTTGGCTGAAAAATGCATTTTTAATTCTTTCAAAAAACAACTCTTCCATACTTGTTTGTATAAATTACAAAGCTTTTCCTTCTCTTTCTCTATTTTTTTGAAATTCTCTTTTTCAATTATCATTTAATTTAGACTCATCATCTGGTTTTGAGAATCCCTTTACATCTATATCTAACAACCCTTGAGACCGAAATAAAGTCATCATTTTTATTGCCCAATTATCATAATTCTTACCAGTGAAAAACATAATTTGGGGATGTACATAATTGATGTTAGATGCCATACTTTTAATCTCTTTGATCTTCTATATCCTGCACTTTATAAACACAATCAACAATCTTTCTTTCTCCCATGATTTGCCTACTCTGATACTACATCTTAGTGGGCAAAGGCAAAACAAAACACAAAGTAATTAGAGATTTCTCCACAAAATTTCTAATTGTATTGATTGCATAATATTGTTTTACATCTGCCTCTTTTATAGAAGAGTTTAGAAACATATAGAAAATTCTAGAATGATTCAACTTACAAATTTTTTAGAAAATACTATATGACATATAGTTTTACATAATTGAAAGAAAGAAATACCTAAAAATTTAACTAATTATAAACTGCATGGTAGAAACTTCCTAAAACTTACAACAATAAAACAAATTATAGAATTTTTGTAATCCCGTAGAAATTACCAGAATCATTTAGAACATTCTAACAGTTCCTAAATTTTAGATTATGCTATTTTTTTTGTAATTTAATTATCTTTTTGCAATATTTCGACATGCCTCTACGAGGGCTGGGCTACGGCTTAGTGGACAAGGCATTTTTGGTCAATCTTATCCATTAGTGGATACGAGAAGCTGGTTGACTTCTTTGTAGGCGTGTGTGGTGGCTTACCGCTGTCTCTTCAAGTTCTGGGCAGGCATGTTCATGGCCAAGATCAGAAGTTTTGGGAGTTAGAATTGAAAAAAGTCAAAAAGACCCTGCCTCAAGACATTCATAAGAGACTAAGAATAACCATTGACACGTTGGCCAATGAAGAGAAATTTTTTTTTATGGATGTTGCATGTTTTTTACAGGAGAATTGACCACAGACGCCATCAGAGTGTGGGAGGGATAGGGATGGGACAACGCTGAACATGCTTTGCAAAGACAAAAATAAATGCTTGGTTGAAGGTCGGTCTAGAATAGATAACCAGTTTCATGACACTAGTCGAATCTTTTCGAATCCCTTTGATATCTGCATTCATGGAGCAGTTTGTATTGAGAATGCATGGTACTAGTCGACAATCTTCTCGAAGATTCGACAGAAGGAAAGTTTGTATTGAGAATGCATGAACACTTGCGGGACTTGGGACGAGAAATGGCAGATGAACTGAGTCATCCTCGTCGCCTCTGCTGTCCTCCTCCAGATTACTTCTTGCTAGTGTGATATTCGAAAATCTTAAAATTTAATTACAATAAAAAAACTGCTTCCATGAATGCAGATATCAAAGGGATTCGAAAACATTCTCACTCAACCCAAAGTTCGGTGTTTGCATTCTTTTAGAAATCAGTACACAGGTGGCCATATTAAATACTTTCTAGGGGAATCAGACAGTATGCTCGAGCCTTGAACCGCTTTACTATGGCTTGGGCTTGATCGTTGGAGGCCTACACTTACAAACATCCCTCTTCAAAATTTGCAACGGTTAAGAATCTCTGGTGGATATCTTGCTCCACATCTAAAAGGATTTTGGCAGACAGATGTGCAGGTATTTTGTTCTTCATCCTCAAAAGTTAACTCTTGATAATCGAATGCATTATTTTATAATAGTTTGTTGAGTTTTTGTTTCCAAACGAAAATTTGAGGAAAAAAACTAGTTTATCTTTGTAGGAATCCTTACCCCTAAAAGTGCTGGAGATCAAATAGATCCATGACTTGGATGAGATAAGCTTGGGCCTTCTTCGCAGTCTTGAAAAACTTGTAATTTGTGGTTGTGGGAATCTGAAAAGAGTGACAGGAATATTTGATCTCACAAAGCTAACAGAGTTGAACATTAGTAAATGTTGGGAGTTTGAGCTGGAGGAGTTAAGCTTGGGTCATCTGCGGTGTCTGGAAAGAATTCTAGTACATAATTGTAAGTACCTGAAAAGTGTGACAGGAATATCTGATCTTCCGAAGCTACTTATATTTGCCATGAGTAATTGTGAAACAATTGAGGAGTTAAGTTTTGATCAACTCAGCAGCCTGAAAAGAATTACAATTCATGATTGTGGGCATCTGAAAAGTGTGACAGGAATATCAGATATTGCAGAGCTAATAGAATTGAACATTCGGAAATGTGGAGAGCTTGAAGAGATAAGTTTTGTTCGAATCAGCTACCCAGAAATACAGACAATTCATGATTGTAAGCATCTGAAAAGCGTGATAGGAATATCTGATCTTACGAAGCTAGAAATTTTGCATATTTATAGCTGTGGAAAGATTGAGGAGTTAAGTCTTGCTCGACTCAGCTGTCTAAGAATGTGTTCCGTTCCTGATGTTCCCACGCTGAAGAGGGTTGAATTGAAAGGTTGTGAAAATTTGCATAAGGTAAATGGAATATTTTCGAATCTTGTTAAATTGAACGTTTACGACTGTCCGGAGCTGGAGATAAATCCAGATATTGAAAAACTGGAAAGAATGCAACTCTTTAATTGCAGCAAGAGAACAATCCGGAATTGTATTGTCCACATGGAGGTATTGATTTCTAGTCTTCTTAATTTTCTTTTTGAAGGGGAACTTTTTAAATTCACCTTTGGTTTTCCCTTTATTGTCGGAATATACCGTATATTTTCTAATTAAACTATTAGGTAATCTATGGTAAACGTAGGAAATGATGTGTTAATCCACTCGGATTTTGCTTGTTTCACGCAGAAGCTGCCATCAGAGTTTATTAAAGTAATTGGTACAGCAGTCGATGGAGCAGAGTCTACGCTCAACGCAAATGTATTCTGCAACTTCATTAGCGCCAATTCAGTCATCGAATTTGGTATCGATAACATTTGCAATCATCTCGGGAGAAATGTGGTGGGCGCAATCATTTTATGCGCCATGGTTGTGGTTAATACTTTTGAAGCAGCAAAGAGGATTAATGACTCCATCGGTGATTGTGATTGGTCTCCATGGCTGAAATTTGAGGTGCGCCAAGGCAAATGGATAATTACCTCGGTAACAACGAGGGACGATGAAATAAAGGGTTACATTGTTAATAAGGGCTGTTGTTTTCCCTTTGACTACCTTTGTTTCCCTGAAGATGTCAGGTTGAAAAAGGTTACCATGCCCGTGATGAAAGGTGAAGAATATAAAATTTTGAATCTGCTACATTGAATTGTTGATAATCTGTGCCAACCATAAATTAAAACTTATGGTAGTCTGGGCATTCACACTGGTATCACGGAATGTAGTCTATTTTAAATTAAATTTTTTAGTACCATTTACATTTAAAGGAGGTGTAAGGGTTATGTTGATAGAAGATAAATTAAATTAATTTACTATCTTTGTATAGAATGATATTTTTGTATTTATAATTTTAAATAGATCGAGTTTAGTTAGTTGATTTGTCTTCATGTTATCAATTCTCTCTATGAATTTAGCTTCATTATTTTAGTGGCGTGTTTGTTTTAATTAATAGGGACAATTTTACAATATGATTGTGATGGAAGTTATGTTGATTTTAATTTATATAAAATGTTTTAAAAATTTGAATGTAGCATTGATTAAATAAAGAAGTAAAGGATTTTATTAAAGATATTAAAAAATAACATTTCTTTCAAAATCAGATCATTAATAAGTAATTTTTCTTTTTCTTTTATGGCAAGAGGTTTAGATTTTCTTTAAGTTCACTTGTAGGAGTGGTGGTTTTCCTAATGGAGTGGCAAGTGTTTGTCAAGTTCCATACAGCATTTGATTGAGTCTAATGATATAAAGTGACTCTTCATCTCAATTCGCATTCCATGATAAGAGATGCAAGTTCTCTATAGTAGGCTAGAGGAATTAGAAGAAGAAAAAAACAAAGATGAGCTTGAGCTCTTTTTGCATGATGAAAATGTCTTCTTTGAGCTATAATGGTAATCTCCCTCCGAAATAAACAAAGATGAACTTGAACTTTTATTGACATGTTAAAATATCTTCTTTGAGCACGTTTCAATTTGAAAGTTGAAATTGAATTTGTAATATTGATGAGGTACCTAAATATCATTATTGTAAAACATGACACTATTTGTTGTCTCCCTAAACACACAAAATTGTGAATTATGTCCATTTTGGAAGAATAAAGTTTTTGAAATATTACATTGCTCATGTATATTCACCAAAAAGGAGAAATTTAACAACTTTGACTTTAGTAATGAGATTGCATATGAGGCTGCAAATTCAACATGTGAAACTTTTACGTAACAAGAGAAACAATCTTCATACTGCAATACTTAGTAATTGATTTTAAATTACTATTTCCTATTAATTAAATTAATAATATTTAACATCCACTTAAAATAAAATTTCTCAGTATCTAGATTAAACTTTGCTAAATGGAAGATCCAAGAGAGAGTTTGAAAAAAGAATTGAGTATAATATTCACCAAATAATTTTAAAAAAAATTGAATGAAAGATCCAGTAGTTTTGGATCAACCATCTTTCTTTTAGATTATTTTTAATCTATGTATGTTGAATCTATATTTATTTTTAAATATTCAATATAATTTTTTTAATGGTAGACATTTACTTAAATTGGTGAACTATCTTAAATTTTTTCTTACCATACACATCTCTCTTTTTAATTTTACCAAATTTTTATATCACAAACATTACAAGTTGTTAACTATACAACAATTTGTTTTCATCTTTACCATAATTCACTAAACATATCTAAAATATTAATATATTACACAAAACATTACACTATTTTTCACAGATTCTTACGATCTTCACACCAATTGTACACTCATCACATAAATGGAAACAACTCCATCACATGGACTGAATATGAAACAAGTATTACCACAGTAAACAGCGCATCACATTAATTATTATGAAGTCCTTACACCTGGTGATTTCCGTAGTTATTTATTCACCTCTTTCATCTTGTCACATAAATATAGGTGGAACTTTTTAAACCAAATAATCGATGACATAAATAAAAATTCAAAGGATACATACAGATATAATGAAAAGGTACAATGTGTAGAAAAGATAATGTAGACAAACACTC
Source organism: Cryptomeria japonica (assembly GCF_030272615.1). Lineage (NCBI taxonomy): Eukaryota > Viridiplantae > Streptophyta > Pinopsida > Cupressales > Cupressaceae > Cryptomeria > Cryptomeria japonica. The sequence continues at coordinate 54,928,568 of NC_081411.1, forward strand.
ACTCAGCAAGGTACCTGTTCGTAATTGTCTCCCACACCATATTGGCTAAGAAAATTCTCACGCTTTTACAGAACAATGTAACAACAACAATAAAGGTAGTAATGGCTCCTGAATGACCATTGGTTAGAATTGTGACACAACGGTAGCTCATAAGCCATTGAGAAAGAGAGTAATGGGTAAAAAGACTAAAGAAGGAGCAGATTGTACGCACGATGCCTCCTACCCCTTATTCACAAATAGTACTGAACCGTGTGTGCTAGGTATGCGGGTTTCCTTGTTAACGTTATTTACTAACGTAGATAATAAAACTTATCAATAGAATAAATAACTATCATGGAGACCATGCATACTGCAAAATAGTGCCATTAGAATCAACTAGGTATTCCATTACAAGTCAATGTTATTCTAAGGAATTGAAACCACAAATATTGCTAATACAAATTAGAAAACACCAAGATTGCAAATCGACCTACTCACCTCCATCTCATTAAACATTAGAATCTACATAAGCAACATCAGACAGTCCTCTAACTTTCTGCTACGCTCTAGATTACCATTTATGAACTCAACAAAGAAATGATTATAACTTGAGATAGAAATGCAGGATGACACTGTGCACCTAGAATTAGCAGTAAAATGTCGAGACGAAGCTCCCCTGCAAATTTGGGTAAAAGTTGTCAAGACTGAGTTGAAATTGTACTTGGTCCTTTGAAAAATTTGCTCATCGAAAAGGGTTTTTCTATCTTTGAAAATGAAGTCCAAACTTGCAAATATAGCTGAGCACCTGCAACCTACACACAAAAAAGAGAGGAAATGTTCTTGGGATTGGGGGTTTGCCTTCAAGTCAAACAGTTTTGGAATTAACCAAATGATGAAAAATACTTGGAAGTAAATGAAAGTAATGACTGAAGTAGAATTCACCTCAAGAGAGCATGCAATCGAAAGGATATGTAGAATTGAATGTCAAAAGAGATATCTACTTCAATGGTTGAATCCTTGACTTGAATGCAACACCTAGCCTTGAAAGGAGACTTGAGGTGCTCAATGGATGCTTGAATGGACACTTGAATGCTTGAATGTTTGATATCTCTTATGCAATTTCGCTTAGGATCACAATTTTCACTTATTGAACTCATATGCAAATAGGAGGAGAGAATGCATCTTATATATTTGTCAATTAGGGTTATTTGACAGATTTTTCCTCTTAGGCTGACATAGGGAAACTTTTCTCGTTTCCCATTTGACAAGCCCAATGCAAGTTTAATGCAAAGGAGGCCCAAAATAGGGCAAGGACAGGGGCACCACACCCTTGTCTTTCCCTAATTCAGGATAGGAAACAACAAAAGGAAGTGCGGGATGTGAGGAAATGCAAGTTACGGGAAGTATGAGCATGTCTCGGGTCTCCAATCAGGCTTAGGGATTCGTTCACCAATGTGAAGACCCAAATGCGGTCGAAAAATTGCAAGGTCACAATTTTATGATGCTACAGAAGAATTAAAGCCATTTTTCACAAGGTAGCATTTTTGCAGTTGGTGGGAAAACCATCAGATGCATGCAATGCAAGGTTGCAAGATAGGCTAGCTTTCATTCCATTTGCCGTGGGCATGAACTACCAACACAAGCACATCTAGGTGGGTAGTTATATGGTAAGCATTCTCCTATTGTGCATCCAACTTGTCAAAACATTTAGAGCCATACCCTACTGGTGCCATCTTTCAAGTGCCCTAAGTCCAAAGAATTGTCAAAATTTGATGGATTGTTTCTTGGAATTCATGACACATACGAATGATTTGTTTGAAGCTATAGGGTCATGTGAGGCCCATCTACAATGACCTATCTCAGATTTTGAAGAGTCGAAGCCATTTTCATAGGGTAACATTTTTTCAGTTGGTGTGAAAACAAAATTAGGTCATGTACTCATAAATAGTCATACAAAAGTTCAAGTATAATCATAAATACAAAATGTATCATAAATTTCTATTTGTTCATTAATAATGAAACAGTACAAAAATTGCCTTTAAATATGGACAAATCAACTCATGGCTATTTAAATATTCAAAAAAGTCATTTACAAATCAGCTCATGGTCGTTTATATATAATTTGGCATTTAAATATGTACAATTCAGCTTATGGTCATTTAAATATACAAAATTTGGCATCTAAATATGCACAAATCCAGTCATGGTCATTTATATATACAAAATTTTGCCTCTAAATATGCATAAATTAGCTCATGGGCATTTATATATATAAAAAACAAATATAGAACAATTTGCCAATGATATACAAAATTCTCAAAATCATTCTACCCTGAACTGTAGAATCATTGTAATGCTCCAAAACATTGAAAACTTGTAGATGACCCAAAATCAATCAAGTGAGCATGCTGGATCGACCCTAACCCTTATTGTGTCAAGTACTGCCTCCTGGTCAGATGCATGAAATTTCCATAAATTCTTGTTATGAGATTTACCATGATACTTAATTAATTGAATATTTATTGCAACAACAAGGTTGGAGAAATGAAGAATATGTTTTTGTGTTTCAAAGTCTTCAAACACTCAAACATTAGAATTCTTGATAGGGTATCTTCTAAGGCATGTCTGTGTCATGACAAAAAACCCTATTGGGTACTCAATACCCTCTTCGTCAATGATTGTGGTTGTTAATTTTCTTTTATGCTCAATACAGCAACACAAAAAGTAATGTATGCCTTTTTCATTATTTTCTTCTACAACAACTATGTACACATGACCTACAATTTATAGAATGATAGTTAATACCCAAAATAATGTGAGATGTGACAAAATGAGCCAAAAAAAATTCCTACAAAAAATTAACCAAAAAAATCACCTGGTTCCACTAGGTCTGATACATGGTCAAAATCCATTAATTCTTCTACCTGGTTTAATTGTAGTGCTTTGGGAACTTGATATGTATCAATGGGAACTAACGGTCTACAAGACCATTTGTCAACTCACTCTTGTGATTCACATTCTTCCCACAATAAAATCATCCATGAAGAGAAAAAACATGTAATCTATCTAGTATAAATTACTAGTGAACTTGCATTTTAACTTCTAAATGAGTGCATATCACTCAATCCTACGAATGTACAACAATCTTGATAGTTTTAAATGTTATATTCACTGATCAACCAAAAATATCTATGAACCATAGATGTACATGTATTACTTGGTCTCATCGTAGAGTTACACCATCACACAATTGTTGTTGCATCTATCAACTCAGCACCACCTTCGTATTGAAATTCTTCTCTAGTTAGGGCTCTTTTTATGCATGCTCTTGAGCCATCACACTCTCCCTTTCCATGTCCAGCCTTAGTGAAATTCCAAAAAAATTGTACACTGCTTGTCACATGCATCCTAGTCAACCAATAGAACATCCTTGCATCCTTAAATCATGAGGTGTAATTATCTGACCATATTATGTGTTGGTTGTATCTTACGTTTCTTTCCCTTAAATTATCATAGAAAACTTTAAAGCATCCTTTCACAAATTTTGATGAATAAGTATGATCATTACTTATGTAGAAGTGATACTCTCTTAAAACCTTTGTGTCCTCATATGTGCTATCATAAACATGCATGAATGTTATTTGTACAGAAATAATAACTTTTATAGAATGGTAATACATAGATTGAACTTCATTTTAAGGTTGTAGTGTATAATTCTTAGCAAAATCAATGATAGAGACAATGGTACCAAGAGGAAATGTGTCCTTACATAACTTCAATTTCTCATCTAACCACTGAGCTCTATGTGTACATGCATTATCTACTCATAAACTAGTTTCTCTTGAAACATTTTCATAAATTCAGCTACACATATCATTTTTCACTAACTCGCATCTCTTCAATTCTTTTCCATCTTTAACCCCATATGTGACTATCTCGTATTTTCCAAAAGAAACTGGTTTCTTACCAGTTTCATGTGTGTTCTCCAAATGTACACATCTAGGTAAATGTTGCAAACCACCACATGTAGAACAAGAACCTTTCAAACACGTCATCTTATAATAAATGCATCTCTTTTACATAGCACACTTGAAATAAATTCTCTTGGTGACTTAGGAGGTTCTTGTATACTACATTCCTGCAAAACATCGTTAGTGTGCAAAGTACAACATATATGACGAGAAATATCATTAGTGCATGGAAAATTCAATATGCATCCTACAATAACACATGGTGCACACATGATTAATCTTAACATAAAAATGTTTTTCCATTTCAAAACATCTTTGACTAATTCTTATTTGAAATTTTTTTTGAAGGAATATTTCATATAATTTTGTTTGAGTCATATCCAAATAGTGTTTGGCATGTGGCTCACAAATTCTAGATCCAATTTGCCTTCTAACAACATCTCTTTGGTTGGGTGGAACCCTTGTGTTGTCATGCCAAAATTTTTGAAGTAATGTTCTTAGTGCATCAATAACAACCTTGCCTTTGTGTGGTAGTCTACCCAAGAACGCCCAAAGAGAATTATTTTCAGGATGCTCTATTTTCTCCCGCCTCTCTAATTCTCTATGTAATGTTGTTCTACTTATGTTTAATGATTTTTTTGTCGATTAAACGATATTTTTTTCTTTTCTTGCTCATTATGGTTGATGTAATAACACGTCTAGTAAAATTAGAATCTTTATTACATGATTTTGAACCAGTTACTCGATATGCATCAAATATATTTCTCACAATAGTTCTTTCACTATTATTTTTGGATGATCTTAAGCCAAGAATTTCCATTCTCTCTAAATTTCAAATTTCTAATCATTTCAATAATTAATTGACAGCTTGTAGTTTGATTTAAGCTTTCAAAATAATGTTTCAATATTCTTTTAACCATTCTTCTACAAATTTGTTCATGTAATTTATCAGGCATTGGCTTCAAAATATTCTCATCGATGTCAATTAGATACTTTGGTTCCCTATGAAGAATTCCAGGAGGTGTTAACATTGGTGCATTATGTGCATTAGGTACATTCATTGCATCAAATTGCATTGGTGTATGTTCCTCATTTGATTGGTTATTCATTGCAATCTCTTCTTCAATTGTATTAGGTTCATTTGGTAAATTAAATTGAGTTGGTGTTGTAGACACCTAAAAATGTCTCATTGATCATGTACTAATTATTCGTCTAATTGATTAAATATTTCTTTAATTATTTAATAAAGTTAATTAATCATATTCTTCTAATTTCATATTTCCCCATCATCTTACTAATTATTATATTTCCTATTCTATCATCATTTAAATCATTTTAACCATTTTCTAATATTAATTAAATATTTATTATTTAATTAATTTTGATTAATTCCCCAATTTAAATAATCTTTATTATTTAAATAAATTACTAATTATTCAATTTCTATCTCTAATCATCTAATCATTTAACCCTTTTCTAAATATTAATTAAATGTTAATTATTTAATTAATTGTGATTTAATCCTTTAAATTAAATAATCTTTATTATTTAATTAAAATCCATTTCTAAAATAATTAAATAGTTTCTTTAAATTATTTAATTAAATAATTGATTCTTCCATTTCCAAATCCCCAAATTCTAATTTCATTTAATTTCGTATTCTTCTAATTTCTTCCAAATTCAAATACATGTGCATGATTTCGAAAACCAAATTGAAAATGAAAGTCAAGTTCTAAATATATTCAAATACTAAATTGAATTTGAAATGTATTCAATTATTTGAATAAATTTAATGCAAAGATTAAATTGAAAATTATAGTTAAAGTGCAAGCAAATGCTAAATTAATTAATTAAATCAATTAATTAATTAAATCATTTATCTTTCCAGTCTCTATTTTCATCTTCTAGTTCTCTTTGTCATCTTCTTTATTTCCTCCAATCATTCTTTATCTTCTTTCAGTTAGCTTTTTCTCAATCAGTTGACTCAATTAATCTATTCAATCTATTCTGTTTCACCTCCAAGTCAGTAGTTCAACTATCAATAAGCATGTGAGCTCACTTGAGTTCCACCTCTTGATCATTTCGTTCCACCTTTCAATCAATCTCATCCAAAAATCTATAAATTGAGCATTCAATCCTCACAATTCCTCCATATCATGAACTTCGAATCTTTGTGTCAATTGGAGGTTGCTAGTGCAAGTGCAATATCTGAGATCCATCATACCACAGAGAAAAGAAGAACAATGGAAGCTATGATGCATAATAGGGAGTTTCATATTGCTTAATTTAATTCCATTTTGCATCTATTCCATTGGTTTTATGTTTGAATTGCTTAGATAGTTAAGGATTTCGTGATTGGCCTTATTTCCTATTTAGCAATGGTGTATTTGAGCATGCTGCATTTTGGTGAACCCTATGTGAACAAAAGCTAATTAACCTTCTCTATTTTCTCTGTTGTTTTTGCAGATCGTACGGATTTTTTATTTTTTTATTTTGTAGGGTTTGTGCAGATTTCAAGACAGATCTCTTCGTCACGCATTCGTGGTTGCACCATCATGCAATCGCATAGACAAATCTACACAATCGATTAGACAGGGCTACGTATTCATGCGGAACCCATCACGCAATCAACCTTACAGGGTCATGCAACTGATCTAATACTGTTACGCATTCATTTTGGATTGTTCTATTATGATAATTTTATCTTCATTTCTTTTCTGTTTAATCCTGCATGAAATTGAGTAAATCTGGAAAGAGATTATTTTTTTTGCATGTTTTGGTTTTAGTAGTTTATGGCACGTAAGGTACAATTCAGGATTTCAGGTGCCAGAAGGACAAAGGAACAAAGAATATAGGCCAAACGCTATCAAAGGGTTCTCCAAGCAGAAAAGCAGATACAAGATTGGGAAGATCAACCAGCCTTTGATAGATATAACAACTTAGTTCTCTCATATCAAGTTAAATATGATCTAATTAACATTGAATGAATGATGAGAGATTTAACTAGGGCCTCACAATTGGTTTTGCAAGTTTTTGATTGGGTTTAGTTTATTTTTTTATTTTTTTGTGTAATCTACCTATCTGTTATGCAATCGTCCTATTTAGATTACACATTTGATATTTTAGTGTCACGCATTCAATCTGTTAGGATTACGCATTCACTCTATTATGTTCACGCATTGGCTCTGTCAGGGTCACACAATCACGTAGGTATTGTCATGCATTCGTTTATGCCAATTTTTGATTCTCTGTTTTCTGTTGATTTGATTTTACTACTAATTATCTATTTGCAGCCTGTGGTGAATTTATAGAAAGGATTGGATTAGTATTAGATCAATTGCATGCACACTCTCACACTTCAGCTTTTGGTGCTTAAAATCAACAATGGTTAAAATGGACATGCATGCACAATCTCACACTTCAGCTTTTGGTGCTTAAAATTAACATTGGTTAAAATTGACATGCATGTATAACACTTCGATTTGGGCTTAAAATCAACAACGGTTAAAATTGACGTGCATGCCTTCATATTTTAATTTGGTGTTTAAAATGTACATGCACATGCATATTCAACACCTCAATTTGGGCTATAAAATGAACGTGAATCAGGCTGCATTAGATTAAATCACATTTGGTTTTCTTAAGGTAAAGTATTTTTATCGTGTTTAGGGTGGACCTATTGTTGCATTAACTAACTTTCCACCCGCCTTCGGGGTCTTGGGAGAAAGGAAGGAGGTGACAACAACATCTAATTTTATTTTATTCCACGTAGTGAGGGGTATCTTTGACTGGGGATTTCATCACCCCACAGAGGTACTTCAAATTGGGATGCGTTGGGGATATCATCTCTCCCAGCGTACTCTCGAACGAGTTTTTCGAGCCGCTATATAAATATACTGGTTAGGTGGCTAGAGTGTTGAGTGAATTCGACATATGTGGGGGCCTTCCCTACACCAATAAGCTCAACTAAAGTCTTAAGTGGCTTGCTCTAAGAATCCATCATTGGATCGGGACCCCTCGAAACCCTACAATAAGAGCCAACTTAGTAGCCCAAAACCCTACATTCAGTGATTCTGGTAGTGTGGATCATACCCCATAGATACCCTTCATGTACCTTACACTATGATACAAGAATCCCTCGGCTATAAGATCTTTGGATCTTCGGGGTAAGAGAGATCGACATGCTTGAGAAGTGTGTGCCGTGGAGTGGAGCCAGTGCTGCCATAATCTCCATCTGTTTGTTTTGTCTCGTTATTTCATAAGGGTTTCATTGAATGGTGTCCACTTTCCAGCCTAAGATTGTATTTTGTTATTTTTTATGTATTGTTGTATTAGACCAGTATTGAGTCATTCCTATGGGCTATTTCAGGCCCTATCCTATGTATCTCTGAATTTTCTGAGATTTTTTGAAAAACCAGTTTAGTCAGCTATATATACCTCCAAACAATTGTTCTCAGACTTGAAAAAACCACAAAACTTGTCCTACACATAGAATTACTAAAAACGAATTCCATTTTGAAACATTGGATAGTCCAGCAAACTCAAAATTTTACATGCTTGTGACCATAGGGAGTCTTTGCATAGTCCTCACTTACGTCCTTACTATCATCCTAAGTCTTTACATAGTCCTCATTTATGTCGTTACTATCATCCTCAGTCCTTGCATAGTCCTCATTTACATCCTTACTATTGTCCTTAGTCCCTGCATAGTCCTCATTAACATCCACATTATCATCCTCATATACGTCTTCATCTAGATTTCATATATGTCTGTCTTAGTCCATCATCATTGACATAATCATCCTACAAAGTCATAGCATGCGTCCTAATGAGTCACCCAGGTGATGGTTTGCTCCCCTTCGAGCAACCTAATCTAGTGCCAAATGGTGGTCAATGAGAAATCATTGAAGGTCTAGCTAACTTGGCCTAGGACTCAAGGAGAAATGCACCCCAGTATATAGGAGTCGAGTACGAGATAAATATTGAGTATAAAATTTCTCGTAGGATTGATAGAGAAATTCTTGTGGAAAGTCTAAGAGAAGACATGGAGAAACATGCATTACAGAAATCCCGAAATACTCAACAAGTCTCGCGTCAAAATCCCAATAGAGAGTCTAGTCTAGTTTTTCATGCACCATACCTATGTCTAGAGTCTAGCATTAGTTGTCATCTTGCATAAAACCACCTATATATAGTAGTCTTAAATGCCCATCACAAGGTTACAAAAGGCAAAAGTTATAATGGACCCAAACAACAACAAGTCTGTAAACCCAACTTGGAATATGGACATATCAACTAGTCAACAATCAGGTTCTCAGGAAATGTCTACCCTAAATAAATTACAACAACATTTAACAAATAAATAAATTGAGTCAGCACAACAAGATCCACATGTCCTTATGATCTTAGATGCACTAATACATATTGATAGGGACAAATATCCTCTCGCTGTTATTACAAAATGGGGAAAAAATACCTAAAGATTTTGATGTCACAAAGATCTTACCACTAGGAAAAACTTTAGGTCAAGATAATAGTCAAACACCGCCCATAAAACAAATGCAAACAACAACCTCCAGTTTTCCTCAAAATTTACCTATCCAAATAAATGTCAATACAAATGCAAACTTTTAAACAAGTGCATCATCTTCGGTGATAAATGTTAGTATACCAACATAGAGCATACTGATAATATCAAGTGTCTTATCACCTCAAACACAAGGAACAAGTGCAACCCAACCTCCGGTTTCCTATTCTATAGGATCGACATATAGTCACCAAAATGCGAATCTAGGTCTTACCAATACAACAAGTATAACTCAACCAAACATGGGTTCGCATATCACTTATTTCACAGTACCTAGTGGAATGTACAACACACAAATTTATAATCATAGTACCTTCCAACAACCTCCTAGTTATGCAACCATGAATCCTTTTGTGGGACATACACAAACACAAGGTGTACCTTTGACCGAAACGTATATTCTGACACAACAATTACAGAATTCGCAACATCAAATGATGACCATGCAGACCGATAATGATAAAAAGAGCTATACAATGCAGGACTTATGTCCTTATCCTTTCGATCACACATTATACATGCCATCTTTCCCACCATATTTTGAAACGCCTAGATTAAACAGATATCGAGGGAAGGGTGATCCTAGAGACCACATCAAATAGTTTTTTACGACATGTATAGAGGTTGCAATAGAAGATACTTACTTAATGAGACTATTTCCTAAAAGTATGGGGGGCCTAGCCTTAGAGTGGTTTTCACATTTACCACCAACCATCACATCATGGGGAGAATTTTATTGCGAACTTCTCGCATAACATGAAACCCCAGTTACTTTGATGGACTTGTGTGCTGCTAAACAATATGAGAATGAAACATTTGCATCCTTCATACAATGATGGAGGGCTCTCTATAGGAGGTGCAAGATAATTATCCCCAAAACAGAGCAAGTGGATATGTTCATGGAAAACTTGATTCCCAAGATTAAATATCCGATACAAATGCAATGTTTAACCACATTCAAACAAATCATGGGAAATCTCTAAAATGTGAGAAGGGACTATTGAAACAAGGTCTTATTAAGTATGACAACACCAACAACAATGACAAATTCAAGTTTTGGTTGAAAAACAAAAATGTGGCCAATGATAGTATTGTAGACGCCAGAAAAGTAAATAGAACTCAACTAGTTTTATCTTTGGGAACGAGTCAATCATCAAATCCATGTACAGAGCATAACCTTACTTCAAAAAATGTAAACACTATAGAAAACATGAACACCAGATACCCTAGGGTAAATGCTCCAAGAAGAAATTACACACCTCTATGAGAACCTATTGAGTCAGTGCTCAAAAAGTTGATACAGACAAACATGATCACTTTACCGAAAATAAGAGTATATGAACCAGGTCCTTTCAAACACACATGGTGGAAGGATAATGATTTATGTGATTATCATCGGATTAAAGGTCACAAAACAACGAGTTGCTACAAATTGAAAAAGTTGGTCCAAGATATGATAGACTAAGGTGACATCACAATCGATACCAATAAAACCTCAGCAAACACAAATCATACAATCTTTAAGGATCCATTTGTTAAGCATGACAGAGGGAAAGCTACCACATCAGGTACTCAAGACAATACAACTAACTACACCAAGGTCTCATACGACTACACTATTCATGCCATTAGCTCAGAAGATATAGTAAACAATGATTCACAAAAAACACTTAATCAAGATGAGGAATATCTAGACACTCACACAGATGATAACCAAATTTGCATGCTATCAGAAGCACCAAAATATGATGATGATAGAAGTCTTTGTCTTAGAGATTGGGGGCATGATGAACCATCTCATTTAGGTTGGTTTGAAGATGAACTCAGAGCACATCATGGATGTCAAATATACACATAAAGACTATGAAGACGGATTTACATAAACCTTGATAACACATCATATGATATAGACAATACCTATAAGTCATATGATACAGTGGCTACGATTAACATAACTCCTAGAGATAGAGACTGTGCAGTAGTTACTCGCAGATCAAAGGTAACTCTACAAGGAATGCAACAAAATCATCAACCAGTAGTAGGGACTTACGATGTTGTTGAGCAACTTAAGAAAACTTTGACAGAGATATCATTATTCGAACTTTTGCGCATTTCACCCACTCATAGAGCTATCTTGGACAAAGAACTTTAAGATTTGGTAGTGGACAAAGATATAGATGAAAATGCCTTCTAGTATATGGTAGGCAATTTTACACAAGGCACTCGTATTGCATTCACAGAACAAGACATTCCTAGTGATAGACTGCTTCATAATGACCCACTACATCTGGAAGCTTACATACATAAGAGAAGAATCTGAAGATTACTCATAGATGGAAGAGCCAGTCTCAACATTTGTACTTTAAAAATGGTTAAGGTGCTAGGATATTATGAACTTCACATTGATTCATCCAACAGGATAAATATCAAGGCATACGATGATGAAGAACGTCCATCAAAGGGCATTGTAACATTACCCGTACAAGTGGGACCTATAACAATAGAGGTTGCTTTTCAAGTCTTGGACAGAGAACTGGGATATAACATGTTATTGGGCTGCCCATGGATCCACACCATGCAAGCAGTACCATCCATATTTCATTAGTGTGTCAAATTCCCATATAATGGTATTGAAATCACCATAAAGGGTGATCCAAATCCCTTCCAGCATTGCAATTACTTGAAAGAAAGTGTGGATAATCAGGTACCTATTAATCAAGTAGTGCCTCTCACTATACGACTGGAGGTAGTAATGATCACATAAACAAAAAAGGATATGCCTACAAAATCCTCCTTACAAATACAAGATATGGGTTGTGGAGAGTATTCTATTGCAAATACTTCAAGTGGGAAACAATTGTCTGTATCTCCTAAGTCTTTTGGGAAACCTCAAAATATAGTACAAAAACAAGACAAAGGAAAAGAAATTGTCAAATACACAAACTCATGCTCTTTCATTAGATGGGGTGACTTACAAGAAGAATCCCTAAACGACGATGTTAACCATTGGATATATAGAGAAGAGGGTCATATGACAATACCCTGAATACCCATAGATCAGCATGGAAATAGATTCAAAATGCTCTAGAGATATGGATATGATGGTACCATAGGCCTGGGGTTACAGAAACAAGGAAGGCTAGAGCCTATTGTTCCTAATGATAATCCAGGGAATCAAGGATTGGGGTATAAGAATGTACCACATATCTCAGAAGCAAGACAACATACCCTTGATATACTAAATTGACCAATGAAACCGTCAGACTACATATCACAAAGGGATTTGTCCACATAGGTGCTTCCCTCTTCATCTCAAACAAGTAATCAAGTACCCACATCACCTAGCGTGGAATTAGATGGAGAAGACATGAGACAACTCCTGTAAGAACCTAGCATTGAGTCACAAAATGATACAGTTGTCGACACAACAACACAAGCTAATGTTGCAACAGATGTAGTCTTACCACCAGTAGATGAATCTAATCCATGGTTATTATCAATACTTCTTCCACGGGAAATGACTCAGGCTCAACCTGACGAATCAAATGAAGAAAGATTGTAAAGGCTTATACCAAGCTTAAGAAGGGTAACTACTGTCCAAAGAAGACTAGTCAATCTACAACAGAATCAATGGCAGGAACAAGAATAAATAAGTGATGATAGCTCAGATGATGAAACATACATTGAAAGTGAGATAGACTCAGGATTATGAGTTCTTATCACTCCATGATTCTAGCTCACCAGCAAGTGTCATACTAAGGTATCAAATAAAGCCTATACAAGATGAAAATACACAAAATCATTCAAATAATCAAGTCTTCATGTTATTAGAGTCTACTATAGAAGGGAGTAATGATTTACCCCTTGTACATTCACACTTGATTTATTGGGGGCAAGAAGGAAAACCAATGCTGGATTAGTTTGAAAATGACGAAGCAATTGCATAATTTCTTGAAGTCAGAGAGGGATTCCCACAAGGTGATCACAAAGCAGGGTTTCATGTAGACCTGGATAGAACAACATACTTTGGAGAAGAAAGTACCTCTACAATAGAAGATAAAGATCAAACCACCCATAATGGCAAGAGCGAGCTGGGTTACCTTCCTATTAAAAGGGAAAGTTCAACATTGTGTATAGAGGAAACATAAGAAGTAAACATAACAGAAGGAGAGATTGTACATAACATCCACCTAGCAAAATCACTAAGCAAAGAAGAAAAAGAGAGATTCATTCATTTTCTTAAGCAATGACCTATCAATTTTTCTTGGTCCTATGCAGATATGTCAGGTTTAGACCCAGAATTAGTGTTACATCATTTATCTTTGATACCAGGAGTTAAACCTTACCAGCAAAAATTGAGAAAAATGCATCCAAGTATTGCATTACTAGTTAAAATAGAACTACAAAAGTTGCTGGCCGTAGGTTTCATTCAACCTATTGACTATGCAGAATGGATATCCAACCTAGTACCTATTGAAGAGGGTAAAAGACTAGTGAGGAGGGCAAAAGATTAGTGAGAAGGATTTGGTTAGCAAACAATGCAAATCAATCATAAAAACATATGAATTTGAAAGACATAATTTGAAACACACAAACAATAATGATGAAATGCATAAACCTCACAAACCTTATACTTTCTCCTCCAAATGGAGCTTGATGAAGTGAAGACGCCCTTGGATGATGCTCCACTTGATGTGCTCCTCTTGTTGCTTGATGTGGATGGCTCTCCAATGTTGTGCACAAACGAGATGGATCTTGAGGGATGTGAAGATGAGATGATCAAGTATGGATGGGAGATGATTTTGACATGATAAGGGTGCTAATATTATTTTCCTAGGCTCAAAAGGGTAGCATAAGATTACTAGACTTGAAGATGATGAATGAAGGGATGGAGTCCTCAATTTATAGGAAGAAGAGAGGAAAAATGGATGGCTATGATGGATCCAAGATGAATGGCTAGGATTGCTTGTGAGCTCACACAAGGCCCAAGAGAGGGTGTGGAGACTAAGAGATATGCCTTAAAGGCATTTCTTGTCTCCACACTCCTCAAGGTACATTGGGAAGACTTCCCAATGTGCCTTGAGAAGAGCAAGGTGTATTGGCAAGACTTCCCAATGTGCCTTAAGAGGAGCAAGGGATGTGACATTCCTTGAAGAATGGGGAGGAGGAATTTAAAATTGTCCAAAAAGGGATGATCATAGGGATTGGAGGAATAAGAAGGAGTTAAAAATTCCTTGGGAGAGGAGATTCCTAGAGGAATGTGAGATTTTGAAAATCTCACATTCACCTAGGAAAAGAGCATTAAAAGCTAGTGGTCGGATGGAAGGGACAAGGAGTTGAATTTGTGGCTAATCATGATGATTAGCCACTAGCAACTCATTAGGAAGGGATTAGAGGAAGAATTAGGTGGGATAGGATTTGTAGGAGGATTTAACTACGAGAGAGAATGAGTGGGGGAATTAAAAATTAGAAGAATAATGTTAAGTGGGTCTAGGGAGTTTCTAGAAGACTTTATTAGGTTAATGATAAATTAGGAAGATGATTTGGAGGAGTCATGTGGGTTAACTAATTAATTGAAATTAATTAGCTAAGAGGAAGATTTGTGAGGATTCAACCTTTAGAAGAATAAAGAAAGGGATTGATTTTTTAAATAAATCAGTCGCATACTATAGTGACAATATTAATTTTAATTAATTAATATTGAGGAGAATTTGAATTAACATAATTAATTAATTGTGTGAGGGAATTAAAAATAATTAAAATTATTATTTTTAAGTGTGTACATTTTGCCTCTCTTTTACGCAGTGGCAAATTTGGTGATGTGTAGAAGATAGAAGAAGGAAAGGATGCCCTAGTGTAAAGCATGGGAGGTGTATGCCCCCTTGAGATTTTTTTTTAGAAAAAAGATGAAAAATTCTCGGAAATGGAGGAAGAAGAATAAGAGTGGTCAGGATAAATGAGGAAGAAATATGAAGTAGTCAGGAAGAATTTGGAAAGAAGAATAGGAGATGTGAGACCGCAGAGGAAAATGGTCCCTTACGGGGGCCCATATAAGCCACAACGGGCCCAATGAGGGATCATTGTCACACACAAGCCATGAAATTACTTAGAGCAAAGAAGAAGAGAAGGAGAGATGGACCGTATTCCAGTTCATGATCATCACGCTGAGAGGATCCGATGATTTAACCGACCGACGAGCTATGGACCACCAGTGAGTAGGTCTATCCCTCTTTTGAAATTTTTGATTTTAGGCAAATTTTAGGGCTAGAATTAGGGGTGAAGATTAGGCGAAGAACTCGCACTGATCGTTGTTTCAGTGCGTGCACTCCTAGAACAACACAAGTGCGGGCACTCGCTAAGAGCTGGTTAGGGTAGGGGGTTTTGGTAGGGGAATGGGACGATCAGCGTGGGTGCTCGCGCTTCGACGTGGGCGATTGCGCTTCAGCGCGGGCACTCGTGCTAAAGCATGGGTGCTCGCGTTGATGGGGCTGGGAGGAAAAGCAAGAGGGAAGGAGGGGCTCTATTGGCGCGAGTGCCTGCAAAATGGCGCATGCATCATGGTTTTGGCGCGAGCACTGGGTAAATCAATGCGTGTGCCTAGGAAGGGGGGATGCATTTTTTGCTTAGAATTTTGGAATGGGGAAAAGGTTATGGTTGGTTCTAGAGGTTAGGAGGGGGTTTTGAGATGTGAAAGTAATGATTTGGTGTAATGGCTGCAAGTGGAGAGGGGACCACTGGCATCGAGAGAGCATTGGCTAGCGACGATGAGTCTGTACCATGAGCTAGGCCACGATGAGCTGGAGGTTCTAGATGCGCTGGGATTGCATTATGTAGGCAGGTGGCCTAGGATATGGGCGCATACTGCTATGATGACTGTGTTAGTGGAGAGGTGGGAAAGTCGGTATAACACCTCTCATTTACCGACTGGAGAGGCGACAGTGACCTTGTTAGATATTTGGAGGATCTTGAAGATCCTCGTTTGTGGTGTGATCCCTAAGTATCAGTTGGATGCAGCCAATTTTTATCTGAGGGAGGTGTGCGAGTATGAGACACCACCAATGCTAGATAGGAGCAGGATGCACTTGGGTCGAGTGATGGCTGTTAGATAGATTCCTCGGTTGGTTTTGGTGATTTGCAGCTTCCTAAGTGGGCGGATCCTACTGGATTTAGGTGGACATGGATTCCCTCTAGGGTGGAGTAGATGTGTTTACTTCATGGTGCACGATGGTCAGCAGTATGCATGGGGGTCAATGATGCTATCCTAGTTATATCATGACATGCACCTGGTGAATTACAGAGAGTACGCTAGTTTATCTGTGGGAGTTACATTGTTACACATCTGGGCATGGGAGCATATTGCAGTGACTCGGCCACTGGGGGTTCAGGATAGGTAGTCGTGACGACCGTTTAAGGACAGGTAGCAGGGACTGCTACATTACACAAAGACAGTGTCCGTGTGGTTTTGGAGGCAAATCCGAGATGAGTTGGAGCAGTTTACATGGAGGCCATTTTTGGGGTGTGAGCGGTGGAGGGATGACTGGCAGTTGCATTGGGCAGTAGTGGAGATGTGGATATTCAGGAGGTCTGTGTATATCATGGAGTACTATGCTCCTTTCAGGGTGGCCCGACAGCTTGGGCAGGTACAGGACATAGTGGGAGATATTCCATTGTATCCTCGAATCACACGGGAGGTGAGATATTGGGGGCCTATAGCGAGTCCCTTGGATGGGCAGACGAGTTTCTAGATGGCTTTTCACATAGTTTGGGATGAGTGGATGGGTGCAAGGGAGGATCCCAGTATGATGGGTGGATACAGGAGCTGGTGGGAGGGGCACTTATCAGTGCGACTTACCATTCCTGAGGTTTTGGATGATGAGGAGTTGGAGCCGGGGGTTGATCAGGTGGTGGGTGGGGAGGATGATGGCCCAGGAAAGAGAGTTGTAGTTTGTGCAGGGCATGGTGCAGGCAGAGAGCAGAGTAGAGTTCGAGTTGTGTGGCAGAGGGCTCTAGAAGAGGAGGAGGGGGATGGAGAGGATGCCCTAGTGGGAGAGGCTGCGGAGGCCGCAGTTGGCGAAAGAGAGGAGACTGTAGTTGGGGAGGGACGGGAGGTTGTTCCCATGGATATCCCTGAGACATAGGCGAGGGAGAGAGGAGGACCGACACAGGCTAATTTTGATCGATTACAGTAGGAGCGTGATAGCTATCGAGCGAGGCTTCATTCTGTCGAGGATGAGCTATAGGTAGAGAGGGATTAAAGGGAGAGCATGTAGGCAGAGCTGGGGTGGCTGACACACGAGATAGCTGATCTGATAGAGAGTCTTCATACTGCCAGGACAAAGGTGGATGCCTTGAGGGAGGAGGGGGAGGAGGCATAGAGGATGTTGGAGGAGGCCCGTATAGGTACAACTATTGTAGGGCTCCGAGATTCTCTTCATCAGCAGGATGTTGAGTTAGAGGAATTACAGGCTAGAGTGCAGAGGGCGGAGGCGGAGGCGACACGACTGCAGGGTGAGAGGGATGCAGGCATTGGTTCCGGTAGTATTAGCATAGATATTTTCTGATAGTCTGCAGCAGTGAGAGAGGGTGGAGAGGTCAGCCCGAGAGGAACAATATTATAGGAGATTATATCATGGAGTAGTGCCTACAGGACAACGAGCAACCTCGTACACTGAGAGTGTGCGGTCTCATAGGACCCATAGTCAACGACCGACTTAGAGTTACCAGACAGGGGGATCAGTGGGTTTTCGGCTACCAGCAAGGGGGAAGAAGGATCAGGGGAGGAGGTACAACAGAGGGGGGTGGTGAGACAGGAGGGGAGAGCTAGCTCCTTGTATTGCTTGTGTATTATATTTTGACCCTTTAGGGTGATCATTGTATCATGACAGACACATTTTCCTCTTTATATATATATGATTTGATTGGTGACAGATGATGTGTAGCGTTTATTGTGATGGATTATTTTTGTTCTTCTTATGATGTCATATGTGGATGCAATCATGGATGTGTTATGCTAACTTATTTTGTGATGCAGAGTGGATGCTTATACATCTGTGTTTATGATGTGTTGCTAACATGATTTTTGGATGCAAGATGAGTGATTTTCATGGTTTTATGTATAAATGTATATGTGAAATGGTTTTGTAGATGTGAAATGATTTATGATGCAATCTAAATGTTATATGGATGAATATTTATGTGATGCAACCTAAGTGCAACCTTATATGCTAAATGTTTTGTGGAAAAAAGACTATCTAAACAATGCAATCTATATAACGTGAATAAATAATACAAAGAGGGAATATGCCAATAATAATATAATGATCTTAGATAGAAGAATATGGAATAGATGGGAAATGGGGGAAATTAAGAACTCCATGGGATTATTGAGTTTAGGATTTAATGAAATGATGGTGAGATTTTGTGCACAACAAATGTGGAGAGCGAACCTAGTTTGATATTTCCCTGGGTGACTTGCACCACTGATTATAAAAATCAGGATGCTATGAGAAAACCAGGGTGTGAACTGACTCTCAGATAAATGGGAATTCCTTACACACAGCTATGCAAGTGTTAAGAAACACTGATATAGAGTTGTGGGTATGTGCAAGGAGACCCTCAAACAAACTGATAACCCTTGTACATGAAAAGGTAGGTGTTGACAAACACTAATACCAGATCATTGGTTTATAGAAGAGAGATCCAAAACATGCACTGCTATGAAAATATGCCCCAGTATGCGACTATTGTAACATACCTGGATATGGAAAAAACCTAGGCAGTCATAGGGCAAAAGATGCAAGTCTAAATGAAAATATCCAACAAAATATAACAAGTCAATTATTCTATGACCAAATGATACCTCTTGCCAAGAGTAGGACTTAGGATGGTGGATTAGGTTGCCAGGCGAGGGAAGGAATCAACCCTAGGGCAAAGTGGATTTGTGGATTTAGGCAAGTGACTTTATGATTTTTTTTTTTGGAAGGTGACCCATGACGTGGGATTGCTTCTCAAGACTTCTTGAAGCTTACAGAGAGGCATGAAAGCTCAGTTTAATGGGATATTCCTTGTTCATGACTTAGGCGAAGACTCATCATCATATGTGTGTTTTATTGGGAGGCAGAAGAGAAGGGATGTTGCGAATGGGTGGACTGAATGGCAATTGATTTGCAGTGTCGATCTGATAGATAGTGGATCCAGTTATTTACCTTGGTGCCTGCATGGAGGTTTTCACCAAGGTACTTGTCCATAGCGCCACAAAGTGGTTTTCACTGGTGGACGAATTGTTTTTCTTTCTTTTTCTGATTTTTTTTTTTGTGTCGCATGGCGCCTGTTTGCCAGGTTTTCACCAAAGTGACGCTTTTTTTAGGATCTTTTTCTTATTTTTTTGTATTTTTCTTTATTTTTTAAATTTTTTTTTTTTATTTTGTGATTTTTTGACAATTTAAGAATTTTTGAGGACTAGGCATAAAATCTTTTGAGGTGCATGATATTCATTGGGTCATCCGAAGGGTCACCTTTAGGAGTAGCTAACTGGTAAGCTCCTGATCCATATTTGGTTGTGATTACATATGGTCCAAGCCAATTAGGCTTGAACTTGCCTTTCTTTTCTTTCTTGTAGATTCTTCTGATTCTCCATAAGGACAAGATCACCAATATGGAATTCTCGGGTTCTGACTTTTTTATGATAACTCATGCATAGACAGTTTTGATATACCTAAAGATGATTCAAGGCCTTGAGGTGCCTTTAATCTAACAATTCTAGCTCTTGTAAGTGGACAATTCTATATTCCTCATCTGGTAAGATATTTTGCAGCGATACCCTTAGACAGGGGATCTTGATCTCAAGGGGAATGATGGCTTCAGAACCAAAGACCAAGGAATAAGGGGTGGCACCTATGGGGGTGTAGATGGAGGTGCGGTAGGCCCACAAACTAGGATGGAGTTGGAGGTGCCAATCACAACCAGCTTCATTGATTGTCTTTTTGAGGATTTTTATTAGGGTTTTGTTAGAAGCCTCAGCTTGACCATTACCTTGGGGGTAATATGGAGTGGAAAAGTGATGTTGGATGTTGAATTTTTGGCAAAGTTCTTTGACATCATGGTTTTTGAATTGTCTTCCGTTATCTATGATGATAACTTTTGGGATGCCATATCGGCAGATCAGGTAGTTCAGGATGAATTTGGATATTTGCTTGCTAGTGGTAAAAGTAAGAGGGATAGCCTCTACCCACTTGGTAAAATACTTGGTGGCGGTGATGATGAACTTATGTCCATTGGAATATGGAGGGTGAATTTTCCCAATGAGATCGAGCCCCCATTGTGAGAAGGGCCATGGCGTAATAAATGGTTGTAATTCTTGTGACGGTGCATGAATCTTGTCGCCATGTTGCTGGCAAGGGATGCATTTCTTCACATAGTTATATGCATCTACTTCCGTCTTAGGCCAATAGTAGCCTGTTCTCAATTTTTTTTAAGCCAATGTGAGCCCACTTGAGTGTAACCCACAAATGCCCTCGTGTAATTCACGTAATGCCCATTCTACCTCTTGTTTATCTAAACACCTTAGGAGGGAACCATCAAAATGCCTTCTGAACAGGGTGTCTCCAAGGATGGTGTAATGAGCACATCGGCGGATGAAGGTTTGTTGTTGGGTTTTAGTGAGATGTGGGGGAATGGTGTTGTCTTTGAGGAAAGCGAAGGTTTCTTGGTACCAAGGGGAGTCAGGACCAACGAGAACACACACCATTTCAGAGTCTGGTAGGTCATATGCTGGTATAAATAATTGCTCAACGAAGAACTCACACTTCTGACTATGTGCTAGCATTTGAAGGAGGAAGTCAATGGTGGCCATTGAATCTGCAGCCCTATTGGTTGTTCATGGGATTTGATCAAACTTGATTTCCATGAAGTGTTGCTTAAGATCTTCAACCATAGTGCGGTAGGGAAGGAGTTTATCATCTTTTGTCTGGTACTCATCGTTGACTTGTTATATGATGAGCTAAGAATTGCCATAGACTTGTAACTCCTTTATTTTCCAATGAATGGCCAAGCGCAAACCTGTGATAAGTGCCTCATATTCTGCTATGTTATTGGTACATGCAAAGGCTATCTTGTTGTAGCGTCCTAAAATTGCGACACTTGCAATTTCGACGGCATTTGGGTCTTCACGATGGCGATGCAACACAGAAACTGAATGGAGACCCCGAAACTTGTTCATGGCATCAAAAACTGCATTTTTCAGCACCCTGGCCTGATCCTCCTTGCACCCTGCTGTCCCTGGAGGTGGGACCATGGTGCCCAGCGCCCTGGTCCCCCAGGAACATGGTGCCCAATGCCCTGGTCCTTTAGGACCATGCGCCCTCGTCCCTGGCCCTATTTTGGGCCCGGTCTCTTTTGGGCCTCGGGTCTTTATGTTTGCAATTCGGGAAATAATGTTTCCTGGTCGGCCTAAGGTCCGAAAAATCAGTCTATCAGCAAGTATATAAACTACATTTCCTCTCCCATTTTGAGGAGGAAGGATATATGTATGCAAGACGCGGAAGCGATATTAAAACACTCAAGCATTCAAGCATTCAAGCATTCAAGCATTCCTTCAAGCAATTGAGCATTCTAAGTCTCCATTCAAGGCTAAGTGTTGCATTCAAGACAAGGATTCAACCATTGAAGAGGAGATCACATACAACATACAACATACAACAACAATTACACCTTCGCATGTAAGAATACAAACATTCTTACAACAAGGTATTGGTACTTTATTACATTACAATCATTACATTTACAACATTTCTCATTTCTTGGTTAATTCCAAAACTGGGGTTTGACCTAAGGGCAAACCCATAATCCCTAACCCCCCAATCGTCCTTGCTTTTCTGTGTGTAGGTTGTAGGTACGCGGCTGTAATTGAAGATCTGGAATCCTTGTGTAGAGACGAACAGATCCCCCTTCATTTCGCGGATTTTTCGGAGGACCGTGTGCACGCCGGGCGCTATCGTCCTGTCAACTTTTGCTCAAATTTGCAGGACAGCATCATCTCAACATTTTACTGCTAATTCCAGGTCCGCAGCTTCATCCCATATTCCTATCTCTGTTTATAAGTGAATCTTTCTCACTTTTCATGCATTCCTAGCTTAATCCTTCTATCTACATTCTTTACAAAAGAGGGTAGCCTTGCTGTCACAACCCTTGAAACTCATTTAGAATCCAATCTTGCATTGTGTGGGATTGGATCTTGTGGGTTTCAACCCCTCTTTTGAATGTAAAGTCTCCCCTAAGTGAAAACCGTCAACCCTAGTGACCTCCTTTCTCTCTCCTTGGAGTGGGGGGAACACCTAGGGTTCGATCATGATTTTCCGCTTTACATTTTGGTGAACCCGACGTGAAAATCCTTTCTGATTATTCATGGTTAGATCTGAAATTTGGATGCCTTGATTACATTTCCATGTTTGATCTTTTCCAAATTTTAGAGGTTAATTGCATAAAAACCCTAAATTTTCTTTTTTAGTAATTAAGCTTGTGAAATGTCTAATTGTTAATGCTTGTTTCAGATCTACCCTTCTATTGCAAATTGTCAATTCATATCTGTGCTTTAATTCTGAAAATTAAGTGGTTAAGTGTCAAAACCCTAATTTTTAAAACCCTATTGATTCAACCTTTAACCGACAATTTCACTGATCAAAACATCTCCAAATCAGCTGTAACTTTGGATTCCACAACAAAATCATAATATCTTTCATCCCTGAAAATTTGGAAAAAAGTTGCGAGGACCGTGTGCACCCCGAGCGCCATCGTCCCGGACATTTTTTTTGAAATTTCGGGAGCTAGATCTTACTGTATTTTTCTGCTAAAATCCAGAATCTTGGCTGATTTTATCAATTCTAACACTTTCAAAATTAAAGTCAAAGTTGGTCTAGTGATTGCTTGGATTAAGGCTTCTAATCATTCAAAAATTGTTGAAATTGAAATTTTGTGTCAAAATTGTGTTCTTACTATCCTAAATCTGAAAAGTGTGTTGGCGTTCATTCAAAATTTCAGTGCTTTATTCAAATTGTTGCAATTTGTGACTTTCGAAATTAAATGTTTAATTACAACAATCTTGATTTCCACTTTCAAAATTGAATTTTGCGTGAAATTGAGTCAACTTTTAAATTTCAAAACTTGCATTGCTCTTAGTATTCCCTCTAAAATCATAAAATTCAAAATTTCAGTTTCCCTCTCTTTTTCAAAATTCAAATTTTGCATTTTTCGACAATCTTGGTAGGGTTCAATTTTGAGATTGCAACTTTAGTTTGGCCTATCTACAGATCGTAAAATCAGTCAATTTTTTAAGATTCGCTTTAAAATAATCATAACTTTCATCCCTGAAAATTTCGAAAAAAGTTGCGAGGACCGTGTGCACTCCGTTCGCCACAATCCCTGACATTTTTTCTGAAATTTTAGGAGAGTGTCGTGATTGCATTTAATAGCTTAAATCTAGGAGATTGGCTGATTTTATTGAAATTTGCTACCTCTAAATTCAAAATCTTCTCTCCCTCTCCGGTGCATGAGTTTTACAACAATAAGCCCTACTTACACTATTCCCGTTAGACGAAGCCTTAGAATTAAGTCTTTCCAAGGTTTAATTACCGAGGAGATGGAATCTAATTTGAATAGTCTTTTTAACGAGGACACGGGTAATTCCTCTAATCCTCCTAATGATGAAGAAGCTCTCCATGAGGTTTCTGAAGAACAACTTTCGAAATTGGATAACCAATATGATGATTTTCAGCAATGGATGTCTCAAGAGTATCCCGATAGTCAAGCTCTTTCATTAATTGAGGGTCTAAAATGTATGGGTCAAAGTGATAAGAATGGAATTGATATTTTGTGTGGTATTGCACACATTGTGGATTCGAATGTGATGCCTATGAAGAGTTGTGCCGAAACTTTAGGTTATACACAACCTCCCACTCAAGTCAATCATTCTGTTCCTTTAACAACCTCTATTGCTAGCATACCTACCTTTACATCAAACATAATGACTACTTCTATACAAGATATTCCGCCTATGATCACCAGTCATGGGGGCAATCCTTCCTCTTCAATTAACCCTCTTCCTTCATTCAATCTGACTTCTTCATTCATTCCTTCAATGAGTGTCCCTATTACATGTCCACAAATGAACATGACGCAAGGGGGCAATTCATTCAACCATTCCATTCCTCCTTGTAGTGCTCCTCTTTTCCAATCATCTCCTATGACTAACTATGATAGTGTCCCACCACCTTACTCTCAATCAATACCTTCTTTCAATAACATAATACCTCCATCACAATCTAACACGTCTAATATGAACTCTTCGACTGAAGCGACCATTAATAATCTTGCACAAACTGTCTCTTCTTTACAGCAACAAATTGCCTCTATGAATCAATCTAAGTTTAGTGTGCCCACATTTGATGTTACGAGCCCACTTTCTCTTGACATTGTTCGAGCTATCCCTCCTAAACTTGTTGAAATCCCACATTTGGAGCTTTATAATGGTAAAGGTGATCCTCTAACACATGTTAAGACTTTTCAAACAATATGTACCGATTTTGCTTATGACCAAAGGTTGCTTGCAAAACTGTTTACTAGGACATTAAGAGATAAAGCCCTACAATGGTATTGCTCGTTGCCTTCTTATTCTATTACTTCTTTCGAACAACTTGCAAATGGCTTTATTCAACAATTTCAAAACAATATAAGTCCTAAAGTTACTTTGATTGATTTAATGCATTGTAAACAAGGTGTTAAAGAAAAAGTGACTGATTTCATTGGTAGATATAAGCATTTGTATGCTCAAATCTCTTTTCTAGTGCCTGACAATGATATTCAAAGAATCTTTATTTCTAATTTACAAAAAGATATTCGAGACAAACTTTTGTTTTCTGAGTTTACTTCTTTCCACCAGTTGTGTGCAACTCTTCACAATTATGAACTGACTGTGAGTCAAATGGAACAAGCAAATCCTATGGCTCCGAGTGATAAGGGTGATAGTAGTCAACAACCATTTGGAAAGTTTAAACCGAACAGAGAGTCTGTTAAATTCAATGAAAACATCATCAACAACAATGTGAATGCAGCATCAGGTGTGCCTCCTATTTCTAAGTTTTTCAAGAAAGAAAGAAAGTTTACTCCTTTGAATGAATCATTGCATAGAATTATGAATAAGTTATTGGAACAAAATGTGCTTACTCTCCCTCCTGTAAAGCAAATAGATCCTACAAAGATTAATTCACCCTATTTTGATAACAAATCTTTTTGTCAATTTCATCGTCAACCTGGGCATGATATTGAAAAATGTTTTGCTTTAAAAGGTAAAATTCAAGATTTGATTGATAATAATACTATCTCTGTTTCTGGTATGAATGATAAAGGCAACACATCTGTAGCTCTCCCTAACCAAAATCTTAAGATTTTTACTGATCCATTACCTTCTCATACCTCTAATGTGATTGAGACTAATGATTCCTCTTTCTCATCTGATGGTCTTGTGTCTATGACTCCGAATGTGATTGACTTTGTAGAGGAACAAGAAAACCCTAAAGAACCTTCCATCACATTTGATTCTAGTGAAACTATCAGGGCACCTGATGGTCCTTTATACATAGTTGCAAAAGTCAAGAATATACCTTGCCGTGGAGTGCTTATTGATTCTTCTTGCATGGTTAATGTCATTACTGAAGAATTTCTCTTTACTTTACAATTGAATCAGGTGATCTATGACAAAACAGATGTGGTTGTGAAATTATTTGATGCATTTTCTTCTCCTGCAATTGGTTCTATTACATTACCTATTGAGGTCCATAACAAATCCCTTGATGTGAGCTTTGCTATTATTCCATCTTCCAAACAATTTTGTGTGAAGCTAGGCTATCCTTGGCTATCTTCCATGAAAGCTATTGCTTCTCCTATTCATAAATGTTTGAAATTTCCCCATAATGGTAAAGTTGTTACTGTCAATCATAGTCTCTTTAAACCAGCTGAAAGAACTTCTAGCATTCCTATTGATTATTTTTGGCCTAAACAATTCCAACCTCTTCCACCGCGAAGTGATCATCTTTTCAAATCTTATCAAAAGTGGAAAACAGATATGATCTTATCTCTAAGTGAACCTAGAACACGCAAACTTGATATTCCTATCGTTCTTGAGAAGGAAGTTCTTCCTTTGAAAGATAAAACTAATATCTTTCCTCAAGAAGATTCCCAACCTATTCCTATGGATGTGACGATGTCTATGTTTGATAACCTTTCTAAAATTAGACCTATACCTCCTCGTCATGATGGACTTGGTCTCCTTCCTAAACCAAATATTCCTCCTTTATACGGAGCAGTTCCTCCTCCTTCCTCTTATGGAGAGAAGAGACCTTCCTCTTCTCCTATTATCCAGCCTAAGAGACCACAACCTAAACACCCAACTGATAAGGATGAGAACATTCCTCCTCCTCAATCTTCTCCACTTTTTACTACGACTAGACGAAATTGTTCTGCGCGTGAACACTGACGAAAGTGTCATCTTAGAGCTCAAGCAGCTGCTTCTCAAACTTTGCAATCCCCAAAAACACCTTCAACTAGCATTATTCCATTTTCTCCAAAATATCCTAAACATAAGATGCATGATGGTCTTGATCCTGTGCGAGTTAAAGATCCTATTTTTATAAATCTTGATGATGATATAGATGAAAATGTTATTCATGATGAAAATGTTACTTCTCTTGCTTCTGATAGTGAATATGAATATGTTGATGTTGATAACGATTTATCTAACGAATTTTCTAAAGCACTTATCCTAGCTCCTAGACAAGAACAACGTGGCTTGGAATATGAACATAGCCCTTGTTTGGATCTTGTGATAGCTCCATCTATTGTGTTGAATGTTCCTCCTCTAGCGTGTTTCCTGCCTTCCCGAAATATTGATCAGCAAGATCGGGGGGTGGATGATGTGCTAGACTAGTTTCATTAGCATAGCAGACTCTCTCCTCCTCTCTTTTGTTACTTCTTCTATGTGTTATTCTCATTCTTCTATTTGTTGTCCTTAGTGTTGTCTACTTGAGGATGATGCAAAGCATTGAGATCTCTTTTGGTCTCTCTCATGTTGACTCAAAAGACACATGTGTTCCCTTCTTCTAGGTGACCTTCCTTGATAGGGGAATGAAGAACAATTATGCATACATACATATGATATACATGAATTATCATACAGCATACTGACCCCAAGGAAAGCGAAGTCACCTCGTGCTTTGTGTTTTGTGTCTATTATCCTTGGGTTTATCTCACACTTGGGGGCTAAATCTTTGTGATAACGTGCTCCTTTCCCTTCTCATTTCTTATGTGTATCACTACCTTAAAGCAATCACCCCCATTGAGGCGTGTGCAATCGCTTTAACGTAGGGGGGCATACACCCCGTCTATCCTTTCAGGATACTTGAAAAATTTCTTGGCGAACTTAGCTTTGCCTTGAAAATTTTTGGTATTTTTCTTGCATGACTCATAGTGAGGGAACCTTACTACTGACAGTCATGGTTCTCCCTCGTGATCTTCCCTTTTACTTTGTCAATCGAAGTCGTAAGATCCTTAGTCCACTGGGGGCTTGGTGTATCTTGCCTCCTTGACATGGTGAAAGTCTTTTAATGTTGTTGCCTTGTACTTTACCGGAAGTATGAGTGTACGCTTATACTCCCGCTAAAGTGGGGGCTAAATGTAGCATCCTAAAATTGTGACACTTGCAATTTTGACTGCATTTGGGTCTTCATGATGGCGATGCAACACGGAACCTGAATGGAGACCCCGAAACTTGTTCGTGGCATCAAAAACTACATTTTTCAGCACCCTGGCCTGATCCTCCTTGCACCCTGCTGTCCCTGGAGGTGGGACCATGGTGCCCAGTGCCCTGGTCCTTCAGGACCATGGCGCCCAATGTCCTAGTCCCCCAGGACCATGGCGCCCAGCGCCCTAGTCCCTGGCGCTATTTTGGGCCCGGTCTCTTTTGGGCCTCGGGTCTTTATGTTTGCAATTCAGGAAATAATGTTTCCTGGTCGGCCTAAGGTCAGAAAAATTAGTCTATCAGCAAGTATATAAACTAAATTTCCTCTCCCATTTTGAGGAGGAAGGATATATGTATGCAAGACATGGAAGCGATATTAAAACACTCAAGCATTCAAGCATTCAAGCATTCCTTCAAGCAATTGAGCATTCTAAGTCTCCATTCAAGGCTAAGTGTTGCATTCAAGACAAGGATTCAACCATTGAAGAGGAGATCACATACAACATACAACATACAACAACAATTACACCTTCGCATGTAAGAATACAAACATTCTTACAACAAGGTATTGGTACTTTATTACATTACAATCATTACATTTACAACATTTCTCATTTCTTGGTTAATTCCAAAACTGGGGTTTGACCTAAGGGCAAACCCCTAATCCCTAACCCCCCAATCGTCCTCACTTTTCTGTGTGTAGGTTGCAGGTACGTGGCTGTAATTGAAGATCTAGAATCCTTGTGCAGAGACGAATAGATCCCCCTTCGTTTCGCAGATTTTTTGGAGGACCGTGTGCACGCCGGGCGCCATCGTTTCGTCACCTTTTGCTCAAATTTGCAGGAAAGTGTCATCTCGACATTTTACTGCTAATTCCAGGTTCGCAGCTTCATCCCATATTCCTATCTCTATTTATAAGTGAATCTTTCTCACTTTTCATGCATTCCTAGCTTAATCCTTCTATCTACATTCTTTACAAAAGAGGGTAGCCTTGTTGTCACAACCCTTGAAACTCATTTAGAATCCAATCTTGCATTGTGTGGGATTGGATCTTGTGGGTTTCAACCCCTCTTTTGAATGTAAAGTCTCCCCTAAGTGAAAACCATCAACCCTAGTGACCTCCTTTCTCTCTCCTTGGAGTGGGGGGAACACCTAGGGTTCGATCACGATTTTTCGCTTTACACTTGTATGATTTCGGGATGCCATCTCCTCGAGGTGTGACCAATAATATTGCTGCCCCCAATCCGTTTTGGGTGTAGGAGCCATCAAAGTACAATCGCCATGTGGGGGATGTGGTAGCAGTCATGATGAACTCATCTGGTAATTCCTGTGAGAAGAGGATGGTCACCTAGAAGCGGAGCTTCAGCCAATTGATCTGCAATGACTTGTCCTTTGATTGCCTTTCTGTCCATGTATTCAATATCGAACTCTCTTAAGGGAATGACCCATTTAGCGGTTCTGCTTGTGAGAGCAGCCTTTGATAAGAGATATTTAAGTGGATCAATTTTAGCAATTAGTTTTGTTTTATTGTTTAGCATATAGTGCCAAAGTTTTTGTGTTCTAAACACCAATGCCAAGCATGCTCTTTCAATGGGGGTATAATTGAGTTCATACCCTACCAATGTTCGACTGATGTAGTAAATGGCATGTTCCTTCCCTTGGTCATCTGTTTATGCCAATAATGCCTCCAATGCCACTACAGTAGCAAATATATACAAAATAAGGGGTTTCCCAGAAGTAGGCGGCATCAACACTGGAGGTGATGCTAGATATTCTTTTAGTTTCTCAAAGGCTTTTTGGCATAAGAAATCCCATTTGAATTTTGTGTCCTTGTGCAAGAGGTGTGCAAATGGATGGCAGTTATCTGCTAGTTGTGAAATAAAGCATTTAATAGATTGTAGTTTCCCCTGGAGACTGCATAGCTGTTAGAGAGTTTTCGATGGAGGCATTTCCATGATAGCCTTTACTTTTGCAGGATCGACCTCAATGCCTCTGTGGGAAACAATGAATCCTAATAGTTTTCCCGATGTGATTCCAAACACACATTTTTTGGGATTTAGGCATAGTTTGTATTTTTCTAATCTTTCAAAGATCTGCTTTAGAATAAGAATGTGTTCTTGTCTTGTCTTGGATTTGCCTAGCAGATCATCCACATAGTCCTCTATAATTCTGTGCAAGAGGTCATGAAATATTGTTGTCATGGCGCATTGATATGTAGCTCCAACATTTTTAAGGCCAAAAAGCATGACCTGGTAACAGAAAGTACCCCATGGTGTTGTGAATGTAGTTTTATGTTGATCCTCATTTGCTATTCTGATTTGGTTGTATCCGGAAAACCCATCCAGGACTGATAGCATTTCATGTCCTGCTATAAGGTCCACAATCATGTCTATATTGGGGAGCAAGAAATCATCTTTAGGACAAGCTCTATTTAGATCTCAGAAATTTGTGCATATGCGGATGCCCACAACGGGTTTGTCGATAGGTACAATGTTGGAAACCCATTCAACATAGTCTATGGGTTTGATGAATTCTGCGTCCAACATCTTTTAAAGTTTTGTCTTGACCAGGAGAGCAATATGCGGGTGCATTTTGTGCAATTTTTCTTTTACAGGTTTTGTATCTGGGCGAATGGCAAGATTGTGAACACCAAGGTAGGATTCAACCCTGGCATATCGGCCTAGGACCATGCAAAATTATTTTTTACCTCTATAAGGAAGTTGATAAAATCTTGTTTCTCTTTTTCTATAAGGGACTTAGAAATGAGCACATTTTGTGGGATGGCTTTGGTGCCCATGTTGATGCTATCTGTTTCCTCTATCAGCAAATTTGATCTATCCTGCAGAAGGTAACCAATGGTAGGGAGGTCAAGTCCCTCATCGTCAAGTGGCTTTTCCAGGTTTTCACTTTTAGATACACCCTTTGTTTTTATTTTTTTCTCATCCAAAGATGCCTTAAAGAGGTTTTCACCTAAGGAATCATGTTTTTTGCTTTGATTATCTTTTTTGCAGCTAAGGGCATTGACCTGACTACCAAAGTATCCCTTTTCATGTAGTTGAATGCCCTCCATTCTGTTACAATCTTCCAGATTTCGCATTGTCAGGAGAGTAATGAGAACATTATCATTGGCGCAGATGTCTAACATGGGTTTGTCTCGTTGGCCCCAGTCTATGAGTTCAAGATTTCCAAGATGTAGCTCGTGTGAGGTGGAATGGGGGATGGGGGAGATGGTATTGATGTGAGTGTCGAAGAAGATATTGTTTTCGTATTCATAAGGCATTTTGTGGAACTCCTCTTCATCAGCACTTTCGATATCCAAAGAAGGACTAGAAGGGGCACCAGCGATAGTAATGTTAGGCATCGGGGTGTACCCCAAGCCTTTGTTGTATTTGTAGGAGATAGGATTTATGGTTGATTTTCTTCCTTTCTCCTCTGATCCCAGGCCATGTCCTTTGTAACCCATTTTTTCAACTATGACTGATGCTTTTGGATACATCTTTTTGGATATTTTCTCTGGATCTTCATCCTCTTCCCGGTATAGCCATGAAGAGACATTTTCTTCAAGGCTCTCCTCATCAAGTGGGCCCCATTGCTGGAAGGTGGTGCTTAGCATTGTATGACTGGTTTTGGGTCCTTTTTGAGCTCTTTCGGTTTGCCAAATGACTTAGGAGAGAGAGGGAGGTTGCCTATTAATAAGATGTCCTCCAATTTTTATTCTCCACAACCATTGTCAAAGATCTTGATTTGATTATCTGGTTGGGATGAAGTGGAGGCAACATTTGATGTGTTAGATGGAGGCATTGGCGAGGGTCTTTTTAGTGGGCAATGATACAGATGCTTCCCCTTTAATAGTTTGCAATATTGAAAACATTGGGGATCACCTTTGATAGTGATTTCTCTTCCATTATAGGGGAATTTGATGCATTGGTGATAAGTGGAGGGCACGGCCTGCAAGGAGTGAATTCATGGCTGCCCGAGGAGAATATTATAGAGGAGATCAAGATCTAGTACTTGGCAATGGGTTTCAATTGTAATAGGGCCCACTTGAAGAGGTAGGGTGATCATGCCCTTCGAAACTCTTTCTGCGTCATCATATGCTTTTATGGTGATCCTTCCTGATGTGTCTACCAAGTCCTTAGAAATTCCCAATTGTTTTATTAACTTGTATGTGCACAGATTAAGTCCGGATCCATCGTCTATCAAAATGCGTTTGACCTTGTGTTTTTGGATAAGGGCTTCAATGTGCAAAGGTTTGTTGTGATCTTCATCTGCAGGAGCATCTTTGGAGGTAAATACAAGCTGCTGTTGGGCAGCAAGGTTTCCAATGAGAGCTTGAAATTGAGTAGCATTGATGTTATCAGGAATGCAGGACTCAAGGAGTGCTTGTTTCAAAATTTCCTTATGCACAGGGGAAGTCTTGAGAAGTTCTAGAATGGAAATCTGTGTAGGGGTCTTCCCAAGTTGATCCAGGAGGTCATATCGATGGGTGGAAGACATGGGTGGGGGTTTGGTGGGGGAGGAACTCCTTGGATGGCGACTTTTCCTCTACGTGTGGTTACATTATAGTCATTTTGGGGATGGGAGGTGGAAGGCATGACACCTTGAATGACTATCCTAGCAGGGTTTGGTCTACTTTGGGGAGGGGGAGGATTAACTCCTTGGATGGTTATGATGTGGATGGTTATGATGTTAACATGGTTGTCTACGGGCTTGATGCAACCCACTAAAGAGTCAAAGCTGGTTATGTGATTGGTGTAGTCATAAACCACTGTGTTAGATGATGAGCCTTTTCCTTTATCATGCTTCGGGAATGGTTCTTGGTATATTTTAAGTTTGTCATTGTTATTACTAGGTTTTGCATTTGCTACTTCAATCTCACCCTATCAATGAGATCTTGTATGTATATTTTGAGCTTCATGCACTTTCATGTGTCATGTCCCTTGATACGACGATACTCACAATATTCATTCTCATTATACCATCTTGGTTTGGGTTGATTGGGGTCAAATGAGCAAGTGATCAGAAAGACCATTATGCCTGCTTGGACAAGTTTTTGAAACACCATTTCAATAGGCTCAGCAAGGGGGGTGAAATCTCTTGGAGTCCTGTTATTTGATCGGGGTGGTCATCCCTGGATTGAAACATTGTTGTGAGGCTTTTGTGGTTGATTTTGGTTGTTTTGATTGTTGAATTGATGATTATTGGTGGTGGATTTTTGGGGAGCAGCCATTCTTTGGACCCGCTTTGCGTCACTTACACCATCATTGACCACATTTTTGTTTTTAGACTAGAATTTTGGCTTGTTGTTATGATAAGAGGAAGAACTTTGTGTCAATTTCTGGTAATGTTTCAAGGTTCCTTCCTCTAACAAGACACGTTCAAGAGCGAGGCCCTTATCAGTCAATTTTTGGAAGGATTTGATACATTGGGATGTCAATGGTCTTGAAAGTTCAGGCACCAAGTTCTTTTGAAATAGCTCAATTTGATGTTGTTCTGGTATGTCCCATTGAAATTTCTTGATAAGATGTCACCATATTTGTAGGAAGTTGGCGAAAGTCGCTCTGGGCCTTTGTTTTGTGTTACATAGGTCCATCATAGAAACATCATTAGCCATGTTGTAAGCATAGTGGGCCACAAATTTCTCTTCCAAGTCTGGAAAGGAGACAATGGAGCCTCGTGGTAGAGATGAGAACCATGCCAGGGCATCTCCCATGAGAATGTTGGGAAAGAGCCTATGAAGATAAAGGTCACTATAGGAGACTTCTTGACATAAGATGTGAAATTCCCAGACATGGTCGCAGGGGTCTCCTTTGCCCCTCATACTTGGTGAATTTAGGGATCTCAAATCTTGGAGGGTAAGGTGCAACTGATATAGATGGGTCATAAGGACAAGGACAAAATTCCTCAAATGAGTAAGGTTTCCTTTTGTTAGTCCCTTCTTTCATGTCCTTGATGATATTTTTCATGTCTTGAATTTCCTTGATGAGGTCTTGTTCTGGATTTTGATAATGATGAATTGTATTTGCCCCAAGAATTGGATGAGTCAAGGAAGGTGCACCACCACCAATGTATTGATAGGATGAGGAGGAGGGAACGTGAGATATGATGACTAATGTCGCAGGGATTTGAGTGATAGTTGGTTGCGGTCCGCAAACTATTGTAACAGGATTGAGTACGGCCTGAATAAAATTTGTGACATTGTTGACAGGAAGGGAAGTTTGTGGAATAGAAATTTGTGGTTGAATGGAATGAGGTGGCATAGAAGCATGTTGGAGAATAGATGAGATCGGATTTGATAGTGGGAGAGATGGTAAAGAGGAAGGAGGTGGGATGGAGACCACGGTGGGAGGCGTCGCGGGTGGCATTGATTGAGCTTGGATGATTGGTGGGGCTGCAATTTATTGAGTTTGGATAATAGATGCAACACTTTGTGAGGGAGCAAGGTCTTCTTGTGGTTGTTGGCCAAGGGTGGATTTATCAAATTTGGGTGGAAGTTGAGCTCCATTTTCAAGGAGGGCCTTTAGAAGTGCAGTAGGATTGTGTTGGATGAACTGTTCAATCATCTCTTGGTTATAAGAGTCTGCTAGAAAGGTTTTCACTTCCGGGGAGAGTTCATCTTGGCTAACAATGTTAGGATTTTGGCTTTGATCTTGATTGCTAGGTTGCCCACTTTGTGTAGGACCTTGTGTGGGATCTTCATATAGGACACTAATGTCTAGCATGCCGTATTGTTGTTCAACCATCTTTTTCTTTTGGGATCGAGTTGTGACCATACACGACGAGAGTTAGAAAAGCTTGGAGGAGGAAATCTCTTGATGAAAGGACTTAGCAAGATGTTTGTGGAATTTTGGATTTTGTCTTTGATGACAAGGGATTTTGTTGATTTGGTGGGGGTTCTTGGATTAGAGCCCGGATTTGATTAGGATTTGACACCTTAGTCCTTGGATGAGGATTTTAGGTGGTGGATTAAACCACAAGCAAGGTAATGACCAAGTTGGGTAGAATTTATACCTGAGAATGATGATTAGAAAGACTCTCTTACACTAAGGGTTGACTAATGACCTTAGGCAAAGTAAAGACGTGAGTTAAGAGTCTTGATCAACTCAAAAGGATTAGGCAAAAGATACTTGGAGAGGATTCTTCTTCAAGCATGAGAGCCAATTGATTAATGATGAGGTCTAAATGGAACTTCACAAGGTATGCAACCTTGAAGTAAGGTTAAATTGGATTAAAGGATGATTGATTTGATAGTGGTGAGAGATTGATTTGATGTGCTAAGTTCTTAGGAAGTTTGAGGATGATTGATTAAGGGGGTGTGATAGTGATGAATTAGAAGAAATTTGATGACTAGGTTTGTTCTTGGCATGAACATGACTCAAAAGAGGATCGATTCGAATGGCAGGTTGTATGAAGGGACATGACCACCTAGATTTTGACGATGGTTGGTGCTTCAAAAGGACAAACTTGATAGGGAGGTTGGACTCTTATCCTCTCACTTGGGTTTATGGAGTATGGGACAGACGGAGCTTTGACACAATTTTGGACTTTGTGTAGGTAATGACTTGGACAATTGTTTGTGTCTTGACAAGTGTTCATTTTTTCTTTTTGTAAAGTGTTTGGGGATAGTGATGTGTCTTTAGTCTACTCTTGTCAAGTATGTACCAAACAAAGCAAACACATTGATCAAATGCATATTAACTCAAAGACACTCATGCTCATATACAACATTCTTAAGGCTGGCAAGGACAATAGTCAGTGGATCCCAATTGGTTTCTCAGCTACGCCTACCTAGAGTGGACACTTAGATGTTTGACCCCACTGGCTCCCCTCCATGACACTCACTTCTTCGGGGAAACCAAGCATCAATTCCCATGAAAACTCCTCATGGTGAACTTTGTGTCTCTACTAAGGGCCGAAAAATATGGGCGGCTTCGGAGGTCCGACCTCCTGCACCAATGAATAGAAGGTTTTTGGCCACTATGAACAAGGTGTTTAGTGAGTCTTCCCGTTAGGAACTACCCTTCGCAGTTGCGCAAGCATAATTGAGGCCTATAGCCCAACAAAGCACCAAGAACTTAGTAGTCATGCAAGCATGATTGAGATCTCTAGGATCCTACTAAGCACCCAATGTGAGAGTGAACTCTCATATAGTCCCAACCATTGACCCTTTCATAGTCAATGGCCTATTTATTATAGTGAGTTGGGAACCCCAGGTCCGAGTGTACTCACTTGGGTCATTCCCTTCTTACCTTCTCAAAGAGAAAGTTGGGAGGGCAGGCTCACTAGAGGTAAACATGCAATCAAACAAGAAAAGGTTGGAGGGTCTGGATTTTTGATCATCTAGCTAGACGAGAGCATACTCTCCTAACTTTATGCTTTTCTTTAAAACACGTAAAACAATGATTCATTCCCTTTTAATTAACATCTAGGTGCTTATCTAAAAAAAAAGCATAATGCTTAGTTGAATCTTCTAGGCAACCCACAAAAAACGAGATTAGTAGTTTTTTTTTTTATATTTTTGAGTCTTGGATGGTCAAATTAAATTGCAAAACTAAAAGAATGAAAATTAGTCCTAACTGCACTGCACCTACAGTGCACGCGCTGAAATGCAGTCAGTCGTGCTGAAACGCATGCGTATGCGTTGAACTAAATAATGCTAGTAAACAAAAAATGTCAGAAAACATAGGACAAAAGGATTTTATACTTGTCTGTCGCGTTGATCAGAAACACTCGCACTGAAATGCCTGTGATTGCATCGAAATACCTGCACTCGCGTCGAAATGCCTACGCTTGCGCTAAAACCTGAAAGTAGAAACCTGTGAGAGTTGGGGGGAACTTTTTTTTTTTAAATTTAAATTCAAATAAATTGGGTGGGAATGTCATAAAAGCGCTCGCGCTGATTTGAATCAGACGCGCTAGGATGTCTACACCCACGCCGAAATGCATGCGCAAGTGGTAAACAAATAGAGAGATAGCGATTTTTTTTTAAATTTTAGACAGCGAGCGGGAAAATTTTTAAAATATGTCAAGGGTCGCGCTAATGTGCTATCGCTCGCACTGATGCACCAGCGCTCGCGCTGAAGTAGGTTTTTTGTCATGCTGAACCCGAGTTGCTCATGCTGATTTATAGTCCCTTGCGCTGTTCCGGAACCTGCGTCTCACAACTCACAAAACTCATAAAAATATTAGTTCTTAGGGACATGGGTCCCACCGAGCATGCCAAAATAAAGAGGGTAAAAGACTAGTGAGGAGGATTTAGTTAGCAAACAATGCAAATCAATCATAAAAACATATGAATTTGAAAGACATAATTTGAAACACATAAACAACAATGATGAAATGCATATACCTCACAAAACTTATACCTTCTCCTTCGGATGGAGCTTGATGAAGTGAAGATGCCATTAGATGATGCTCCACTTGATGTGCTCCTCTTGTTGCTTGATGTTAATGGCTCTCTAATGTTGTGCACAAACGAAATGGATCTTGAGGGATGTGAAGATGAGATGATCAAGTATGGATGGGAGATGATTTTGACATGATAAGGGTGCTAAGATGATTTTCCTAAGCTCAAAAGGGAAGCATAAGATTACTAGACTTGGAGATGATGAATGAAGGGATGGAATCGTCAATTTATAGGAAGAGGAGAGGAAAAATGGATGGCTAGGATGGATCCAAGATGAATGGCTAGGATTGCTTGTGAGATCACACAAGGCCCAAGAGAGGGTGTGGAGACTAAGAGATATGCCTTAAAGGCATTTCTTGTCTCCACACTCCTCAAGGTACATTGGGAAGACTTCCCAAGGTGCCTTGAGAATAGTAAGGTGCATTGGGAAGACTTCCCAATGTGCCTTGAGAGGAGTAAGGGATGTGACATTCCTTAAAGAATGGGGAGGAGGAATTTAACATTCTCCAAAAAGGGATGATCATAGGGATTGGAGGAATAAGGAGTTAAAAATTCCTTGGGAAAGGAGATGCCTAGAGGAATGTGAGATTTTGAAAATCTCACATTCACCTAGGAAAAGAGCATTAAAAGCTAGTGGTTGGATGGAAGGGACAAGGAGTTGACTTTGTGGCTAATCATGATGATTAGCCACTAGCAACTCATTAGGAAGGGATTAGAGGAAGAATTAGGTGGGATAGGATTTGTAGGAGGATTTAACTACGAGAGAGAATGAGTGGGGGAATTAAAAATTAGAAGAATAATGTTAAGTGGGTCTAGGGAGTTTCTAGAAGACTTTATTAGGTTAATGATAAATTAGGAAGATGATTTGGAGGAGTCATGTGGGTTAACTAATTAATTGAAATTAATTAGCTAAGAGGAAGATTTGTGAGGATTCAACCTTTAGAAGAATAAAGAAAGGGATTGATTTTTTAAATAAATCAATCACATACTATAGTGACAATATTAATTTTAATTAATTAATATTGAGAAGAATTTGAATTAACATAATTAATTAATTATGTTAGGGAATTAAAAATAATTAAAATAATTTTTTTAAAGTGTCTACACCTATGACTAAGCCCACAGGAGGCATAAGAATCTGCACGGATTTCTGGGATCTAAATAACGCTTGTCCTAAAGATGACTTCCCGCTACCCAATATCGATATGATAGTTGACCTAACAGCTGGAAATGAAATGCTATCCTTAATGGATGGTTTTTTAGGATACAACCAAATTAAAATTGCACCAGATCAACATAAAATGTGTTGGCAAATGCACACTCCAATGAGAAATTGTAGGTGATTGAAGGTTTTGTCATTTATGGCAACCTTGCAATCATATGACACTGGCAAGACAAAGATACTAACACCGGCACCAACAATCTCTACACCAGCATACAGAACACCGGTAGTGAAAGGAAGGATACCGATACCTTGGCCAACTTCAATTTTGTCTAAAACATATTTTGTAATTAATTGTAAAATCATTGTAAGCCAACATGGCAAGTTGTAATATGACTCATATATGTATGAGATCATTGTAGATCATTTTAAGGAGAGTAGAAAGGAAAAGAGATAGGATGCAAAATTATGCAGACCTAATATGCGAATTATTGGTTAAGGGTTTATGTATGTAGAAGAACTTAAACCGATACTAGATCTGGAATAGTAGATGCTAATATGAAGCAGTACAAGACATTGGATTAGTTTAATCCATTTTTGTAAGTCAGTGTGACTTCTTTTGTAATTGAGCAGTGAGCTCTAGGCACTTGGCCTTCCTGCATGTGCAGGCCCCTATTGTAAAAGTAATATTCCTTTATTGGCCAGTAAGCGAATATTGTGGGTCACAAATCCCACTGAGGTTTTTCCCACACCGGATTTCCTCATTAAAATATTGTGTTATGGTGTTCTTCTCATGTTGTTGTTATTGTTCTTAGTTACTACATTATTTCTGGTTTACCGGTACACTATTTTAATATGTTCTTCATGTTTTAAGTCAAGTAAATTGATATACTGGTTAGATACTGATTCACCCCCCCCTCTCAGTATCTTTGGGAATCCTAACAATTGGTATCAGAGCCTGGTCCTCTATTCTCAAAAGCCTAACAACTTGAGGAAGATCTTGTCACCGGTAGAGATGGAAAACTTGAGAAAGCAATTGGAAACAACTCTTACTGACTATGATGTAGAAAAGGTGAAGAATATCAAACTTGAAGATGATCTAAAGGTTGCTCAGGATATTATTCAAGCACTTCAAGAGAATTTTACTATTGCAAGGAACAAGAGAAGAGAACTTTGTGAAAAAATGCAGAATGAGGAAAATGAAGACCAAACTCTTAATGATCTGGTAAACAAGCTAAGACAAGAAATTAGTACAACAAAGAATGAGATGCAGGATATGACTATGAGATTCTGTAAAGAAATTGAAGATAGAAAGAAGAATGAAGAAGACTTGATTAGAAGACTAAATGATGCTGGAAATGAAAACACAAGACTTAGTCATGAAAATGATATGTTGAAGATAGATCTAATGCACACACAAAATGACAGAACTGAACTCATGAGATAGAAAGGAATCTTGGAGAATGAACTGACTGTTGCAAATCATCACAAGGAGAAATTCAAGAAAAGTTCAGAAGAATTTGGTGACATGCTGAAGAATCAGAAACCTAATGGTGATACTAATGGCCTTGGCTTTGAAGTTGGTGAAAGCTCTGGTACTGCAAAGCATCATGATCACAGAAAACTGGTAAGGCAACCTAATACTTACAAATTTAATGGCAAATTCTTTAATTGTAACAAGTATGGTCATAGAGAAAATCAGTGTAGATTTAGAAATTATCAGAACACTAATACACCCACTAGTCAATGTTCTAAATGCAACAAAGTTGGTCATAACTCTGAAAATTGCAGAATGAATGTAAGATGTTATGTTTGTGGAAGATTTGGACACTTATCTATTCAATGTAGAACACCTACCGGCATAGGATATGGAAAAGCTATTCAGAAAAACAATGTGACTTGTTATGCCTGTAACAAGATTGGACATATTGCTAAATTTTGTAGAAGCAAGTCCTCACCGACAAATAACAAAGGTCCTAGTTTGAAAGGTAAAGAAAAGGTTGAAGAGGTAAAGCAAGAATTCTCAAAACAATGGATCAGAAAGTCAGATCAAAATATTGATGGGAATACTCCTCCATCGGTAGAACAGAGTAACACTCCATTGGTAGGAGAATCTTCATCTAACTAAAGCAAATCTTTTTGGGGTTTAGCAACAAAATTAAAAAAAATGCTATTATTCCCTCGGTTGATGCTAAGAAGTTGAAATTACTTCTATACCGGCAGTTGGGTTAAGTTGTGACTTAACCGACGAGCATTAAATGTGGTAGTTGAAGAAAATAACATTATAAAGCAAGTGTTTTGGCTCCTTTTTCATTCACCGAGCATTCAAATCTTCAAGAGCACGAAAAATTCCTGAGCGAAGGCATTCCAAGCAAAGAAGTGAAGCAATCCATCAAATCATTCATCCTTAAGGCAGATTGAGGTATTTATAGCTATGACATCTTCATCCACTCCTGAATTTATTGCAAACCCTACTATTGTTAAAGTTGTTAAGCGCCCTAGACCCGTATTCTAGCTAGTTCCCAAAATTGCAAAGAAAGATGATAGCATAGGTGCATTTTCTCAAATCCCTAAAGGAGTAGTATATGCTGAAGACCCTAGGATGTATATACACTATCATATTGAGGAATTAGGTGATGACGAGATCAAGAACATGTATAAAACCATGATTTGTGATGAATCTGAAAATGTCAAGCCTGAACATAAGATAGTGGAAACCCTAGGTTTCACTGAAATTCTTAGTATCCCAGATTTTCCGAAGGATATCATAAGGATTGTGTTAAGCAGAGTACATGGTGAATTTTTCTAGTTGGACTCAATTCATAAAATCACAAAAGAAGCAGTAAAAGGTGTAACAGGGTTACCCTCTAACGGTAACAGACCAGACAAAACAAAGAATGTCTCAAATGACACAGTGATAAACCTAACTGGTGCAACACTTGATAAAATATCTCTAAGGGTAAACGATGTAAAAGATATAAATGTCAGATTTATCAATATGATCTTAGGTTATAAGGCTACACATGCAATTAGGTTAAATTCAATTTCTAGCCTATGTATCAAGAGTGCCTATGATATGGTGAATGATAATGCAATTATAGATATATGTGAATGGATTAAAGATGAGTTGATAGACAATTTGGGAAAGATTAAAAGAGATAAGAAAGGAACATTCAGATTTGGAAACTTACTTGTTTGTTTGATGCTGTACATAACAAAACAAGTGCCCGGTATTTGGTGCTAGAGAGTTTGGCTTTGACATACTGGTAGGAAAACAACTATTAGATTTACTGAACAATATGGGAGAGAATAGGGAGAAAAACCTAAATGAGTATTTTCAAGCATTGAAGGCTCGAATGAAAATGAGAGTAAGACTGTCACAAGCTATTGTGGATAAGTATCAGAAGGAAATCTATTTTGTGATCAAGAAAGATGAAATTTGGATGGAGGCAGTTGTCCCTAGAACTATTTGGGTAACTGAAATGGGCTATGGAACAGATGACAACATCATTGAAAAATATGCAAAAGCCCTCCTTGAAACTCCAAAGGAACTGGAAGATGAAGTTTTTGGAAATGCTAAAACAATAGAAAGTGGAATTCAATCAAGAAAAAGGGTTAAGAAGGTTGAAGCAACCATAAGGAAAGGAACTCGATAGGCAAAGGCAATCAAGGAAGATGTTCTGAGACAAACTGGTGTAAGTGAAAGTGAGTTGGAAGCACCTCAACCGGAAACTCATCTTTCACCGGTTGGAATTTCTTCTAAGAGTGACATACCAACAGTATTTAAAAGGGTTGAAAGGAAAAGAAAACCCTCACCAACACCCTCTCCTACACCAAAAAGAACAAGACAGAAGCAACAAGCAGTAAGGCCTCTGGAAAAGAAAATAACTCCTAAGAAGAAGAAGACAAAACAAGATATTACTCCAATAGACAAACTTCTTAGTGAAATCATAGAGGATGGTAAGTTGAAGAACATCAACAAAATATAGAATGCACTATCAGCTGATGATAAGGAAAGCATAGAGAATAGTGTAATTTTACACTTAGATATATACAAGAAATTGTTAATGGAAGTTGTTGATGAAATTCCAAATTATCTGTATAGGAGATTAGAAGCTAGAAGATTAGCCATTATTGAGCTGGATAAGAAGATTAAGATTGAAAAATTACTAGCAGTGCATCCAATTAACTCACTTGATGAAATAGACAAATTAATTAGTGAGGCTAACCGAATAGTATTCTCCACTGCTCACCGACATGTAGCACTAATGACTAGTAGAGTAAATGAAGTATCTGAGGAAACAACAGATGGATGATATATATTCTTTATGGAAAAAGAAAAAGAGGAAGAATTACTTAGGCCAAAAACTATCAAAGTATATCAAAAGGATAGAGATAAGGGGAAAGGTAAGGTAGGTGGACCACCAAGCTTGAAAATAACTGACAATGTGCCCCCACCTCTTTCAGATACTCCACTGGTAGACACTACTGATAATCAACCAGCCATAGAGAGAATGGAGACTCCGGTAGAGGATACTAATCCTAAATTTGAAGTTTTGTATACGGTAAATGTAGACACACAGGAAGTTAATATTGTGGTTGATAGAGAAACCACTGTGGATAAGAAGAAAATTGTGACTACTGAGTCACCAGATGCAGAGGTTGAGATAAACATAGAAAAACCTACACAAGCAGAGCAACCGACAGAGGATACCACTGAGAATCCAGTAGATACAACACAAAAATCATCTGAAGAACCGGCAAAGGAAAGTTCTGAAGTACAAACTGAGATAACATCTGAGAAACCGGTAGTTAAAAGATCAGAGAAACCTTCTGAGATATAGATAGAGAAACCAAAACAGGTACAGGTTGAAGCTCAAGTTCAGATAGAGACAGTGCCACCGGCACAAACTGAAAAGCATAAACCTTTGTTTGTAGAAAAGCAAACACAGACTGACCTACCAGAGGTCAAAACAAGTAGGGTAATTACCACAACTAGTAGCATGGCTATTGTAAAGGCTATTGGACAAACATCTAG
The DNA here is from genome assembly GCF_030272615.1 of Cryptomeria japonica. Lineage (NCBI taxonomy): Eukaryota > Viridiplantae > Streptophyta > Pinopsida > Cupressales > Cupressaceae > Cryptomeria > Cryptomeria japonica. The sequence goes on from NC_081411.1 coordinate 54,972,495, forward strand.
TACAACTATGGCAAAATTTAGACCTACAAATGTAACAGAGGTCTTATTAGATTCAATAAAGAAGATCACAGAATGCAATGCACAAGCCTATAAGGCTATTGATGATACAATACCAATTCTTAAATTGATTGCACCAAAGTGCAGTGTTGATAATAAGGATTCTTTAGGTCAACTAGACACATTGTCTAAGTTTATCACCGATAACATATTGACTGTTGATCAAATAAATGAGGATAAATTTAAGGAAAGAATGATAAAAGAAAAACCAAAATTATTTGAGGAGATTGTAAATAAGAATAAAGAGAAAATGGATACTCTATTACCGGAACTTGGAGAAATAATTTTTGACTTCAAGAAACTTTATAGAGACACCTGGAAAACAAATATTTTGACAGAGGATCTTGACAAGGAGATCAACAAAGCACAAGAAAAGATAAAAAATATTGTTGACAATCTGATAGGAGCATCACATTCATTTTTGGAGTTAGAGAAGAAGATTGTAGAGCAGGAAGAGAAAATCAAGAAACTAGAAAATGACAAACAGGGAATAAAGGATAAGGCAAAGAACTTGAAATGCAGACTTAGTCCTGTAAAGCAGAAAAATAATCGAACCCTAGTTGCTCTTCCCTCTTCCAACTCCAAGGAGAGAGAAGGGAGGTTACTAGGATTGACGGTTTTCACTTAGGGGAGACTTTACATTCAAAAGAGGGGTTGAAACCCACAAGATCCAATCCCACACAATGCAAGATTGGAAACTAAATGAGTTTCAAGGGTTAAGACAGCAAGGCTACCCTCTTTTGTAAAGAATGTGCATAGAATGATTAAGCTAGGAATGCATAGAAAGTAGGAAAGATTCGCTTATAAACTGAGATAGGGATATAGGATGAAGCTACGGACCTAGAATTAGCAGTAAAATGTCGAGATGGCGCTGTCCTGCAAATTTGAGAAAAAGTTGACATGACGATGGTGCCCGGCGTGCACACGGTCCTCCGAAAAATCCGCGAAACGAAGGGGGATTTGTTCGTCTCTACACAAGGATTCCAAATCTTCAATTTTAGCCGTGTACCTGCAACCTACACATAGAAAAGCGAAGATGATTGGGGGGTTAGGGATTAGGGGTTTGCCCTTAGGTCAAACCCCGGTTTTGGAATTAACCAAGAAATGAGAAATGCTGTAAATGTAAATGATTGTAACGTAAAACAAGTACTAGTACCTTGTTGTAAGGATGTTTGTATCCTTATGTGCGAAGGTATAGATGTTGTTGTTTGTTGTATGTTGTATGTTGTAGTATGTGATCTCCTCTTCAATGGTTAAATCCTTGTCTTGAATGCAACACTTAGCCTTGAATGGAGACTTAGAGTGATCAATTGCTTGAAGGAATGTTTGAATGCTTGAATGCTTGAATGTTTGAATATCGTTTCCACCTTTTTTTCCATCTATCCAAATGAGAGAGGAAAATGTAGTTTATATACTTGCCAATTAGGGTTAAAAGACTGATTTTCCCGACCTTAGGTCGACCAGGAAATGTTATTTTCCAATTTGCAAACAAAAAGACCCGAAGCCCCATAGGAGACTGGGCCCAAAATAGGGCCAGGGACCAAGGCGCTGGGCGCCATGGTCCTGGGGGACCAGGGCACTAGGTGCCATGGTCCTGAAGGACCAGGGCACTGGGCGCTCTGGTCCCACCTCCCAGGACAGCAGGGTGCAAGGAGGGATCAGGCAGGGTGCTGGAAAAAGGCAGTTTTTGGTGTCGTGGACAAGTTTCGGGGTCTCCATTCAGGTTCAGTGTTGCGTCGCCATCGTGAAGACCCAAATGCGGTCGAAATTGCAAGTGTCACAATTTTAGGATGCTACATTTAGCCCCCACTTTAGCAGGAGTATAAGCGTATGCTCATACTTCCGGTAAAGTACAAGGAAACAACATTGAAAGACTTTCACCACGTCAAGGAGGCAAGACACACCAAGCCCCCAGTGGACTAAGGATCTTATGACTTCGATTGAAAAAGTAAAAGGGAAGATCATGAGGGAGAACCATGACTGTCAGTAGTAAGGTTCCCTCACTATGAGTCATGCAAGAAAAATACCAAAAATTTTCAAGGCAAAGCTAAGTTCGCTAAGAAATTTTCAAGTATCTTGAAGGGATAGACAGGGTGTATGCCCCCCTATGTTAAAGCGATCGCACACACCTCAATGGGGGTGATTGCTTTAACGTAGTGATACACATAAGAAATAAGAAGGGAAAGGAGCACATTATCACAAAGATTTAGCCCCCAAGTGTGAGATAAACCCAAGGATAATAGACACAAAACACAAAGCACGAGGTGACTTCACTTTCCTCGAGGTCAGTATACTGTATGATAATTCATGTATATCATATGTATGTATGCATAATTGTTCTTCATTCCCCAATCAAGGAAGGTCACCTAGAAGAAGGGAACACATGTGTCTTTTGAGTCAACATGAGAGAGACCAAAAGAGATCTCAATGCTTTGCATCATCCTCAAGTAGACAACACTAAGGAAAACAAATAGAAGAATGAGAATAACATATAGAAGAAGTAACAAAAGAGAGGAGGAGAGAATCTGCTATGCTAATGTAACTAGTCTAGCACGCCATCTACCCCCCGATCTTGCTGATCAATGTTTCGGGAAGGTAGGGAACACGCTACAGGAGGAACATCCAACACAGTAGATGGAGCTATCACAAGATCCAAACAAGGGCTATGTTCATGTTCCAAGCCACGTTGTTCTTGTCTAGGAGCTAGGATAAGTGCTTTAGAAAATTCATTAGATAAATGGTTATCAATATCAACAAGTTCATATTCACTATCAGAAGTAAGAGAAGTAACATTTTCATCTATATCATCATCAAGATTTATAAAAATAGGATCTTTAACTCACATAGGATCAAGACCATCATGCATCTTATGTTTAGGAGATTTTGGAGAAAATGGAATAATGCTTGTTGAAGGTGTTTGTGGAGATTGTGAAGTTTGAGAAGCAACTGCCTGAGCTCTAAGATGACGCTTTCGTCGGCGTTCATGTGCAGAACGATTTCATCTAGTCTTAGTAGGAAGTGGAGAAGATTGAGGAGGAGGAATGTTCTCATCCTTATCACTTGGGTGTTTAGGTTGTGGTCTCTTAGGCTGGATAATAGGAGAAGAGGAAGGTCTCTTCTCTCTATAAAAGGACGGAGGAGGAACTGCTCCATATAAAGGAGGAATTTTTGGTTTAGGAAGAAGACCAAGTCCATCATGACGAGGAGGTATAGGTCTACTTTTAGAAGGTTTATTAGGCATAGACATAGTCACATCCATAGGGATGGGTTGGGAATCTTCTTGAGGAAAGACATTAGTTTTATCTTTCAAAGGAAGAACTTCCTTCTCAAGAATGATAGGAATATCAAGTTTAGGTGTTCTAGGTTCACTTAGAGATAGGATCATATCTGTTTTCCACTTTTGATAAGATTTGAAAAGATGATCACTTCGCGGAGGAAGGGATTGGAATTGTTTAGGCCAAAAATAATCAATAGGAACGCTAGAAGTTCTTTCAGCTGGTTTAAAGAGACTATGATTGATAGTAACAACTTCACCATTATGGGGAAATTTCAAACACTTATGAATAGGAGAAGCAATAGCTTTCATGGAAGATAGCCAAGGATAGCCAAGCTTCACACAAAATTGTTCGGATGAAGGAATAATAGCAAAGTTCACATCAAGGGATTTGTTATGGACCTCAATAGGTAATGTAATAGAACCAATTGCAGGAGAAGAAAATGCATCAAATAATTTCACAACCACATCTGTTTTGTCATAGATCACTTGATTCAATTGCAAAGTAAAAAGGAATTCCTCAGTAATAAAATTAACCATGCACGAAGGATTAATAAGCACTCCACGGCAAGGTGTATTCTTGAATTTTGTAACTATGTATAAAGGACCATTAGGTGCCCTGATAGTTTCACTAGAATCAAATGTGATGGAAGGTTCTTTAGGGTTTTCTTGCTGCTCTACAAAGTTAATCACATTCAGAGTCATAGACACAAGACCATTAGATGAGAAAGAGGAATCATTAGTCTCAATCGCATTAGAGGTATGAGAAGGTAATGGATCAGTAAAAATCTTAAGATTTTGGTTAGGAGGAGCTACATATGTGTTGCCTTTATCATTCACTCCAGAAATAGAGATAGTATTATTATACATCAAATCTTGAATTTTACCCTTTAAAGAAAAACATTTTTCAGTATCATGCCCAGGTTGACGATGAAATTGACAAAAAGCTTTGTTATCAAAATAAGGTGAATTTATCTTTGCGGGATCAATTTGCCTTATAGCAGGGAGAGTAAGCACATTTTGTTCCAATAGCTTATTCATAATACTATGCAATGATTTATTCAAAGGAGTATACTTTCTTTCTTTCTTAAAAAAGTTAGAAATAAGAGGCACACCTGATGCTGTATTCACATTGTTGTTGATGATGTTTTCATTGAATTTGATGGAATCTCTGTTCGGTTTAAACTTTCCAAATGGTTGTTGACTGCTATCACCCTTATCACTCGGAGCCATAGGATGTGATTGTTCCATTTGACTCACAGTCAGTTGATAATTGTGAAGAGTTGCACACAACTGTTGGAAAGAAGTAAACTCAGAAAATAGAAGTTTGTCTCAAATATCTTTTTGTAAATTAGAAATAAAGATTATTTGAATATCATTGTCAGGCACTGGAAAAGAAATTTGAGCATACAAATGCTTATATCTACCAATGAAATCAGTCACTTTTTCTTTAATACCTTGTTTACAATGCATTAAATCAATCAAAGTAACTTTAGGACTTATATTGTTTTGAAATTGTTGAATAAAAGCATTTGCAAGTTGTTCGAAAGAAGTAATAGAATAAGAAGGCAACGAGCAATACCACTGTAGGGCTTTATCTCTTAATGTTCTAGTAAACAGTTTTGCAAGCAACCTTTGGTCATAAGCAAAATCGGTACATATTGTTTGAAAAGTCTTAACATGTGTTAGAGGATCACCTTTACCATTATAAAGTTTCAAATGCGGGATTTCAACATGTTTAGGAGGGGTAGCTCGAACAATGTCAAGAGAAAGTGGGCTCGCAACATCAAATGTGGGCACACTAAACTTAGATTGATTCATAGAGGCAATTTGTTGCTGTAAAGAAGAGACAGTTTGTGCAAGATTGTTAATGGTCACTTCAGTCGAAGAATTCATATTAGATGTGTTAGATTGAGATGGAGGTGTTATGTTATTGAAAGAAGGTAAAGAGTAAGGTGGCAGGACACTATGATAGTTAGTCATAGGAGAGGATTGGAAAGGAGGAACACTACAAGGAGGAATGGAATGGTTAAACGAATTGCCCCCTTGTGTCATGTTCATTTGTGGAGATGTAATAGGGACACTCATTGAAGGAATGAATGAAGAAGTTGGATTAAATGAAGGCAGAGGATTAATTGAAGAAGAAGGATTGCCCCCATGACTGGTAATCATAGGCGGAATGTCTTGTATAGAAGTAGCCATTATGTTTGATGTAAAGGTAGGTATGCTAGCAATAGGAGTTGTCAAAGGAATAGAATGATTGACTTGAGTGGGAGGTTGTGTATAACCTAAAGTTTCGGCACAACTCTTTATAGGCATCACATTCGAATCCACAATGTGTGCAATACCACGCAAAATATCAATTCCATTCTTATCACTTTGAAGCATATGTTTTAGACCCTCCATTAAAGGAAGAGCTTGACTATCGGGGTATTCTTGAGACATCCATTGTCGAAAATTGTGAAATTGGTTATCCAATTTCGCAAGTTGTTCTACAGAAACCTCATGGAGAGATTCTTCATCATTAGGAGGATTAGAGGAATTACCCATGTCCTCGTTAAAAAGGCTATTCAAATTAGGTTCCATCTCCTCGGTAATTAAACCTCGGAAAGACTTAATTCTAAGGCTTCATCTAACGGGAATAGTGTAAGTAGGGCTTATTGTTGTAAAACTCATGCACTAGAGAGGGAGAGAAGATTTTGATTTTAGAGGTAGCAAATTTCAGTAAAATCAGCCAATCTTCTGGATTTAAGCTGTTAAATACAATCACGGCAATCTCCCGAAATTTCGGAAAAAATGTCAGGGACCGTGGCGCTCGGAGTGCACACGGTCCTCGCAACTTTTTTCGAAATTTGCAGGGATGAAAGTTATGATGATTTTAGAGCTAATCTAAAAAAATTGAGTGATTTTACGATCTGTAGATAGGCCAAATTAAAGTTGCAATCTCAAAATTGAACCTTACCAAGATTGTCGAAAAATGCAAAATTTGAATTTTGAAAAAGAGAGGGAAACTAAAATTTTGAATTTTATGATTTTAGAGGGAATACCAAAAGCAATGCAAGTTTTGAAATTTAAAAGTTGACTCAATTTCACGCAAAATTCAATTTTGAAAGCGGAAATCAAAGTTGTTGTAATTAAGCACTTAATTTCAAAAGTCACAAATTGCAAGAATTTGAATAAAGCACTGAAATTTTAAATGAATGCTAACACACTTTTCAGATTTAGGACAGTAAGAAACACAATTTTGACACAAAATTTCAATTTCAACAATTTTTGAATGATTAGGAGCCTTAAACCAAGCAGTCACAAGACCAACTTTGACTGTAATTTTGAAAGTGTTGGAATTGATAAAATTAGCCAAAATTCTGGATTTTAGCAGAAAAATACAGTAAGATCTAGCTCCCGAAATTTTGGAAAAAATGTCGGGGACGATGGCGCTCGAAGTGCACACGGTCCTCGCAACTTTTTTCCAAATTTTCAGGGATGAAAGATATTATGATTTTATTGCGGAATCCAAAGTTACAGCCGATTTGGAGATGTTTTGATCAGTGAAATTGTCGGACAAAGGTTGAACCAAGAGGGTTTCAAAAATTAGGGTTTTGACACTTAACCACTTAATTTTCAAAATTAAAGCACAAATATGAATTGATAATTTGTAATAGAAGGGTAGATCTAAAACAAGCATTAATAATTAAACATTTCGCAAGCTTAATTACTAAAAAGAAAATTTTAGGGTTTTTATGCAATCAACCTCTAAAATTTTGCAAAAGATCAAACATGGAAATGTAATCAAAGAATCCAATTTTCAGATCTAACCATGAATAATCAGAAAGGATGTTCACGTCGGGTTCACCAAAATGTAAAGCAGAAAAATAATCGAACCCTAGTTACTCTTCCCTCTTCCAACTCCAAGGAGAGAGAAGGGAGGTTACTAGGATTGATGGTTTTCACTTAGGGGAGACTTTACATTCAAAAGAGGGGTTGAAACCCACAAGATCCAATCCCACACAATGCAAGATTGGATTCTAAATGAGTTTCAAGGGTTAAGATAGCAAGGCTACCCTCTTTTGTAAAGAATGTGCATAGAATGATTAAGCTAGGAATGCATAGAAAGTAGGAAAGATTCACTTATAAACTGAGATAGGGATATAGGATGAAGCTGCGGACCTGGAATTAGTAGTAAAATGTTGAGACAACGCTTTCCTACAAATTTGAGCAAAAGTTGATGGGATGATGGCGCTCGGCGTGCACACGGTCCTCCGAAAAATCCGCGAAACGAAGGGGGATCTGTTCATCTCTGCACAAGGATTCCAGATCTTCAATTTCAGCCGTGTACCTGCAACCTACACACAGAAAAGCGAAGACGATTAGGGGGTTAGGGATTAGGGGTTTGCCCTTAGGTCAAACCCCGGTTTTGGAATTAACCAAGAAATGAGAAATGCTGTAAATGTAAATGATTGTAATGTAAAACAAGTACTAGTACCTTGTTGTAAGGATGTTTGTATCCTTATGTGCGAAGGTATAGATGTTGTTGTTTGTTGTATGTTGTATGTTGTAGTATGTGATCTCCTCTTCAATGGTTAAATCCTTGTCTTGAATGCAACACTTAGCCTTGAATGGAGACTTAGAGTGATCAATTGCTTGAAGGAATGTTTGAATGCTTGAATGCTTGAATGTTTGAATATTGTTTCCACCTTTTTTTCCATCTATCCAAATGAGAGAGGAAAATGTAGTTTATATACTTGCCAATTAGGGTTAAAAGACTGATTTTCCCGACCTTAGGCCGACTAGGAAATGTTATTTTCCAATTTGCAAACAAAAAGACCCGAAGCCCCATAGGAGACCGGGCCCAAAATAGGGCCAGGGACTAGGGCGCTGGGCGCCATGGTCCTGGGGGACTAGGGCGCTGGGCGTCATGGTCCTGAAGGACCAGGGTGCTGGGCGCTCTGGTCCCACCTCCTGGGACAATAGGGTGCAAGGAGGGATCAGGCAGGGTGCTGGAAAAATGCAGTTTTTGGTGTCGTGGACAAGTTTCGGGGTCTCCATTCAGGTTCAGTGTTGCGTCGCCATCGTGAAGACCCAAATGCGGTCGAAATTGCAAGTGTCACAATTTTAGGACGTTGCAAGTCCAAGACTAGAATATCTTATTTCTTTGAGAAAAGAAATATTTGAGGCTTTGGTTCTCGGACTGAAGACACCAGAAGAGTAAATGCACATACTCACCGGTACAGTGTAGAGAACACAAGAGGCAATAAAAAATAGCAAGACATTTGATAACTCAATGATGAACAATGAGTACCAAACCGGTACTGAGAGGGGGGGGATGAATAAGTACAAACACAAAAACTTTTCTTGAACCGGTTTGACTACAAACAATGAACTTGACTGGCAATCACTAACATCGGTCTGAACCAGATTACTACCAGTTAAACACAATGCGACTATGAAAGACATAAAATGACAACACTTAGCTTTCCATACAACCTACTCTCTCATTTCCTCTTTATCCTTATGTATAAATAGATAATCCATCATCAAAGATACAATCATTTACTAGATCAACATGATTCACCAATAAATAGGAAATAACAAAACATCACATGAAAGAGGCGTCACACATGACACACATATTTTTCATGTGGAAACCCAACTAGGAAAAACCACTGTGGGGGATGAATACCCACAAGCTATTTTTGAACTCTTTAGAAGTCCGCTCTGTCAGGAGCCTAGTCCGGTTAAAAACTGTTACAACAGGTTCTGTTAGGAACCGATCTTGTTAGGGATCACCTGGTTAAGGGATGGCTAGAATATCCGGTTAAGAGTTAAACCCTGTTAAAGGTTACCTTGTTAGAGGATTTTATGAACTCAATGGCTTTGAGTCACCCCATTAAAGGATTTACAACAAGCTGGTTAAAGCTACCCTATTAAGGGATTTTCCAACTGTTGAAGTGGTTGAAGATCAATAGGTATTACAATGATCTGGTAATAGCACTCAATGCCAATGCAGATCTACTTTAGTTCCTTCCTTCCGTACACACACTCTATAGGAATCAATTCTCTTATTTGGTCTAGCAAGAATCATGTATCTTTGTACTTAGATACACACACAACATTTGCCAACTTCATCATGAAACACAACATCGACCTGATAGGAAACAGATAGGTTGGTAGCATAAACCCTAAACCCTAAACATTTAGGTTGAGAAATTCAGTCGGTTCAATCCTGACCATTGAACAGTTTGCATTTGAATACAACAGTCTTGAATAGATCTCAAGAAATTCTCCATCATTCATTCTTCATCGCTTCATGGAGGTGATAACCCATCACGCGTTCTCCACCATTTACATAGACTACGCACATTCCCGAGGTAGATAGGATCAATCTCCTTCATGCAAGATCCTTCACGCGCACGAGGCTGACATGGCAACACGATCTAATCTCTATTACAATGCTAACTCATCACACAATGTCATTGATTGAATAATACATGCTCGAAACACTTCAACTGGAAACCCTGAGGCTGGGACTACCAACCGGTAGTCATACCATATTAAACCTTGATAGAAAACATTCCATATACCGGTTCATATTTCATCTTACTAGTTCACTTGGATAAACATACCACTTCACCTTTTGCACATATATCGGTTCACAACATTATACCGGTTCTCTTTTCCAGTTGCTTAACTTCAATAAACCGGTTCACTCTTCAACATATTACCGATTCACACTTCAACATATTGACATCAATGACAACACAGTTTCATCATGTCAACATACTTTGCACATATGCCAACAATCTCCCCCTTTGACATTGATGGCAATATAGAAATATATCTCTCTTTCTACATAACATCTTCTCCCCCTTTGACAACAATGCCAAAGTGGAGGCACGAGCTTCCCTATTCCACTATGCTGCTCCCCCTGAGGAGTAGCATCCTTCAACACATCAATCATGAAAATATATAGCAAAGTAATATCTGATTGATGTGGAGCACTAACCTTTAGTTTACCTCTTGAAGAGGCAACACCCCTAATTCACCTCTCAAATAGGTAAATGTAGCCTTCGGTAGAGGCTTGGTGAATATGTCTGCTAACTGCTCCTTATTGGAAACATGTTCCAATACCACCTCTTTGTTCTGAACCTTTTCCCTCAAGAAGTGATACTTGAGTTCAAAGTGCTTGGTTCTAGCGTGTAAAACCAGATTCTTGGAGATGTTAATTGCACTTGTATTGTCACAAAATATGCTTACCGGTTCAGATACAGGAACTTTGAAGCCATTCAATACATGCTTCATCCAAATAGTCTAGGTGCAGTTCATAAAAGCTACAACATACTCCGCTTCTGCTGTAGACTGAGAGATACAACTCTGCTTTTTACTCATCCATGAGACCAATCTATCACTGAGAAATAATGCACCACTGATTGTGCTCTTCCGATCATCCACATTACCAGCCCAATCAACATCTGTGAACACTTTCAGGTTGAAATCATCATTGTATGGATACCATAATCCATAGTCAATAGTTCCCTTCAGATATCTAAGAATCTGCTTGACTGCTACCAGGTGGGATTCTCTTGGGCTTTTCTAAAACCGAGTGGTAATCCCCACTACATGTGCAATCTCTAGTTTGCTATGCACCACATGATGCAACTTACCAATCATTGATCGATATTCCTTCTCATTTACCAATGCTGAGTCATCCTCTTTTGATAGTTTACAACCAGTCACCATTGGTGTATCAATTAGTTTTCTATCTTCCATGCCAAAGGTCTTCAACACCTCTTTGACATACTTGGACTAAGTAATAAAGATTCCATCTTTCATTTGCTGAATCTACAGTCCAATGAAGAACTTAATCTCCCCTATGAGTGACATCTCAAATTCCTTCTTCATCTCATCTGCAAAGTCATGACTCATCTTGTCATCTCCACCAAAGATTTTATCATCAACAAATACTTCACAAATAAGAATCAGATCTCCTTCTGATTTCAAGTAGATATTGCTATCTTCACTTTTCTTTCAAATCCAATCTTCACAAGATGGGAGTGCAAGCGTTCGTACCATGCTATAGGTGCCTGCTTCAGTCCATACAAGGTTTTATGTAGCGTACACACCATGTCACTATCTTCTGATAGGGTAAACCCATCTGGTTGCTCTATATACACCTCCTCTTCAAGTATTCCATTTAGGAATGCAGATTTTACATCCATTTGGTATACCTTGAATCCTTTAAAAGTTGCATATGCAAGAAGCATATGAACTCCTTCTAATCTTTCTACTGGAGAAAAGGTTTCTCTATAGTCTTCTCCTTCTTATTGGGCATATCCTTTACATACCAGTCTGGCTTTGTTCCTTACCACTGTGCCATCCTTATTTAGTTTATATCTGAAAACCCATTTGGTTCCAATGACATTTTTATGTTCTAGTTTGGGAACCAAAGACCATTTACCATTCTTTTCTATCTGGTCAAGTTCCTCTTCCATTGCCTTGATCCAGTCTTCATCTTTATGTGCCTCTTTGAATGATTTAGGCTCAAATTCAGAGATCATACATGGGTTTTCTTTGACCTTTGTCCTTGTAAGAATTCCTGCATCCTTGTCTCCTATGATCTGCTTTGGATCATGATTGAGTTTGACATACCTAGGTATATTCTTAACAGATTCCTCTTGCTTTTCTTCTTCATCCTCATCTTCATCAGCATCAGCATCCACTGATGTAGGAACACAATTACTGGTACTAGGCTATTTTGCAACCGGTTCCCAGAAGGTTACTACCGGTTCATCTCCTACATGCTCACTGTCGATTTCCTTAGGTTTCTCGGAGTTTTCATCAACCCTAACATTGATGCTTTCAACAATTTTTTGAGTCCTATTGTTGAAACATTTGAGAGCTTTACTCTTGGTGGAATATCCTAATAATATTCCCTCATCACATTTTGCATCGAACTTGCTCTTATGTTCACTCCTCTTGATATAACATTTGCTACCAAATACTCTAAAGTAGCTTACCACTAGTGTCTTGTCGGTCCAGTACTCATAAGGAGTCTTATCCTTACCTTTCTTGATGAGTACCCGGTTCATTGCGTAGACTGCAGTGCTCACCACTTCTCTCCAAAAGGTGTGAGCAACCTTTTCTTGGATCAACATAGTTCTAGCTGCTTCAACCACAGTCCGGTTGTTCCTCTCTACTAAGCCATCCTGCTATGGATTTTGGGGAGCAGACAGTCGCCTCTTGATGCCATTCTCTTCACAATATTTGTTTAATTCACTGGAAGTGAATTCCACTCCTTGATCAGTTCTAAGGCATTTGATTCTTCTACCGCTTTCCTTTTCTACTAGTGCTCTGAAAGCTTTGAACTTTCCAAAGGCTTCAGACTTGTCCTTCAATAATGTGACCCACATCATTCTTGAGAAATCATCTGTAAGAATCATAAAATACCTATCTCCCTGCACACTCCTAGTTTTCATGGGACCACACAAATCAGTATGCACAAAATCAAGTAAATTGTCTATAGTGAAAGTTTTACCTTTGAAAGTTGAGGAAGATATTTTTCCCAGTTGACACTCTCTGTACAAAGGATTTTCTAGTTTTCTCAGCACCGATAGTCCTCTAACTGCCTTGATCTTACTGGCCTTCACAATGTTATCAAAGTTTACATGGAAGAGTTTCCTATGCCATATCTAGCTATCATCAAACTTAGTCATAAGACATGTACTTATATTTGCATTTAACTGAAATAGGTTACCTTTGGTTTGCATACCGGTGGCCATCAGTTCAACATTCTTTCCTTTGATTTTGCACACTCCATTTTTGAATTCCAGAGTGAGTCCACTATCATTCAGCTGGGCAACACTCAATAGGTTGTGTCTCAGACCTTCCACCCAATACACATTGTCAACATTTCTCTTTCCATTCAGAGAGATGGACCCTCTACCTTTGACCATACATGGTGCATCATTACCAAAATGAACCACACCACCATCATACTCTTCCAAAGATAGAAACTTGCTCCGGTCACCAGTCATATGATGAGAACAACCACTATCAATAATCTAATCATTGGAATTATCAAAGCGGAAGACAAGAGCCTTCTTGTCTAACACATCTTCCTTGACTGCAACAAACACAATATCTTCATTTTCTTCATCTTCCAATTCCTCATCAGTGACACCTTCATCAACTACTACAAAATAGTTTCTCCAATTTCCTCCTTTGAACTTCTTGAACCTCTCCAGTTTATCCTTCTTGTCACCATTAGGATAGTTTACAACAATGTGTCCTATCCGATTACAAGAAAAACATCTCAAAGGGAGCTTACCTCTGTATTTACCGGTTCCCTTAGGAAGTCTCTTGGAAAGAAGAGCTTCAAATTCCATCAAAATCTCTTCATCATCCATTTCTCTGCTTTGTCTTGGTTCACCACTGGTGCTTGCTTCTTTTGCCTTTCTAGATGGTGTTGTAGATGCTCTAAAAGTTGATTCAGTCTTCTGAATACTACCATCAAAACTATTTAGCTCATAGGTTGTCAACTTTGCAATGATGGAGTCTAGGGATACCTTAGTCTTGTCTATTGACCTCAACTCTTGAATAGCAACAACCCTTATTGCATATACCAATAATAAGGACCTCAAGACTTTGCTAACAACAGTGGAATCATCAAATTTTCCTCTTGCACTTTTGATGTCTCCAACAACAGTTTTGATCCTTATTCCATATTGTTGAATGGTTTCTCCTTCAACCATCCACATGTCTTCAAACTTTCCCCTAAGGCTTTCTTCCTTATCTTGTTTCACATTCTCATCACCACCATAGATATTCTCAAGAGTATCCCATACTTCTTTAGGATTCTCTTTATCCTAGACATCAATAAACTCAATGTTGGATAAACTACTGATTAGGGATTCCATGACTTTCCCATTCTCCTGGATCTCTCTCTTTTGATCATCGGTGAGAGTACCGGTAGGAATAACATAAGTATTCCCAACTTAGCTCCAATGTTGAGCACCCATGCTTCTGATGTATATCTTCATTCTGTCCTTCCATATTTTAAAATTATCTCTATTGAACTTTGGACCTTCCCTCTTCATCATTACAATAGGATCTTTCCCTCAAGTGGTTAAGCTTACAACATAGAGGACCTGGAGCATGCTCTGATACCAATTGATAACTCAATGATGAACAGTGAGTACCAAACTGGTACTGAGAGGGGGGGGGTTGAATCTGTATAGTCACCAAAACTATTCCTGAACTGGTTTGACTGCACACAATGAACTTGACTGGCAATCACTAACATTGGTCTGAACCAGATTACTACTAGTTAAACACAATGCGACTATGAAAGACATAAACCGACAACACTTAGCTTTCCATATAATCTACTCTCTCATTTCCTCTTTATCCTTATATATAAATAGATAATCTATCATCAAAGATACAATTATTTACTAGATCAACATGATTCACCACTAAACAGGAAATAGCAAAACATCACATGAAAGAGGCATCACACATGAGACACATATTTTTCATGTTAAAACCCAACTAGGAAAAACCATGGTGGGGATGAATACCCACAAGCTGCTTTTGAACTCTTTAGAAGTCTACTCTGTTAGGAGCCTAATCCGGTTAAAGACTGTTACAACAGGTTTTGTTAGGAACCGATCCTTTTAGGGATCACCCGGTTAAGGGATGGCTAGAATACCCGGTTAAGAGTTAAACCCTGCTAAAGGTTACCTTGTTGGAGAATTTTATGAACTCAATGGCTTTGAGTCACCCTGTTAAAGGATTTACAGCAAGCTGGTTAAAGCTACCCTGTTAAGGGATTTTCCAACTGTTGAAGTGGTTGAAGATCAACAGGTATTACAATGATCTAGTAATAGAACTCAATGCCAATGCAGATCCACTTTAGTTCCTTCCTTCTGCACACACACACTATAGGAATCAATTATCTAGTTTGGTCTAGCAAGAATCATGTATCTCTATACTTAGATACACACACAATATTTGCCAACAACTTCATCATGAAACACAACATCGATCTTATAGGAAACAGATAGGTCGATAGCATAAACCCTAAACCCTAAACATTTAGGTTGAGCAATTCAGTCAGTTCAATTCTGACCATTGAACACTTTGTATTTGAATACAACAGTCTTGAACAGATCTCAAGACATTCTCCATCATTCATTCTTCACTGCTTCATGGAGGCGATAACCCATCATGTGTTGTCCATCATTTACAGAGACTACGCACATTCCCGAGGTATATAGGATCAATCTCCTTCATGCAAGATCCTTCATGCGCATGAGGCTTACGTGGTAACATGATCTGATCTCTATTACAATGCTAACTCATCACACAATGTCATCAGTTGAATCACATAGGCTCAAAACACTTCAACTGGAAACCCTGAGGCTGGGACTACCAACCGATAGTCATACCATATTAAACCTTGATAGAAAACATTCCATATACTGGTTCATATTTCATCATACCAGTTCACTTGGACAAACACACCACTTCACCTTTTGCACATATATCGGTTCCCTTTGTGAGTTGCTTAACTTCAATAAACCGGTTCACTCTTCGGCATAATACTGGTTCACACTTCAGCATATTGACATCAATGAAAACACAATATCATCATGTCAACATACTCTGCACATATACCAACAAAATTCAGTAATGATATAAATTTGATTTTGACAGATATATTTCAGATTCTAACCCATCGGTTATAAGAATCCAAGCAGGACTCCATTGACACCGAATGACAACCTTTGTCATTGATGTCAAAGTGGGAGTAGTAGGATGAGAAAAATGTCATTTTCTCATAGGGAGCATACATTTTTTGGCACACAGTTTTGGTAAGACAATTTTGGCAGACTATTTTTGGATATCATTTTGGACACTTTTGATTTTTCTCATGGGTGTTGCCATCAATGCCAAAGGGGGAGATTGTTGGCAAATGCACACTCCAATGAGAAATTGTAGGTGATTGAAGGTTTTGTCATTGATGGCAACCTTGCAATCATATGACACCAGCAAGACAAAGATATCGACACTGACACCAACAGACTCTACACCGACATACGAAACACCGGTAGTGAAAGGAAGGATACTGGCACCTTGGCCGACTTCAATTTTGTTTAAAATGTATTTTGTAATTAATTGTAAAATCATTCTAAGCCGACATGGTGAGTTGTAATATGACTCATATATGTATGAGATCATTGTAGATCATTTTAAGGTGAGTAGAGAGGAAAAGAGATAGGATGCGAAATTATGCAAACCTAATATGCAAATTATTGATTAAGGGTTTATGTATGTAGTAGAGCTTAAACTGGTACTAGATCTGGCATAGAAGATGCTAATATGAAGCAGTACAAGACATTGGATTAGTTTAATCCATTTTTGTAAGTCAGTGTGACTTCTTTTGTAATTGAGCAGTGAGCTCTAGGCACTTGGCCTTCCTGCAAGTGCAGGCCCCTATTGTAAAAGTAATATTCCCTTATTGGCCAGTAAGCGAATATTGTGGGTCACAAATCCCACGGAGGTTTTTCCCACACAGGGTTTCCTCATTAAAATACTGTGTTATGGTGTGCTTCTCATGTTGTTGTTATTGTTCTTAGTTACTGCATTATTTCTAGTTTACCGGTACACAGTTTTAATATGTTTTTCATGTTTTAAGTCAAGTAAATTGATATACCGGTTAGATACTAATTCACCCCCCCCCTCTCAGTATCTTTGGGAATCCTAACAAAATGGTCTTTACATGCCCATGGGGGACATACTACTAGAATGTGATGCCATTTGGTCTCAAAAATGTCGGAGCAACATACCAATGAGCCATGACAATGCTATTTCATGACATGATCCACAACATAATGAAAGATTCTATGGATGACTTATTGGCTATATCATAGAAAAGAGAAGGTCACCTTATGGTACTTGCACATATATTTGATTGGTTGGAGCAGTATAATGTCAGACTAAAGCCAAAGAAGTGCGTGTTCAACGTAACAACAGGTAAACTGTTAGGGTTTATTGTGTCCAACAAAGGAATTGAAGTAGACCCTGCCAAGGTCAAGGCAATCATTGATATGCAACCTCCATCAACACTTAAACAACTAAGATGGTTACAAGGAAGATTCCAAACCATAGGAATATTCATAGCACAGTTGGCAGATAAGTGTCACCCCTTCTAGCATTTACTTAGGAAAGGAGTTACTTTTAAATGGATAGAACAATTCCAAGAAGCTTTCCAAGCTCTGAAAGATTATCTTCTAAACACACCAGTGTTAGTATTACCTACTCCAGGAAAATCTCTATTTCTATAGGTATCAGCAACAAACTCAGCTTTAGGAGATCTGTTGGCACAACATGATGAACAAGGAAAAGAAAGAGACATTTATTATATAAGTAGGACTCTGATTGGCTATGAGATTAACTATACTCCTATAGAGCGAGCATGCTTAGTAGTACTCTTTACATCCCACAATCTCAGAAATTACATGCTAAGTCATAAGGTATAACTCATTGCATGCTTTGAACCACTCAAGTACTTATTGAGTAGAGCAACATTGACTAGATGGTTGGCTAAGTGGGTCATGATCCTGAGTGAGTTTGATACAGAATACATAGACAGAAAGGCCATCAAAGGAAAAATTATAGCAGATCCATTAGCAGAGGATCCTTTATTGGACAGTCACCCGTTACTGATAGATTTTCCAGACGAATCAGTATTTACATTGACTGCATCTATAATGTAAAAATTCTATTTTGATGGGTCATATATGTTACCGCGTCATTTATTTCTCATGGTAAGAGTGGGTCATCTTTTCCATTTTTATGTTGGAGTCCTAATTCGTGCTATATTACTTTGGTTCAAGTCCTTAATGTGTCTTCAAATCCTTTTTCTAGTCATTTAAGTCAAGTTCAGACAATTGATTGAACTCTGTGAACACATCAAACCATTTTGAGCTGGGTTAAATAGGTTCATTTAGGTTCCAAGGTGTTCGGAAAAAGTTTTTCGTACTAACATTTTCTCTAAGTGTTTTGCAGTGGCTCTTCCAAAAGTTTTCCTGTTCGGTGATATAGCATTTGTGTTGAACTTATTGAACTGAGTTCAAGGGGTTCAAATATGTTCAACATGTTCAACAGCAAGTGGTCAACAGTTTGACGTGGTGTACATCTTGAACTACTTGAACACTCAAGAAGTCGGTTCAAGATGTTCATATGTGTTCAATATTGGTGGGTCCCGTGGGTTCTCATGTTTTGAAAAGTGCATTCATTGCTAAATATGAAGAGGGAGAACCATATCTTAAGTGATGTCATTCTTTAGCTTTTTCAAAGTAAGTAATAATTTCGGGAACTGGCAGTTTCTTAAAGAACGCCGCCATGCATTCAATGCATGCGTGCGAGGTCTAATCCACCAACTTGCCACATCCAGACTGAAATTGTGAAATCATTGCATTTAATGTATCTGTATCATTACCTTTCCCAATAAGGTATGAAAATTATTTGTACTCCGCATTTGTTACTTGCTGCTGGATCTTTGTATATGTTATCCCTAGATAGGAGTCTTTCTTGCTGCTAGCCATCGTCCAATTGTACAACTGTGAAGGTGAGTCTTTCCTTGTTCTCTCCAGTGTTTTCCCTTGCATTTTCTCTCATATAGAAGGTTTCTCTACAATCAAATTTAGGTTTCTTGTTTTGAAGTTATGAAGTCCACTCTACATTTGTTTGGAAACATCTTTAGCTTGGCATCCACAGAGGCCATAGTTAGTGATACTGACCTGAAAGGAGAAAACCTTGAAGAATTGAAAGAAAGGGCATTCAAGGGTATTGATAAGTCTTTTTGTATAGAGATTTTGAGTAGTGGACTTTTAGAAGCTGCAGCCTTTCCTCCAGCAATTCCTTGTCCAGAGTTGGTTTGGGAATGTATTGCTAGATACGACCCAGTATCTGAAACTATTAAGAGAGATAATGGCGAAACCCTTCTTGCCATTAACCGTGAGGTGATTGCTTTAGTTTTCAAGATACCGGATTATCAGTTTTCCAACTTTTCTCCTGCTCAGTCAATCAGTGAGTTCAATGCAGATAGAGCCGGAAACCGAAATAATGTAGCGAAATTCTAGTTGAAGGTCCCTCAAAGAGGTGGTTCTAGGTTACCCAAGAATCCTAACAAGAACCACATGTTGCCATATATTCATGATGTGATTCTTCTGTTGCACCAAGCCAAAGGTTCTGCTGAAGCTTATAGTTTTGACGACTGGATTTATTGCTATGTGCAATTAGTTCTAGAAGGAAAACAATATTTGGATTGGGCTGAATTAATTGTTGATTCAATGAGAGAGCAGTTGAGTCTAGCTAAGCAGTTTCAACAAAACTTCTTCATGTCCTCATATCTCTTGTATTGTCTAGCTTGTGTTAAAGAGTTAACAGGTATACCAAAGCAGCTCACTGAGGAGGATGTTCCCGTGTATGAGTTCTATCCTATGCTACAAAAAGATAAAGCCCTACAAGATTTTAGAAGGGTACACAATGCTTTCCTGGGTGATATGTGTCATGAATTGAAGAGTGCAAAGGCTAAACAGATTTCAGATGATGCACAGACTTTGATAAAGAGGTTTGGTAGTTTTTACATCCAGTTCCCATGCTTTTGCTATATACGGGTAGGAGGCTTTGAAGAGGAACCCTTCAAGCTCCCTCACTTCTATTCTGATTGCCTTTTTCTAGTAGAAGTATGTAGGCAACTGACCTCTCTGATAAAAAAGGCACAACCTAAGGACAAATGGGAAGGTCATTTTCCCATACAATTGGGAGTGTTGTCTTGTAATTCAATGTCTGATGCACTGAGTATAGGAGCAAACCTTAGGAATTTCAATTTTTCTCTATATTTTGAAAGAAAAGGGTTTGATAATAAGGGATTTTCTCAGAGCCTTGGCCTAATGCCTTATCTTCCCACACCACAGTTAGAAGATTTCTGGGAAGATTGTACAGATGAACTTGAAGTTTTCAAAAGGGAAAACATGAGATTGGTGCTAGAACAGGTTGTCTCTTTGCAAATAAAGTTAGACATTAAAAGGCTTGAAGAGGATTATCTTGAATTGTTTGAACCAGGATATTTAGCCCATGCAGAGACTGAAATGCCCCCAATTAACTGGGATGAGGAGGAAAATGATGATATACAATTGAGGACCAAACGAGTTCTAGAAAGAACCGTGGCATGGGTGGCTAAAAAGAAAGCAATGAAGTCAGGGGCCAAGTCCCTTTCTACAAGGAATAATAAGGATCCTCTATCTTCACCAAAACATCTTTCTAACAGTGCTCCTATTCATGCAGGTAAGGATACCAAGTCACCCCAGCTTAGACACAGGTCTAGTCCAACTTTGGATTTTAGGACCCCTTAGCATACTCGATCACGAAGTGCCGCCCAAAGGAAGATGGATCAGGTCAAGGATATGGAAGTAAAGGATGTTGTGCTTGAGGCTCAGATTTTTGAAATTGAAGATTTGGATGGTGAAGTTGCTAGTGCCTTGGACTCTCAAACAGTGACTGTGGCTATGACGCCACCACCAAAGATGATCGAAGGAGCTACTCATTCCGCTATGACCCCTAAATGGTTGACAACCTCAGTGAACAAGAAAATGAGCTTTCTTCCTATGACCATTCCAATTCAGGAAATGGTTGCTAAGTACACAAAGAAGAATCCAAAGCTGAAAAGGTTCAAGACCACTGCTCACCTGAACAATGATGAAGAAACTAGAAAATGGATGGCTGAAATCGCCTCGTACAAACCAAAAGATGAAAACAGAGAGGCTGGTCCTGATGATTTTGAGATCACAACGGTGGAGTTGGGAAAACTGAGTAGAGATACAGACAACCATTTTTTCCAAGTGTCAACAAAGAAAATGCTTACCAGGTCAGAGAAGGATGGACGAGAGAAAAGAGAACTAAAATGACACATAAGTGTTTTGGCTCAATTCATCGATAGTATTGGTTGCCTTGGAGCAATTCCAATATCTCATGCTACTGAGAACTTCGACCCAACTTCTCCGGAAAACAAGAAGTTAATGAACCAAGTTCAACGGGCTAAGAGCATTGCTGAAGCGGTGGAGAAATGGATTGAACAAATAATCAAAGATGGTGAGAAGTACATTACTGACTCCTGGAAATTATGTGATGAAATACAGAGCCTTATTTCTGAAATCCAAAACTAGCTTGTGCTGTGGGAGAAAGAAGAGCACAAATGAAAGAATGCCCTGCCTCTGTTTGCCAAAATAGAAGAATATGGAGCTGCCAGGTTTCTGACAGAACACTCAATTAAGCTGGTGGCTGATGAATGTCAGCTTTTTGTGCTAAATAAAACTATAATGTGGTGAGTGCTTACCTTCAAGTTTGTGATTACGGATGCAAGGACCTCTATTTTTGAACTCCAGGATCTGCAAAGTAGTATAGTCAAGGATAATAAGGTGGTTAATCCCGATCATGACTAGGCGTTAGGAATCTGCGGCTTAAGTACACAAGAAGAAATCAAATCTTTCCAGTTGAACATGGAGAAGATCAGAGCCAAGGGGATATAACCAAGGTAGCTAGGATTGAGTCTATGATTTTCATTGGGAATGATCAGCTGCTGAAACACTCAGAGAAGATGGTGTAACATAGGTGGAATAAAGAGGTGGCAAAGTCGAAACTCAATGCAATGAAAGTTTCGAGCCAATCCATTGTTCAAGAACTTACAACTGCTCATGGCACCCGAGAAAGCGAAGAGGATGATAATGATGGAATATGACATAATGCATCAATTTAGAACTAATTTCCTTTATTTTTATAATTTCTCATGGTTATGCAAAGACTTCAGGACATCTGTCCCAAAATATTTCTTGTTGGTTTCGTAACTATTTTATCAGGGAGTGGTCGAGTTTTTAGGGAGACCTCCCCCGTTTAGACTATAAATTAAGTAAAGTAGATGGTAGAAAGGTTAGATTTTAGTAACTACTTTTGGGAGCTTCGACTCAAGTTTTTGTTTTGGCATTTTCTATTTTAATCAAAGGAAGAATCAAATTGTTGAGACCTGCAATGGAAAAAGATTGGCAAATGTATTTTTGTGTCATTGTTGCATAAGGATATATATATGAAATCTGATCATATTGTTTTTGGGAGAAGGAAAATCTGTGTATTTTGAATCCAAATAGATAACATGTCTTTGCATATGTTCATCTGATCAAGTAACAGTAATGATCATTCCATTATAGTAATTCATTATTCCTCTGATGTTCTTTCCTTTGAATGTGTTGTTTACTTTAGAAAAGATTCATGATTGAGGGCAGATTTATTTTTCCTTAAATCTATTCATCTTTTATTAGTTTAGGTGGAAAAAGTATATTGAACTTTGTTTCAGTTGCTGTAGTTACATGCATTGAAAAATTAAGGAAAATAGCTTTCATTGTTTGTGAGACATGTGAAAAATTTCAGCCTTTCATCCAAGAATGAAATAGGTGGCCTTACACGCTTTCGGGTTAAAAGCTTTCATTCAAATATATCCATGAAAAACTAAGATAGGGAGTTGTACCTATGCAAAAATTCAGAGGGAAGTGATTTGAGCAAATGCTTACCCAACTGTTCAGTGAATCATTTGTTCTTAGAATAAGGTAACAGAGGTTAAGATTAATCATTTAAAAACAAAGAGCAAATCTGTTCACTAACAATATACAAGTCATGGATCTGGAGCAAGTATTCTTTTCGTCACCCCCTAAGGGATTCTATACCTAAGTCATTTAGGATCAATTTCCAATGCACAAACAATATAGCTGAATATGAAGATCTCATCATAGGGCTTCGTATAGCTATACAGTGGAGAATAAAAGAATTACAGGTCTATGGTGATTTTGCAATTGATTGTAAACTAGGTCAATGATGATTACAACATGAAGGATAACAAACTCATGCCTTATAAGAAGATGGTAGAAGATTACAAGGAGCACTTCAACAAAATTACCTTTGAACGGATGCCAAGGATACAAAACAAGGCAGTAGATGCCATGGCTACCATAGGATCTCTTTTGAATAAGGCTGCTAAAAAACTCAGTTTGAGTTTATCATAGAACAGTTGATGCTACCAGCATATGACACTCCCTCAAATGAACATGTATGTACAATTGTGGGTCTAGAATCCCCTTGGTACAATGAAATATATACCTATTTACATACTCAGTACATGTCACCGGATCTATCCAGAAATCAAAAGAAGACCCTTATTTGTCAGGCATCTAGATACACCATTATAACTAATACATTGTATAGAAAGGGATTCAATGGAACTCTTCTCCGATGTCTAGATAAAAATGAAGTGCAAATTGTTTTAAAGAAAGTCCATGATGGAATTTGTGGGGTGCACCAAAGTGGTCCACCATTGTCAAAGAAATTGTTGAGAACAGGTTATTACTGGCCAACTATGGAAAAGGACGTTTATAAATATGTGCAGAAATGTAAGCAATGCCAAATGCATGGAGACCTCATTCATGCACCAGCACAATATCTTCAACCCATTACGTCACCATGGCCATTTTCACAATGGGGATTAGATCTAGTGGGTAAAATCAACCCTACTTCTTCCAATGGGCACAAGTTCATCTTAATAGCCACTGAGTAATTTACCAAATAGGTTGAGGAAATTCCTCTTACATATGCCACTGGAAAACAAATTGCAAAATTCATGCTCAACTACATTATATGTAGATATAGGATTCCACTGTGCATCATGAAAGATAATGGATGTCCATTTAAAAATCAGGAAGTGAAAGATTTGTGTGACAAATTTCACATACAACAGAGATTTGCCACGCCATATTATCCGCAAAGCAATGGACAAGCAGAGGCAACAAATAAAACAATATTGAAAATTCTTAAGAAAGTTGTCATAGACACAGTACGAGACTGACATCTCTAGTTAAATCCCGCTCTTTGGGCTTATAGAATAGGAGTACGCACCCGTACAAGAGCAACACCATATTCCTTGGTCTATGGTATAGAAGCAATACTCCCCATTGAAATATAAATATTGTCTCTACGAGTCTCCTTACAAAACATCATATCTGAGGAAGACTACTGGGTGGCAAGGTTACAAGAGCTAGAAACACGATGAAAAAAGACAAACAATGTTCAATCATCTACAAGAGTATCAAAATAGACTGAGACAGAGTTATAATAAATGTGTCCACCCATGAACTTTTGAAGTGGCAAATCTAGTTCTTAAAGAGAATCAAAGGAACCTAGTGAAATGAGAAAAGCAAGGGAAATTTGAACCTAACTGGCTAGGTCCTTTCATCATAACAAGGGTTATAGGAAATGAAGCATATAATTTGGCTACCATGGAGGGGAGATCCACTCTTTGACCCTATGAACAACATGCACCTTAAATGATATTATACCTAAGGGTTGTGTAGTTTAGGTTTTACACTTCGCATTGCATATCATTTTCTTCAAAGCACTGCATTGCATATAGTTTCTTTCCAGGCACGACATATTTAGAAGTCACATTCTCAAAAGTTTTTGCATTTTCATATAGCAACATCAATAAAACAAGGCAATTGTCAAGTTTATCATTTGTTTGAATCTAAGAGAAACAAGGGCCATCTCCTTTCTTAGATGTTTGGACATGAAGTCTTCGAGGTCCTAAGGTCATTCATTTTCAACATCACCTTGTGATGAAGCTTTACTTATGGTTGGGTAGTGATTTCACTATTTGAAACTTGTTAACCCAAAATCTATCAATTTCTATATCTCAAACATATTAAGAAGATCTCTAATTCATTCTAGACACCTAGTTGATCATATGACTAGTGAAAAATCTAAAATTCTACTTCAGCGCCACTGTAATTGTCACACCCAAGTAGGTTTCATTACTTACAAGTCAAGGCAAGAAAATAAAAAGAAAAAGAGATATGCCAAATATTCATCTCAAGGCAAAAAATCAATGATATATAACTGAAATATCACGCATGCAAGTGAGACAAAAAAGATTGACTATGGGAACATGCGAGTAATTCCATCAGGGCTATGGACACCTACTAGCACTGGAGCAATATTTGAGAAATTACAGTATATAACCTTGTCAGAGCTCTCAAGGCTTGTTGGCAGTGAGGCTCTATTCAGGATGCTTTTGAAGTTAGGATAATCCATGTAGCTAGTCATATAGGATGTTAAGGATCTTTAGTGAACACCAGAGCAGTAATTAACTCATCTGCACAGAAATGGGCAAAAGAAGATCAAAGTTTCAAGAATCAATGGGGAAGTTTTCCGCATCTCCATTTGTAAGTCCTAGTCACTAAGTGTGTTGAGTTGAATGTTCCAAAGGTCCTTAGGGATCGATTGATCACTTATCTATAAAATGTTTTGCACCTCGAACTCAATTGGTGTATTACAAATAATACAACAAACACAATCAACCTTGTTCGAATAGGAAATGCATCTTCATCATGCATATTGCATTAACATAGGTCATGTCAAAAATTTGTTGTCAACACATGCATTCTACAGATCATCATGTCATACAGGTTTGCACACTAGGGGCATAGCTGAAAAAAATCCAAAAAAACATATAAAGTCCTGAAAAAATCCTAAAAATCATATAAAGTCCTGAAACAAATCCCAAAAAAACATATAAAGTCCTAAAAAAAAATCCAAAAAATCCATATAAAGTCTTGAAAAAATCCAAAAAACAGTGAAAAACTCAAAATCCAAAAATAGCGAAAAAATTCAAAAATAGTGAAAAACTCAAAAAAATACCAAAAACATTCAAAATCAACCAAAAACATCTATATACGATCTTGAAAAAATCATCCAAAAACATTCAAATATCGATCCACATAATCCAAAAACATCAAAAAGGCTCTTGGAAAAAAACTAAAAATAAAAAATCAATAAAAAAAAAACTTGCAATAAAATGTGTTGTGAGAAACAAATACCCTAGCAGATATCTAGCAAATGCTTCGCACGAAGTCAACAAAGGATATGATTATCTAGTCAAACATCTGCAATCAACTGATCAAACTGACTTATCAATCGTATCATATCCATATCAAAGTGATCATTATCTTGTCTTAAATAGAAGAGGATACACTTGAAATCAGATAGGTCAGTCTTAAATGGGGTCCACAACTTTATGAGATCAGACATTATCAACTATCACATCAAGCAACTGAGAACGAAGGCACAAGGTCAGTATAGCTGCTAAATTTTGCTCTAGTTCAATCTTTATCTTTTATCATTTGGCGACAGATTGTGATCCTATGCTAGTCAAGGATGTCCACAAGTGACTAGAGGAGCCATGATGGGCATTATCTTTTTCTTTGTTTGTTGTTTGTGTTGTGAACCGATGAAATTTTAGGTAAATTGCTTTAGAGGGTGTCTGTGATAGGAGCATTCATCTATTGGATGCCACACATACCTCGACCCCTAGTGTAATTCCCATAATGGAGGGTTCACTCCTTGTCTACTACGTGTTTGTTTCTACAATGAGATATCTTGCATCATGGTTTCTTATACCCTGATGTGCTAAGCTTCATTGTTCAATAATAAGGTTCAGTGATGAATTTACATTGTACAATAAAATATGTGACACAAGTTCGTGATTCTTTCAATTTCATTCTCATCTCATGTGTTTATTGATATTTTGTTGATTTCTCATCTTCTCTCTAAATCACATTCTTTCTAACATTCTTTCTATCATCAATCTCTTCTCTCTATCATCGGACTAACATTTCTTCACGGTGCATCTGAGTTAAAAATTTGTTCTGGCATTATCATACAAAAACAAAAATAGATTCCATTGCATTCATATAGATTACATGCATTCATGTAGATTCCATTGCATTCATAAACATCAGTTAATATGCCTGCATTATAAGATACCATTGCATACATATAAAAAGCATTGCATTCGTTAGTGAATCATATAGAATCAAATAGATAAACATCATATAACTCATAGCATCATATAAGCATACATGGAAAAAAAAAACATAAATAGATCACTGCCAAAACCTACATATCACATATATAACTCAAAAATGATAATGTGTATGAATACAATAAAAAAAGCCCGAAGGGTCAGATAACATGATAAAAAATGTCTCAACCAATTATGCCTCTGTTAGCAGGTGGATTCTGTCCACTAGGTCCTGCCCCAGGATGTCGAGGTGGTCCCATTACACCACCACTGCTGGTCCTCCGTGGGGAAGTCCTACTAGAATTAGAATGACCTCTAACAACAATAAAACTAGGAGCTCTCTATCCTTTAAGAACAACATTATGATAAAGTTGTCGGTAGTAAAAAGCCTCCTGTGCAGTGTAGTAAAGTCTATCAGACTCACTCAGTGTATTGGTGCCTAGAGCAAAGTGCTAGTCATATGCAACTTGAATCATCTGTGACCATTTGACTGCACCATCTCTCTCCCTCTCAGCCTCTAAAGAACCATAGTCTGCACGGTAGACCTCTCACTCGACATCTCATCTAGCGATCTCCTCTTCCAAACTCTAAATCCATGCTCTAAGAATATGCAGATCTTCCTCATCGCCCACCTATCCTCTCCCACCCTTTGCAGCAGGCACATCCTCTAGCTCCAACATATCATCATCATCATCTCCATCCTCACTGGTTGATGACTCTGAAGAATCATCACTATCCCCACTGTTGATAGACTCAGTGTCTCCACCAATGTCTACATCCTCATCTCCACCTCCCTCATCTCCTATCTCATCCTCTCCCTCTGCTCCTTTATCTCCCTTAGCTCTTCCCTCGGCTCCAACTTCCTCTCTTCCTCTGAATCTCTCCCCCAACTCTAGCCTCAATCTCGACCTAGGATGGTGAATCTGCTATGCTATAATTGGACCAACGGGATCAATAAGTGAAATTGACCTATGTCTAGAAAACCATGAATCATACTTCGACATAGTCCCTGGATCCGCTGCACCTCTACCCCAACCCAAGAGTAATGACTAAAAAGCATCAAACTCAACAGAAGCAACATGCGGCTTTATGCACACCCCCCAATCAGATACCTCTCGAGATACACGAGTAAAGTAAGCAGTAACAACTGGTGTTACCTGTACCTCTCCAAATTGTCTCAATACCTGACCTGGGAGATACATCTCTATAATCCGTTGTGTGTCAAAAGTCCTACCGATCAGATACCTCTGTTGTTGATAGAAAGGAAAGTGTACTACGTCATCCGCCCAATCGGGGAAATCTAAGTATGGTCTCCAAATAAAATGCTGCAGTATGTCAAACTGATGGCTCCAATACAAGGTGTTACCTGAACCCCTGTGTCTGATACTTGCTGTGTACCTAAAAGCATAAGGCTCACCAGGCTGTAAATCAACATGAGTAACAGGTCTCGAAATAGAAATATTCTCCCATGCCCAAGTTTGGAGCAGTGCCACACCACAATTGATAGACCGATATCCAAGATATACAATCCCATGCATCTGATAATACAACATTGAAAGAAGACAAGGACCCCACACATATACTTGTCGATGAACAATCATATCATGGAGCACTCTGCCCCATCCCACTGGAAATCTGTGACCTCATCTGTCAGGTATCAACAAACTACCAACAACACTACATAGTACAATAGTCATGTCATCATAATCTAACCGGTCCTAAGGGATGTCATATCAGCCACTGATCTGTAAGTCTTGTATCTCACACTCGAAAAGTGCACACAATCCAACAATGCTATCATCATGGTCATACACAACTCTCTCACCATGAATCAAAATATGCAATATACACTATACATCCTCTAAGGTAATGGATGCCTCCCCAGTCGAAAGATGGAATGAACAAGTCTTAGAATGCCACTGCTCTATCAAAGCTATAATCATGGCCCCTATTAGCTGTAACCTCTGGTAAGTGTAATACATGGTATAAACTAAGTTGTCGGATATGCTCAATATCCTCATCAAGTAAGTCAACATGAAGATCAAGTCCACTGGGTCTGCTCTGTCGGCAATATAGCACTCCAATGTTCTCCTGTAAAGAGAAAATGTTGAAAATATTAGATATCAGATCACGAAAAAACTAAAAATTTTCAGATGCATGAAAAAAATTTACACATACAATGAATGCATGATAGTTACTACTAATGTGGTACACTTATAGCTTTTTCCTAACATTAACAGCTAATGCGTAATGATATGAGTGCATGCGTAACACTAAACACTTATGTGTGATGATATGAACAAACGTGGTACATTATACACTAATGCGTAATGTTGTGAGTGATTGTGTAACAGTCAAGGTGAATGCATGAAAATCAATATGCTAATGTGTGATGCAAAGGAAAAATTGATCACTAGATTTTTTTGGAAAATAGCAAAAAACAGGCAAAAAATCAAGAAAAATTTGGAAAAATACCATACTGCTAGTCCCAAGAGGTCTCTGATATGAATGTACTTGGTCAAACAGGTGTAGTTGAGCTCTATAACTAGCCATGATGATCAAATTCTCTAAGGAAAGCACAAGAATTGCAAAGAAAACAAAGAACTTAACAAATTCCAGATGAGCAAATGAAAACCTAAAATCTCTATTTATAGCTCAAAATTAGGGTTTTTTGATACCTCGACACCCGTGGTCCTTGCCAGCTTCGAACAACTTGTAGCCTACTCAAATGATCTCGAAATCACCCAAAACTTCACATGATTGCTTATTACACTAATATCGAAAACATGGTCTCAATTTTTGAATTTTTCGACCACCTTTTCTGAGGGGTTATATTTACACTATACAGTGGTACCAAGGCATACTGGGGCAGAACTTTTCATTTTCTTTGAAACAATATCATTCCGACTTTGTGTCAAAGAGGGGCAAATGTAGACACCTAAAAATATCTCATTGATGATGTACTAATTATTTATCTAATTGATTAAATAATTCTTTAATTATTTAATTAAGTTAATTAATCATATTCTTCTAATTTCACATTTCCCCGTCATCTTACTAATTATTCTATTTCCTATTCTATCATCATTTAAATCATTTTAACCATTTTCTAATATTAATTAAATATTTATTATTTAATTAAGTCTGATTAATTCCCCAATTTAAATAATCTTTATTATTTAAATAAATTACTAATTATTCAATTTCTATCTCTAATCATCTAATCATTTAACCCTTTTCTAAATATTAATTAAATATTTATTATTTAATTAATTGTGATTTAATCGTTTAAATTAAATAATCTTTATTATTTAATTAAATTCATTTCTAAAATAATTAAATAGTTTCTTTAAATTATTTAATTAACTAATTAATTCTTCCATTTCCAAATCCCTAAATTCTAATTTCATTTAATTTAATATTTTTCTAATTTCTTTCAAATTCAAATACATGTGCATGATTTCAAAAACCAAATTGAAAATCAAAGTCAAGTTCTAAATATATTCAAATACTAAATTGAATTTAAATGAATTCAATTATTTGAATAAATTTCATGCAAAGATTAAATTGAAAATCTAAGTTAAA
Organism: Cryptomeria japonica; assembly: GCF_030272615.1. Lineage (NCBI taxonomy): Eukaryota > Viridiplantae > Streptophyta > Pinopsida > Cupressales > Cupressaceae > Cryptomeria > Cryptomeria japonica. Next base: position 55,003,370 of record NC_081411.1, read on the forward strand.
GTGCAAGCACATGCTAAATTAATTAATTAATTAAATCATTTATCTCTCCAGTCTCTATTTTCATCTTCTAGTTCTCTTTGTCATCTTCTTTGTTTCCTCCAGTCATTCTTTTTCTTCTTTCAGTTAGCTTTTTCTCAATCAGTTGACTCAATTAATCTATTCAATCTATTCTGTTTCACCCCCAAGTCAGCAGTTCAACTATCAAATGGCATGTGAACTCACCCGAGTTCCACCTCTTGATCATTATGTTCCACCTTTCAATCAATCTCATCCAAAAATCTATAAATTGAGCATTCAATCCTCACAATTCCTCTAGATCACGAACTTTGAATCTTTGTGTCAATTGCAGGTTGCTAGTGCAATATCTGAGAGCCATCATACCACAGAGAGAAGAAGAACAATGGAAGCTATGATGCATAATAGGGAGTTTCATATTGCTTAATTTAATTCCGATTTGCATCTATTCCATTGGTTTTATGTTTGAATTGCTTGGATAGTTAAGGATTTCATGATTGTCCTTATTTCCTATTTAGCAATGGTGTATTTGAGCATGCTATAGGTGCATGTGCATCCATTGATTGATTATTGATCATGGTGTTTTCTTCATTTTCATTAGGTTCATTTGGTAAATCAAATGTAGTTGGTACATGTTCATCATTTGTTTGATTATTGATCGTTATTTCTTCTTCAATTACATTAGGTTCATTTGGTACACCTAATTGAGATGTTGTAGATGATATACCTTCTTGTCCCATTGATCTTAGTTCACATAATCTCTTCATACACTGTATTTATCTTTCCTTTTCAGCCTCTCTTTGTTTAGATGTTACTTTCTTGTTCGGATTGTCCTAAATAGAATCATTTCGCACATATATGTTACAAAAACTTATACAATCAAATCACCATAAAAATGAGTATTATCATTTTTTTAACTAATAAAATCTATTAAAAAATAATAACAACATTGGACAAACCAATTAGAAAAAGAATTCAATCATTTGAACTCATAAAAAACAACATGTTCACTTACTTTGACATAAAACTGTCACAGGGTTGCATAATCAGTTGGAGTGGGACCTTCAACAAGCTCCAAACATCCTTTTGTGGCCTTTGAGGCTGTTGACCAAATAAAATTATATGAAACAATTGCATACGAGCTTTTTTTAATTAACCCATTCAAGTATTTAGTCCCTAAAATACCCCAATGAACCAATGTTCATAGTGAACCAATATATCCCGTACACACTTCTCATGTTAAAAATCTATGCACACTTCTAATTTTAAAAACTTATACTCGTTACCTAGAGAAAAGAAAGGGGGGAGGAAAAGGGAGAGAGAGAGAGAGAGAGAGAGAGAGAGAGAGAGAGAGAGAGAGAGAGAGAGAGAGAGAGAGAGAGAGAGAGAGAGAGAGAGAGAGAGAGAGAGAGAGAGAGAGAGAGAGAGGATGGGAGAGGAGGGGAGATAGAGGGGGAGAGAAACAAAGAGTGGGGAAGGAGGGAGAGAGAGAGGGGGGATGGGAAAGGGAGGGAGATAGAGGGGGGATAGAGGGAGAGGGAGAGAGAGAGAGAGAGGATGGGAAATGAAGGGAGATAGAGGGGAGAGGGAGGGAGAAAGAGTGGGGAGGGAGGGAGTGAGAGAGAGAGGGGGGAGAGAAAAGGGAGGGAGATAGAGGGGGGAGAGGGAGAGGGAAATAGAGTTGGGGGAGAGAGAGAGGATGAGAAAGGAAGGGAGATATAGGGGAAGGGAGAGAGAGAGTGGGGAGAGAGAGAGGGAGAGAGAGAGAGAGAGAGAGAGAGAGAGAGAGAGAGAGAGAGAGTTGGGGAGAGAGAGGGGATGCAAAAGGAGATAGAGAGGTAAGGGAGGAAGGGAGAGAGAGGGTGGGGATGGGAAAGGGAGTGGGGTCTAAAAGGTGCTACACATGTGTTAGAACACCATATGACCCCTTAGGACACCATATGACCCCTTAGGACATTATATGATCCTAAGGGGTCATATGGTGTGCTAAGGGGTCATATGGCATATTGTTAAGGGTGATGTGGCATCCTAATGGGGCCACACATGTGTTAGAACTTTGTAAGACTTCTTAGGACACCATAGAACCCCTTAGGACATCATATGGTCCTAAGGGGCCATGTGGTGTACTAAGGAGTCATATGGTGTCATTAGGGGTCACGTGGGGTCTTAATAGGGCCACATGTTTTACATCATAATATGACCCCTTAGGGGTAGCTCCTAAGGGGTCATATGGTGTTTTAAGGGGTCTTATGATGTCGTTAGGGGTCATGTGGGGTCTTAATGGGGCCACACATATGACCCCTCAAAACACCATATGACCCCTTAGGACATCATATGGTCATAAGAGGTCATATGGTGTGCTAAGGGGTCATCTAGTATCGTTAGGGGTCATGTGGGGTCCTAATGGTGGCACACATGTGTTACAACACCATATGACCCCTTAGAATGCCATATGAGCCGGACTTAGGACATCATATGGTCCTAAGGAGTCATGTGGTGTGCTAAGGGGTCATATGGTGTAGTTAGTGGTCATGTGGGGCCCTAATGGGGCCACACATGTGTTAGAACACCATATGATTCCTTAGGACATCATACAACCCATTAGGACATCATATGCCCCTAAGGGATCATATGTTGTGCTAAGGTGTCATATGGCACGCCGTTAAGGGTCATGTGGAATCCTAATGGGGGGAAACACATGTGTTAGAATATTGTATGACCCCTTAGGACATTATATGGTCCTAAGGGGTCATGTAGTGTGTTAGGGGGTCATGTAGTGTGCTAGGGGTCATGTGGGGTCCTCATGGGGCTGCACATGGCTTACAACACCATATGACCCCTTAGGATACCATATGACCCATGAGGATATCATATGCTCCTAAGGGGTCATATGGTGTTCTAAAGGGTCTTATGGTGTTGTTAGGGGTAATGTGGGGTCCTAATGGAGCCAAACATGTGTTAGGACATCACATGACCCCTTAGGACACCATATGACCCCTTAGGACATCATATGGTCCTAAGGGGTCATATGGTGTGCTAAAGGGTTGTATGGTGTTGTTAAGGGTCTTGTGGGATCCTAATGGTGCCACACATGTGTTATAACACCATATGACCCACTAGGACACCATACAACCCCTTAGGACATCATATGGTCCTAACAGGTCATGTGGTGTGGTAAGGGGTCATATGGTGTGGTTAGGGGTCATGTGGGGTCGCAATTGGGCTAGACATGTGTTACAACACCATATGACCCCTTAGGACACCATATGACCCTAAGGTGTCATATGGTGTGCTAAGGGGTTATATGGCACATCATTAAGGGTCATGAGGGCTCCTAATGGGGCCAGACAAGGGTATGTGTACAAAGATGGTGGTCAAAAAAGTGGACACCACCCAAAAAAAGCACGGAAAAACAAGCAGCGTGTACACGGTTTTAAAATTTGAAATTCCCGCGTACGCGCTTAGGTTTGTTCTTCTTGAACCTAGAGAAGATAGTGCGTACGCGCTACTTTTAGGAAAATGAGCGTGTACGTGCTACGCCTAGGAAAATGAGCACATACGCATTGCTTGTAGGAAAATGAGTGTGTACACGTTAATAATCCAAATATAATCGCATATGTGGGGCCTTGTAAAAAAACATTTTTTAAAAAAAACTAGGTCTCATTTACTCATGAATAGCACATTTTTTACTTTTGTTTTTTTCCATTTCCTCTCCTAAACCATAAATGGGGTGCTAGATTTGTCCTCCAAGCTATGGATCAAGGTTAGTTTTTGTTTATTTTTGTCTTTCTTTCCCATTTGTTCAATTTGTTTTACATTTTGAATTTAATTTTATTAATTTTGATTAGGTTTTTTCATTTTTTGTTTCAAAAACTAGATTCTTCTAATCCAGAACAAGAACAACCAAATACACCTCCTGAAAAACCACAAGAACAACCGAATGCACCTTCTGAAAACACACAAGAACAACCCCCAATTCCTCCTTTTGACCGCACACCTGAAACATAGGAGCAATTAATTAATAAGTTAGGACAAAATATGTCTAAAATCAATAGACTGATTGTTAAATTGAAAACTTCTGAACTTGAGCATCATCAATCCCTCACCACTAGCCTAGAAACATTAGCTAGTGGTGCCATAGTTGTTTCCACACAAATTACCAAATGGGGAAGCTTTAGGGATAGGTGTCATCAATTCTATGCTGATGGGCTATCATACAATGGAGTAAAAAATAAAAATATTACTAAACAACAAATATGTGCCCTTTTCATTGATCCCAAAACTGGTCAGTCATTACCACTTAATGCAAAGCGGTTTCCCATACATTGGTGTACCAATGTGTAGATGAAGAATCTTTTTTGGTAGAGGTGGTGGATGGTCTTTGATGATCCACCTTGTAATAATTATGAGGTGCCATTATATTTTTTGAGAAAAGTATATTGTGAGTTTGTGCTCAATGTGCGCCCAAACTATTTTGACATGAGAGAGTTCCATGGTAGAGGTGGTGGCTTTGCCCAAGATAGACCTAGAGCCCGTAGGCGATTACCTGCAGAGAGTCGCCACCCCTAGCACCCAAACTGAAGGTGCATCAAGCTATCCTAGTAGAGTTGAAAGAGTCGATGGAGCTACAGACTCTTCAGGTGGTCACAACATTGACTGGTGCCATCATCCAGCATGGGACGTCATTAGCACACCCTATTGTATTGGATGATGAGCCATTAGGTGGCAACAGAGAGTCCATAAAGCATATGTGTATCACTTGCTTGGGGATATACTCAGGGATAGATGATGCAACCGGTATAGATGGATCCTCATCTCATCTATGCATGATTTGCGGGAGTAAATGTCAAGTCCACACGACTGAGGATTTCGCGCTAACAGATGAGTTGATGGACATGGTGTTTGCCCATGAGCCACAGACATAGGTGTGTTGATTTGAATTCATAACATTTTATTTATCAGTCACTTTAAATTTGTAATTACATAAATTAATTTTCATTTATACATCGATTTAAATTGAGACAAATAATATGAATTTCAGGATGCAACAGTGGTATCCTATACTCCTCCCCTAGTTACTATAGCTGCAACTTCGATGCCTGAGGTATAAATTTTGTAACATGTTAAAATAGAATAGTACACTTTGAATTCAAAAAATAAAAGATATACTAACTATCTTTAATGCTTGGTCCAATTTTTGGTTTGTAGGTATTGACAGGGAACGAAATGTCCTAGATTGATGACATCACACTCTCAGTGATCGATTTTGGCCTACAAGGCTATACGGTATCATATTTTGTACAACCCTTTTTATGTATTGTTTTGATGGAATATGCAAGTCATTTCATTTTAGATTTTTAAAATTATATTTAATTTATTATCTGTACTAATATCTCATGTTAATTTTTTTTTTTTAGGGTACCCCCTCCGTGTCTAGGGCTCGTCCTAAGAAAACAAATTCCTCGAAGATGACAAAATGTGGGAAGAAGGTAATTGAACACATTTTTAGTTGTACAATTGTTTGAAAATGTTGAAATCAAGTATTAGTTGGGGTTTGTAGATTGATTAGTGTTTTTTTATCTTTTTTACATGTACAATGGCCATTGAGCTATGTGGATTTGTTGAATGCACCTGATTCGCCTGTGGATCAAGAGAGGGAAGAGGTATGTATCTCTACTTTATTTTCTTGATTTTATGATTATATGCACGCGTACATGTGAACTTGTGATATATTATAATCTTATAATTTTTTCATACAGGAAATATCCATACCTATTTCATCAATGGCGAACCCTCTTTCATGCACTGGAGAAGCATCTTAGGATCTAGTACACTTTTGTTTGATACGTAAAATTAATTGTTTTTAACCTTCAATACTTATCATTATATTAATTGTATTTAATCTTTAAACATTTTTTGTATAGGTAATAGCTACAGTTTCTACATCGATGGTGAGCCATCCTCATTCCATTGGAGAAGCATCTCAGGCATAGGTATGTCATTGTTCTCTATATTATAGCTTTTAAGTGTTTTTGATATATTTATGTTAGTACATTGTATTAATTGTACATTAAATCTACAATGGACCCCTTCGTGGTACGGGCATAATGTGGATCCATTTAAGTATGTCTTCAAGAAAACTCCTAAGAGTGACAAGGAGAGGAGAGTGAAGACATTAGCTCCTAGAGTAGTCAATGAGGTAATCTACATTTCAATTGAAAAGGAATTAAAGTTAAATGCATAGTTATGTTGTTAATTGTGAACTATTTTCTACAAAAGAATTCTAACTTGGCTTTTGAATTGTGGTTTTGTAGCCATCTACAGAGCCGCATATTGCATCAAAGAGGCTTGATTTTGATGATCCACCACAAGTTTAGGATCATATAGTGTTAGTTTTTGGTCATAGAGTGACCAATATATATAGATATATTCTACATTTTATTGTATATCGATTTGGACATGGAATATGCCAGATTTTTGTAATACTTGTATTGACTTGGCAAACATGCCTTTTATATATATATATAAATATCGATATTCGATCCAATAAATGTGTACTGAGTTTATTATTTTGTATTTGTTGTATTTTTTGGTTGTCCTTTTAGAAATTTAAATGAATATTTGCATATGTAATCAACAATATGAATATAAACAACAAAAATATATGATATAAAACATTGCAATCGTGGAATATGATTTGATAAAATTTCTAAAATGTTGAATTAACCCTACAAAACTCCTTGTATTTAGTTCATTGTTATGTATTCACTATATTTGGTGGCTTCCCTTTTATAAATTTAAATGAATATTTGCATATGTAATCAACAATATGAATATAAACAACAAAAATCGACAATATGAATATAAACAACAATATGTGTTTGGTGTGAGAGCACCCTCACGCTTGCAATGGTCAAATTTTGTTCATCATGTGCACAATCCAAACATCGCGAGGGCATCCGGGTGGGGTAGTTTTATGCTAGGCATGCCCTGTCATGCATCCCAAAGTGCTGAAACATCGAGAGTCATACCATACCGACGTGATCTCTCAAGTGCCCCGAATCCAAAAAATTGTCAAAATTTGACGGGACTGTTTCCTCAAATCCAGGACACATATGATCAATCCATTTGAACTTGTGGGGTCACATGAGGCTCCTCTACAATGGCCTTCTTGATTTTTGACGAGTTGGAGCCATTTTCAATTGGTAGCATTTTTTCGCCTACTGCAAAAAACCATCAGTTGCATGCAATGCAAAGTTGCCAGATTGGCTAGAATTTATTCGGTTCATCTTTAGCATAAGCCAAAATTGTGAGTGTGTCTGGGTGGGCAGGTTTCACTAGGCATGCCCTTTCATGCATCCCAAAGCGCTAGAACGTCGAGAGTCATACCGTACCGGTGCGATCTCTCAAGTGCCTTGAGTCCAAAAAATTGTCAAAATTTGATGGACTGTTTCTTCAAATACAAGACACATATGTTCAATTTGTTTGAACTCGTGGGGTTTCATGAGTCTCCTCTACAATGGTCTATCTCATTTTTTGATGAGTCGGAGCCATTTTCAATTGGTAGCATTTTTTCACCTGTTGCAAAAACCGTCAGTTGCATGCAATGCAAAGTTGTCAGATTGGATAGAATTGATTCGGTTCGTCATGTGCACAAACCGATGTTGTGAGTGCATCCAAGTGGGAAATTTTATGCTAGGAATTCCCCTTTCATGCATCCCAAAGTGTCAGAACGTCGAGAGTCATACCATACCAGTGCGATCTCTCAAGTGCCCCGAGTCCAAAAAATTGTCAAAATTTGATAGACCGTTCTTTCAAATACATGACACATATGGTCAATCCGTTTTGAACCCATGGGGTCATGTGAGGCTCCTCTATAATGTATATCTTGGTTTTTGATGAGTTGGAGCCTATTTCAATTGGTAGCATTTTTTTCCCTGTTACAAAAACCGTTAGTTGCATGCAATGCAAAGTTGCCAGATTGGCTAGAATTGATTCAGTTCGTCGTGTACACAAACCAATGTCGCGAGCATGTCTAGGTGGGTAGGTTTATGCTAGGCATGCCCCTTTCATGCATCCCAAAGTGCCAAAACATCAAGAGTAATACCATACCGACGCAATGTAGAAGTTGCTTGACAACTTTTTTGACAATGTTTTTGATAACAATGACAATTTTTGCTCAAATTATATCTAGTCTCAATCTATGACCCCTATGACCTGATAATGACTCAAATAATTCTCCATGACTATGCAAGAATCAATAATTCTCATGATTGACCAGAGACACATCACATATACTCAAAACATAGTCCACAAAACATTGACACACAAAATAGTCACAAAACATTGTCACATATTATTCAAAAATTTGCCTCTAAATATGGTCAAATCAGCTCTTGGCTATTTGATTATACAAAAAAATGTCTTAAAAATCATCTCATGGGCTTTTATACAAAATTTGGCATTACAATATGTGTGATTCTACTCATTGCCATTTTAATATACAAATCATCTCATGGGCTTTTATACAAAATTTGGCATTACAATATGTGCAATTCAGCTCATCGCCTTTTTAATATACAAAATTTGGCATGTACATATGTACAAATCAGCTCATTTCCATTTAAATATACAAAATTATGCCCCTAAACATGTAAAAATCAGCTCATGGACATTTATATATACAAAATATGAATATAGAACAATTCGTCGATGATTTATACAAAATTCTCAAGATCATTCTACTCTGAACCGTAGAATCAATCAAGTGAGCCTTCAGGATTGGCTCTAACCCGTATTGTGTCAAGTATTGCCTCATGGTCAGATTCATGAACTTTCCATAAAATCTTGTTATGTGGTCTACCACGATAATTCATCAAATGAATATTTGTTGCAATAATAAGGTTAGAGAAATGAAGAATATGTCTGTGTGTTCAAAGTACTTGAACAACCAAACATCAGAATTATTGATAGGGTATCTCCGAAGCCATGTTCCTGTCATGACAACAGACCCTATTGGGTACTCAATACCCTCTCTATCAATGATTGTGGTTGTCAATTTTCTTTAGGCTCAACACAATGACACAAATAGTAATTTGTTCCTTCTTCATTGTTCTCTTCTGCAACAACTACATACACATGACCTGCATTTTATAAAGTGTTAATTAATACCAAAAATAAGTATGATGTACAACAAAGTGAACCAAAAAGAATACTTGCAAAAAAATAACTCAAAAAATCACCTAAATCCACTAGGTTGAATACATGGTCAAAATCCACTGATGTCTCCATCTGGCTCAATTGTAGTGCTTTGGGAATTTGATATGAATCAATGGGAACCAATGGTCTACAAGACCATTTGTCAACCCAATCTTGTGATTCATATTCTTCCCACAAACAATACATGCATGAAGAGAAAAACCATACCATCTGTCTCATATAAATTACCAGTGAACTTGAATTTGAACTCCATAAATGAGTGCATATCACTCGATCCTGCAACTGTACAATAAATATAGGTAGTTTTCAATGTTAGATTCAATGATCAACCAAAAATATCTATGAACCATTGATGTACCTAGATTACCTAGACCCATCGTAGACTTACACCATCTCACAATTGTTTCTACATCTATCAACTCAGCACCACCTTCATACTTCAATTCTTCCCTAGCTAAGGCTCTTTCACACATGCTCTTGCACCATCATGCTCTCCCTTACCATTTCCATCCTCAATGAAATTCCAAAAATGTTGTACACCTCTTGTCATATGCATCCTTGTCAACCAATAAAACATCCTTGCATTCTTGAATTGTGCAGTGCAATTATCTGACCATATTAAGTGTCGGTTGTTATCGTATGTTACTTTCCCTTAAACTATGAAAACTTTAAAGAATCCTTGTACAAACTCCAATGAATGAGTATGATCATCACTTATGTAGAAGTGATACTCTCTTACAACCTTTCTATCCTCCTTTGAGCTATCATCTGCATGCATGATTGCTATGGTGTACAAAAATAGAAACTCATGTAGAGTGATAATACATGGATTGCACTTCATTTTGAGGTTGTAGTGTATAATTTTCAGTGAAATCAATGATAGAGACAATGGTGCCAAGAGGAAATGTGTCCTTACATAACTTGAATTGCTCATCTAACCATAGAGCTCTATGTGTATGCATTATGTACTCATAAACTAGTTTTCTCTTGAAACATTTTCATAAATTGAGCTACACATATATCATTTTTCACTAGCTCACATCTCCTCAAATATTTTCCATCTTTAACTCCATATGTGACTGTCTTGTATTTTCTGAAAGAAACTAGTTTCATACCAATTTCATGTTTTCTCTCCAAATGTATGCATCTTGGTAAATGTTGCAAACCACCACATATAGCACAAGAACCTTCCAAACAAGGCATCTTATAATAAATGCAACCCTCATGTCTATTACATAGCACACTTGAAATAAATTCTCTTATCGACTTAGGAGGTGCTTGTATATTACATTCTAGCAAAACATCGTTAGTGTGCAAAGTAGAACAAATATGACAAAAAATATCATAATGCTTGGAAAATTCAATATTCATCCTACAAAAACACGTGGTGCATACATGATTAATCTTAATATAAAAAGGTTTTGCCATTTCAAAAAATCTTTGAGGAAATTCTTATTTGAGGGAAATTTTTGAAGGAATCTTTCATAAAATTTAGTTTGAGTCATATCCAAATAGTGTTTGGCATATGGCTCACGATTTGTAGACCCAATTCGCCTTCTAACAACATCTCTTTGGTTGGGTGAAACTCTTGTGTTGTCATGCCAAAATTTTTCAATTAATGTTTTTAGTGTATCAACAACAACCTTATCTTTGCG